>NW_026944410.1:2099047-2798729 GCF_033458365.1 Neurospora hispaniola | reverse complement strand
AGGCCACCGACCAGGCCCGTGTCGCCGTTCATTGTGGTGTGAAGAGGGCGAGAGCGCAAGCAAAGAGAGGGGCGGACCGGTGTCTTCTCATGATGGGGTTCTGCGGTACCGGTCTTGTTGTCGACTGCCAGGACTGCCCAAGCTGCGCAGTACGGGCTTCTTGGCACAACGGGAAGCTGTTGCTGTTCGGTAGTAGAAGTACCCCGATGTGAGTGGAGGTATCTACTACTACCTATCCCCTGTCGCAACCAGCCTCACTCTCGGGCGGAAAGGGGCGGTCGGAACGGAAAGAGAGTGTGTATGTTATCGGCGTGGCCCTGGAGTGGGTGATTTGACGTCGTCGTCGTCGTCGTCGTCGTCGTCGTCGTCGTCGGGTGGTAGTGTCGGCGGCGACGGGTGCGTGATAAGACGCGGCGGCCGTGGGTTGGTTCGTGGTGATGGGTGTGTCGTGGTAAGGTGGTGGTGGCCGTTCTTTGGCTACTACTTTTCCGCTACGTACTGGCCCAACGCAACTGGAACCTTACGGGCAGCGGCAACGGGAACAACGTGGGACAAGCGAAGCGAGAGAGACGAGACGAGACGAGCGAGGGCGGTGGAGGTGGAGGCACTGAATGGAGGCACTGAATGGACTCCTGGCACTCTCATCCACTTAGCTGTCGGGCTCCTCTGATTGGCCAGATGGGAAGCTGCCTGATGCGGATACTCGAGACTTTTACTCCAACTCGAATACACACCGTGTGGTGATCTTCGACTTTGGGCCTTCCTTTCTTCCTGCCCGCCCTTCAGAGAGCATGGACGGCAGCCGTGCAATTGAGGGCTGTGTGTGTGTGTGTGTGTGTGTGTGCGTGAGTCTCTACTTGTAACTGGATATGCAAAGTGGGCCGACCAAAATCGGGGGTGGGGTCCCCTGGGGCTTTCCTCCTGGGGTCCCCAAACCCCTGAACAAGTGGGACACACACCGAGATCCACGTCGGTTTTCGTTCCTTATGTTCGTCCATTCTTTGCATCTTTTCTGGTCTAGATAGGTCGTCGACAACTGAAGATGTGGACTTGCATGTTGCAACTTGCATCAGTACGGTAGAGACGTTTTCTGCACGAAATCATCAGCCGAACGGCAATCCGCATGGACATGGGACCATGGATGAGCTACATTACGGAAGACTAGTCTATCCCGCCATACGAAAGAAAGATAGGGAAAAGAAAAAGGAGATGACAGACAGACAGACATCACCGAGGCAAACAAAGTCATGTTGATCTAGTGACCCCATCAGTCACATCTCTTTAAACAAAGACAAGATGCTTCCCTTCTCCCGGGCCGTCCGACTTTCTTTGACTCCAAGACTCGGTTCCTGCATCTGGTTCCTGAATCTACGACAGTGCCCGCATACCGTTGACACATATATTGAGTGCACACAACCCACAATACACTACACCTCTCCAGGTAGAGGTAGCTTTACACTAGCGTACACTCATACATATACCGTATGATTACAATCATTGCCCCTGCCTCTTTTGGCTATTCTTGGGCATCCATAAGGCTCACCTTCACCTTCTTCTCCCATCATCGTAACATATCATCTCTAATCACTGGCCCATATACTATAATCATTGCATAGCACAGAGCCATTATCAATCTGCTCAACACTCTCCCACGTCATACTATGTATTCAACCCTTACTTACCCTCCTCCCCTCCTGACCCCATATTGCCAAGTAAAATAGTTTAGAAGCCAAGTCTCGGTACTTTATGAACACTCTCGTGTAAATCCCTCCACTTCTTTCACCACACATCGATATATAGTGTACATATACCTATCCGGACCTATATAAAGCCAAGGTATGTACACGTGTAGTCTGGACTCGTAACATGCGATGGGACCGCAGGGACACAAAAGGCATGACGGCCGCTAAGATCCCGACATATCCCACCTTTTCATTTTCTATAACAAACGAAAGGACAAAAAAAAAAAAAAAAAAAAAAAAAAAAAAAAAAAAAAAGACAAAACCACCTCTACCTTACCAGGTATGTACTCTCACAAGCTCACATGCAATGGGTAGTAGGTAAACGAACCCGGAAGGCTTGTGCGTGTGTCCCGGACGAACACACAGTGATATACATGTATAAACACCGAAACATCTCATACAAATTGGTCATCGCTATGGGTCCTTCAACCCTTGTTCTTATATACTACCAGAAATGATGTACATGTTTGAAGTGCATATGACCAACTCTTGATTTGGACATTGAGACCAATAACCAGCTCGAGATGAAAACCCATTTATACAAACAAGATAAAGAAAATAACATCGAAAACACTATCCTTAACCAACTCCGCTTTGGCATTTTCCTACTATACTACTCTTTCCTCCGCTAGTCCCCAGCACTCTTTAGGGGAAGGGTTTTACCTATACCCCCGGTTGTCACCGCCGCCACGATATCCACCGCCGCGGTAACCTCCGCGGTTGTCATATCCGCGATCCTGACGCGGTGGTCCCCTGTACTGGTTACCCTGGCCTTGGTAGCCGCCGCGGCCCCCGCCCTGGCCGTACTGCTGCCCCTGTGCCTGATACGCTTGCGGCGGAGGAGGCGGGAGTGCATATCTGTTGTCTTGATATCCTCCGCGACTGTTGCCAAAACCGCCGTAACCAGCGCCACCGGGAGCACCGCCGTACGCGGCACCGGGCGGAGGCGGAGGAGGTCCAACCCCAAATCCAGCAAGTCCAGGGGGCGGAGGAGGCTGCCAGCCGGGAGGAGGGCCATACGAGTCCCGTGCTTGACCACCGTATCCACCGCCGCCGCCGCCACCGTTGTTGCCACCGTTGTAATAACCACCACCATTAGCTTGGTAGCCGCCGCCGTTTCCTCCATATCCTCCCCCCCTACCTCCACCGCGTCCTCCACCACCTTGGTAACCACCGCGACCGCGTCCTCCCTGTTGACCGCCGCCAGGTCCGTAATTGATGGGCTCGTTCCTTCCACTGTAGTTCTTGTTGCTCAGCGGTACGCCGCCGTAGCTTCTTCCCGAGCGCGATGCCTTGCCCTTCAGGATGTCGATATCGCTTCGCGTCAAAGCGGGTGTTGGCATCTGTACTCCCCTTAGGAGCATCGACTTGTGCGTATGAGAGCAATCAGGGAAGAAGTAGTGAACCATGAGTGACCGATCGTAATCCACGTCGGGCATTGAGTTTCTGCTCAACGGGTAGACCAGCGAGCCGTGAGGCACGTAGCCATCAATCTTCTCGACTGAGCCTGAGAGGCCAGCACTCTTTGTGGGATCCAGCTCGAACTTGGTCGTGCCCTGCTTCTTGGAATAGAACTGGCTCGTGATGTGATCGTACAGTGTTGGGTGAGAATCAGATAGAAGTAGATAATCCTTGCCCGGTGCGTTCCGGAGGTGATCTTCTGGGCTCAAGAGATGACTTTTGGTCTCCATGGCAGCCAATAGACGGGGCATGTCGATGAACGGAAGGAGGGCGACACCCTGCCAAGCCATCTTCTTGCCGTTGAGATCAATCTCGAAGTCATCGGGGTAGAAATGGCGGATCTCACTGGTCTCCTCTAACATCAAGGAGTGAAACACCTCAGGGATGGCATGACGAGACGCGGCCGGAAGGACGCTCATCAGTTGCTCAAATGGCCGCGAAATTCTGCCCTTCTCAAACTTGATCTCCATCTTGCCAAGATCAACAAAGTCCGCAGCGAACGGCGCGTAGTGGTAGGGGTAGAACCACTCCCATGAGGGGCAGCCCTGGAAATAGTACTCCAGAACCCACGCAAGACCTTCGGCATACGCACGACCAACCTTGTGACGGAAATCAATGTCTTTACGGTCAACCTTGAACTTTTGCTCATAGTACCGGTCCGCATAGCCCTCTTCCCACAGCCTGACCGAATCGGTAGGCTCAGCATCACTCTCGCTGATCTCGGTCACCTCGGAACTGCTGGCCTCGGGACCAGCGACAGCATCTTCGATAAGCTCAGCCTTCCTTTTACCCAGGGCTGTTGGAGGAGCAGCTTGCTCTTCGGTGGCCGGGGCGGCCGCAGCAGTTTCAGCAGGAGTCTCAGTGGACTCAGCACCGGTTTCCGGAGTGCTCGTTCCTTGCGCCATCATGCTCTTGATCTGATCCTTGAGCACGCTAGCGGCACTCTTGTTGGCAACATTGGCCTGGTCAACCGCCTTGCGGTTCACCACCATGTCATGAGTGATTGATGGTTGCGGTGCCTTGCCCGGAAATTCGTTAATCTTGTGGAAGGAAAATCCAGCTGGTGGACCACTGTTCTCAGCCGCCTGGCGTATTTGCCTACTGCCTTGGGCTCTCCTTTGTCGGGCCTCATCGGCAAGCTTGCGCCTCTTGAAGCCGGCCTCTCGTCGATCTTCAGTTTCCTTTCTCCTCCTGAAAATGGCATCCTCCTGCTTGGCCAAGCCGGCCATGATGTACTGGACACGTTCAAGGTCCGCATGGCCATCTTTGGTCAAATATCCGCCCATTACGGGCAAGTTGTCTTTCCAGATCGCCGTTAGGGTATCAATTCCATTCTCCCTGATCTCCAATGCAGGCAAGTGAGGCAAGAAATCGTTTCCGACAAAGAAGCACATGAAAACCCAATCGTCGATGGCTCTCTCCAAGTTGAACTGGAAGGGAAGGCCAGGAACGTCAAGTTCAATGGCAAGGTACTCACGGAGAATGGAAACGTGAAGCCAAATAAAGGGCTTGAGAGGCACGACTGCGTCCTTCTCGTCGAACTCGCCATTCTTCTCCTTTGCCTCACCCTTGCAGTTCATGGCGTCATGTCCCTTTTGACCGCAGATTTTGCACAGTCTCGGCCTGCTATCTTGGGCAAAGACGTCTTCACGCAGAACACGGAAATGGGGCTCGTGCGTGGCCAAGCCAAGCATGATAAGATCGGCGTCGAGTCCATAAATGACATGCCGAGTATTGGGGTCATGGTTGGGGGAACCACGCTGGGAGCGGACGAATTCCATGATCTTGTGTTCACCCTCACCCGGAACGGTGGCGTCAGAGATAATGACCTTGATGTTGGCCCAGGCAGGGTCGGTATTGAGCTTGTAAGAACACCAATACCGGAGACTGGCAGCCAGGATGTCCATGAAGGGTGTACCAGGAGTGATGGAGTTGGAATCGAAAGCCTTCTTGACGACGATCTCTACGGGTTCTTCCTCTTGGGGCTTGCCGTTCTGTTTCTTGAGCAGCTCGACGAACTTTTGCTTGTCTTCCTCCTTTTCCATGGCTTCCCGGGCAGCACGGAATCGCCTGGACCGTTGCTGGTTCATTTTGGCTCTGGGGGCAACGCCGTCTGTGGTGAAATGATGTTAGTCCGTTTCTCAAATCATAGTAGGGCGACAGAGATGGGGCGAAAGAGAGATACGCACCAACAGCAATCATGAGAAGCTTCCGCGGGCGAACCATGTTGACCACGCGATCGGTGTACTTGAAAACCTCGACCATCATCTCTTCCTCGTCCTTGGGCGCGGGGCGGTCCTCGGGGTGAGAGCACGGATGGACGATACCGTTCATGTCGAGATACAGGTTGTCAAACTCCTCGCCATTGGGGTTTGGCTTGGTCGCGTCAACAGGAATGACGGTGCCATCGGGCATAGTAATCGGCTGATCCTCGATGACGGGCGAGATGATCTTGGGATACTTGGTGGACAGCCACCTGAAAGCCGCCGGAATACCCATCTTGCAAAGGCGATCGAGTGGTCACACGAATAGCACTTGTAGGGACGGTATTTCAAATTGTGGTTGGCTATAAAATGTAGTAGGTAGTTGTCGCGAGAAAGATCGGAGGTAGTCGCTGACAGAGATGGTGGTTCGTAAAGTGAACGTAGTGGGTTCTTCAATTCGCACCGACGGAAAGGGGATAAAGTAAATGTTGACGGAAGAAGACTGAGTGAGGTATAAGGTCGGTCGAAGGGATCGGTTGGTATGGGCAACAAAAGATGCTGATGCACAACACGGGCAAGGTGACCGCAGATAGAGCCACCAAGGTTCACCTCAAACAAAGTGCACTGTGGAAACGGTGCAGCAAGATTGAGGACACGCCTTGTCGAAAGCCCAATCCAATGAATCCGATCCGGGCTGAAATTGACACAGCAAAGCGGTCCTTGCAGCAATGCCCGTTGGATAAGAGCGATTGCAGAGGTGGTGATGGATGAACTGGGGAAAGAAGGACCGGAACAAGAACGCCGAGCTCTGACATGCGAAAGAATTCAAGGGTTCAACGAGTGCCAAGACCATGCGGCAAGGGACGATAAGCACTGATAAGACCGATAACACCGCCACAGCGGACTGTTATCGGCTTATCGAAACATCACATGACGCTTTACGGTCAGCAGTTATGCGGGCTAACAGAGCACGGTATGGTTGAGGCGCAGGAACCGTAGAGGTACACACGCGACATTTGTTACTTATCCAAAAGACCATAGGTAGCATTACAACTGAACGATTATATACTTTCCATGAGTCCCGAAACGACCCTAACTAAGGTATGAAATGATGAACACTACCTAGAGGTAGGTATCTATTACTTACCATGCCTTGATGATCGCCATGGAATTGTTGCGCGGGCTGGACTGTTCGTATGAAAGGACCACCTGTCCCTTAGTTTCATTCCGTTGGCCTCCGTTGGTTGTATTGCCACATGGAAGCCAAGTACTTCCTGGCTTCGTTTGTGTGCAGTGAGTGGTTGTAACAAGGCGGGCCCTTCCATCTTCCAATCGTTTTGTCCGGGTACATCCAGCGGAACCTCAGAGTGCTATAAGCTACAGGTGCAAGTACCACTACGCTCGCTATAGCGGGACCACACAGGTACCTACCCCTGACTGAGTGACACCCCGACGACGCAAGAAGGAGGTGGTGATCCGACCTCTTAACCTTGTAGCATGCGCGCACCCCGCCGAACGCCATGATCCTCCAGTCCCTCCCTCCATGGCATCCAAACTAGTCCACTACCTCTATCCTCGAACATGTTCTCGACCATTACGGCGGCGCCGGCCAAGCAGTCGGTGAGCGAAACCATTGCTGTCCTCAGCGGCCGCCTCAACACCGCAACCCTCCTCGAAGACCGCCGCGCCGCCATCCTCGGTCTGCGCAGCTTCTCCAAGCAGTACCCGGCCTCGGTAGCCTCTGGCGCTCTACGAAGTCTCATTGGGAGTCTGAGCAGGGATGGCGAGGATGTCGACACGGTCAAGGTCGTCCTCGAGACACTGCTGATGCTCTTCAGCCCCAACGAAGACAGCCCCGAAGCTTCAGAGGAGATCGCGCTCTGGCTCGCCGACGAGTTCACCCAGCGCCAGGAGAACATCACGCTGCTGCTCGACCTGCTCGACACGACCGACTTTTACTCGCGCCTTTACTCGCTCCAGCTACTCTCCCACATACACTTTGCCCGGACAGAGAGAACCGAAGAATGCGTCCTCGTTGCGCCCCTGGGCATCCCTAGGCTGGTTGCCGTGCTCGACGACAGGCGAGAAGCCGTCCGGGATGCGGCCATCAGTCTGCTGATCGACCTCACCGCCGAATCCGTGGATATCCAGAAGCTGGTGGCATTCGAGAAGGGTTTCGAGCGCATATTCGAGATTATCACCAATGAAGGAGGTCTCGTCGAGGGCGCAAGGGTGGTGGAGGATTGCTTGATCTTGTTGGCGAACCTGCTTCGTCTCAACGCGTCCAATCAGTCCAACGTCAGGGAAATGGGATTCATCGCACGGCTTGCGCACCTATTAAGAAGTGCCTACAAGGGCAGCACAGACGGGGAGGAAGTTGCGCAGTGGGCTGAGGAACAACGCAACAGGAACATCTATGCTTTGCTTGCGCTGATACGTCTGTTTTTGGTCCCTGGCGCGGCCGGAACCCCTGCGAACCAGATCGCATTTTTGAACGATCGTGTGCTGGAAAATACTCTCCAGCTGGGATTCACTTATGGCGTTGACCTTCCCATAAGGGCGGAAGCGCTCGCGGCTTGCGCAGACATGATACGTGGTAATGCAAGGCTACAGGAGAGGTTCGCCGGACAGGAGGTTCCCTCTCCGCTTGCCAACCCAGCAATGAACGGTCAAGGTCCTCACTCCAACGGGGTGCCAAAGGTTTACGTTATTGACGGCCTACTTGACCTTATCCTGGCCGTCAACTCACTAATGGAGTTTGACTTGCGCATGGCAGCTTGCAACTGTCTTAAGGCCTACTTCAATAATCATGAAGAGATTCGCAAACATTTCCTCACTAGAGCTATCCAAGGCCACAAGATGCAGGCTGATGAGCTTACCAACATCTTCACAACGTTGCTTCAGCCTGTGCCAGACCAGGTCACGGCAGATCCGTATAGGTACTGGTTCGCCGCTGTGCTCATGCTTCATCTGGTCCATGAAAATCCCACGACGAAGCACCTGGCCATGGAGGTTACCGAGGGAGATGAGGCCAGTGGCGAAGAAGTGGTTACAAGTATTCAAACCGTTGCGTCCCATCTTCTCAGAAGCGTGGCTAGGAACGATGACCCTCGCGTCATCATTGGTTATCTAATGCTCCTCCTATGCTGGCTATTTGAGGACCTGGATGCGGTTAACGATTTCCTAGGGGAGTTCACCAACCTCCAGGGGCTTATCCAAGCGGCGGTAGAGAACCCCAATGGCGACATCATCGTGCAGGGCCTCAGCGCCATGCTAATTGGTGTCGTGTATGAGTTTTCAACCAAAGACTCTCCCGTCCCACGCGCCAAGGTGCGCGAGATGGTCATGTCCCGCATGGGCCGCGATCGCTACGTGGACAAGCTGACCAGACTACGCTCCTACCCCTTGATGAGGGATTACGAAATTCTTCCCCAAAAACTCGACCTCAGTCTCGACCAGAAGCTCCCCGACGTGTACCTAGACGACACCTTTGTCGAATTCTTCAAGGACAACTACAGCCGTATCATTCGGGCCATCGACCGCGACCCCGGGCTCGAGATCTCCGTCATTACCAACGGCGTACAAAAGGGCATCTCGCGCGAGCTTGTCGACTCCCTGCGCGCCCAGCTTGAGGAGAAGGACCGAGCACTCGAGGACTTTGCCGCTGAGAAAGCCAGTCTGACCTCGCAGCTGGGGCAGGAACAAGCAGACCACCGACGCACCAAGGAACAATCAGCGTCCGACGTGCACCGCGCCAACGAAGCCGTCGAGCACATGCGCGTGCAGCTGAGCGCCAAAGACCACGCCATCCAGAACATCGAAGCGCTCGTCACGACACTCAAGCAGAACCTGGCCAAAGAGCAAGCCGAGCATCAGCGCTCGCGAGCAGAAGCAGCCAGACTCAAGACCGTCAACGACGGTCTCCAGCGTGCGCACGAGCAAGAGTTGAACAAACTCGCCAAGGAGTACCGCACCAAGGAATCCCAGCTCCAACAACAAATCGAGACCGCCCGCCGCGAAGCCAAGAATAAGGAAGACGAGCTGACCAAGCAGGTTGAAACTGTCCGGAGAGAGCAAGCCACCCAGCTTGAGTCTCTGCAGCGCGAGCACCAGGCTAAGCTTGATGCCCTCCAGCGCGAGCACAGCCAGCAAATCGAAACCGCCCGCAAAACCGCTGAGCAAGAAAGCGAGCGTGCGGCGCGCCGGTTCGAGGCCGACAAAGCCGACTTGAAGGCAACGATAAGTCGGATGGAGGTTGATTTGATGAAAGCGAATAAGGCCCGGACCGACGGCGAGAACAAGCTGAAGGATTTGGAGACCCGTCTGACCAAGACCGATGAAGCTTTGAGCACCGCAGAGAGGAAGCTCGCTGAGGCGGAGAAGACGGTTAAGAGCACTGGTGAAAGGGTAGAGGAGCTTGAACAGAGGCTGAAGGGGGTAATAGAGGAGAGGGAGGAGGCAGAACGATTATTGAAGGAGAAGGAGGATGCGGTTGCGGAGGTGGAGAAGACTTTGAAAGATAAGGAGGGGGAGATGGTGAGCATGAAAGAGAGGTTAGAGGGGATGGAGAAAGAAAAAGAGGAGGCGATTCAGAAGGCAGTGGAGGAAATTAGGAAGGAAGTTGAAACTATCAAGCACAACGACAAGGTTGAGGTTGACGCAGCTACCGGTGCCGAAAAAGCGGCTGCTATTGAGGCCGAAGCGGCGGCGAAGGCGGCAGCAGCAGCCAGCGAAATCGAAACCCGTCTCCAGAAAGAAAAGGAAGACGAGTTGGCCCAGATGCGGAAGCAACTCGAGAAAGAGAGGGAAGAAGCCGTTGCAAAGGCCGTAGCTGAGGCGGTGGCCAAGGCAGTCGAGGAGGCCAAGAAGGAGGCCACGAACCAAGTGAAGGAGGTAAAAGAGAAGCTGGATGAAGAAATCAAGAACGCACAGAGCGAGAGGGACGATTTGCTGTTGCTGTTTGATGATTTGGAGGAAAAGAGGCAGAAATATAAGGTAAGCAAAACCCTTTCAACTAAAGTGCCCTTGGGATTTCAAGAAGATGACGTAGACTGACATTGTTTGCTGGTGTATAGGAACAACTCAAGAAGCTTGGTGGTGAGGTTTCAGAAGACGAAGAGGAGGAGGAAGAGGATGAGGATGGTGCTGAAGATGAAGATTGAAGATGGGAAGGGGTTTAATGAATAGTACAAACAGGCTAGAAAAAAGCTGGTTCCCGGTATATATAATGCTTGCTATCAAGGTCATAGACAAACTGGGCTTTGCTTAGCGGTACTAGCATCATGACAGATGGACTTATAAAATGCACGGCAATTATTTGTAATACGTATCGATCCCATTCGTCATCGTAGGTTTGATAGCAAGTCCTGTCCTAGATAAAACCTCCCCTTACCAATTCCATGCAAAGACGCCAAACCAAATCCTATTCATCAAGACGTCATCAAGAAAGGAAAATAAGCCCCTGCAAAGTATGAAGAGAATGCAGTGTCTCCTAAGGCAGCCCATGACCGCCTAAAGCCGTACTGCTCAAAGCTCTTGTACTCGACTTTGATACTCGAGCAGGCGAGCAAGCGAGTTTAGAAATCATCACCACCACCAAAGTCCATATCACCATCCTGGCCATCATCTATTTAAGATATGTTAATATTCGAACGATCTAAGCACAAAGGGTCGGGATCAAACTTACTATATCCTTCCTGGTAAATCTCCTGATCATGGTCATTGACCGCATCAGCAATCAACGCACCACCAAGGACACCCGCGCCCAACCCCAGCGCCGCACCGCCCATCATGCCCATGCCACCGCCGCCACCGCTCCTCCCGGGAGCGCCGTAAGCCTGTTGCTGCTGGGGATAACCGCCTCCACCATAATATCCTTGCGGAGGAGCGTATCCTCCATAACCACCTTGTTGAGGGTATCCTCCGTAGCCAACGGGTGGCTGCTGGCCGTACATCGGTTGCTGAGGCTGTCCATAAGGCGCCGGTGATCCTCCATACGGAGCGGGCGAATAACCCTGGGCTGGGTAACCACCCCCACCGCCGTAACCGTGGGACGAAGACCCGGAGTGTTTGCCCTTACCCGCAGCACCAAAAATCTTGCCGAGGAAGGACCCCTTAGATCCGCCACGATCGTTGGTCTCAGGACGAGGCGGTAGTTGCGAGGGGAATGGCGACTGTTGACCGGAAGGGGTGTGAGCGCGCTGGTTAGCGGCGGCGGCGGCGCGAGCGTCCTCTTCGGCTTGGAGCTGGCGAGCTAGACGTGCGTCTTCGTCTTCGTATGAGGAAGGACCGCCGCCGTTACCGCCGGCGCGGTTGGCGGGGTTGTCGTAGGGGTTGTTGGACTTGGTGTCGCTTACAACGGGTTTGCTGTCGCCTGCGGAGTAGGAGGGAGGGGGGCCGGCAGGGGCGGATTCATCGCGGGGAGGCACGGCGGGCTCGGTGGGTTTCTCCCATTGGGACTTTTTGGTGTAGGTATTGACGTAGAACCTGGTGAGGATGGTGTTAGTGATGATGCGCTTGATTGTTGATCGATCGCTGTTGATGATTGCCAGAGTGTTCAAACACACGAGGACGGGTGAGCAAGAGTAGACTTACCATTCTTTGTACTGTTCATTCCATCGTGCCACCCAGCCCTCGGGAACCTTGGGCGGGGGAGGACCGGGAGGAGGAGCAACGAAGTCGGCCATCGAACGGACTGTGCTGTGTGTTCTTGTTTGCAGGTGGGTTGATTATGTGAAACAGAGGGAGGACTCGAAAGTCGAGGAAAGAAGATGTAGAATAGGAGATCTGGTTCGTACGACTTGTTGGTTGATGTCGGGTGAGGCAAGAAAAAGGTGCGTGAATGACGAAGGAGGGGTACAAGAGGTATGTAGTAGGTCGTGTAAGAGATGGGTTTCAAAGCGGGGGGGGGGGGGGGTTGCTTTATATATGTACTGTAGAATAAGTATCTCGTGGTAACTAACTCCCAGGTGGCAGAACTGCGCCGAGTCCAACAGATGCGAAATGCGAAAGGATTATTTTTGAATAGAAAGTACGGAGAGGGCAAACTTGGTATTGTGAAGGTGTTGGTGTTTATCTATAAGACTAACCAATGCACCTGCGTAGGGGTCCCAGTTGTTGAGGCAGCTTGACGAGGGTGGCGTTGCGACTGAAAGTAGACCAACGTCCGGTATGATGTAAACAGCGGATATGATGCCAAGACTTGCGGTTTGCGAACGACACGCCGGGGAACACCAGAGGAACACACCACTGAATAGTGTAGAGGCAGCAGCGGATTCCAAACCACACATCGATAGAAGCCACGGGAGAGCTCAGGAACATCCAATCCCTACCATAGTGTACAAATGCACAGCCCCGTCAATGCGGGGTTCGGATTGACAAGCGAGACAACCTAGATATCGTGATGATTCAGCAGCATGTATAGAGGTATGTTTGGTATGGGGAGTCGTTCAACTGCTCGAACCCCGAGCCCCCGTCAGCGGCTGTCCGGTGTTCCGAAATAGCCTCTAGTGTAGCAGCAGTGTCTTGATGAATCGGCCACTGTAGGTGGCGAGCGTCAAGGTCGGAACTCTTTAACTTCCGACAACTCGCCTGAATCGCTGAATTGCAACATTTGTCACGCTTTCTTGTCGCCTCGAGTTGAGGCCGCCCATGGTCCAGGTTCAGACGATGCCGTGTCCTGCCATGTGATCAAATCGATAACCACAGGAGGCTGTGCTATCACCATTCTTTGTGGAGCCGCGCAGAACTCATCCCAGAGACACTCGCTCTACACTATATCTTGCTAGATTCTTCTTGTGGACTGGTAGCATAGGTATCTTCATATTGTCGCCATGTTTCAATCATTAACCCTAACCCAAAGCCAGCATCAACCAACTCTTCGAACAACAGCCTACCTTGCGTCGGTTTACCGACACTTGTCTATGAAACCAAGATTGCCCCTTTGGTCACCATAACAATGCAGTTTAGGCCAGTTTCCTCTACTCCAATTATGCTCGGTAACGCAGAGGAAAGACCCGGCGAAATCGCAATACCTGTGCAGTCTCCGTAACCATTCCATGACTCTTCCTGTCTCATATCGTCTGCGCTTTAGACCAGTTGTGAAGTTCCGAAAAGTATCAAACCATACCATCCCATCGTAATGCGTAATCTTGTTTCGTTCCATCATCATTCAAATGCTATGTTTCCATTCCATGGGGTATGCCACTCGTCAGGTCTGGACGCCTAGTAAACCTCGCGGCGGTCCTCTTCATCTCTGCCCCTACCGTAAGATCCATTGAAAGAACCAAAGAGCTGCGCGGCCTCCATACAGTAACCGCCTGAAGCCATTCCCCTTTCGCTACCATAGCAGATGACAACGGCATCGACGATACCGCTCAGGATACCTTCCATTGCGCCCAGGATGCCCCATCCGATAAAGCTGGCAACCATACCCACAACATAGGCGTACGCGCTTCCCTTGAGTCCCAGGGTCCCATCGGGTCGTTCAACCGTCAGCTGTCGAGCCGTCATGACCCAACCTGCAAAGCCGAGTGCGGTAGCCATTATAAACCGCGTAGCATGCAAGATAAGCTTCGCTAGCCGATATGGCAGGAGTGGGGAGTTGTGAGTGTCGGATCGTAGAGCGACTGGCGTAAGCGTCGTAGTGGGCCGCTGAGGGGCAAGGAAGTCCATCCGGCTAAGGCCTCGAGAAGCAACCGCGAGGGACTCGGAATGGATGGCGGCATACGTGAGAGTCAACGGGTTCGTAAGAGCTGCGATCGGTGTAGGAACGAACGAGTAAACAATCATACTGAGAATGTTTGCAGCGCGAGAGGGTAATATGAGAAGGGGAAGGCGGATGGCTAGTGCTATTAGTGTCGACATGCTGATAGTGCCAAAAATGGTGCTGAGAGCGTGGCCCAGGGCGGCAGAGACGACGTCCTTGGATGATGCTGCTGGAACCGCATTGCGATGAAAATACCATTGCGATACCGTCGCCGCCGTCGTGGCTCGCTGGATGCCGGAGAGAATCGACAAGGTCCAGATGTACATCAGAACAAAGTAGATGCCTAGCCACCAGCTGGACGCACTGATGATAAAACGCGATAGGTAGCTGGAGAAACTCCCGCCCAGGAAGACTCTGGTAAACATGAGTAACCAGACCCAGGTCCAGAGCACTACCGTGGCCAGGCATCCTACACCAACCAACATCAAAGGCGAGTTTGCCGCAAGAATACGACTCGAGAACTCCAGGATATTGATGGCTGACCGGATCGCAAGACGGCCCTTGAAGACCATGTATATCCAGATCACGGCCGCAGCAGCTGGGACAGTGGAAGCCCACCTCATAACGGTATCCTGCGCTCGGGTACTTCCGCTCGTTGAGCGAAAACTCAAGATCAAGGGATACAGGGAGAAGGCGGTCATGATAATCGGCACGGACACCAAGATCAAGTAAACCAGTGGCCTGATGTACGCCCGCAAAGTCGCCAACCACACAAATGCGACAATCATTGAAACCAATGTGTCGACAGCTAGTAGGTTGAAAGACTTGGTTATGGTGTTGTAAATGGTGTCGCCGAGTGGCCGCTTCCCGCTTGTGTGAAGGTAAACCAGCACAAATGTCGCAAACAAGGAAGCCAAAGCAATCAAGAATATGTAAGCGAAGAAAGGATCGTGGACAAATATTTCCCCATCCGCAACCGGTTGTGCTGGCGTTAGCCCAGCATCTGGTGGCAATCCACCCTCGAACGACCTTCGCGACTCGTGCAATAGACCGGCCTCCGAATCCTGGACCGAACTTCTCCTGGTCGAATATCTCTGCGTTGCCGGCCGTGACTTGAACTTTTGGAAAGCCGGTGGTGAGCTGCCCATAGAAGCCTCACCCAACAGATCCTCTGGCGGGTCATCATCATCCTCGGCAATAGTTGACTGCAATCCTACGTCTTCCATGGCCCCCTTGGTGCTGTCATCCTCATCCGAGCCTTGGCGTTTGTGCTTCCCAAATAACTTGCTCCCTCCTTGTCGGCGGTCGTGTTCACGCTTGGATAGACTTGTAGAGTCGTTCCAACTGCTTCTGATGCCGTGGAGGCGAGTTCCGAGTGCGTCTTGGTATCCCCGACTCCTCTCTAGCGAAGCACTCCCATCATCCTCGGCTTCGGTGCTATCTTCCAACCGGGCGGCAGGTATCACGCGACGGGAGCGTTGCAGTGCAAACAGATCTGCAGCCTCCCGGTCTCTCTCCTCCTCGTCCTCCTCCTCTTGCTCAACAGCGGCTTGAAAAAGAGGCGCATCCTGGGCGTATCGAGACCCGAATCCGGCAAGGGTACCAAAGCGAGAGCCAGTCGGTTGATAAGGGTTGCCTGTGGCGCCTCTATAGTAGGAGCGCCCACTCAGTCCTCGGCCTCTGCCGGTCCAGCCCCCTGGTTGGCGAGACGAAGGCCGGTCGTTGTTATCTTGCCCGGCAAAGCTGGACAACCGTGACTGTGACTGGGAGAGGAACTTTGACGCATCTGGTATCGCCTGTTAGTCAGTATGAAAAACGGTTGGACGCTGGGGGGTAAATATCAATTAATGAGAAGGGTTGGGGAGGTGGACATAGATATACGCACATTCTGAGAACATGGCGGTCTATCCCACGCCCCCAAAAGCTGTTTCGAGAAGGTTGTTGCAACTCCAGTGGGCTCGTCGGGAATGGTGCCTCGTGGTGTTAGTCGGCGGTGTGGGACCACGGCGGACGATGCGTAGCTAATGACGGCAGACGAACGCAGACGGGATGCCAGTGGTGGTCGGAGCGATGTGGCCAAGTTGGAGATGCCGATGTAAGGATAATTCCAGCTTGTGTTTTCTCAAGAATTGGGAAAGGTGCCACTTGGTATGCGACGGCCTGGAGTCTGTTAGACAGGATAACTCTGTTCTGCTAACAAGACGCTTGCTTATACAGCCAGAGCCTGATCGATGGAGGGGGTTTCAGAGCGACGGAGGAGGTTTGGCACTTCAGGCTTCTGCCTCATGTAAAGAAGGGATGAACAAGGCGGCCCAAGGCAACGAGAATTAACTGGATAGTCCTAAGAACATGGGCGCCATGTGCATCAATCAGTGCATGGAGATATACGAGAGCGAACCAGAAAGAGGATGAAAAGGCCGAAAACAAAACAAGGGAATCTAGATGGCTGTTGATAAGATCCGGAGTCTTAGGTAGGTAGGGTACGGGTGTACAAGAAACAGGCAGACAAGGGATCGGGTGTCCACTGTCTAACAAGTGAACTTCAGTTAAGTGGGCTGGCGACTGACCGCCCACACTGCACGCGACAAACCTGGCTGGGAGCCTGAGGTCCAGTCCGCCTGCCGTGATCAACGGGCAAACCACCCGACACCAACAACCAACCCTCACATCTCTGACCTTTCAGTTACCACGTCCGATCCTCGCTACACCTATACTACACTACACTACACGGAGGACAGGAACCCTGATGGGTACATCGGGCAAGGAAGGCATGGACGGCGGAACAGATGGACAGCTTGGAGCTCTGTAGACGGGAGGTAATGAAGAACGACATTCGGTGGTGCCTGCCGGATGTTTGCTCCTTCAAGGTACACTAAGTAGAAACACGACATTGGCTTCATCAAATCAATCATGCCGTGATTCAACTTTTCTTCGGCAGTCAGACTGTCAGAGTGCACAACAGCCACACCGGGAGATAATACAAAGTGCAAAAGGCTTTGCTTGTGCGAACAATTAACTCACCTGCCGGCCCCTTGTGAGGCATTCACCCTTTGTCTAGACTTCCTTAACTCAAAAAGGATGATGCCCCATGACATCGTCTTCTGAACGGGAATGTGAAGACGTCTGTTATCGTTCACTTCTCGTTGCGTCACTGCCTGATATGTACCCGATGCCACCGCGAGCCCAGACCAGGTGATCCACTGTAAGCGGCCGTCTACCATTGGCTGGATCCTTCCTTAACAAGACTGGAGCTACAAGCTGTCTCCCCGTGAGTGAGGTGTCAGGGTGTCCGCCATTCAGCCTTCATCCAGTCAGTCGTTCACGCAGCCAGGTTCCTGCAGCGACCTCTTTCACAAGTCTCGTTCTAAGTAGGCGTCCATCCTCCACCGCAATCCAACATCATCGAAAGGCAAAACCCAGCTATATCAGTTGTCAATTCGCGACGAGTCAACATCCATCATCTCTTCCGAGTCCAATCCTCCTTGATACTCTGAACGACGTCCAGCCACTGCAGCGAGCCAAAAGTCCAATCATCATCTCTTCTTGCGTTGCATTGTCGTCAGGAACGGTGTGGGAGAATCACATTCCCAACAAGAGCAAGATTCCTCAGTCCAGCCTCGGCGGCACTTGGCCATATATATCATCATCGATCAACCAAGCAGTCAAACCAGTCTCCCAAGAGACACCGTCCAAGCCGCCGACTCTTGAATATAACAGGGAACCAGATCCACTGCCTATCTCGGGATAGCTCTGCAGTCTATCACCTCGCCTGATCTCCTGACGAGTGAACCCCTTGCAAACTCCCGCTCGGTTACCCATTACCCAGTCCCCGCAACTCGAAACGATAAACACCAAGCAAGGCCCAGGCCATCCGTCATCGAGAAGCATTCAGGCTACCCCCGACCATATCTGGAGGTTTCTTCCTCCATTATTATTAACAAACTTGCCAACATCCATTCAACACCCCATCAACCGAATCGGCAAGAGCATATCGAACAATCAGAACCCACCATGTCGTCCTCACTACCCTGGGACTACATCGCAAAGCTAGTATGCATCGGCGACTCTGGCTGCGGTAAATCCTCGCTCACCATCCGCCTCTGCGAAGGCCGCTTCGTCACCCACCACGACGTGACCATCGGTGTCGAATTCGGCTCACGCATCGTCCCCGTCGGTCCTCCTCACAGCAACCTTGATTCCCAACAATCACAACAACAACAACAACAACAACAACAAGCATCCTCCACAACCACCCTCACCTCAGATCCCACAACAACAACAATACCAAACACTACAACCTCCTCCTCCGGGGGCCTCCCCCCACCGCCAATAGCCGCCAAGCCCTCCTCTTCTTCTTCTTCAGCATCCGACCCCCCTGTCCCGCAAAAACACATGAAACTCTCCCTCTGGGACACGGCCGGCCAAGAAACCTACAAATCCGTCACGCGCTCCTACTTCCGCGGCGCCTCGGGCGCCCTCCTCGTCTTCGACCTCTCGCGCAAACAGACGTTTGAGCACGTAACCGACTGGCTGAACGACCTTCGCGCCATTGCCGAGCCGGACATTGTGGTGATCTTGGTCGGCAACAAGGCCGATCTTAC
Organism: Neurospora hispaniola; assembly: GCF_033458365.1. Taxonomy (NCBI): domain Eukaryota; kingdom Fungi; phylum Ascomycota; class Sordariomycetes; order Sordariales; family Sordariaceae; genus Neurospora; species Neurospora hispaniola. The sequence goes on along the minus strand of NW_026944410.1, from coordinate 2,780,014 downwards.
AGAAGCAAACGACGAAAACGAGGGAGAAAACAACAAGCGAGAAGTAACGAGGAAAGAAGCGGAAGAGTGGGTAAGGAGGAATGGAGTGCTCGAGTACGTGGAGACGAGCGCCAAGAGCGGGGAGAACGTCGAGAAGGCGTTCATGAGGGTGGCCGAGAGGATATACCAGAATATTCAGGCGGGAAAGTACGATTTGAATGATAGACGGTCGGGGGTAAAGGGGCCTAGTGCTGGGTTAGGTGGAGGCGGCGCAGGAGGGGGAGGGACGCATGTGAAGTTGACGGGGGATAAGGCGGGCGGTTATGGAGGGTGTTGTTGAGTGAAGGTAGCCCCTTGAGGAGGAGAAGGTGGAGGAGGAAAGCAAAGAGGGACGAATCAAATACACATGAGATACGATCAAAACCTTTCATGGGAATGCGAAAAGCGAGGGAAAGGGAAACGATGGTGGGGATATGACGACTATCGGTCTGCCGCGTAATAATTCGAAACAGGATTGACAGGAACCAGGGAGCAAAGTAGATAATCATGTGGATGGATGTAATGATGTATTGCCCTGATGATTTCCTGTTCGACCGAGATGAACGCATCTGCATTTTCAACAATGGGGTATCGGGCCTTGATACCGGGAACGCAGGCAGAACGATAGACTTTCTAATCACTACTACCAAATGGCTAGTCGACAAGTGTACCGTGTTTCTGAGTATATGACTTGCCCTAATACGCAAGTTTGATGGCCCTGATCTATTACATCAAGGAAACCAGTGTCTTTCGTTACAAACACTCTTCATCAAATTGCAACAGGCAAATATCTCGACAAATACCCTCCAGTAGACACACTAATGAATTGTTTCCCATTTTTCTATAGCTCATTGTTCTTTTTGTTTTAGATCAAACTTCAAAGGAAATAAAATGTTGTCAATGCAGATGCACAGAATTTGGTACACTTTTGGAATAGCATCAGTTACAGGAAGACTGTTGCTGTGATGATTGCCAACCGAGAACGGGGCTGACCATAGTTTCCATCCCAATCACCACATCTAATCCGAGATCCTCCAGTTATCGAACCACTTCATGTACTTGTACTGCTGGTTCGGGCCGACCATTCCCCAGCTGATGGGCATGAAGAAGATGTAAAGCCCAATAACTGTCGCATAAAGGATACCATAGGCAATGCCCTGGGTAAGCTTGCTCTTGGCTCTGAGGAACCAGTCAGCAAGGAAACCGAAGCAGAGGATGGCGAAGTAGAGCGCCGGGTAATAGTGATGGACGTAGGTGACACGGCCCATGACGATGAAGGGCAAGTAGTGGAGGAACCAGCCGATGACAGGGTAGACTCCGGCGTAGTGGATCTGGTCAATGCCGTCCTGGCCGAGCTCCTTGTAGCCACGCTGCCAGCGGAGAGTGTACCAAACAACAAGAAGGCCAAATACTCCAAGAGCGGCAGTGGAGCCCCAGTAGACGAGAGGATTGCCAAGCAGGAAATACTTGACAGTCTTGTCATCCCAGCTGCACATTCTCAAGCCAACGTGAAGAATAGGCCACTGCCACCATTGGGAAGCCAAATCGTCCTGCTTGTCAGGATCGGGAACAAGAGCGTTGTTCGAGGTCATCATGGCAACGTTCTGTCACGCAGGTTAATAGGATTTCCTAGAAGCAGATGGGAACGGAGATACATACCAAGTGAATGAAGTCCTGAAGGAATTGACTCTTGTACTGACCGGGTGCAGCAGGAGGCACTGGTGTCTGTTAGCAGAAGGAACAAAGCCACCCTCAATTACGGGTCAAACTTACGCTTGGGGTTAGTATGGGACTCGACGTTCCAGTGAGTGTAGGTGTCACGAGGGTTGTTGGTCTTGGTGCAGGTAGTCTCGATCTGCTTGAAACCCCACTGGGGAAGATTGACGGTTCCAGCGCGGAGGTAGCATCCCAAAACCTCGTGCTTCAAGCGGAAGGCAGTGGTGAGAGTGCGGATCTTGGAGCGATCGCGAGAATTGGTATCCTTGACGACCTCAATCTTCCAGTGGTCCTTCTCATCACCAACGGTAAGGTTGCCATAGCAAGAAACCTCCTTGTCGCTCTTGGTCATGGGAGCGGGGATCTCGTGGGAGTGGAGGTTGCGGCCGGTCTGGGCATGGATAAGGCGAACGGTGCTGCCATCACCAATGTAACGAATCTCGTCAGAGTTCTCGTCATAAGCCTGCTCCCTGCGGTTAGGGTAGAAGAACCAGTCGTTGTTGGCATCCTTGTGGTGATAGCAGGTCACTTGTTGTTGGTTAGAACCCTCAGGGTAGGTCTGAACGTGACTGTGAAGCAGGCCACCACCATAGCCCATGTTCTTGATGGTCACGCGGGAGCCGATAGCAAGCTCCAAAGGGCTGTCCCTGCCAACCTCAGTGCCTCTCAAGTTAGCCTGGAAGAGCGAGGGCATCTGGGCATCGCCGGGGCCGGAGTTGGTCAAAACCCAGAAGTGGATGGCAAAGCTCAAAAGGTAAACCGCAAAGGGCAGGATAATGAGGCAGCTGACGCGAGCGGCAACGTGGGCAGCAAGAACCTTGACGGGCATCTTGGTATCGCCGAACTTGTTCCAGAGGTCCTCAATGGTGTAGAGACCGACCAGAGCGGTAACGAAGAGTCCAACCCACTTGACACTGCAGACAAAGCCGATGCTGAGACCAGTCAGGAACAACCAGAAGGCCCACTCAGGCGTGAAGCTCTTCTTGCGTAGGTTATGGAACTTGGCCCAGCACAAAGTGGTGGCCACGGTACCGAAGAGGAGCATAGAATCGAGGAGGATGAAGCGGCTGATGGTGGTGTATGAGTTCTCGCAAAGAACCATGAGAGTGACGAGCCAGACGGCAGGGAGCTTGAAGTGAAGCGCCTTGGCGGTAAAGTAGGCCAGGGGAACGCACACGGCACCCCAAAAAGCGTTGAACTGGCGCATGAAGGTGTAGTTGATTTCCTCGGGATAAGTCTCGCCGGACTTGAACTCGAAAGATCCATTGTAACCCGCAAGCAATCCGCTCAGACCAACGAGGAGCTTTCCGGCAGGAGGGTGAACATCGAAGTAGAATTCGCGCTTGAGGTAATGGCTACCAAACTTTCCGAAACTGCACGTTGTATCGTGTTAGCTAGCCTCGCAATCTATGGGGTCTGGATAGGCGGGTGTGCTTACTGAGCTTCGTCCCATGTCACGATGGGGGAAAGACCAATCTGCCAGAAACGCGTAAAGAAAGCCAGGAACGTGAAGACGACGGGGGCAACGATCCACTCCCAGCTCGCAATACAATCAAGGAAGCTCTGCTCCTAGAATACAGATGTTGATTAGCATGGATAAGGTGTAAGATTGGGTCACAGGCTAGCTACGGACCTTCTTCACGGGAACCAGAGCCTTCTTCTTATCCTCGGGCTGGGGCTTTTCGGTAGCAGTAGGAGCGACTGGAGGAATGTTGCGTCTCCGGGCCGCATCTCCAAAGGGATCGGCACCGGAGGCCGTGGTGGCTCGCTCGGAGCCATCCGTCGGGGTCGCCATGGTGCAAGTTCGCTCAAGGGAGCTTCAGAGTGTCTAGATCGATCGTGGGCGTGGACGAAGAGATATCAATCCAATCGGGGATCGGTTAGGCCGTAGGTGGTAGTTTGATGGCAAGGCCGATCATGGAAGAGAAAGAGATGGATTTAACGAGAGTGTAGAACGGACGCGTGGCAGTATAGACGAAGTGTGTGGTGTAGAGGGACAAGGCACTAAGAATATAACAAGAGGGGGGAACCGTGGGCCTTTGTCAGAGAAGAGGATCCTCGAAGTCAGCAAGGTACCTTTGTTCCCAGCTGATGCTTGGAGGTTTAAACGTCAGGCAACGAACAGGAAAGTGGGCGTGAAGATCAATGGTCCGGAAAAGGTCGAAGCCCAAACAATCGACGATGTGCCGCCGAAAGGAGAACACGATTGCGTTCGGGAAGGTTGAAATGGAGGGGTGAGAAGGAAACAAAGGGGGCTGCCGGGTGTGGCTGAAAGCTCGTCCTTGAAAGACGAAACTGAAATGGGGTGGAGAAGAAGATGACTAGAGGAGGAAAAAGTAAGTAGGTAGAGGAGAAGAGGGAGGAGGAGCTGCAGTGCTGCAGAAGCCTCGAGACTGGACACTTTTTCGAGTCGTAAAAACGCCGGGACATGACCAAAAAGGGAGGATGCATCCCGTCCGGGCCTGTCTCGTTGATGGACACTTGTTCTTCGTGGCCTCTTGGTTCCATGGGGGCCCGCAGTCCGCCGCAGGCGCAGCGTTACAGGTGGTGAAGTTGCATCTGATTGGCCAGCGAGCCACATCGGCCAGGGCCGTTCGTTCACTTTTGTGGGGTGCCATTTCACTGGGCTGACCCTGGCGAGACTCCAGGGCATGACGGGATGCACTAAAGAATGCGGCCCTGCTGAACCAGAGTGATGGATCTCCCGGATCGACGGGAGAGCTCGGGAGGGCTTCAAGAGCTCCGGGGCGTTTCATCGCCCATTTTCACTTGAAGAGGATTTCCATGTGAACGAAACTCTGAGGTAACTGTTGAGCCGCCACAAACCTGGTGTTGTATCATATTGATCTGTCTCTACGGCATTTTGTCGGGCATAAGGACACTGGGCTGTTGCACCTAGCTTCTGTATTCCAAGTCTTCGTAGAGCTATAACAATTGCAGCTTCCCCCTCACAATTCTGGGCTTGGTTTCAGCTGCACCGTGCCTTCCAGATGCACCAACATATCCATGCTCCTTTCGGCTGTGATCTACCAATTGAAGTGGAAGGAAGGCCTGCAAACGCATGGTGGTTGGCTATTCTGCCCAGCCCAACAAGTAACAGCGAAAAGAAAACTGAAGAACACCGACATCATTCACCATATGTAGGTTTTGGGTTTTGTTTACTTCCCCTGAAAATCGAGGTCCCACTGTCCAATCAGCCTTGAAAGTATTTCCATCCCATCGCCTTTGGCCTGTCAGTACAAAGAGATAAATCTTTCCGTCAACAAGATCGGGCTTCGAATAAATTTGATCGCTTCATTTGTCCATGCTCCCTCCTTGTCCGTTCCAACGCCTTGGAAATGGTATGTCTTTTCCGCATCCAACCCCAACTTCTTTGCTGCTGGCCTCATCCCACTCTCCTTCATCTCACCCCCTTGAGCGTGGTCGATTTCGCCGTCCAAGGATACCGTCTCGACCTCCAAGGCAACATGAAATTCTCCCCGCTTAGTAAAGAAGTCGCCCTTCAACCTCGCAATCGTTCTCCACTGCCCTTTCCCTCCACCCTCCTGAATCTCAAAGACCGTCGGACCATAGTCAAGCTCAAAGGTACTCAGATTTCTCATGGTCAGCGTGACCTTCCTTTCCTCCCGATCCACATCCTTGATCAGGACTGGGAGCCCGTTCATCCCCAACACATGGATATCCTTGTTGTACCCACACTGCGCTGTCGTCCCAAACGGGCCCTTGAGATGGGCCTCGCCATTGCGGAGATGGTATACCAATTTCTCCTTGTGAGTGAGGTCCGATAAGAGCTGCAGCCAGATGGACATGTCGGTGACGTGAATGATCTGGTCGTAAAAGTGCACGTCGGTGCCGTTGAAGCGCGTCTTCGTCTGGGGTAGCTGCACCTTGCCGAAGGGCCGGTCGAGGTAGACGAGGTCGACAAGCATGGCGTCGACCACGGAACCGACCGGGCCGGTGGCGGTTACTTGGTATTCTACCGACATGCTGAAACTACTGTTTGTGGTTACGAGGAAAAGAATTGTCAGTCAAGGGTGCGGAAAAGGTGAGATTTGATATAGGACGTAGACTAACTCAGCTGTACACTCCACTATCCTGACGAGCATGATCTCCAGTCGCGAGTCGTTGACCAGACACTGAACTACGCTATCCATGGAGGGCGAATGTTGAATCATGTCTATCTGGCACAGACTGTTTTCAACCTCAGCTCTGTTGGGTAGTCTTGATCATCTGTTAGATAAGAGCAGCAACGGTCAGCCATCCTTGGGCTCAAATTCATGCATATGATGAAGTGTTGAAGAGTCTTTACTCACCTGCTAGCTCGGCAACAAGACAGCCAAGTCACTGAAAAGGGTATGGATCCTTTCACACAACAGACTCATACAAACTGTGAAAGTTTATGGGGGATGTAGAGAGATCAGAGCTGAAGAAGAAAAGACGGTGAACATATATGTAAAGATAGATATTGGACAGTCTGATTTTGACGAAGCACTGGGTAGTTCCTCTACCGACAGCAAAAGACTAGTACACCACATGGGAACTTCATGTTGGGACGGGGTCTCTGCTCCCTTATAATGAATGACCATCTTGAATTGACAAGGGGAGTGACACGAGGCCACCGGGCGAGACAAAACCGAGATGGATGCTGTGGGTAAATCGTGCTCGTGGTTCCCTGCCGGAAGGCCGCCGCGATCCTAGCAGCAAAATAATGAGACTATTTGACCTAGTCGGCGATAATACCGGCGCAGCATCGCAGGCACGGACGCACGGCAAGTCGCGAAATGGAGATGTCGGGTTCTCGACCTATCCGGAAGTCGTTCCGTGGGGCTGCTATGCGGGGTCGGCGCGCAAGAATGGGCTAGACCCAATCCCGGCTGCGTAAAAGAATCCTTCGTCCAGGATGCTCTGTTTCAATGTCCATTGTTAGGGAACCGGGGATCGGGGCCCGGAGACCTGGGAGGGAGCCATGGCTGTTATGTACGGAGTATCGTCGATCACAGATCTGATACCGATGATTGAGGGGGGACGAGCTCAGCTGTCCGGGTGCCAGGAGCGTCAATCCATCGAGGAGTGAAGAACGGTGTCAGACATAGAAGCTGATGAGAAACACCTCTTGGCTCGGCCATATGCTTGGCGTCGCACATATCGAGATGGCATCAGCGATCGGCCTGACCCTCGTTGGAGCCTCCCCCTCCCCCCCCACCCTCCTTTTCCCCAAACGCCCCAGTTGACCCAGCTAGCCGGGACGGTCCCAAAATGCTCCTGCTTGGTGGTATTTGACATGAATTTCCCAAAATACTTGTACATATGATATACACAACCCAAACGATGTCCCTTTCTCTTTTTCCATACATACGGTGGTGGCGAGCGCATGACTTATGCAGAAGCAGCCTTGATGGACTGGGCGTCGCTCATGGCCTTGGCCAACATGGCCTTCTCTCTCTTCTTCGCGTCGTTCATCTTCCTGATGCGCTCGCGGTCAATCTCAGACCTCCTATGAAGGTCCTCGAACTCGCGGAACTCCTCCTCGTCCTTGGCCGTCGGCTGAACTGCAACGGCACCAGTCTTGTCCAGAAATTCCTTGAGGATAACGGACGAGTTGCGGTTCTTCATGTCGATTGTGACTATCCTCTCGCCCTGGGCAGGTTTAGGGGCTGGAGATGAACCGTCGGCAGAGGACGTGGGGAATGGAGTCGAAGAGGGCTTAGCATCCTTGTCGTCGCGGAAGTAGATGGTCATGACGGCGGGACCCTTCTGGTCGGTTGTCCTGTTGATCACCATGGGGACCGCGGGATTCCAGTACTTGAGCTTGGGGAGGTTTTCTCTCCAGAACTTCCTGCAAAAACAAGGCCATTAGTTGGTTGCCGAGCACGCTGTAGGAGACTGCGCGAACCTAGGACCCATGTGGCCTTCCTCTATCCTGTGAGCAAACTGCATGTGCACCTTGGTGACCTCCTTGGGGAGGAGGGCAGCCCCCGGCCCGGCGCGAATGTTCAAGAGCTGAAGCCGCACGTCAGCATTGTCAGGATGGTCGCGGTAGTGAAGACGAGGTGCCGAACATGTTGCGCATGCGCTGTCGTGGAGGTGAGGTGGTTCAAGTTGTGATCGTATTTACCTTCTGTAGTGGTTGTTAGCATTAGCTATTAGTTATACTCTTTGTGGTTTGACCTAGAGGATACTCACTTCCCTGACGACATTAAGACGCCGAATAACGCCGACCATTTTGAATACTGTCGAGCCGGAGAGGTTGCTGCAGTGGGCACGGGCAAACAAAGGTGCGTTTACTGGGGACAGTTCCTGAGAGATAGGCCTAGGCGGGACTTGGAGATTGGAGTCGCAGTTCGGGTCAACACTGCACTCACCGAACGACGACCTCAACGCCATGCCGCGACATGGGCCCGTCGATTTTTTGCCGGCCCGTCAACGCTCTTGGAGCACTCACCGCCCGGCATCATTGCCTGCCGGAAGCCCAATCGCAGAGTGTGGGGCCCAAGAAGTCACGCGAGCGCCAATTGAACCGGCGGGGCATTTACAAAGACCCACTAAAAAGTTCGGTCGCAACGAAGCCGAGTCGAATGGAAGGGTTCGATATGATTTGGGACGCCGGTGGAAGAGCGGCGAGCTCCAGGAGCATTGGTCCCCATTTGTTTCTTTCCCTCCGATGTTCATCAGATGAAACCGTCAGGCAGAGTTTTGGACCCCAATCAACTACCTACTAATTTATGCCGGCGGAACTTTTAGGTTTCTGGAAATCTTTACTCATCCACCCTCACGACAGTCTCATAGAGCTGCAACGGCCAACCCGAGAACGACGTCATGCCATTACAACCCGGGCGCACCCTCAGTTCCAGGTGGCTGTCCAGAGCCTTCTGTCTCGACCGGTGTACCACGACCTCGAACGCAGCGGCCAAGATTCCTCTTTATCTCTGTCCTGCCTTCCGACCAGTCGCGAACATCGGCCAAAGCCCTCGTCGCTCTAACCACGCTATCCCCTCGATTCAATGCCGAAGACTTCATACTGAACCAAGCCCCGAGGCTCATACCCCGACCGAACCTCTTCACGCCGAGAAAGAGCCAACACGAACCCTTCCGATTCAGTGTACAGGCTGCGGAGCTCTGTCACAAACGACAGTTCCAGAACAAGCAGGCTACTTTGACCTGTCGCGCAAGGCTGTGAAGGAATATTTGGGCCTCATCGAACCAGAGAAACGAAAAGTCATACGCAGTTCAGATCGGGTCATTGAAGATGTGCTCAAGAACATTGATATGGAAGAACTGGAACGGAGAGGTGTTGACCTGAAGTCTTTGCTGCCTAGAGACTACCAAGCAAACAAGACGTCCCCCGAACCCGAGGGTCCTCCCCACCCTCCCCTTTGCGATCGCTGCCACGAATTGATCCATCACCGCAAGGGCAACTCCATCTTCCATCCCGGCATTGACTCTCTCCGAGCCACCATCGAAGAATCGCCATACAAATACAACCATGTGTACCACGTTGTTGACGCCGCTGACTTCCCCATGTCCCTGATTCCCAAGCTCGAGCGACTAGTGGGCACCCTGCCAATTCGGTCGAGGAACAGAAGAGCAAAGTCCGAGACATGGCATGCCGGTCGCCAGATAAACTTGAGCTTCATTATCACCAGATCGGATCTGCTTGCGCCCAAGAAGGAGCAGGTGGATAGGCTGAAGCCATATTTGGTCGAGACATTGCGCCAAGCGCTCGGCAGAATTGGCAATAGGGTCAGACTCGGCAACGTCGTGTGTGTCAGCGCACGTCGGAATTGGTGGACAAGGGAACTCAAGGAAGAGATCTTTGAGCATGGCGGTGCCAACTGGATGGTTGGGCGGGTAAACGTAGGCAAGAGCCGGCTCTTCCACGATATCTTCCCTCAGGGTCGCATGAACTGGCAAGAAAATCAGAAGCTTCCTGTTCTCCCCGCCTTTCGCAATAATAACATCACATACGGCAAGTTGGACGAGGGCGATGATGCCCTCCTCCCGCCCGCCCAGCCAGAAACTAACTACCCAGCCATGCCCATCGTTTCTGACCTACCAGGTACCACCGCCTCTCCAGTCCGCGTCCCCTTCGGCAACGGCAAGGGCGAACTAATCGACCTACCCGGTCTATCTCGCGGCGACCTGGAACTTTACATCAAGCCCGAGAAGCGTGCTGATCTCGTCATGAAGATGCGTGTTATCCCTGAGCAGGCCGTCCTCAAGCCCGGTCAATCCCTGCTGGTCGGCGGCTTCATCCGCATCACGCCCAAGACCCCAGACGTCACTTTCCTCGCCTACTCCTTCACGCCCATCGAGGCGCATGTTACGGGAACCGAGAAGGCCATTGCGGTGCAAGAACTGCGGGAGGACAGGCCCAACGTGGAGAACATTGCGCTCCCCGAGACGGCCGAGAAGATCAAGCATGCCGGCTCGTTTGCGCTCAAGTACGACGTGACGAAGCAGCGCAGCGGGCCGTTGACGAGGAAGAACGCCTGCGGGTTCAAGGTTGATAGCCTGCCGTTCCGTGTGCTGTCGATTGACATCCTGATCGAGGGTGTCGGATGGGTGGAGGTTGTCGCGCAGGTCAGGGCCAAGAGTTTGCAGTACAACCCGTACAAAGACGAGCAGCCTGAGGAGATAACCGAAGTGGAAGAAGAGGAAACCCCCGAAACTATGAACACGAACGAAACTGTAAAGAAGGAAGAGTACTGGACCGACCCCCTTCCATCTCCTTCCAAATCCAGAAAGTCCTCTTCCGCCTTCCAAGATCCCTTCCGACTAGACCATCTCGATCTTTCCGACCCCAACGACGAACCCAAGCCCAAGCCTAAACCCGCACCTAAGTCGGAAGACGAAGAGGACCCACTGGCCCCGCCCCGTCTTAAGGACGCAGAAGTAGTAGAAGAGACGGAAGAGGAATACAAGCAGAGGAAAAAGAAGGAAGACGAGGAAGAAGAAATCAAGCTCAACTGGCCCATCATCGATGTCTACAGCCCCGAGGGCAAGTTCATCGGGTCTAGACCGCCGATGGGCGCATGGTTGTTGAACGAACCCAAATCGGATGGCAGAAAGAGGCCGAGGAAGGCTATGAAGGGTGTTAAGAAAGAGAAGAAGAGGATGGCTAGGGAGAAGCTTGCTACTGCTGCTGGTAGTGGTGGTGGTCAGTGAGTGAGTAGTTAGAGGTAAAAGAGCAGAACTAGTAGATGGTTGGATGGATTGGGTTGCGGGTGTGGATGTATGATAAGGTATGGAAGATAGGGAGCGTGTGTCTTTTTCTGGTTATCCCCGATCATAAAGTACCTAAAAGGCGTTTTACTACGGAATGGATATAGACAAAGAGTAGATGGAATGAGATACCTAGGAACACATCTAAGCTATGCGCAATAAATGAATGCAAAAAGCATGTTTTTGGCTCTTTCGAGACACCCTTTTCGTCTGTTATTGTGCGAAATTGTGGTCCTCAAAATGGAAGTCATTCAAATTACCTGCATACACAGTAGTATACTCTAGTTACCATCAAATTCTGACCAAGGACACTTGGGCGAACCTATCCGATTGGCAATTTTGACTTGACGCCTAAACTTTCAATCAGTAATTACATTCCCAGACACTTTATTGCGGCCCAGCAACATTTGCAAAGGGGGAATAAGTTATTCTGTCGCTACCAACTCAAAAGAACAACGCTTTCCCAAAACTCAAAAGGGGTATCACTTAGATAACAGTAGGCGCCGCCTCCTCAACCTTGCCCTGACCAACCACCAAGCCCTTCTCACCGTCCTCCTTGGCCGAAGTCGCCGCCGCATTTGCAAAGGACTGATCGAAGTCCGCAATTATATCATCAATATGCTCAATGCCAACCGAGATGCGAATCAGATCCTCCGTGACACCCGAGCTGATCTTCTCCTCGTCCGTTAGCTGCTCGTGCGTGGTGGACCAAGGGTGAATGGCCAGTGTTTTACAATCACCGACATTGGCTAGGTTAGAGATGAGCTTGAAGCCATCGACAACCTGGCTGCCAGCCGAAGCGCCGCCTTTGACGCCGAAACTAAGCACGCCGCCGAAACCGCGCTTGAGGTACTTTTTGGCGTTCTCGTGCGACCCGTGGCTCTCGAGCCCCGGGTACGACACCCAGCTCACGTACGGGCTCTTCTCGAGATAGCGGGCCAGCGCGAGTGCGTTCTGGGCGTGCCGTTCGCAGCGGAGCGACAGCGTCTCGAGACCGAGGAGGAGCTGCTGAGCGGCAAACGGGTTGAGACACGCGCCTAGATCCCGCAAAATTTCGACACGCACGCGGGTGATGTAGGCCATGGGCCCAAAAGTCTCCCAGAACTTGAGCCCGTGGTAACCCTCGGACGGCTCAACCATCTGGGGGAACCGGTCGGCGTGCTTGCCCCAGTCGAACCTACCGCTATCCACTATTACGCCCGCGACCGTTGTTCCATGTCCTCCAATCCATTTCGTCGCCGAGTGAACGACGATATCAGCACCATATTGTAACGGTTGGACAAAGTAGCCGCCAGCACCGAAAGTGTTGTCGACCTAGTGAGAGCGGAAGTTAGCAAACGTTCTCCGGTGAGCATGTAGTAGACAACTGTAAACTCACGATAACAGGGACCCCCTTCTCGTGGGCAAGCTTGGTGATGGCCTCGAAGTCGGGGATGTTATAGCGGGGATTGCCAATGCTCTCGAGATAGACAGCTTTAGTCTTCTCGTCAATGGCTGCGGCAAGGTCCTCGGGCTTGTCACCAGTGACAAACTTGGTCTGGATGCCGTAGCGGGGGAGCATGACTTTAAGCTGGTTGTAGGTGCCACCGTACAGGTTGGAGGTCGAAACAATGTTATCACCGGCGCAGGCGACCCCAGAAATCGCCATGAACTGAGCTGCTTGACCGCTTGCAGTAGCGATTGCTGCCAGCCCTCCCTCAAGGGCAGCTATGCGCTTCTCAAAGACATCAACGGTAGGGCTGGTACCAGTGTTAGAACACTTGTTTCGACTTCGGTTCAAGTTTTCTTGCTTTGGCTCACTTCATGATTCTGGAGTAGATGTTTCCAAACTCCTTGAGCCCGAACAGTCGCGCCCCGTGAGCGCTGTCATTAAAAACATACGACTTGACTGGTCAACATTTGCCCCCCTTGAGCTCGTATGCCTCGTAGGCGAGATATTGTCGACTTACAGAAGTGGCGTAGATAGGTACAGCACGGGATTTAGTTGCCGGGTCGGGCTCCTGGCTAGGATGAATGTCAGTCAATGATCTATCGGGAAGAGATCCCGACACAGCCTGGAGACATGTTCAACGTACCCCGCGTGGACCTGGAGAGTCTCAAAGTGATGGCTCATGGTTGTGATGATGGTGATGCAGCAGAGTAGTCAGGTCAGAAGTGGCGAGAAATAGAGGTAAGTGGTTCGGAACCTCGGGGCTCTTCGGTTGACAGGATCAGATATGGGCTCTATGAGAGGAAGGAAAGAGAACGAAGAGGTGAATGAACGGAAGGGGATTCAAGACGGGATTCAGGATCTATTGGGATTCGGGTAATGTCTTCTTCTTCTACTCTTTGTCTCGCCGCATAGCTGGTCCAAAACTGACTCCGGCCGGACATGCAGAGGTTGAGGTATTTGGTACCTGATCATGCTGTGGCTTCGTCCGATCTTGAGTCTCCATTAGCTGATGATCACGCGTTCTGCCCTCATTAATACACGCAAAACGTCGGTTGGGGTTGATGGCGATCTACAGGTACTGGGTACCTTGAGGGCCCTGAGATGTAGAGATACCTGTGCTGTCCCAATTGGGAAAAGTGTGGGGTTGAGTCTCCAGCAGCTCAAGCACGCAATGCGGGGCAACTAGGCCGATCAACGGCCTACATATGAACTTTTGACCCAGCTCCCCAGGTACCTGCATTTTGACAATAACAGTTTTGTCTGTTATTTGTTTTGCTGTCCTGGGTTCAGGAAGAGGTGAAAATATCATGTGATGTTAAGAAGTGATGCTGAGGTTTGTAAGTGGAAAGTTTACCCCTCCCTGAGCTGTGTCAGAGTCCTATCCTACCTCGCCTACCAAACACCTACTAGGAGGTGGAGGGCAATAACCAAAACACAGACAACGCTCAGCTGAGACCTGTTCGTCATCTATGGCTTCTATTACGGCAACAAACCTAAACCACGGCTGGATTGAAGAGTGTCGATCACTTTTTTATCCTAACCGTTGAGGGTTTACCTTATCCTCTGACAAACCTCTGCGAATGTCGTCAAACAAGAACAGACAAACGACAGGAAGCAAGCCCACATCGTTCCCATTGAGAGATCACAAAGAATGGTGAATGTATATTCCTGACTAGAATACATACTCGTGCGCTTTGCTTCCCGTACACCGGTTCCACGTCCGATCTCGCATGTGGTCATGATGAAGAACTATCTACTGAACGATCAACGGCACGTATAACTTTCAGGTTTGGAAATGTTCTATAGCTTGTGGGCTGGAACAGTTACCAGAAGTACACTTATTCATAATTTTGTTGCTGTCAGAACTTTGTCGACCAACGACCGCTGTGTTTAAAAGTGCTACCAAACGCTAGTGCCTTGAGAGCCTCACCCCGGCTCCCATTTTAGCCCAGCGCAACAACCGCGCCCGGGTTTCCTGATGTGCATAATACATGAAATGGTTCAGTCCAGCTGAAGGAACCTCGCTCGTGATAGCGTGACCTCATGACTTCCTTAATAACCCTACCTGCCCGGGCACGGCCTTAGACCGGAACGAGGCTTTCTTTCGCCCCTCTCCGATCCCAAGCACCAACGACCTTCTTCGTTACCATCTCCATTGAGGGTGTAGCTCTATGTCGTCTTGTCTGTTTCTTCAACTCCTCCTTCTTATGCTCATGCAACTTAGCCACAACTACCAACGTCTTCAAGCCAGCGACACCTGGGAATACCCCCCCTCCTTCTTCGTCGTCATGGCCGTTGGCAGCGGCATAGGGTGCTTGGCTGACATCCCCACCATCGACCCCCTGGAAGGAGACCGATGATGGGTTCCACTTCCGCTCCGTCTGTGCCTCAGGAAACCGACGTGGTTCCTGAACCCCTCGAAGCCCCCCGACCTGATGGCGTCCCTGGCCAGCAGGGCCACGGTGACGATCCAGCTGACGAATAAGCAAGCACCTATCCCGACGTCCGCTCTTGCAGCGCCGCAAACACTACCGCGGCAGAAGAGAAGCTTGCTGAGGAAAACGGAAAGGGAGGCGAAGCCGGCCAACCAAAATAACAGATTGGTGATCTCGAGCGAGAGAACGGCGTAGGGATTAGCGGTCTTGGGGAAGAGCTTGCTAACGAGGCCGAGGTAGAGAACCGAGAGCAGGGAGTAGACGCCGCAGAAGAGGAGGAAACTGATTGGCGAGGGGGGGAGGTAGGCTGTGTTTGTGTTGTACCAATGTGCGACTGGAGAAAGGAAGTACTTGTTAGCTTTGACTCTTGGTTGCTTTTCCATCCGTTGATTGATGATGCTGAACTTACCGAAGCCTGAAAGGCCTATGATGACTATAGAGAAGGTTGCCTGAAAGACTCTGATAGGAAGAAGGATGCTGAAGCCCATTATGAGATGTTTTGTTTTCTCTTCCCTTTCCTTTTCTTTTTTCTGGCTTTCTGATACTGACTCGTGGGGCAGACGTAGTTATGGAGGTCAAGAAAATGCACCAGGCAAAATGAAGTTATAATAAAGAAAAAGAAAAGCTCCAGGCAAAGGGTATCACGAATAGAGAAGATCAGACCTGCTGTGAAGAATGAGGCAGAAGAGAGATAGAAAAGGATAAATGAACGGAGAAAAAGGTTACAGATTAACACAAGGGGAAGAAAAGAAGCTTTTGGAGCCCATTCAGCTCAAGATCGCTTATCGAGGCCCAGGCTATTCTTTTTCCCCCTACGCCGTTCCATTAACGAGATCTTCTGGATCATTGCCCAGTAACCGCCCGGCTGAACCGATCTTGAAATCTCGAATACTACCTGACCAAACTTCGGTCACATAAAATGAAGCCATCATGAAACACGGTTCCTACACTACACTACACCTACAGGCAGGTTGCACACGGGGAGGTGAGCTCCGTGTCGTAGCGCTGAGGTCGCGCCCAGGAGGCCCTGAGCCAATGGCAACACCCTGTAAGGCCCCTGAACATCCAAAAGGGGAAGGGGAATAGAGTCCTTCACATACCGCTATGTAGTATGATCGCCATTGCCAAGGCAACAAGAGACATAGGCCCGGCTTAGTCCTCGAAGCTCACTTTATCCTCCTTTCCCCCCTTTCTTTATTGACTTTTGGAAAGTCGCTTGCGGCAATGCTTGCTCAGTTGCGACTTGGCAGGACAAGAGCTTCGTTCTTTCAAGTGGACGATGATGTGTGTCAGCCATGAATCGTGTCAGAGGTGACCCTGTGACAGGAGAAAGAAAAAAAAAAAAAAAAAAAAAAAAAAAAAAGGAGGTGAGCCCGTCCGTGCTGGCCGCGGAACAAAGACAAAATGGTGAAGGAATTCCTTTCCATGGTTGATATAGATAAACCAACATTCCCATGACATCCTCGGATCCATGTATAAATCAATGTGGCCGCTGTCAGACCATGGAAATATCTTGCTTCTGTTGGGGTCGACTTAGCTGAAGCCGCCTGATAGGATGGAAACTTTTATTTTTATAATTTTTTTCTTAATTTTTGTATCAATTCTTTGCTTTCGAGGGAGGGGGAGACGGTGGGATCTCCATTACCATGAGCTCAGAATTATGACTGTCGAGACCACATGATGAAGTTCAAGTCTGTCTGTCCGGCATCAGGCTTCTATATGTGCAACATGATCCTCTCTCTCTTCCTGTATTGAATGAAACGGACGAACTCGCACTCCAGTCTTTTGGCAACAAGGTTCACGAATCCATCCCCACAAAATGCCAAGGGAACAGCCCCGTGTTTGATCAGGGTTCCTCCGTCAGGGAATGGAAAGATTTGGGGAAGAACCCCGCTCGACAAGAGCTTCCCCAGAACGAATTCGCTGGATTCCAACCCATGTGACAGGCCGTTAAAAATGATACGGAATGGCTGTCAATGAACTGCAGAGCATCACAGGCACAAAGCACACAGCACAGGTTGAAAGGTTACCGTGATAAACCTGTACGTGTGATGATGATGATAATGATGTTGATGATGATCATAGCCGTCTGCATGCACACCGCAGGCACTTATCGGGCGGATCGGACGGGTTTGGCAGAATTCCGCGTCCCCAAGACTCATTCGGACTCCAGACGACAGACAGCGAAGCGCATGAAATGGCATTGCTGGATGGAATGGTGGACGATGATTGGCTGCCAGAGTGCTTCCATTGCATGTCCATCGTTAACATGGAGAGGACGGCACTAAAAGGAAGCCCATTCGGCTGCCGCCACTGGTCCACCTGACCCCGGCGGGTCTAATGAGCCTCGGCTTGTTTTTAGTGTGGAGGGTCCCCGATCGTCATGGCCAGCGGGCACTTTTCATTCATGTTTCCCACTCTTCACATCATTGGATCACCGGCATGTCTACACCACCATGGCCAGATACAGAGTACCATAGTGTACATTTGTATCTCTGCCTGTCAGTGTTTAGCTCTACTCAAAACCTTCATGACAAGTATAATAACTGACCAAGTAAGTGGTAAACAAGACAAGATATCAAGATGGGACTGCCACTTCTTCTCCTGGTGAGACTCTATCCAATGGATCCGTGGTTGGACATAGATCCCGATTGGACTTCGGAACGGCATGCATCATCCCTGGGCTTCCAAAAACTCCAAAAGAGCCGCGGCACTTTTCAAAGTCGAGACGAAGTACCTTTTGCCAAAGTCTCCAGACAACCAATCCCAAGTAACCAAAGATTGACCACGGACCGGCCCCCAGACTAAGCATCAGACTGGATCGGACTCCGCTCTTCGTCACACTCGGCTCAGGACCACCTTGGCTCCATTGAATGTTCGAAAAGGGGAACGCCTTCCAGTTAGCCGTCCATCGTTGCTTCTTTGATGTTGCGACGTCGTTTTCCCTTGTTTCTCTAGTCCTCTTCTCTTCCTCAAGTGTTTCTCTCCAGCAGCACCATACCCTCCAGCTCGAGCAAGCAACCGTGACCTTCTTTTTGCGCCCGTCAACCCCCTTTGTTACCTTTCCAAGTGTCGGTGACGGTGTTGGCGATAACCTCAGTGTGCGCCTCTTGCGATACGTATTATTTCCTTCCTTGGCCGGCACAGTACTACTACGCGACCCAGTCAGTCCTCTTCTGTAACCAACCATGGCGCCCACACAAGATACCGCGGCTTATATCAAGTCGATTGCAGAACCGCCACCTCCTGGGACTCCCTACGCCCTGCCTGTTCCCGGAACACAGCGACCGAACCGTACGGCAGTTTATCGTCATTGGAAGTTCGTCAACAGCCCTCTCCTCGAGACCTTCGACCCGGCTCACCAGACGGTTCACGATCTCTTTGAAGCCTCAGTTGAGAAGGTGCCCAACAAGAAGTGCCTGGGATGGCGCCCATGGAACGCTGCCACCAAGACCTACGAGCCCAAGTATGTTTGGATCACTTACAAGGAGGTTGCTGAGCGGAGGAAGAACTTTGGCGCCGGCCTTGTTGCCATCCACAAGTCCATCGGCTTCACCGAGGAGAAGTATGGCGTTGGTTTGTGGGCGCAGAACCGTCCCGAGTGGCAGATCACTGGCAAGTACTTGGACACAATGCGCCGTGCACGTGCATGATGCACGAGGTATGCTAACAGCATCACAGAGCTTGCGCTCCTCTCCCAGTCCCTGTTCCCCATCTCTCTCTACGAAACTCTTGGTCCCGAGACTACCGAGTACATCATCAACCACAGCGGCCTCACTGCCATTGCATGCTCTGTGCCCCATATCCCGACCCTCCTCAAGGTCGCGCCGCGTTGCCCAACCTTGAAGCTCATCATCTCTTTGGATCCCCTGGATGCTGGTGAGCCTGCCGGCCACACTAAGCGCGAGCTTCTCAATGCCGCCGCCTCCAACGTGGGCATCAAGATCTTCTCCATCGATGAGGTTGAGGCGCTGGGTGTCAAGTCGGGCCTCTCTATGAAGCCTCCCAAGCGTGAGGATGTTCTGACCATCAACTATACCTCGGGCACTACTGGCGACCCGAAGGGTGTCCTGATCACCCATGCTCAGGGTGTGGCCGGTATTACTGCTGCCCGCTCGATGCAGAGCATCCTCTCCTCCGATATCCACATCTCCTACCTTCCCCTGGCGCACATTTACGGTCGCATGGCCGACCAGACCGCTTTGGCTGAGGGCGCTAGCATCGGTTACTTCCATGGCGACATCGCCGGCCTGGTCGAGGACATGAAGATCCTGCGCCCGACCGGCCTCATGTCCGTCCCGCGTCTCTACAACCGCATCAGCAGCGCTGTGCAGGCCGCCACCATCGACGCCGACGGCTTCAAGGGCACCCTGTCCCGCTACGTTGTGGAGGCCAAGAAGCAGAGCATGGCCCTGCCCGCCGGCAAGGCCACCAACAAGCACTTCCTGTATGACCGCATCTGGACCAAGAAGGTGCTCAAGGGCGTGGGCCTCGACCGCGCCCGCACCATGGTCAGCGGTTCCGCCCAGCTCGACCCTGACGTGCACCAGTTCCTCCGCGCCGCCTTCGGCAACGATTTCATCCAAGGCTTCGGCATGACCGAGTCGTACGCCACGGGCACTGCCCAGGTTCCCGGCGACTTCTCCACCGGCAACATTGGCCCCCCTTGCCCCTGTGTCGAGCTCTGCATCGAGTCCGTGCCAGACTTCGACTACACTGTCGACGACAAGCCGCACCCCCGCGGCGAGCTGCTCATGCGCGGTCCCATCATGTTTAAGGAGTATTACAAGAACCCGGAAGAAACCGCCAAGGTGGTTGAAGCGGACGGCTGGTTCCACACGGGCGACATCGTCGAGGTCGACAGCATGGGCCGGTTCAAGATCATCGACCGCAAGAAGAACGTGCTCAAGCTGGCGCAGGGCGAGTACATCTCGCCCGAGCGCATCGAGAACGTATACATGGCCAGCACCAACCTGATTGCCATGGCGTTTGTGCACGGCGATCCCAAGGAGTCCAGCCTGGTGGCCATCTTTGGAATCGACTCCGTCACCTTCGCGCCCTATGCCAGCAGGATACTCAAGAAGAACATTGCCCCTGAAAACCTTGAAGAGCTGAAGCAGTCCGCCAACGATCCCCGTGTCAAGACGGCTTTCCTCAAACTGCTGGATGGCATTGGCAAGAACCACAAGTTCAACAGCTACGAGAAGGTCAAGAATGTTTATTTGGATATTGAGCCGTTTACGATTGAGAATGAGCTTTTGACGCCAACGTAAGTCCTGATTCTGGTCATCCTACTACAACAACATGCGTGAAGAACTCGGGCAGGATACTAACATGCACAAACACAGTCTCAAACTCAAGCGTCCTCAGGCCGCCAGGAAGTTCAGGGCCGAAATCGACCGCATGTACGAGGAGATCAACGCTGCTGCCCAGAACAAGGCCAAGCTATAGAAAGGGAGTTGGGAAGGCCAAGGATGTGCTGTCGTTGTCATCATCAGCGTTGTCGGAGTTTTATGTGCATGAATCTACCTGCCTTTTGATCTGAGCTGGACACTTACCACTTTGCTTGTTGGTTCTGGTGCTTAGCTGAGGTGCTGTTTTGATATCTTGACATGTCGTTGACTCTCATCCCTTTTGTGTATGAATCAAAAACTACTATGGTTGGTTCAATCATAGCCATTCGATGATGCTTTATGTCGGCTCCATTATGATACTACTACTAGGCATTTGTTGCCCTTCGTGGTGGTAGGCTCTCTACCTACTGAAGTGCCGTAGAGATGTCCCAGAGCGTGTCACTCGCAGCGCCAATCAAAACCCCTGCACGGTCCCTTCAGAGCCGCGCCCGCCATTTCGTCACAGCTACATACTTCGTTGTACCTCTAAGAGCTCCCCCCCAAGCCCAAAACTCCACCCAAACGTCGCTTTTGTGCTTCCCCGACCGCGACCTCTACCATACAACCTACGTCAAGCACCCGGCGCACATCACCACTTTTCTTCCATCTTGTCGCGGTCGCACTCATTGTCGTCTTGATTCTCTCGAGTATGCAGAGCCGGTAAACAACCAAATTCGACAACTCGATAATCGGCCCAACTCCAACATGCAACTCGTCACCATCACCCTCGCCTTCCTGGGCTCGGCCTCGACCGCCCTAGCAGCGCTCGCTCAACACCTCCCGCAGACCTCAATAACCATTTCCCTCCCATCCGCCCCTCCTGGTGATGTCAGTGGCAAGCTTTTCGTCTTCCCTCCCTCAACGCATGGCACGCTCTCGACCTTTGGACAGACCAAGTCAGCCCCCCTCAGCGTTGCCAACACGCTTGTTTTCAGGAACGTCACGCAGGGCTCGTACTTGCTGGACATCCACTGCGCGACGCACGCGTTTGCTCCGCTGCGGGTGGACGTGGCGCCCACCCTGGACGGCGTGCTCGAGGAAGGGGACGGACACGGCAACGTCAAGCTGGAGGTGAAGGCGTGGCAGACGTATCGGGGTAACGATTGGGATAACAAGGGGGAGGAGGCGCCGAGGCAGACGCTGAAAAACGGGAGGGATGGAGGTGTGGTGTTTGGGGCGAAGGTGTTGGGAGAAAAGGGGTATTTCATGGAGAGGAGTAAATGTGAGTGTTGCAACGGGGGAGCCGTACTTCATGATGGTGATTGACATACTAACCGCATTGAACTCTATAGTCTCCATTCTTTCGATCCTCCGCAACCCCATGATTCTTCTCGGTTTGGTCAGCATGGTCATCTTCCTTGGCATGCCGAAGCTGGTTGAGAACAGTACGTGTGCTTCTTTTTTCCCGCCTCCCCAAGTAATTGCTGCTAACAGTACCCTCAGTGGACCCCGAAATGCGCGCTGAATGGGAGGAGAATCAGAAGAAGAACCCCATGAACGCTCTCATGGGTGGCGGTGGCGCTCCGGCGGCACCGAACTTTGATATGGCTGCTTTCCTTGCCGGTACCAGCGCCAAGAAGGAGGAGTCATCTGGTGATGCAGCGGCGAGCACTGGTGGCGGCGCCCAGCAAGGGGGCAAGAAGAGGAGAGGTTGAAACTACAATATTCACGGGAGTCAAATCTGCATTGTTTGTATACCAAACTGCCATTATGGCTTAAAAATGCTTTATAAATTTTAGATATCAAAATACATACAGATTTTATATATTATTAGAGACGAACTTGCTCACTAACCACAAGTAATAATAAAAAGAAAAACTACAATTGCTACCTACCTTCAATGCAATCTACCCTAGATTGTTCCACGTTCGTCTCTACTAGCGGGGTAGTTTTTTTAGCCCTTTACCTGACTCTGATATCGAAGGCCATCTTCTCAATCCTTCCAATCGAGCTTTACGAACCGCCGTAGATTGTCCTAGACAAGGCCCGTCCACCCGCGCGGAAGGGGGTGCACGAATTGACCCGCGCTGCATGTCGTCTCCAGGCCGTCGATACTATCGCTTGTGAACCCGTGACTTCGCGTCTCCAGGCTCCATAACGGGACATCAAGGTTCGCACACACAGTCGTCTGCCTTGTCATCTTGAATGTCAGCACGCCTTTGAGAACTTCAGTCTTCTTGGTGTCTTTTTCATTCTCCATGGATTAAATTGGATACTTGATCGCGATCGCAGTTGTGATTGCTTAACTTGGCGGGCTGTTGGACATGTTACTACTGCATCAGACGAGAATCGTTTGCTTTAACCTTCTGTTCCGCAGGTCAAGATTGCAAATTGCTAGATAGAACAATACTCAAGGTATAAGATTTGTTCATGGGAGGCTGTACTTTAGAAAGCAAGATGTGATGTTTGAGCTCAGCGTCAAGATATAGAGTTTTAGTATACGCAATCATGTGAATACTTTATGAATATATAATAAGCTAAACTATACTATATATAACTAATATTAGCTAGAATTAGATTTTACTATTTTAGTACTCATGATTTATTAACATCAATAAAGATATGACTGCTACTTAAAGTATATTTAGCAGTGCGCTTACGTAATGTTATACAAGGTTGCATATCTCGCTAGTCAATTACTCTAGCACAGACCTTAATTAACATACAACTTGATTCTTCTCTCCAAAGCATATACTCTGACCAGCAAAACATTTGAAAATGAACTCCAGGTACGTAGATTTCTAGGGACTATTCTAACGCGTTTCCCTTCTTCTTTTTTTTTTTCTTTGTATTTATTTTTCTCATCAACTATACGATTCTTTCGGACGAATCTTGCTGCTCTACCAAGTTTAAATCACATTGTTTCTTCTTCAGCGGCTGTTGACGCGCGTTGCGCGTTACGTGCCCGCCTACCCTTTGATCGCCTCATCTCCTTGTTCTTCCTATCGATCCCTCGTGACACGGACGATCACCACCACCTCACCCTCTTCTACTAGCGTGCCAAATCCGATCACCTCTCGTGGATTAGCATTAACAGAGACACCTACTACCCCTAGGCCTGGCGATCCCGCGCGTGGCCCCCTCACGAAAGGCTCCTCGATTGCGCCAGGCAACACCCAAAGCCATGGCTCTCTTGTTGAAGCAGAGCAGAGGCACCAGCCGGACAATCTCGAACATCCGCCTTTCAAACGACAGCGAACCGAGACCGTTCCAGTCATAGCCCCCACTATCAACAACCAGATCCAGCAGAATGGCAACTCTCAGACTGTTCCTCATTGGGGAAGGCAGGACGTCTTTATCCAATGCCTCGCAAATCAAGTGTTCCCGCACGTCGACCGGGAGCTAGCAAATTTGCCCAGAGACAAATACGACGTACAAAAGATAGGAACAAAGGTAAGCATGCTACGGCTTTCGTTAGTTGTTCCCATTTGCTCCCCTTACGACTCTTAAATTCTCTCGGTTACCTTTCCATGCCTTACCCATAGTTCTCCTCCTCCAGGTCGTCGAGATCGTGACTGGTGCCGACTTTACAGCCGCTTATAAGCTTGGGAATGGGCGTGTAAGCGATGTGTTCGAACGACTCCTGGCTGCCCGTATCCCGGTGGAGACTCGCGCATTGCTCATGCTTCCCGTGCGTATTAACAACGTTTATTGATGTGTTCAGTTGCTTTCTCTTGGAAGGTACCGTATCCGTAGCTAACGGCTACCAGGAATATCGGTTCAAATCGTACACGCCGGTGCCCGTCCCCAAGGTTCCATCTGTCCTGGCACCTCCCCAGGCTCCTTCCGGCTATGCCTCAGCCCCGCTGCCGCCTCCGCCTCCGCGTCCGGGCTCGGCTATAGCTCCTACATTCCCCGCGGCTGATGAACGTCGCTATTCTAACTCTCCGATACCTCTTCCAGCAGTACCTGGGCGTCAGGAAGCACACGAAGGTGTAAACCCTCCTTCGGGGCTGCGATACCCTCATGCTCCGGTTTCCAGTCATGCGACGACAGGAATTCACCGACCGACCATACTGCCGCCTCCGCCCTCGACACAGGTTATTACCATTAAGGACGATGACGAGGAAAAACAAGGCAAGGGAACACCATCAGCGGCCACAACAGTGCCTCAACCAAATTCAACCGCTAGACCGCCGATGGTTCTGGACCCACCGTCGGCATCTGTCGCCCAGCCCTCTGTTAGCAACCTACCTGTCGATCTACCCGAAAACTTCGTGCCGGAACCGAGGAGGCGAGGCCGAGTATCTCGATGGCGTAAACGCGTCGAAGAAGAGCAGAGGCCGCAAAATCGTGGCATAGTTACAACGTCGGCACAGAATTATCGAAGTCGAGCGCATGCTTTGGTCTGGCGGGGACACGAGGACAGTGTTGATTCTCGAGGTTTATCATCGCGGCTGTTCAGTGAGGCTAAACGACCATATCTGTCAGCGGAGCAGAGGGCCAACATTTCAGCTGGTGTGCAAGGCTTTGTACGGTTTGACGATTCCGTGCTCCCTCGACCTACAATCTTCCATGTCGACTTTACCGCCGATGAAATCAAGGCTCTGCGGAACCTTTGTCGAAGAGTCCTTGGCCTGTCATCTGGGAGTCGGAAGCAAGATCTTGCTAAAGATCTCCGAAAGCAGCTCAAGAAGCATCGCGGAGACATTGTCAAGGTCTTAGATGCCATCCGGTCGGAAAGTGAACTTTCGCGTCGAAACAGGACAGACGTTGAACGATTCCTCCATGACCTAGTTAATCACAAGGTAGCAGGGGATCCCTCGATTCTTGCCTTGAAGAGGGATAAGTACGACTTGCACGGTGAGCTTGCTCGTTCGAGCCAGATTAATTCACTCCTCTTTGCTAGGGAAACCTCTGGTAACCGCGGCACGGCTTTGCGGGCTCCCTTGAACTTCCCGAATGAGTTCGTCAAGTGTCGCGAGGATGAGTTGGAGCTGCGGAGAGAATGGACGGATTGTGCCGGAGATATTGCGACCATTGCCTGGGTCTCGAACGACGGTTTCATTTGTGGGACAACAGAGCATTCGGATGCTCATAATCAGCAGTACAACAAGCCTGGTAACCTCGTTCTCGGATCGTGCAGCCAAGGCACTTTGCGGGCATATTCTGATCATCGAATTGTCCGTCCGGTTGTCGAAAAGGGCGAGAACTCGACCGATGCTATGAGACAGAGTCAAGATCCGTGGCTGTACTCATCTGTTGTTTCCTCGGACTATGACGATGTCCACGGTCGGGCATTTACTTCTGGGTTTGACCGGAAAGTCAAAGTCTGGAAGGTAGACCCGTCCGGCTCCTCCATGGTTTTGTTGGGCGAGTGGTCTCACGGGGGTAATGTCAACTTTGTGGCTGCCTCAAAGTATGAGTCGACAACGGCCATGGTTGCAACGGCAGCAGATGTTCCTACGGACGCTGTGCGCATATACAATATCCACAGCAACGACTCGATTTCGACCAGCCCGTATCGGTCTTTTTCTTGCTCCCGGGTGGAAGACGCAGAGGGTAACACTGTTTCAACCGAGAGATGGGCCTACTTTCCTGCCACTATGCAATGGGGTCGCTCGCCAACCGTTCGGCATCTGCTTTTGGTGGGCTACTCACCTCGCAGCAGGACAGGGGATGACCTTGATATTCCTCCCGACCGTAGGGAAACGGGGGAGCTCTGCCTTTGGGATGGTCTTACAGGGGAAAGGTGGCGGATAACATCCGCTACAACCCAGAATGTTTTTGAGGTTCTATGGCATCCCAGTCAAGCCTGCTTCATAGCGGCCACTTCACCACTGGGTCTGGACCTGGACTATAACACCCGTACCCAAATCAGGGTCTTTACCCCATCCCCCGTTTCTGAACATGGCGAAAAGTCATTCAGCCCTATTCAAACACTAGATTGCTGGGCGCTCGATATTAATGAGCTTACTGTCATGCCCATCAGCTTCGGTTCCTGCTACATCACGGCGGGATGCACAGACGGAAATACATACGTTTGGGACACCGCTCAAGGTGACAAGCCGATCCATACTTTACGTCATGGAGAACCTATTGAGGAGTTTAGAGGTGATCGTGAACACGAGGATGTAGGCGTCAAATTTACCGCGTGGGGAAGAACTCTTGACCGATTTTATACCGGTTCATCCGATGGCGTGGTAAAGGTCTGGAATGTGCGATCCCGCGACCCACTGGTCCGCGACCTCTTGGAGGTTCCTGCACCCATTTCCTGCGGCATGTTCTCACCCGACAAGTCCAGGCTGGTCATTGGCGATGCTAGTGGACGAGTCTTCGTCTTGTCACTCAACGAACAAGATGAGGGAGACCACAACGACCGCACCTTATTTATGCATATGAAAATCCCGGGGCAAAAATCGCCAAAGAGGATTCGGCGTCCGCAATCTATCATTCCACACCCGGAACCAGAGGCACCCACTCATGATGCTCAAGGTCGGCTGTTGTATTCGGAATCCGGTATCTCAAGAGGACGATCTTATTTGGCCAAGCTGCAGCTTCAACAACTGCCAGACCGTACTCTCGGCGTCGTCCAAGGCCCGAATTATGTCGAGACCGGCTTATATCGGCGCGAAGCGCATTTAGACGAGGATCCTCGCTTGCCGCTCAAAGCTAGCTTCAATGGATTGCAGCAAGAAACCAGACGGCAGTTTAGCGAAGGGGTGAGACGGTATCTTTCACCGTTGAGATCTATTACGAAAGAGAGTTTCCTAGAAGCGAAGGAAACCCATTCCACAAACCTGCCACTGGACTTTAGCGTTGATCTCTTGGAAGAGGAGACTAAGCAGGCTCTCGAAGCTGAAGGCGTAGACTGGCAGCTGAACGAAGGAACATTGGATCTTGTTTATGAGGATGATGAGAACGACAATGACGACCTTGTATCCAGCGGTGCTGATGGGAGCGACGTTGATGAATTCTAATTATTCAAGAGTTCTATGTAATTAGCGATCCAAAGAGTATAGTACATTATTCTAGCTTAACGAAACTATTCTAAATTTGTATTGTAAATACAATGAAAAGTTCCTACAAAACACCGTCAAACTACATTTTATTAAGTAATAAGTTGTTTTAATACCTAATAATTATAGTAAGCATACTATTAACATAAATACCCCAATTACCTTGATATCAATAAGAGAGCCTTGTTGAAAGATTTTAGTTACCTATATTTGTTATCCGCTGTTTCTCACTGTAAATTTCGATAGGTTCCAACTCCCGGCGATGTCGATGACTTGTGTCATGCTTACAACTACGGCGGTCCATAGTGTCCACTGCGCACCCGCTGCGCTCTGAAACAAACATGTGCCCTGGGTGTCCCTCAATTGTGATCGGGACGTCCCACATTTGTGCCGGTCATATTTAGGCGGTGAGAATTCCAGAGCTCCGACGCTTTCGCAGCACAGAGAGGGCAACCATGTCCCCGGTCCCACCTACACACACGGCCCGGCAGTACCTGGACATCCCGCCTTCCGGAGTAAACAGAAGACTGTGAACTCGAGCAGTCGGTCTCGTCAACCCTCTCACCATGAGCTCGATGCCACGCTTCGTCGGCCGAAGAGCCGTCGCTGTTCAGTCCTTCTCCCAATCGGCTTCATGGGCCTGCTTTTCGTGTCGCCAAGAATTCCAAAACCAATGGCGCCGCCAACTCTCGTTCGATACTAAGGCGCCATCGGCGGCGTCTTCTGACCCCCGGAGGAAGATGACGACAGCAGCACAGCAACAAGCATCAGGTGCAAAGAAGCAACAGAGCGGCAGGGCATGGAGGTGGTTCTCGACCGAGGGCGCAAGCAGACGCCAGCAACAGCAACAGACAAGGAGCCAAAGTTCCCGAACAGGCGTGTCGCCGGAGATGGAGAGAGTGAGAGCCGAGTACAAGAAGAGGAATCAATCGACCATGTACTATGTCATCAGTGTTATTCTTGGTACCGTGGCGCTTTCGTATGGCTCCGTGCCTATGTATAAGATGGTATGGGTTCCTTGGTTGGATCCTCTTGTGCCCTAGCTGCCTGCTTACCATGTCGCTTCACTCAACTGCCTGTCCATCTCTAACATTGCTGGCGACAAAATACAGATCTGCCAAACCACCGGCTGGGGCGGCCAACCCGTCCGCGCCCACGGCGCCGGCGGTTCCGATTCCGACGTCGACCTCGCCGCCAAGCTCGAGCCGGTCCGAGACGCCAAGCGCATGCGCGTGACCTTCAGCGCCTCGGTGTCGGACGTGCTCCCCTGGAAGTTTGTGCCGCAGCAGCGCGAGGTGCGGATTCTCCCGGGTGAGACCGCGCTGGCTTTTTACACGGCTACCAACATGAGCGACAAGGACATCATCGGCGTGGCGACGTACAGTGTCACGCCCGGACAGGTGGCTCCCTACTTTAGCAAGATCCAGTGCTTCTGCTTTGAGGAGCAGAGGCTGAACGCCGGCGAGACGGTGGATATGCCCGTATTCTTTTATCTGGATCCGGATTACCTGAATGATTTGAATATGAAGGGGATCGAGACAGTTACGCTGTCATATACGTTTTTCAGTAAGTTTTTCCCTGTGTTCCCGCGAGTTTGGAGCGTGGAGTTTTGGACGGTAGAAACAATGAAGGGAACGAAAGCTGACGATGGATCCTTTTTAACAGAGGCAAAGTACGATGATAACGGCGTGCTCAAGGGCGTACCGGGCGCTCCTTAGAGGAGATGAGTAATCCTATAATATTGCATTTCCTGCTCAAATGTAAGATAGATGTAGCATTCGCGTACAAGGCATTGTTTGGTGAAGGTGTAAAGTGGTGTTGCCGTTCTTCGGGACCTGACGGAAGTAAACAAATACCCCTGAATGGACTTTTGGGTCCACTGCTTGCAGCTCTGCGCTTGGACCTGCGTCAGCATACATGGCTAGGTATTCACAACCAATGCCGACGCATTCAGAAGAAGCTGCTTCCCTTCTGAATAGGGATCGCTTGGTTCAGGTCATACCTACCTAGAGGTAGGCTTTGGCCTCGAATCGAAAAGCGACACATTGTTTTTTTATTTTCTAGACTTTCGCTACCTAGAGGTACTAGTGTACGGCCTTTCGACCCGACCTTCCTTCCCTCTGGAGGTACCTATCTTCCATTAGCACACGTCATAGGGAACCGGGCGTGGGCAACCACAGCAAAGGGACTCGCAGTGGAGGCGCTCGGCAACCCCCCCTCCCAAGACCCCGACCCCCCCATCTAGCAACTACCTTAGAGGAGGTACCTAAAGTAGCTCCAGAGAACAACACGCATCACATCCACGACATCGATCGCATCCGACTCCATCGACACCACCAATTGCATCGCAAACACGCCATTTGTCTTCAACGTCTTTAGATCTCGTCGTCTCCTCCCTGATACGGGTCAACCCAAGGCCGCGCACATCGACTGCCCGTCGCAATGTTAGCTAGCAGTACCTCTAGCAGCATCCCGCGCCGCTAAGGTAGTTTAGTATGAAAGCTGTCCTGCCCGGAAAGCCAGAATCCCGGCTTCAAGCTCTGGCGACGGGCTACTGGGATTCTCGTCGCATAACCGTGAGATATATCCTTTTGGCTCTTTTGTATACGAAGGCGGTCTTGCTAACTCATAGTCGCCTAAACCAGGCATATATCACCGGCAGCGCCATTGCCATCCTTGGAGAGCCACCGACCATCCTACAGACTATTTACGATGACAACGAGGACCCTTTAGAGGCTATCGCCCTGGACGAGGCATCGGGCAAAATAGCTGTCTGCACATACAACACAGTGCGCATATACAAACCGTTCGGCCAGGAGGACGACGCACTTAGGGTATGTTGTGCGCCTTCGACTTACACTTCTTGTTGCCGACATCAAGATGCACTAACGCTGCTTACTCGTCGCATCACAGTGGGCGTTGCAATGTTCCTTCAATGTCGAGCGAGATCCGTGTGCGGTGGAGGATAGGACGCCCATCTCCCTCTCCTGGGGCGCATCCGAAGAACTGGTAGTTGCACACTCTCATCTCGAGTTATACCAAGCAACGTCATCATCTACACCACCATGTCTGTGGCGCAAATGCCTGGCCAACCCCGTTCGGATTGCTAGCGTGTCCTATGATTCCGCATATATCGCTACCGTGGGCCAGCACGACCGCTTGGTGAAAGTCTGGCGACGACTCAGCTACGGATCCGACGATGTGCGCTTCGATTTTCTCTACCTACCACATCCTCAAGCCGTGACCAACATGCAGTGGCGCCGGCCTCGCCACCTTGATCAGACTATTGACAATGTGCTCTACACGTTTTGCACTGATAACAAACTCCGGCTCTGGGCAGGCTCGGACGGCCATGGTCAGCAACATCTTCAGCTGTGTGCTACGGTAGACCTGGCGGTGTCGATACAGGATCAGGTATTAAAAGACCCAGCCGTACCTCCCCTCCGTTGGGCTTTCATACTACATGGGAGAGATCTGTCTGCGGCGACAGAAACGGCCGTTCAGGAAGCTCGACCAGATCAGGACACGACAGCCCTTGAGCATGTCATTACAGTAGCTAATCGCAGCCCCGAGGTTGTTGTTGTGTTGGACGGTCGAGGCCACATGTCAGCTTGGGGTCTCGAGAACGTTGGATCGAGGTCACAAAAGTGCAACATCTTTAACGTCGCTCATGTCACATCGCCAGAACTCGACTTTCTGAAGGGTGTCACAACAAATGTGCCTCATGTCGAGGCCTACAGTTACTGCAATGCTGGAATCCACCTGCACGTCTTGCTACACTTCTTTGACGGCACGGTAGAGGTCTACCGAACCAACATCGCCACACTGTTTGATCCAACTCCGCAGACTAGGCGATTGAGCTTCAGGTGCCTGTGGACCGGTCACTCTGCTCCCGTAAAGAAGATTGTCCGGAACTATAGCGGCCGTGCTATTGTGTCGCGGACAGACTCAGGCCAAAGCATCGTCTGGAGACATGAGCTCAACGAAAAGAGAACTGGCCTTTCTCAGCAGGCAGCCATCGACCTGGATAGCCATGTCCATCGAATGTTACTCATCCGTAAAGGCCGCTTTGTCCTGTACCTTCGACAGAAAACAATCTCCCTTTGGGATTGTCGCAAAACGAATCCTGTGTTGCTATCAGAAGTAGACTACGATGTTCCCGGCAAGCCACTTTGTCTGCTCATTCTTCCAAGGCAGCATATAGAAGATTATACGACCGCCCATGTGGCCACCATAACATCGGAGAAGCAAGGCATTGTCTGGGAAGTCAAGCTGCCTTTTTACAAACCACAAGAAAACGTCCCAGCCGTTAACGGCATTGGGTATCACCAAGAGGGTACGGTCCGGGAATTCACCAAATTTGAACTCAAGGATGCTGGTGATTTGGCATATGTTCTTCCTGTGGATCCCGCCGGCTCTTCGCCTGTGGTGTCTGGGTTCCTGGACGTCTTCGCTGTCGACGTTGCCATCTCCTACACGCACTCTGGAAGAGTCGAATTCTGGACAGCCCGGGTAGATCAAGAAAAAAAACACGTCGAGTGGCTTTCCACGAACTCCATGGAGACAGGACTGTCTAATCCAATATTGGTCAGCGGCAACAGCCTGAAAAAGGCAGCCCTCGTCGACTCGACTCGATCCGAACTCACAATCTGGGGTGTTCGGGGCGGCCGCCTTGAGTACTCTCAGGATTTTGAGAACCATAACACTATCCGTGACCTTGACTGGACTTCAACCCCCGATGGCCAGTCCATTCTAGCCGTCGGATTCCCCCATCGGGTATTGCTACTTTCACAGATGCGGTTTGACTACCTCAACAAGGGACCCGCCTGGGCACCAATCAGAGAAATCAGCACCCGCATTCTCACACCCCATCCTATCGGCGACTCGACCTGGCTGGGCGATGGGCATCTTGTCATTGGTGCTGGAAACCAGTTCTTTGTGTACGACAGGCACTTTGATGTATCAAGTTCGCTCATCACAAGCTTGAGGCTACCGCATCTTAAAGGTGGAAAGTGGGATCTGTTCGAGGTAGTGCAGCGGTTGAACGGCCCGTTACCAGTGTTCCACCCACAGTTCCTGAGTCAGTGTATTCTTTCTGGAAAGATCGCTTTGGTCCATCGGGTGTTGCTGGCGCTTCACAAGACGCTCAAGTTCTGGGTGGAAGGCGAGACAATTGACGATTATTTGGGCCTGCCTCTTGAGGATTTTTGGTTCGGCGAGTATACGGACAATCACACTGGACACTCTTCAAGGAAACAGAAGAACGATGCTGGGGACTACTTTTCCGGTGACCGGAGTATGTCATTCGACGACGGGGACGAAGAGGTTTTCAGCGAAGAGGTGGCGATGAAAATTGGCGAGAAACTGACGGAGATTGGCCTGCAGCAGCTCTCGCGTCGTGAACAAATTCAACTCGTAGATATCGTGGAATGCGTGGGACTAGTTGAGAAACAGAGGAGGTCGCTTGATGAGAACGGCGCCAGATTTATGCTTTTTTATCGACAACATGCGCTACGGAAGAGGAGGACAAACGAGAATCACATGTCGTGGAGGGAGATTGCATGGGCATATCACTCGGGTAGCCAGGATATTCTGCTGGACTTTGTGTCAAGACAACATCATGGTCCAATGCTATGGGAGGATGCCAGGGAAGCCGGTATCTTTATGTGGTTGACTGACCCTGCTGCTGTGGTAAGCTTATACACTCCAAAAAGTCTACCGTCTGGCGTTGTGCAATGCTAACATGCCATTTACTCACTACTAGAAAACCCAGTTTGAAATCATTGCTCGTAATGAGTACAGCAAGAGCGACATGAAGAATCCGGTAGACTGCAGTTTGTTCTATCTGGCACTTAGGAAGAAAACGGTTCTCCAAGGCTTGTGGCGAATGGCTTCTTGGAACCGCGAGCAAGGCGCAACGCAGCGGTTCCTGGCCAACAACTTTGACGATCCCAAGTGGCGGACGGCGGCCTTGAAGAACGCGTATGCGCTCATGAGCAAGAGGCGGTTTGCGTATGCTGCTGCGTTCTTCTTGCTGGCCGACCACTTGCAGGATGCGGTCAATGTCTGCTTGAATCAGCTTAAGGACCTACAATTGGCCATCGCGATCACAAGGGTATATGAAGGTGACCATGGACCAGTCCTGCGCAAGCTGCTCGAGGAGGAAGTGCTGCCCATTGCGGCGAAAGATGGCAACAGATGGCTGGCCAGTTGGGCGTTTTGGATGCTGCATAGGAGGGATATGGCGGTGAGGGCGTTGATAGTGGGTTTCATTTCTTTTTCTTTTCCCCCCCAAAAGCCTATGAGAGATGTACTGTTGCTAACTATGTTCACTCGACAAATAGACACCTGTATACACGCTCCTGGAAACGCCCGGTTCTTCTGGCCTCCAGTCGAAGTCATTCCTAACAGAGGATCCAGCACTGGTGATCCTCTATGCTCAGTTAAGACAGAAAACACTACAAACCCTTCGCGGGGCCTCCAAAGTCACACCAAAGGTTGAGTGGGAATTTGTGCTGCACAATGCTCGACTGTATAGCCGCATGGGATGTGACCTACTCGGTCTTGATCTCGGTATGTCTAACATTAACGGCTCCGATCGTGATTTGTGTCCTGAAGAACAAGGGCTAACGTCAAAAAGTCCGAAATTGGGAATTCCTCAAACCAGCACCCGTCGCTTCGACCAAACTTGGTGGCGAGATCAACCCCCTTACGATGCTCAAGCGCAGAAGTTCTTTGGTGGTGGCGGATATGCCAGTCCCTCCGCATGTCTCGTCACCGATGGTTGAAAAAGCGATATCGTTACAGGTGCCGGCGGAAATGAAGTCGGGACACGGAACACCCACGACGCCTCATAAGCCCAAGCCGCCGCCGACGGTGTTTGAGGAGCCTGATGCGAACTCGCTGTTGGATAGCTTTGGGTTTTAAAGTGAATACCGTAATGAACGGGGCCCATGTGTATATTCAGGTTGTTGGAGCATACGTTCGTTGTACCTGGGAATGGTAGCTATTTCAGGGCCGGTGTCATGAAAACAAAGTATATGAATTCAACACCAACAGAGAACCCTAACCCTGTGCGGGTATAATATCCCATTATCAATGCTACCCGAAAGATAAAAAGAGTCAACATCCATCTAGGCCAATGTAAGCATCATGAAGTGCGGGGTTGTATATCTTGTAACCTGCTGTGGTTTATGACTGACGCGATATGATAAGTAATTGGTGAACCGCAAATTGTATGGACATAATTCAATGGCTTGCTTGGATGTACCGGATCAATTGATTTGTCAGGCAGTGTTTCACGTCACCTGTCAGTGGATTGATTATTCGAGCCTGCCTGAATTCACTTGACTTTATTCCCTTTCTTCCTCACAAACAACAACACGCGACTGCGGCAACTCGGCCGCTCGCTTATTTGTTCACAAACACAATCAACGGCCATCTTTTTGCACTCACTTTCTCCACCTGATAGCCTCTACCATCGATATTTACTGGGCTCCTAACGGGCCAAACCACTACTTCGGCAATGGCGCAACGGTCGCGCACGGCGGGGACGACGGCGGACCCTCGCGACCCGCTACTGCCGCCTCCGTCCCCCGCTCCAGGTCCGGCTTCAGGTCCGGCCGCACCACCATCCACCTCCTCCGAGCCCACAGACACCAATACCGATCTCCCCCTCACGCCATCCTCCTCCTCTCCCTCCTCCTCTTCTTCTTCTCCTTCTTCGTCGTCAGACTCCTCCCTCCACCCACACTCTTCACCCCGCCCCCTCATTGAAGGCAAATCCTTCACTGCCCGGGGCGTCCTCGTCGGCCTGGGCGTCGGCCTCATCATCTGTTTCTCCAACATGTACTTTGGCTTACAGACGGGATGGGTCAGCATTATGAGCATGCCGGCCTCTTTGATGGGGTTTGGCGTTTTTCGGCTCTTGACGCAACGCCTCAAGTTCCCGTTTAGTCCGGTGGAGAACGTGCTGGTGCAGACGGTGGCCGGGTCGATGGCCATCATGCCGCTGGGCTGCGGGTTTGTCGGGGTGATACCGGCGATGCAGTTCTTGCTGAGGGACGACGAAGGCGGGGGGCCAGGACTGGATTTGGGATTGGGGAAACTGGTGGTTTGGGGGTTGGGATTGTGCTACTTTGGCGTGGTGTTTGGGGTCCCCCTCAGGAGGCAGGTGATTATTCGCGAGCAACTCAAGTTCCCAAGTGGGTTTAGTACGGCCGTGTTGATATCGGTGTTGCATGGCAAGACGAGGCAGAGGGCGAGCGAGAGCGAGAGGCATGAGGATCCGGCGACTTTTGCGAGTCTGGCGGCACAGGAGGAGTCGGGCAGTGCTGTTGTCTCGGGGTTGGGTGACAACAACGGCAACAACCACAACAACGTGGAGGGAGAGGAGGGGGGAGAAGCTCCGGCGGAACCTCACTCGGCTTCTTGGAAACGGAATCTCAACCTTTTGCTGGTCTGCTTCCTTGTCTCGGGCATCTTCACTTTGTCGACGTACTTCATCCCGGCGCTCAGGTCGATTCCCGTCTTCGGCAGTTACCTCGCCACGACGTGGTTGTGGACGCTGAATCCCAGCTTGGCATATGTCGGGCAGGGCATCATCATGGGTCCCGCCACGACGCTGCACATGCTCTTGGGGGCGGTGATCGGATGGGGCGTACTCTCGCCGCTGGCGAAGAATCGGGGCTGGGCGCCGGGAGATGTGGATGACTGGGAGAGGGGGAGTAAAGGGTGGATCGTGTGGGTGAGCTTGGCCATCATGCTGGCTGATTCCGTCGTCAGTTTGGGATGGCTGGCTGGGCGGTCGGTGGTGAGAGTTCAGGGTGTGAGGAAAGCGGTTGGATGGGCATCGATTCAGGGACGGAGCATTGTGCAAAAAGCGAAGGAAACTTTGGGCTGGGCCGATAAGACGAGGAGACCGGTGGCGAGATCAGGTTATAGGGCCATCAACACCAATGAGGCGGCGAGGGGAGGATTGACGAGACCAAGACTGGGGAGACGACTCTCCGATATCAGCGAGGCTTCGAACTCCGAAGATGATGAGGATGCGTACACCCACCTCAACAGCGGGTTGAGACAACGACACTCTTCAGGGTTGAACCGCATTCAGGAGGATCTCGGAGAGGAAAAGGAGGATGAATTTGACGACGCTCCGCCTGACCAGCAAGTCGGCGACAAGACCGTCGCCGTTGGGCTGGTGCTTTCAATCATCTTCTGCATCGGCTGCATCCACTTAGTGTTTGGCAACCTCGTCCCTCTCTACGCTACTGTCACGGCCGTGTTCATGGCTCTGGTGTTGAGCATCATGGGCGTCCGCGCGTTGGGCGAGACTGATTTAAACCCGGTGTCAGGCATCAGCAAGTTGGCACAGCTATTCTTTGCGTTCATCATCCCCCAGTCCAACAAGAACAGCGTGTTGATCAACCTAGTTGCTGGAGCTGTGTCTGAAGCTGTGCGTATACATCTTTCTCCCTGCCCTTTTTTTTCCTTTCTGATGACTAATAAATACCCGACAGGGCGCCCTCCAAGCCGGCGACCTAATGCAAGACCTCAAAACGGGCCACCTCCTCGGCGCCGCCCCCAAGGCCCAATTCTACGGACAAGTGATCGGCGCCACCGTTGGTGCCATCGTCAGTGCCTTCATCTACAAGCTCTACACGGTCGTTTACACCATCCCGGGTTCCCTCTTCCAGGTTCCTACGGGATATGTGTGGATCTTCACCGCTCGTTTAGTCACTGGCGAAGGGTTACCACCCATGGCTAAGGAATGGGCTATCGGCTCTGCTGCGCTGTTTGCTGTCACCACTGCTGCGAGAATTATTATTGTTGACAAGGTGGGTGCTGATAAAGGAAAGAGGTGGCAGGCATTGATCCCGGGCGGGATTGCAGTGGCAGTGGGTATGTATAATGTGCCTAGTTTTACGATTGCTAGGACGATTGGGGGGTTGCTTGGGTGGTGGTGGAAGGGGGTGATGGGGTGGCAGGATACGCCTTTGATTGTTTTGGCTTCGGTAAGTTTTTCTTCCTTGCTCTCTCGCTTTGGTGTCAGCATGAGGTGGGTTGCTAACACCTGTTGCTTATCTTTTCTTTCCAGGGCTTCATTCTCGGTGAAGGTTTCCTGAGTATCGTGAACTTGATCATGCAGAGTGCTGGTGTTCCTCATCTTTAAGTTGTTGGGAGGGAGACAAGGTTGATTTTGGTCATTAGCATTAGGTTCGCGGAAATGGGGAGCAAAGAGTATTATGGTATGATGGTCTTTATAGCTTGCACGGGGCGTCGGTACGTTCGGTTTCCTCGTTGTAGTTGGCAAAGCGTATTAGCATGACAGTTTGCTGTCCTTTTTGCGTTTGATCCGTACCTGACTGGCCGTTAAGGAAGCACTGCCTATACCCCTTGTGATGGTATCTAGTTGTATCGAATTTTTTTTGGTATATGACAATCACTTCTATGCAACGTTTCATATTTCTCTCTGGTCTCCTTACACCAATGTACAATCTCTCCTTTGCTTTCTTCCTCCCTTACAAGCCCCCCCCCCCCCCCCCCCCCCCCTCCCTCTCAGAAAAGCCAAAAACCACCACCCGTGCATGCCTTCTCTATAGCCACTAAGACAGGGTCACAGCACGTTTATGCTCTTTCTCCATTTCGCTCTCTCTCCGTCCCTCTCTCTCTCCTTCTTGTGGATGTTATGTGCGATCGTGGGTGGTACTAAGTAAGACAAAGAAGAACCAAAAAAAAAAAAAAAAAAAAAAAAAAACATGTCCATGGATGCAGATGTGTAGTGTGTGATGTGATGTGCGTGTGCGCGTGTGTGTTTCTCGAGGCAAAAAGAGAGAAAAGGAAAAGAGCAAAACAATAAACAATTCAATATGAAGCCCTTATGCCACCGTCCTTATGTTCCCACCTTCCCCTAACCCCAACCAGCTCCCACTCGCTTTTGCTACTTTATTCCACAGCCAAGCAAGATGGCAGAACCAAAACCAAGAAAAACATAATTATTATCAGCATCTTTCTGTCCCTTCCCCGCGCTAAACCACCACAAACCACAACGCAAAATTACAACTTATACAGTTACTACAAGTTTCTTGACACAGTTCAGGCCATACAAAAAGTACCGTATATGCTGCCTCTAGTGCGGTCTGCCTGGTCTGATGATCTATGGGACCCTGAAATCCGGAGTGGGCGGTCCAAGCATGCTGGCCACTTGCTTCCTGATTAGCCCTCTTACCCGGCCCTGTTCAGGTCTGGGAACCCCTTGTATTGCCCTTGGTTCCTTCATCAAAGTGGGATCCAGCCTGGCCGGCACACGCGTGACAATGGATCTGTAGTTGTCTCCGTCGTTGAACTTGGTCGACGAGGGCACCGGTACCGAGGCGGTCCGCCAGATATGGTCCGTCGTGTCGTTCAGGTACCCCGGATTTTTATTTTGTCTCGCTGCACTCGCGCTGCTGGGCCCAAAAGCGGAGACGCCGTGGGAGGCGCGGATGGTGGAGAGACGGGACAACCCTTGGGAAAAGACGGGACGACCGCGGGCCTTCTTGGCCAGGATGACTTCATCAAATAGTCGAATGGCGGGGTCGGACGGGGGTATTCTCTCGCGTTCGTGAACAAATTCGTTGAACGCTACAAATTGCTTAGTTTGTGTGACTTGCGCAAGATTAAATCCAAAAAAAAAGGCGGGGGAAATGAGCCAGAACATACCTTGAGTATCCCTCAGCATGGTTGCATAATCCTGTTGATCGTAGGGCAGACTCCTGATGAACCCATCCATATCAAAGGCATAATGCTGACCATTAGCCTTCTGTTCCTTGGTAGGTCGTCCAAGGTGCTTTCTATAAGTGTAAAGCAAGCTTGCCATACAACGGACAAATGCGGCCCTAACGCGATCCGGATGGAAAGCTGCCGGGCAAACCAACGAGGCAAACCCAAGACAATGGTTATGGGCAAGACAGTTGCAGCCACTGCACTTGTAGAGGCCGTTGCCCTCCGACCGATCATCGCAAATAGTGCAGATGGAGTCTTGTTCGCTAGGAGTCCAGTTGAAGCAGTGACCCTCAACCCAGACTGTGTTTTCCGTGTTCTTGACAGGCTGGACCATCATGTTGGGCATGATGGTAGACGCGGCAATAGTTGACTGCGCGTAAGTTGAGGGGGCATACGCGCCAAAAGAGGATTGCGAATCAATCGAGATGGACGATATCGAGAGGTTCTGAGCGTGCCCGATCAAGAAAGGCAGACTGGGCCTGTGAAGTGGTGGGTGAGGTGGTCCATTCTTATCCATCCCAAAAGACGAACTACGTCTGGACTTTTCATCGAAGTGTCCCGAGCGCTTTTCTCTCAAGGTTGTCGCAACAGCGAAACCAGAGTCACTGCGCGACACGGGTGTGGTGGGCGCGGGGGGAAAGTGCATCGAGACAGGCGATACAGACGAGGGCGGGCTCCCTTTTCCTGACTTTGAGGTTGTGGGACGGCCATGCCCGGAGTCTGGTCTCGCCTGCGAGAACGCGTTGAACAGGGGAGTGCGCATACTGTTTGGCGGATCTGGTTCGGCAAACGTGGATGAGTTCTGTGTCACCCATTTACCCAGAGTGCTCGCCTTTGCTGACGGGTTGAAAAGCGCCTCATTTTCTGCGGAGAACGCATCATAGGGGAAAGCCTCGATCGCATAAGGCGGCGGGCCGGTTGCCACACCGTACCTCAGCTTGTGAGGAGCTGCGATTTGTAGCAGAGACATGAGCTTCCGCCTGTGTTGGCGCGGGAGCGGGACGGCCTGTGCCGTGGCATCGATGATGTCTTTGTCAAGATCCACAAGCACATAGTCGTCGTCGGGTAGTTGGATATTCTCGTACCGCCGCTCAATGCCGACAATGTAGGGGCACGGGGCCTCGAGGGCTGAGATCAGCCGGGCGGGTAACACAGGAATAAAGATGCTGGCCCATTTCAGGGGGTACAGCAGATTCGCCAAGGCGTGACAGGCAAGGTGCAACATGCCTGTGTGGGAGGATAGGAAGATGATTCGAGATTCGGACATGGCATACTCGAACAAGAGCACAATGTTCTCCAGCGACAAGCATCTGAACAGGGCATAGATGTCGATGTTGCGCGATCCTGGCAATTCATTGGCAGCCTCCTTGCGGGCATAAAGCCGCAATTCGCGTACGCCCAGCTCAACTTGGGTGAGCGAGCTGAGGGGGCTAAATGCCTCGGTGCACAGGTTAACAACATATCGTTCCAGAGGCTGCCACCGCCCGATCTTGGGAGAGCTTGGAGGAACCCTCAAGATGGCACCGTCCGTCATGGGTACGGTGACAGCTCGGAGCCATTCTTTCCAAAATGTCATTTTGGATGGATCCCTGCCAAGGATTCCGTAAGCCCTCGGCACCCAAAGGCCGGTTTCGCCAGCCGTGAGGCCGTCAATCTTGGACGCCGCTCCGTGCCTGAGCGGCCTCAGCATCTCCGT
Source organism: Neurospora hispaniola (assembly GCF_033458365.1). NCBI lineage: Eukaryota > Fungi > Ascomycota > Sordariomycetes > Sordariales > Sordariaceae > Neurospora > Neurospora hispaniola. The sequence continues at coordinate 2,739,380 of NW_026944410.1, read as the reverse complement.
CATCAAGCTGATTTTCTCCTCGACCGAGCTGATCTGCTCATCCAGCGACTCCCTAGCAGCAGATCCCGAAGGAATCGACGGCAGCTCTGACAGCAACTGCGACAAATGAGCACGCTCCGCTGCCAAACGAATGCCCAAACTTGCGGCCAACTCGCGCTCCTCATTGCTCATATGCCTCTGCCGCCATTGTTCGCATCTCTTTTCGACCTTGTCCGCCGTCTCGGCGTCCAGTGCGGTCCAAACGATTATACAGATTCCATAAATCTTGGAGTTGTCATCCGAGGTCATGGTAAAGCCGTGCCATGTCGAGCGGGGGCGATCGTCCGACGAAACGATCTGGATGTCGTTGGGGAAGGCAAACATGGGCACGTAGTCCGGGAATCGGCCTCTCCTGGACAATTCGTCCACGGTGGCATCGCGCGAAGGGTACCTGTCCAGTAAGACCGGCTCGAACCGCCTCTTGAGCGGGTGCATGTCGGGATCTGCGTTCAGGGGTTCCGGGGGCGGAATGACCGAGTTGTAGTTGCTCAGGCGCTTTGTTGTCCGGATGGAGGCTGGGGGCAAGGGTGGGTGAGTATAGGCCCGATACGGGTTGGGGATCACACGGGGGGTTGATTCGGTGGGCTTAGTACCTGCTCTGGGAGTCATGGGCTGCTTCCTTGCACTGCTCATGTCCCTAAAACTAATTTTGCGGCGGATGCTTCCACGGATGCTCTTAAGGGGACTCTTTCGGCCGCTCTGGTCGTCGTCCACTCTCAGTTTCTCGGTTCTAGGGTTCACCATGGGCGGCCTCGACTGGAGCTTAGCGCCAGCGCTGAAGGTAAGATCGTCAAGGAAGTTTTCCCTCTCAGCGGCGAACTTGAGGAGGGCCTTGTCGAAGTCGAGGTCGGAGAGAAAGCCGTCTTGGATCGGGATCTGGCCGAGGGCATCGAACATGGGTATCTGGTTAGGATTCGGAGACGCGGCGGGCGAGGTTTTGTTGTTTCCATTGGTGCCATTGACTCCATTAGCACCAGCACCGTTAGTGTGGTTGGCATTTGTGGCATTTCCGCTGGAGGCGTTGTTGGAGTTACCGTTGCCGGTACCGTTTCCCAAGTTGGGGAGGGGGAGGGGTCGGATAGTCGCGCTGCTTCTGTTACTTCTGGTGTTACCTTCGATGTCATTATCACTTGACAGCGACGGGTTATAAGAGAGCTTGGAGAGTGCCGACAAGCGGTTCCCCGAGTTCTGGCGCGAATGGCGGGGATGGCCGCCGGCGCGTGGAGAGGAAATGCCCGACGCGTCACCTAGCTCATCCTCTCCTTCGGTTTCTCCCTCTCCATCTTCGATAATGGTGTCTTCTAGCGTGTCCAGCGAGGCGCCGAGGCTCTCTTCCTGTCTGTCGTCATCATAGGTGATGTTCTCTATGCCGGCGATCCAGAAGTAGTCGGCGAGGGGCGTAGACGAGTTATCCATGACATATCAATCTCACCGGCGAACCGAGCTGTGATATCCCCCTCTTTAGTGTCTGGTCTGTTCCTCTCCGTCCTCCAAAAATTGGTGAATGTTTTGCCGAGACGCGGTCGTGAAGTGCCCCTCCAGGGTCGATTCGATCGGGTAGTGGGTAGCCGTGGGTGGTTTTTTTTTTTTGTCACGGTCTGTGTGTATCGCGCTTGGTGTTCGCCCGTGGGCTTTCGTCTCTCAGATGGGATCAGACGGGTGCTTGGATGGAAAACGGGGGGTGCGCGCTGGAAGGAAACTCAGATAGGAAAACTGGATCGGTAAATGCAGAACAATCGTGGGCAACAAGAGAGTAAATGACAGTATGGCTAGCTTAACAGAGGCCCCGCTCGCTCGTGGAATGAGGTCGAGGAAGAGGGAGGAGCAGTGACTGCAGTCAGTGCCGATACCAAGGTGACGGCGGCAGATGTAGTCGGTTGTTGTGTGCAGGTCGGGGTGCAGGCGAGTTGCAGCTGGAGTGCAGTAGCGGGTGGGTTGATGCTGCTCTGGGAGTGTATGCCGTGATAACGAACACGTCCAGGCCTACTGCAAGTGTTCAAGGTCCAGTCCCGTCGTATCAGAGAGCGGATGGTGATGGTGTCTCAGAGAGTCTGAGGAGCAGTGGTGGGCAAGCAGGAGGATGGACTGCTTGGGATGACGGACGGGAGGACGGAAGTGGTGCCGTGTATTGTGGTAGGTTCGTAGCCCAGCGGATGGGATTTGGATGCGAAGAGGGACTGTGGAAGGGCAACACGGGGCGGGCAAGCAGCGTGCTTGTGGTTGGAGACGGATTCAATTGACGGGGTAGGTAGGTACCTAGAGTAGACCTGAGTACGGGACGGGGTCGGGGAACGGGTCTCCTCCAAGGGAAGTCCAGGGGTGCGCTAACAGTGTGGACCGGGGCCGCTGACTCGGGCAGTTTCTGGGTGGTCGGTCGATTTTGGGACCTCTTTGGGGTTTAGTTGCGATGTACTGCAGCGCCAGGGGGCTGTCAGGTCTTTTTGTCCGCTACTCTACAGATATTCAGGACCTACACTACTGCCAAAAGCGAAGCGATTGCGATGGCCCTCGACCTGACTTTTCTCGGACGGGCGGCCAGACGCGAGAGGAAAAAGGGCGCTATGGGTTTGCAAAATGGAAGGTGGAGGAAACTAGGGAAACAAATGCGCTGATCCGTTCAGCCCGATCATATCATTCTTGTTCAAAGGGCCAAGACGGCAATAATGAGCGAGAGAGAGAGAGAGAGAGAGAGACTGGTAGTCAGGGATGAAAGGGAAAACTAAGGTAGCTACTAGGTAAGTAGCTTCCTTGTAGGAAAGGAATGGGCACACACACACACACACGGCTTTCGGATGGTTACAGGTATGTGCAATTGGCGACATACCTTATGAGGACGATGGACGATGGATGGATGGATGGATGGATGGATGCTGGATAGGTAAGGTAGGTAGTCTAGTGTAGAAACAGAGTAGAAAGAATTGGGTTGTGGGCTCCAGATCGAAGGGCATCCAATGTGGAGGACGAGTGACCAAAAAAAGTTCATGATAAGGAGGGAGGGAGCGGCGTCCAGGTTCCCCCATCAACAAGGAATACATGCCCGCACAATCATATGTAATCTCTATCTATGTACACTACTCTACGGCTGGGTATGTGTACATATATGTTTACTATGTCTACACTACACTATTTACCCTGCCTCTCTGTACCTCCAAGTACCTCTACACTAAAGATAATGACGGGAGGGACCCTCTTGTCCAGTCCCGCAACCCACCAAAAAAAAAAAAAAAAAAAAAAAAAAAAAAAAAAAACAAGAAGAACCCTCGCTCAACCGGACTCCAACGTGAAGCCTTCGTGTCGGTGTTAACCTGTGGCTTTGTTTTCTGCTTTTGTCAGTCGCTCTCATGCTTGCAACACCAGAGCTTCCCTTTTGGACAGGGGCCCGTTGAGAAGGTGCAGGAGGCGTGACAAGGGTGGTGGTGCCCCTGCATCGCTAGCCCGTCTTTAACGGGCACCTAATAACGTAAGGTCGACGGCGCTTTTCTCAAGAGACAGCGGCGGGTGGGCAAGTCCCCGCCGCCGCGGCGCATGTGCACCTGTCGCCGGGCCCTGAGTGGATGAGAGATTCAGGCACTACTGTACCACGCGTGTACCTCATTCAGGTACGGCTACCTTGGGTTGTTCACGATATGTACATACTATCTCCCGAGTGCTCCCGTCCCCGCTCATTCATCGTTCAGGTCCGGGTCGGGCTGCTATCTCCATGGGAGGTGCCATTCCAATCCAACACGGCGGGCTTCCATAGATTACCACCGACACATCAGAAATTGCAACAAGACTGCGCCGACACGCAAACATGCGAAACCACCCCTGGAACCTGGAAGACCCGGCGGAGAAGACCTCTACACTAGCTTTGCGACATGTCTGGGCGGATCTATCTGGGGGCCTTCCCTTGCCCCGTGCGAGTCCGTGGAGCAAACCCTTTGATGTACCTGACACGGGTTACGCTACGCTACGCTACACTACTCAGGACACAAATATCCAAATGGCGCTAGGTGAAATTGGGTTGTACGCTACTTTTAGCCCGTGAGCCGATTGCCCCCTGTCTCGTACCTAAGGTGGTAGCTTTAAAAGAGACCCATTCTGAACCCCCGACTCCCGCCGCCGCCGCCGTCGTCACCTTCTTCCAAAGTCCAGACGTCAGACTGACTACTATTTTAAGAGAAAGCACAGGCACCAAAGTGTAGCAAACGGTAATTTCCACACAGACATTGGCATTAGAGACATTCTCCTCTCTCGGCCCGCTCCTGACGGATGACGGACGACCTGGCTGCTATCTACACAGACTACACTAGCTAGAGAACAAGAGGACGAGTACTTAGTGTACAGCGAGCGTCAGGGTCCTCCGCTTTACGAATCATGATCAACCACGGGCAAAACCAGCAATAAGCTTGTCGATCGCTGCAGGTCCGAGAACAGGTAACTTGAGACTGTCTGGTTGCGTAGATGAGCATGGCAACCGAACTCGGCGAGGATAAACGAGGGGAGCTTGTCGATCGATCAGTCGCTTCAGTTGTTGTCCCATCTTCCATCTCCGGCTCCTGGAGTTGTCCATCAGTCATCTCTTTCGTTGCTCCTGCCTCTGTTGGAGAAAAATAGATGGACCAGAGGAAGGTGCCCGCATGCCACCTCGCTGCCTACCTACCTAGGAACCGACGGCTCGACACTGCACTGCAGCTGAGGTTGGCTGGTCCTGAGAAGCAAGAGTCCAGATACGGAATCTCCGTTCCTGGGCCCTGGTTCCATCAGGCCCGAATCGTGCCTCAAAGCGTGCCTGAATCGGGCGATGGCAGGTGGAATGGATGCCATTTTTGATTACAGTTCACCACTCACGCAGGTGACAATGTCGTGCCTGTGCTGTGCCTGCCCCATGGCGACATCTTCTTTCCTCCACCCTCCACCCTCCAGATATGTGGTCTGGTAGTGTACTGCACCACCAAATGATGATGATCCGTCTCCACATCTGGAGCACGCGTCGATACCTACTGCCGTGCAAGGTAGGACCAAAGGGCCAAAGAACCCGATTCCTGACCTCAACCAAGTGACCCAACTCTGTCCGCCACATGGCACCCAGAATGACGCCCGAACCTGTCGTGCCTCTCTGCAAGTCACGTCGCTTTCGAATGCTCATGGCCACTCGATGGGTTCAACACCACAGAAATGTAACCCCCCAGAAGTTTTGGAGGGATGATGCCTCATCGAGACAAAGCCTGGAACGGCCGCCGCCCCAACGCCGCTTCCTCGTCGGTCTCGAGACTTCGGAACCTCAAATACTTAGTCGCAAACTATCGACGAGAGGCTTTCTCTCCTCCGAAAATGGATCGGATGGATCCATCCTCTGTTGATGTTCTCCGCCATCTCCAAATGAACGACCCTCAACCTGCCCCCCCTCTCCCCCCTTTCCTGTTCCTTTTGGGAAAGGCTTGGCCGCCAGCCGGTCATGAGAGAGTGAGTCCCTTGAGAGGCTGTCAGGGGTTGTCCTGTTTGGTGGGTAACCAGACCCAGAGCAGGACCAGTCATGATGCAGGGGCTTGATTGAGCCTCTCTCTCTCTGTCCCGTCTCTTTATCTGGCCGGTCAACCTTCTTGTGTTCCGATCGGTGTCTTCGAAGCAAATTGCTGACAGGATGATATCTCTCTCGTCCATACAACACACAACCTGGCATCGAACAATTATTACCCACACCAGCAGCAAGCCAGGTGTGCATGGTAAACCAGCCATGTACTGTATGGGAATTCATGGTACATGATCGCAGCCCAACAGCATCAGTTCGTTCGGTTCGGCCATGGCTGCCGATAGCCATTCCATGAAACGCCCGCCGGGTCCTCAGGCAAACTTCTTCTACTACCCGTCGGGCTTCCCAGCCCTTTTCCAGAGGCTATAATCGGACACTCGGCGGCACGTCCACTGTAACATCTAAACATCTAGCCGAAAAGGCCGTGTCGCAGATTGAAGACCTGTCATGTCTGTGCTACCATTCTAGCTGCTGATTGCCTTCCACACATAGATACATAGAAGCCCACGAGAGAGAAACAAGACTTTTTCCAGTTTCCACAATACAGGCCACATATGCAGCCGAAGTAGATGCTGTATGGAGGCTAGCGGAATTGCACAGGTCTTCGCCCAAAGCCCAAAGGCTTCTATCTACTTCGCTCAAGAGCAATACCAAGACAATCGGATGCAACCTTGATCTTTTCTGAAGTTCGTTGACCGGCAACCGGAGTACACTAGGCTGCCCACCAAGGTGGTTGAGGCTCGTGATGTTCTGCTTTGTGGGGATGGAAAATGGATATATCTTGGCCCCATGTAAGTTCAGGAACAGCCGTATCGGCTGAAGAAACCTGGTCGCCGTCCACCGTTTACTGAGATGTACCCCGTCTTTTCAGATCACTCTCAAAGTGCAGTACATTGACCCTCGTCAAGGGCAAGCATCGAGATCGATCGGTCCGCTTGACTCGCCAAACCAAACAATTCCTCTCCCTTCTAGATTACGTCTCTCAGGAACACACGTATCCCGGACCGCAGTTACTTCATACTGTACTTGAGAACGACGGCAAGGCACAAAGCAAGCACAGATGATGTTATGTACCTGAAAGATTGTCGACTGATACACGATCATCGAACTCCTGAGGCGTACACATCAGAGCAAACACAAATCTCTCAACTGCGTATACCATCCCATCATTCTCAACGGTTCTTCATTCAGCCTGCTTCCGTGACTACCTAGCACAACTACTTCTCTTCGGCACCACCACAGTTCCAAGGCTTGCTTCCTTACCTCGGCTGCTCCCGTATCACAAAACCCCCTCACCGGTTACCCCAGCCAGGACCCCTTAACCGTTAAACGTTTTTACTCGGGAACAACGGGCGGAAGAGATAGAAGGGCGAAACAAAAAATGTTACGATACACAAGAAGGTCTTGGAGCAGAAGAAAAGGTACTGCATCCTTTTTTTTTTCCCTGCTTAACGTCGGTACAAGAGAAGTACTTTCTGTAAGTGGGCACAAAAACATGTTTTCTCCAAGCAACAACAACAATAATAATGATAATAATAGTAATAACAGTTGTGCTATCATTGCCTCTTGTGAGCCCTACAGTAGCAACGTAATATTAAAGCAGAAAAAAGGACGGAAAACACCAAAGAATATTTCAACATCAAAGCCCATCATTATCATCATCGCTATCATCATTACTATCATGTTTCGGGAACGAATACTCTGAATATGGGGGAAAAGGCGACAAAGTACATTACACACATAAAAGTAAATATAGCATAAATAAGCAAGCTTAACATTGAAGATCGACGTCCTATAATGTTGTCTCATCGCATACAAAGCAAATTGCTAATACATACCCGCCGGCGGGCCCGAGCTCACCCTTATCTTGGTTCGTGTGTCCGTTACTCTGTGTGTCCTTTCGAAGACGGTATGAAAAAAATAAATCAACAATTTGATTTCTCAGAAACCATGATCAGCCAAAGTCCGTATGAGGCGGAAACCAGTTGTTTTTTTATTCATATTTGTTCAAGCCAATCATCTACCCATCATTTAGACATTACACTATAACAACATCAAGCATCTTTGACCCCCGCCCTCTTACCACCTTCATAATCAAGTCTCGAAAAACAAGAAATCTCGTTTAGAGCTTGATGACTGGGAATGAAAGATAACATAAACCCCAGCAACATGACAGAGTCTAGAACTAGGAATTTCAGGGTTTCAGGGTCTCAGGGTCTCCCCTCCCGGTGTCTCTCTTCTTCACCGCAAGATCATAAAATCACTTCACCTTACAGGCTTACACCTTTCATGTCATGTCATGTCATGTCATGTAAGTCATCGTACCCGTCCTACCGTCAAGCTAATAATACGGACATTGTTCCCATTAACCCCCCCCCCCCCCCCCCCCCCCACTCCTTCCCCCCTCTTTCCTCACACCCCTTTTTGTTGTTGTTATCCCATGCAACAAGGGAGTGAGCATTCTTACGTTGGCATTGACGTGAGGTTCTATCAAGTTTAAGGCTATACACGGCCCCCTTGCCTTATTCCATCATCACAATTCCCGATATGTTTTCAAGCAAAAACGAACTACATCGGAAGAAAGATGAGCAAATATAGAAAAAGCTGAGGCTGATGCTACTGAGCGGGCATGGCTGGCTTTGACACTTCATGTTTGCCCACTGACAGGGGGGTTTCTGCTTCGTATCTTGCATCAGCCAGACTTGATACATTTTTTTTCCCTCAAGCCTCTGAAACCTTCGGAGTCAAAAGGCACTTTACCTCGCGGCCTACTTAGCTCGGCTGTTTCGTATGTAAGTACTTGCGTTGGCGACACTCAGAGAAACAAAAGCGGTCAAAAAGTACAAATCACACAATAACTCAACAATACACTTTTCTTACATGCGTAACTATCATTGTATGTGTACCCAGAACGCAAGGAGAGATGTGTGATTGGCGAGCATACAATAATTTGTGTGGTTTGACTTGATTTGACCAGGTAGACTTTCTCGGACATAAGCGCGTGTTGGTTTCAAGTTGAGAATCCCGGCCCTGGAGCCCTGGAATGCAAGACCCCGACGAAAAGGCAGAGCTCGTTGTTTCGTATCTGATTCTTCTCTGTTGCATAGTCATGATTTCTTGACGTGTAATTGGAATGGAATGTGAGAAGTGGAACTGTATCCCGAGAGTAGATGCATCTTGCGACGAGGAAACTAGGTGATCTTCTGGTGTTAGAGGTAAGAAATGGTATTTGGCGTCTGTGAAAAAGATGACTTTGTTGACATGGTCTCTGGAAGGATTGGAATTATACATAATAAAAGTGTTTGACATAGAATGACGACGGCAGAAAGTGACCAGAGAGACACAAACTCTTCACCTGTTCACCGTGAGAGAGATAGATAATACACTCTGTCGATAGCACCTACAGGCCATTTACTGACGCTATGGGTTAGTAGCACACTTCCCGTCGTAAGTAATAGAACCACCAACGCTAGAACAGACGTAAACAGGCAATCTGCACAGCACTCATCATCAGTCTTTTCGTCTTCCCCTCTACAGCAGCAACCTATTCATGGTGGGACAAGAAAGGATCTGTAATCGATGCAAATCACTCGACGGGAAAGGCTAGCAGTAGTCTCTAACTATATCTCAAACACCACACCCACCACACCATCATCCCGCGGTCTGTCTCACTCACTCAGCCAGCCAGCCAACTGCCGCTATCACTATCATCGAGGCTTGACATGCTTGGTGCCCAGTGTCAGCGTTAACAACGACCCCCTATTACCCATCTCCGTCCTCCACGCCAGCGCCATGACTCCAAAATCTATTCTTCCATTCTTCTCTTCGACCTCAACCGCCTTTCCTTCTTCCCCTTGTTCATCTCCGTCTCCTTCTCCTCCACCCTTCTCCTCGATAATGAAGCACAGCTGCTCCGACTCCCCCGGTTGCAAAAACGGTCGTCTAGGAGGACCTTGACTTTGATCTTGACTTTGCTGAGATCTCCCTTCCCCGGTGATTGTTGATTCTCCCTGACCTACCCCTACCCCTATCCCCGCCCAATTACAATCCCTCCACTTCAGCCCCCTCTGTACCTCTGCTAGCTGGGCCTTCTCTAGAAGTATCGCATCTTCGGAGCAATTTTCCAGCTGTGCTTCCAGCACCCATCTCCTCCTCCTCTTTCCATTCCCCGCTTTAACAGGCGGCAAAGAAGGCAAAGGACCGGCTTTCGTTCTCACAATCAGTGACGGCTTGCAGATGAACTGGTACATCTTCCGAAACGCCCTTGTGCGCCCGCTGGTCTCGGTAGCCTCGTAGTACGATACCGTGACGCCCAGGACGTGGGTTCCTTCCTCTTTGAGACCGAAGTTGAGGATCTTTTGGAGGGTGGTGCTGGGTGGAAGGAGGTCAAGGGTTGCTATTGTTTCTGTTTCTGTCTTTGCCTCTGTTGTGTTATTACTGTCTTCGCTCCCGCTGGCGTTACTGCCGGTGATGGCGTTGTCGTTGTCCATGTTCGCTATTGATGATCCTGACCCGGCGTTATCATCTCCTGCCGTATCACCCAGAACTAGTTTCGTCGTTTGCCCTGAAGGGGTCTGCATCTCGGCTTCGATCTTGACGTCGCGGATCGTCTTCTTCACGCTGGTGCCGCCCTCTCCGATTGGCGGAGCATTGTGGTTTGCGCATAGGGTGCAGCTGAACGTCTCGCCTACGTAGGCAGACCCGAACGAGGGTGGGAGGTTGACAATGGGAGAGAGGATGAAGGGCTCGGTGTTGTAGTATCCATCTCTTGTCCTTTCGCCACCTGCGCTTTCAGCTTCGTGGGCATCTTCTCCATGCTTCTTGATCGGACCGAGCGGACTATACGCGAGCGATGCTGGTAAGGGTGGTAAATGGCGTTGTGGAAGGGCTGCGGGCAAGGTGCCGCCAATGGGAGAGGTCAAGGACGGCGGAATCACTGGAGGATGAAGTGGGAATTGCGGCACCAGCGAGGGTCGGGATAATCTTCAAGTTGAAGATTGGATAGATTAGCTACTCGAATTGAAGAGATGTAGGAATGATGCGACGGTATCAGATCGTCGGGCGACTAAACCTACCTCAACACCTTGAGCGACACTGAATGCGGCTCCTTGACCTCATGCGAAGGAAATCGTTGGTGGTTCATCCTCTACTCAGTAACGACAGGTAATGACGCCCTTTGAAAGGACTTTGGCTGTCTGAACAAACGATATCTTGCAATATTTTGAAATAATTTAGGAGAGTTGAAGTCTAGGACTTCCGCTTGAGCCCCGTTTGGGAAACGTGAATGAACGTAATGCCAAGCCGAAGCCAAGTGTACGTAGTGTTGTACTACACTACACTACGTACGGGCAACTTGAAGTGTGGGCCACACAGGAGCTTGAGTGGAGACTGGCACGCGGGCAGCAGGGAGACATCACTGTGAGATTCAGGGGTATTTGTTACTGCACACCCGTTCCTGAAAGCCTTCTGTGGATAGGTACCTCTACCTACCTCTAGTGTACCGCCGTATCATCTTGAAGCTATTGCTGTTATTGCCAACAAGCACAAGGTCCGTCCACAATGGCGGCAATTCGACCAATGGTCTAATCAACATGTATTCTCTAGTTCTCCTATTTTTCTTCTTGTGTGATGACTATTCCCTGCTAGAGCTTTGCTACCCCCTTTTGACTATAGACATTTGCGTGAAGAGAACCTGAGAAGCTTTGATAAAGAGATATTGAAGCGCAAGCATGGATATGAAAGATCGACCGAGTGTACCAACAAGGTCGGGGGATGTTGACTGTGCACATCGTTTTAGTGTACGAATCAAACATCTACCTACCTGATCAAGCGTCCGGCTCAGACTCTTCGCTACTTCTGGACCTAGACTTCAATAACAGCAGCATCTCTAAAACCAACAAGTCCTACCATGCGCTCATAACATACCGAAAAGAGAGAGACCTGTGCAGCATTGTTGGCAAAACGTCACAGAAAAATAAAGCGTTTGTAGACGTCTTACATGGCCTCCCCTATTCCACATCACTCATCGGGGACTGCGTCGCTATTGTAATGAGTCAGTGTGCCACCACTTCGTCATGTTTTATAAGATTAATCGGCCCTCGTCTGGGCAGCAGCCTAGTGTGATGAGATAATCCTGAACAATGGAAAACAATCTTTACCCTTGGCTTAAGCCAATATCTTTTTATCTTCTTTGGAATTCGTATCCCTGCCGAAGCATCAGCTGTAAGAGAATGTAAGGCTAACCACTAAGCCTAAGCACTCGCTGGCTTTCTAAGCTGCTAATGTCGTCAACGTGCCGTTTTCAGAGGCCAGGGGGCGGGGGGACCTGGAAGACGGTTAGTTCAAGTGTTTAATCGTCATGACATGGGGCTTTACATACCGCGCTATAGCCACCAGACAGTCCGGGAGGAGCGCCGGGCGGAGGTGGGGGAGGGGCAGCAGACGATGGGGGAGGAGGCGGAGGGGGGGCTGCTTCAGTAGGAGGCGGAGGTGGAGGAGATGCCGAAGCACCGGGGGCACCGGGAACACCAGTAGCCGCAGCAGCAGGAGTTACCTGTCCAGCCTGAGCGGCATACCATTGTTGATACAGTTGGACGTAGCTATTGAAACCATTAGCTAGCTATCACTAATAAAATCGGATTTCACTTACGCTTGATAGCCACCATACGCGGCGTATGGGTCAGCCGCACCAGCTGCAGCATAAGGGTCAGTAGCGGCAGCGCCGCCGTAGTATTGGGCATATTGGGCAGCATAATCCGTCGTGGCCGCTGCAGGAGCCGTGGGAGTAGGGGGCGCGACCGAAGGGCCACCACCAGGAGCAGGCGAGTTGGTGTAGCTGCTGTGATGGCTGTTGTCGTGGTGCCCGCCATGATGGTGATCTCTGTGGTTGTTGTTGTTGCTGTTGTTGTTGTTGTTGTTGTAGCCCCGCCCATGGTAAGAGTCGCCACCTCTGGGCTCCCGCTCCCGATCACGGTAATCCCTAGGACCGTTGTACTGGCGGGGCGGACGGCTCTTGAACTCTTCATACTGTTGTTTGACGTTCTCCATCAGGTCCTCGCAAAGCTCCTTGGCTTTCTCTACCATCTTAGGATCGGGCCCAGCGACATGCAAATACATGTCGTCGTCGCTCTCGCGGCCTGTTGATGCCTCGATGTAACCGGAGCCACGGCCCTTGATTTGGACTCGGCAGCCAGTCTCCTGCTGGATATGCTTGACGTAAGCGCCACCATGACCAACCACCTGGGCGCGGAGGTTGAATCCTGGGACGGGTTCAAGATTGATGGGGATTCTCTCTTCCGGCCATTTGCGCTTGAAAACACGTTAGCGCCAGTTGAACATAGCTGAGGGGACTTTGGACTTACACGACCGTATTCATCACGTTCGACCTGTTCCTGGTCCCTGCGGCGGAAACGACGTTCGTCAACGAGTTGGGGAAGTTCTTGTTTCATCATTTCTTCGATTTTGGCAACGGCCTTTTCCAAACCTTCCTTGGTCGTGCTCGTGACATGCAGATACAGCGGAGGGTTCTGAAGTCAAATGCATCAGCGACGAGAACTTGTAGACCAGTCTCAAGAAGCAATCACATACCGCAGGTGTCGCCATGCTCTTGTCGGGGTAGTAGCTACCGCGAGTGGTGACATCTTGAACAGAAAACGGTCAATGAACAGTTCTCCAAACTTAACGTGTATAAAGGCGGGGCATACCGGCACCAGTCTCATCTTTGATCTATATTCAAGCAGCCAAGGTCAGCAGTTGCAATGTGGATGGCCCTGTGCGAGCTACCATGCCTCCTGTAAGCAAGAGTACCCCGCACAAGATTGAACAGCAATAACGGAGACGCTAACAAGACAGATGCGGTCTCGCGAGTGCTGACAGTTGATCAGTGGGTTAACCAAGGAGTAATTACCATTTTCTGGGTCGAACCCTTGGTCAAGAGATATCTGTTACGGAGATCGTTGACCTCGATATCCTTGATGAAGTCTCCATCGGAAATGTACATCTCTCCATTGATATTCGCGGGGACGCTGCCCTCTCTAGTACCGGCAGATCGAACGGGTGGGACATCGACGTGTTGGATTCCTTTACGAGCCTGAAGCTGGGCTTGAATACGGGCGGCAGCGGCAGCTACAAAGCGGTCAGCGAAAATTGATACAACAGGCCTCTATATCGCGAGCTAAATGCATACCAGCGGCGGCAGCAGGGTCAACTGCTGGCTTTGTGGAATCGGGAGTCACGCTATCACGGGGTTTGGAAAGAGGGCTGCGGTCGCGATCCCGGCCGGAGTCCGACTTCCTTGCGGGAGGAGAACGAGACCGGCGGTCGAAGCGTGATACTCTCTTAGGTTCAGGCTCGGTCTGGTCAAAGCGAGAGCGCTTCGCGCTCCGACGTTCTGCGTCGTCCATATTCGGAGCGATTCGGTCGGGTACCGGGTTGGTGTGTAAAGTGTGTCGAATGGGCTGCTGATGGAGGCGTGGTTTGTCGCGCCCAAGAATAGAAACGATCAGTGGGTGCCTAGTAAGAATTGTTGAACTCTGAACTTTGCAAAAACGAAAAAGAAAACGGGCCGCCTGTGTTGAAGACCACTAGTTGGAGTTGGACCGTGACCTTTTGAAGACACCAGCCGCCAGTGCATGACATTTAAGCCTGTCCCGTCAAAGGGAAAGGGTTGGCTGTGGAGACTTGTGAAAACCCACGAGGCTGTAAGACGTGGAGCATCGGGCGCGCCGTCAGGTTCGTCTATGATTGGCTCTTTGGACCCAAAATGCTGTGGATCGTTTCCGGTTTGGTGGTTTGGGCTCTCGATCTCAGGACGGCATGGTATTGCAGAAGTGGAAGCGGCAGGTAAGTATCGCCGGGCCACGAAGGTGCACGGCGCCCAGTCCGGTAGAAATTCCGGGACAGTGATAAGTACCCGACGACTGAAGTTCAGATTTGCCAGTTGGACGACGGATCTTCCAGACAGGACGTTGAGCCACACCGAGTTTGGATGTCTGCGCTCCGGTTGCGACTTTTCCACTTTTTCATCTGAATACAACCTATGGTCAAGTCATGACGTTTTAGGCCAACATGGCTGAGATCATCTGCTGAGTGTCCCCTTCATTGTCTTTCATTCTTCTGAGTGTCCAGCCGACTGCGTCAAGCTACACTACAATGCCGATAAGCTAGGTTGAACAAGAAACGGCACCACAACGATGGAGCTTCAACTGCCACGACTGGAGGCCCGGGCGGGTTTCGGCCGGCAGACAGGCAAATTTGCGACACTACCATTCGGCAACCCGAGCTTGGGACTAGCTGGGGCTCCTCTATTTTACATTGGTCGATCCATGTCGGCCTCCACAATCGGCGGTCACATCGGTCACATCGCCAGTGCATCCCGCTAGCAACGAGGGCCTGGAGCCACGTCTAGAGCCCTGTGTTAATCACTGATCCTCCATCGAGCTCCGATGTTCGGGTGAGTCACTAGCGGCTGGTGAAAACATATCCAGTGGGTTTGATCCATCCTGGATTTCCTGACGGGACCTCGTCGCCATCCTCCAACCCATCTCGTGCCTCCATCTATCTGTACAT
Source organism: Neurospora hispaniola (assembly GCF_033458365.1). Classification (NCBI taxonomy): domain Eukaryota; kingdom Fungi; phylum Ascomycota; class Sordariomycetes; order Sordariales; family Sordariaceae; genus Neurospora; species Neurospora hispaniola. The sequence goes on along the minus strand of NW_026944410.1, from coordinate 2,724,262 downwards.
ACCTCCCCCCTCCCAGCTCACCACCACCGTAGCATACGTACTCGTCGGCTCCGGATCGATTTGCACGAGGGGCAGTGAAGCAAACTTCGCTCTCTCTATACATCATACTCGCGACGACCATGGCGTCTCGCGGCCTCGTGATGTCCGCGCCACTGCGCCGGATATCGGCGAAGGCAAGGGATGCCGCTCCCGTCGCCCGGCAGTCTCTTCCGGCGGCCATTGGCGTCCGCTACAGCTCCCACAGCAGCTCGACCTCTGCCATTGCCTACAAGGCCATCCGCCGCCGCCATGCGCCTCTCCCCGCTGCCGACGCTCCTCCTGCCTGGTCGTCCGCCCAGGCCGCCGTTTCCAACATCCTCTACGAGACGCCCTCCCCCTCGCTCGCCCCTCCCAAGCGTCACATCCTGAACTGCTTGGTCCAGAACGAGCCTGGTGTGCTGTCGCGCGTCTCGGGTATCTTGGCTGCCAGAGGCTTCAACATCGACTCGCTCGTTGTTTGCAACACCGAGGTTGATGATCTCTCCCGCATGACCATTGTCCTGACCGGTCAGGACGGTGTTGTTGAGCAGGCGCGCAGGCAGTTGGAGGACTTGGTCCCCGTCTGGGCCGTTCTCGACTACAGCAAGGCCGCTCTCGTGCAGAGAGAGTTGCTCTTGGCCAAGATCAACATTCTCGGCCCCGAGTACTTTGAGGAACTTCTCGCTCACCACCGCGAGATCACCGCCGAGGCCACCGAGGGCGAATCTGGCAAGCTCGAGAATGGCGGCGAGCACAGCCTGGAGGAGACTGCCAAGGACTTCCACCCCAGCCGCTTGGTAGCCAGCGAGGCATTGAGGCACAAGCATGAGCATCTCAAGAGCATCACATACTTCACCCACCAGTTCGGCGGCAAGGTATTGGATATTAGCACTAACAGCTGCATCGTCGAAGTGTAAGTTTGAGTCACCCTTTGGTCTCGCGCCCCTGTCAAGCTTACATACTAACCACTCTTCCACAGCTCCGCGAAGCCCGTCAGAATCGACTCTTTCCTCAAGCTCATTGCCCCCTTCGGCATTCTTGAGTCCGCCCGTACTGGTCTCATGGCCCTGCCCCGCTCTCCTCTCTACGAGCACGGCGAGGAGACCCATGTGAAGGAGGCCGATGACGTTGTTGATGCTAGCCAGCTCCCCCCTGGTTAAACAAGGGACGGTGTGTGCAAAAGGAAAGGGAAAAAATGGGAAAGGATTTACCCAGGAGTTGTGGATCGGATTGGTCAATTGGTCCTCTTATTTTCGCACTTTGCAGAATTGTCTCCATGTGCCTCGTCTATTCAAATAGCTGCAGCGGCGTTACAAGAAACACATGAAAAATAGTTGATCAGCCTTTTGCAACATCTCGAAAAATCCGTCATCATTTTATGTCGTTTCTCTTTTGTCTGATTACCCGTCTAGATAGAATACAGTAAGACGAACCGATGTGAAGGAGGAAAAAAAAAAAAGCCAATAACTTTTGTGTGTATCTGAGAATATGGTTATATCAACCAACCAAACCCCCTTAACCCATGGAATACAACGCCTGCCTTACTGCTGCCATGATATGCTTACGATGTACGAAGAGTGGATGGAACCAAGATGCAACCAAAAGAAACCTTGTCATATCGCTTCTTGCTCAAAGTATCCTGCCGTTGTTGACGACGAAAGCCTCAAGGGCAGCTAGGTAAAAGTACAAACGTGATTAGCTCAAGCTTCATCCGGGGCAGAATATAGATCGCTTCACTTACAGACGGCAGCCCAGAGCCTATTTTCGGCCTCGGGGAAGACCAAGGACTGAGGACCATAGAAAACCTCGTCATCAACCTCCTCCGGGTGCCTAGGAAGGCAGTGCATGAACTTCCAGCCGGGCTTCGCGCCGCCACGCTTAGCCAGCTCGTTGGTTATCTGGAAGCCGGCAAACGCCTTGAGACGCCTCTGGGTCTCGGCCTCCTGACCCATGGACACCCAGGTATCGGTAACCAGGATATCAGCGTCCTTGACGGCCTCCTCGGGGACCGTGGTCTCGATCAGCTTTCCGGGCTTGGCAACGCCATCGGCGGCGCTGAGGATGATCTGCTTCATGCGGTCGGGGATGCCATAGCCGGCGGGCGAGGCGACCGAGATGTCGACGCCCAGCATGACGCAGGCGGTGGCCATGTCGAAAAGCACGTTGTTAGAGTCGCCGACCCAGGCGACCTTCATGCCCTCGAGTCCGAGGCTGGCCTCGTGGGCGGGCTTGGTGGCAAAAGCCTCGTGGATGGTCTGGAAGTCGGCAATGGCCTGGAGCGGGTGGAAGTCATCGGACAGGGCGTTGATGACAGGTACCGACGAGTCCTTGGCGAGGTCAGCGACGTCGGAGTGAGGACCGACGCGGGCTACCATGCACGAGGTCATGGAGGAGATGACCTTGGAAGTGTCATAGAGAGACTCGTTGACCTGTGGAAAGTGTCGTTAGTGATCGAGGTGCTGGTCGTTGCGCATGTATGTGTCTCTTTTAGGCAGGGGGGAGACGATGGAGCCGAGACGGTAGTTAACACTTACACCCAGTTGGATGTCATCCTTGCCGAGGAACATGGGGTGGCCGCCCATGAGGGCCACAGCGGCCTCGGTCGAGACACGGGTCCTGGTGCTTCGCTTGCTAAACATCATGGCCACGGTCCGTCCCTTTAGCTTGCCGTCCAAAGTGCGGGGTACCTGACCGGGGCCAGCAGCGAAGGCGGCCTTGGTGGCCTGCTTGTAAGCAGAAGCATTGAGGACAAGCTTGGAGAACTCGGCAGGGCTGAGCTGGCTGATGGAGAGAAGATGGCGGGGGGTACTGCTGGCGGCGCTGTTGGACGCAGAGCGAGCCTGGATTTGTCCGACAGCGGACTTGATGGTGCGAGTCGTTGCCCGGGACATCATGATGGCGATGGAGAGGTACAACGGGTATCTGGTGAGGACAAGGAAAGAGAGAAATGTCAAACGAAGAAAAAGTGCAATGGGGTATCTTAAGAAATGCGAGATGAGTTGTGAAAGAAGTTGGAAAGTGAGTCAGCCAGGAAGAGTGGCCCTGGGGGGAAAGCTGCAGTACTAGTGTTTGTCAAGGCCCTTTCCACTTCCTTTATGAATCAATTCGCGAACCGTGACTCTTCACAGGTACGTACCCTGGTCTTTCGTCCTTTCTCTTTTCAGCCCCAGACTTTCGGAATAGCCTCTTCCCAGTCTGCAAACCCACAGTCAAGGAACAAGACGATTAAGTAGCTCAGTGTTGAGGGCCCTTACGGGGATGAGCTTGGTAGCAGGGGATAGGTCTCTTGGGCCAAAAGATAACAGCCAAGAGTTGAATTGCACAACATTTTGATTTTGAAACTGCACCGATACCGGCTATCTGCACGTTTGTCTTCCAACTCTATATTTTATCTTTCTTGCTTTTATCGTTTTTCTCTCTCTTTGAACTGTCTTACATACTCAGTTCCTTCACGCTCACAATCAAATAGCCCAGTCGCAGCCGTTTCCCGCCTCCAACCACCAATGGAGCTCAGCATGAGGTGTGTCATTCAGGATAAGAACCCTAGTGTGAGGAACGGGTACATGCAGGTCTGACGAATTGGAGCTTGTTCAATGGTTGGTTACTTGAGCTTCACTCCACACCACGACGGGACAAGCCGGTGGGGTGTCTGGAGCCGCTGGGCAAGCTGGACTGCCCCTGGGCTTCTCCAAGTTCGGGGTTGCGGCCCCACCCATGCCGTTCAGTCGTCCATCATCCATCCACTGGGAATTTGGATGCAACCGACGAACAGGCACATCCGGTCACCGGTCCCATCGCGACCTCGCGGAAGGGTGAGGGCAAAGAGTATCCTTCCGTGTTCCGGCGCCGGAGGTCACGCAAACCAAGAGCGAGGGGATGCAGGCACGGGCTGGGCCAATCAACCTAAGCGGAAGCTGATCCCGGTCGCGCACAGGGCAACCTTGTGGGCATACACTATTGTTGAAGCCGCTATTTTGGTGTAGTCCCGTCTTGGTGCAGCACTACCTTAACTGCATAAAGGCACTGTCAGCCTGTAAAATAGCGCCAGCTCACGCATCATGTTGTTAGTGCATGGCTCGTGATCTAGGTACCTCCGTATCCGAAGACTTGATGTGTCGGCTGCGAGCCCAACTTCAATCTCAACGTCGCTGAAACACCAACCGTCCTGCTTTGTTGCAACACCATTTCAGTATAAATCGTCCATACTATACTTCATCGATTCATTCTCATCAATTTCCTTAGACATATTGTTCATTATATCAAGTTCTTCTAGCCTATCAGTTTATCTTATCCTTGATCAACCTAGTATCTAGAGGTACCTCCGTGCCAACACCCGACCGTTTAACTCGTCCGTTGTTGTCGTTATCGCAGGAGCGTCCAAGCTTCACGGCAATCTACCATTGCTCGTCTGCCTGCGATCATTCATCCACTCATTGCCCATTTCAGTCTTTACACTTCATTCATGAGGGCTTGAGAACCGAATCCAGCACCATCGTTTCGACATGTCGTCTTCCGACTTCGAAACCGAGCGGTCCCCTCTGCTCGCGGCGTCGACAAGCAGTAGGGATACCAAAACACTGGCCGATTTAACCGATGGCGCACTCGAATCTACACCTCTGCTTTCGACGTCCAACACAACACCACGCTATGACGGACGCGATAATCCAGACAGAGCTTCTTTGGTCTCGGCTGGGGCTTCTCATTCTGGAGATGGAGTACCACCAGCGCGGTCGACCACGAAGTCGACGCGATGGCCCTCCATTATCGCCGCACTATTGTTGATGGGGCTCGCAACCTCCATCGCTATTGGCGCTTTTTTTGTTCCAGCTGCGGTTGAGAAATATGCCAAGGAGGCTATCGTCATCGAGCCGACAAACTTGGCGCTCGAGTCTATCACTACCGACGGCGTCCGTGCGCGAATCCAAGCAAACTTCCGTCTTGATGCTCAGCGTGTCAAGAATGTCCATATTAGACGAGTCGGCCAGTTCACCACGTGGCTGGCTAAAGAGCTGGCAACAGAGGAGACGAGGGTCAAGGTCTACTGGATTGATCACGACAACATGTTGCTCGGAACTGCTGGCCTCCCTCCCTTGACGATTGCCATCGCGAATGGCCACAATACTGAGCTTGATATCGTTGCCGATTTGGCTCCTGGTGATGCCGATACCATTCGGACCATTGCAAATCAGTTCTTGGGCGGGAAGATGGATACAATTCGTGTACGGGGAATAACGGAGATCACGGTCAAGACAAGATTCAACATTCCCTTGGGAACGCACGCTGTTTCGGAAACAATGGAGTTTGAAGGTCAATCCCTCTACCGTCCCTTCGCAGCATTGTTATTTGGCGAAAAGTCATTCTTATAAATGAGAACAAACATGTGCTATGCCCCGACGTTGTGTCCTTCCACCACAATGGCCTTGAATCCATACTGATACGTTTATTGTAGGCAAGGAATTGCCCCCGCTCCCCTCCTACAACATTACCGGTCTTAATTTTGAAGAGAGGCCCTTACCCGGCGATGATAGGCAGGGAATGGCAGCCGACGTTACCATCACCACCTTCAACCCTTATCCAGTTGCTTTTGACGTACCCGCGCTCAAGTTCGAGGTCTCGGTTCCGGGATGCAAGAAGCATGGCCCGGCCATTTCTATCGCTACCGCCCTAACCGATGTCATTGCTCTTAGGCCGGAAGCCGATGTCGAAGTCACCGCCCATTCCATCGTTGAAGAATTGCCAGAGCCTCTTACCCGTCCCTGTCCTGGTGGAACCTTGTCGCCGTTGGACAAGCTCTTTGAAGCCTACGTTGCAGGTGAGCCTGTATCGGTTCTCGTACGAGGTCAGAAAGATCAAGGTGGAGAGGTCCCTGGTTGGATCGGGGATATCATCTCCAGTGTTACGGTCCCTGTACCTCTTCCGCAACAATCCTTTGACGACTTGATTCGTAACTTCTCTTTGACGGACGTATCATTCTCCTTGCCAGACCCGTTGGCAGATCCCGACGACCCCAATTCGAACCCCAAAGTGTCGGGCACTATCGTCGCTTTGGCAGCCCTCCCATCGGAACTGAATATTGGGTTGAACGTCTCCAGTGTCAAGGCCAAAGCGGATGTGTTTTATGACTCCAAGAAGCTAGGCGAACTGGAAATTGACGAGAAGGCCAGCTCCATTCAAATCGACGGCGGTCCCGGTGAAGAAAACTTGATTGAGATCACATCACGCGTTCATGATACACCGCTCAAGGTTACCGACGATGACGTGTTGACCGATGTTATTCAGGCCCTCCTTTTTGGTGACGCCGATGTCATTCTCGACATCAGCGCTCTTGTCGACGTTGGTGTACATACAATTCTTGGACAATTTGTGGTGAAGGGTGTCCCCGCGGAGGGCAGAATTCCGCTCAAACGTCCGTCTCTTCTCCAATGATATTTTGTCAGTCACCTTGCTGCTGTTGGCGATTATGCATCTCTTGTCGATGCTATCCATCAGTCGCTCACACATACTTTATGGACATCTCAGAACACTGACATCTCGCTCCTTCACTAGCCCTTGGAAACGATCTTCTCGGCTCTATGCAGCCTCAAGTGGGAGAACTGGAAGTTGTTGACACTAGCCCAGTCTCAATATCTCTACAGGCGTCAGTTAACGTAACTAACCCTACTCCATACGCGGCCTACATTCCTTGGATTAGCATCAACATTTTGAATAATGGAACTGTTCTCGGCGAGGCGCGTGCAAAGAGACTAACCATCAAGCGTGGAAACAATACAAACCTGAAAGTGACGGCACTATGGAGGCCTTCTTTGGCTGGAGAAGATGGCGTGCAAATCGGCCGGGATCTGATTTCGCAGTACATATCCGGTTATAACACAACCGTGACGCTTAGAACACATCCGGGTACTATCCCATCAAAGCCAGAGCTGGGCAAAGCGCTGTCAAAATTCAACTTCACGCTCCCAATGCCTAGACTTAGCGTGCCTGGCGACGATGAAGGTGGACGACACGATGGGGACGGCAACACCAATGATACGGCTCCTCACTTTATTCGGGGTGCGACCTTTCACATATTCTCTTCTCAAGCCACATTTACGTTAGCTTCGCCCTTCTCACGAAACACGATATATATCGAGCACATCAATGCTACGGCCCTGTACAATCACACGGAGGAAATCGGACGAATCAAGTATGATTCACCGTTTGGCTGCCCTCCGGGGGTGTCTACCACGCCTAGGTTGCCGGTGGACTGGTCTCTGGATTCGGTTGGACGTGATAAGGTGAAGGAAGCGTTAGGTGGTAGGCTGAAGCTTGATGCGAAGGCTACTGTCAGTGTCAGGATTGGATCCTGGACAGAGACGCTGTGGTATGTTGGAAGGGGAATAGGGGCGAGCGTCCGCCTGTGAGAAAGACATACGTGAGATTTGCTTATGGGTTGGATTCAGGACGGTTTGCTTGCTTGAATTTCTTGAAGTGTAAGGTTGGAATATTGCTGGAGTGCTCTTTGCTGGGCCCTCTTCTCCGTTCCTTATTTTTCATCGAATACCTGACTTTGTCTACTGGGTTGTGTGAAGGAGTTGCCGGCGTTGTTGGGGGTTAGATAATTTGCAGGCACGATTGGCAAGGGAGCAACAAGAGCACATAGAGCGATGGGCTGCTAGGTGATACTGTAGATTTTACACTGTACATTTTCATGAATACATGATCAAGAGAAAGGGCGTACTGGATCAGACAATAACTTCTTCTCTGGCTTTTTGGAAAGGCTGGTTGCCCAGGCAACTGGATCTGAAGCTGGGAAAGGGGCTGGATCTTGGGGTGGTTGTTGGAGAACGACACAATCCGCTAAAAGCCCCAAGAAGCTTGGTCCTTGAATCATTACTACACCATTGCGGCATGTACGAAAACAGTCAGGAAGAAGGTAATAATAAACAAACGGGAATTATTAGCATATATGTACATTTCAAGTTCCGAGAACGTGTTTGGCGCTCGATGTTCGAATAGGCGTTCGTTATCGGCATGTGTTTCCCCGCAATTTTTGGGCGACGCTGCAACTGCAGCCAACCTAATTAGGTACTGCTTTACACTACCAATTTACACAAGTGGAAATTTCTGATTTTTTTCAAAGCCTGCGCACCTTGACGACCAGGCTCCAACAACCTCACAACACACTTTCAAGAACCACGTTTCTTGTTGTGATCTTGGTTGTTGTTCACATTTTTGTACCTGACATAGCAAAGTCAAGTACCTCGAGGCAAACCACCATATCATGGCCGCTCAAGCTTTAACTTCGGCGGCTCAGTCCGAACCCCGTCGTAACGACTATAGCTCCGGCTCTGATTCTGGCTCTGATGCCTCTTCTTCTTCTGGCGACGAGGATGAGTGGCTCGACCAGGACGAGGAGCAAGAGGAGGCCCCCGCTATCATCTCCTTGCTCGACGACCATGTCTTCCCCGACGTTGTCTCCATGCTGAACTACTGCAAGGATAAGGGTCTTGATTTCCTTGCCATTCGCGACCGTCTCAACTTGGATTTCTACGGCTTGATCAAGCTTATCAACTTCAGTATGTCTCCAGTCTCCACAAGCTAAATAGTCAGCCTACTGACAACATATTAGTCCGTTCCAAGGTTCACGAAGGCGTCCCTCTTCCCGCTGAGATCACTGCCGCCGATCTGGAGGATGACCGCTATCTCAAGCCCGTCCTTGATGACGACGCCTTGATTTTGTGCCTGGATGATCTCCCTGAGTCCAGCGGTACCGGCGCTGAGGCTTCTGCTGCCGGCACCCAGAAGGGCGCGGATGCGCCTGCTGTGGATGAGTTGATCCAAAAGAACGCCGAGCTCCAGGCTCAGCTCGAGCAGCTGTCCAAGCAGTTCTCCAATTACCGCCTTGCCGTCCAGCAGACCCTCGATCAGCGCTGGCAGGCTGATGACGACGACAAGGATGCTACCAAGGGCAAGGCCGCCGCCGCCGCTGCTGCTGCTGCGCCTTCAGGCCCGGCCCCCGAGGGTCCTGCCGCCAAGGAGGGTGCTTCCGACTACTACTTTGAGTCGTACGCGCACAACGACATCCACGAGACCATGCTCAAGGACACGGTCCGCACCGAAGCCTACCGCGACTTCATCTACCAAAACAAGGACCTCTTCGCCGGCAAGGTCGTCCTCGACATTGGCTGCGGCACGGGTATCCTGTCCATGTTCTGCGCCAAGGCGGGTGCGAAGCAGGTTATCGCCGTCGACCGCTCGGAAATCATCGACAAGGCGCGCGAGAACATTTACGCCAACGGGCTTTCGGACGTGATTGTTACCCTCAAGGGCCGCATCGAGGAGGTGATCCTCCCCGTCGAGAAGGTCGACATCATTGTGTCCGAGTGGATGGGCTACTGCTTGCTGTACGAGGCCATGCTCAACAGCGTTTTGTGGGCGCGCGACAAGTACCTGGCTCCCCAAGGTCTGCTCGTCCCCAGCCACGGCAACATGTGGATCGCGCCCGTGTCGGAACAGGAGTACATTGCCGAGTACGTTGACTTCTGGCGCGACGTGTACGGCTTCGACATGAAGGTGATGCAGAAGGGCATCTACGAGGATTGCCGGATGGAGGTCCGCCCCGCCGAGACCGTGTGCGGCACCCCGGCCTCGTTCGGGTTGTTGGATTTCCACACCGTCAAGGTCGAGGACCTCGTGTTCACGGCTAAGTGGCAGAGCGCCTTCGACGACAAGGCCGAGAGCCACGACGGCTTCCTCGTCTGGTGGGACGTTTTCTTCGCACGCAACCGCGTCGACGAGTCCATCAAGCTGGACACCAAGGCGCAGGAGTGGGTGGCTGAGACGGCCGGCAAGGGCGGCGATAAGGACGCCCGGGTGGCTTTTACTACCGGGCCGTTTGGTGAGCCTACCCATTGGCGACAGGGCCTGATGCTGCTGGACAAGAACAAGGTCAAGGAGACGAAGCCGGCTCCTGGAAAGAAGATTGCAGGCGAGATTGAGTATATCACCGCCGAGAATCACGAGCGCGGATTGAACTTGAGGGTTACTTGGGCTGCCGAGGGTGAGAAGGAGCAGACTCAGACTTGGCTGTTGCACTAGTGGGATAACGTTGAGTGGCGTCTGGCGCTGTGAGCTAAAAAGGTCTGGAAGGGTTGTCTTTACATGGATGGGTTAGATTTCTTGTACGATCTTAAACATTGGGAAGCTCTGTATAGCCGTTACATAAGATAGAGTCACTTAAGGTGTCTATGGGCAAATGTGTTAGAATGCAGTAGCACATTTCTGCGTTGCTGGATGTCTTGAATATCTGAGGCCGTTATAGTGAGATACATGTGTATATCGATTGTTATTTGACTCGTGAAGTCGAATAACAAAGACACCTAGCGAAGAATGATATCTAACGAGAAGCAGCCCATACACGTGCTCATTATGGCTTCAGAAAGCCAAAACCAAGACAAACCCAGCCTTCGTGCTCATTTTTTTTTTTTTTTCTTCCCATGGTATCTAACAATTGCCCCCAAAAAGAAATTCGACTTTTAAACATACGTTCGTGTTGTTCCCTGCATCATTTACTTCCCCCAGGACCTTGCGGTTCTGAATTCGAAGGCTCAGCCCCTCCATCCTTCGGCTTATACTTGGGCATTTTCTCATACGCATTCGGGCTCGGCCTCCTTTCCGTCTTTTTTCCTTTATTGCCGTGTTTCCTCCCACGTCCATGGTCGTGGTTACAACCACCCTCCCTGCGATCATGGTCGTGATCATGGGAATGCCGGTGGCCCCTGCCACTACTACCACCGCCAGATGTGATTCGTTTATCTTGATCAGGTTCTGGGTCCGAGTCGGAATCGGAAGAGGATGATGAGTCGGAGGAAGAAGAAGAATCGTCACTGGACTCGTCTACGCCTTTTGGTCGGTGGTAGATGCAGCAGACTGTTTTGTTTGTGGCCGACCGGTGGTATTAGCATATGTAATTATCAGAATGTGCATGTGTGCGCGCAAGGCAATTGAAGGGTGGGGGACAGAAGGGAAACCCAAATCAACTAACCTTTGGACTTTTTCCTGCCGAGACCTTCGTTGTCAACGACATCGCTACGCCATTGTACAGATCGCCCGTTCGAGTGTGCGCCGCGAAGTCGCAAGATGGCCGGAGAAGAGGTCTCGGTTTGGGTTCGGGTTGGGGCAGCGGTTTGGCTGGTGGATGGTTGCGCAGGCTGCGCTTGCCGTTGGGCGACGGAGGTCATTGTGTGATTGTATCAAAGTTTGCTGTTGTGTTTTTGGGACGTATGTGTTTGAACGGGTGGTTGTGTGTATGCGGTAGGTAGTCGTAGAGGTAGTCGGGTCTGGGAGAAGATGAGGTTTCGGGAGCGCTTCTTTTCTTCTTCTTCTTTTTTCTTTTCTTTTCTTCTCTACAAAGGCGCGGTTTCAAGGGTGGTGTGATCTGTTCGAAAAATGAGTTAGGTGATCGTCGTTTGAAGGCCGTCCGGTCATGCGACAACAATTGCGGTCTGACGGAGTCTGGGGAAGTTTGTGTGATCGCCGCTGCTGACGAGGAGCGTGCCTGGCAGGAACTGGAATTTTCATGCGACTCTTGTCGCGGGGTTCCAGGCTGTTCTGTTATCTCGATCTGAAAGCTAGCTCTCGGCCTGTCTCCCTTGACTCGTCGTGCAATGGGTATTGGTCGGCAGGTTGCAGTACCTTCTAGACTTGGAATACCGTACGCTGAAGGCGAACGAACTTGAAGGTGTGTTGGGTGTAGTACGCAGGAGGTATACCGGGCTAGGTGTGTGCATTCAGTGTGGGACACGTTACTTAACACGCCTCGGTGTAGTGTGGGTCGATGGCCGTTAGAGCAACCTTTGATGACGGAAGAATCGCAGCCGCTGAAGGTTTTCGGTTTTGGCGCTAGAGGTACCCTTCCCGTTTTCCCCCACGTCCCCGCTTCGTCATTCCACCTTCCACATCCCTCTGCCAAAATAAAAAACCAAGAGTCAACGCAGGGCATCCAATCAAAAGGTGGGGCGAAGATCGCCTGCGGGAAGGAAGCCGGATTGACAAGGGTCCCCTGATAGGTCCAGCGCAAGCGTCCGCACTGCTCTCCCTCACAACCCTGAAGGCAGATCATTGCTTCAACCCTGAACCAAAGTTCCAACAACACCCCTGAATTGAGCCTCATTGTATGATCGGGAAGGGACCGCTGCAAACAAACAAAATAGTTTGTTGGGTGTCCATATGTCCATGGCATATGCTTTACTACATGTGCGTGTTGGGTCTTTGAAGTTTTTCGTTGGTCTTCGGGCAATTGCGTCCGTTTCCACTTACATCGATGTCAAAGACTGAGGATGGGAGGTTTGGATGTTGACTGACGACTGAGGCCGTACCAAAGGGTGGCACATATTCTTGAGTGTCCTTTTTATATCCATCAAGGCTTGCTCAGTTAGTCCTCAGCTCCGCGGTGCGTTTTCTCATTCACGCGGCTAGGCTTGCGTGCCCTAGCAATTCAACAATAGAGAGCGGTGCCGGTCCAGCCCACTGCAGCCTATAGTCAAGCTTGCGAACCCTTCTCCCCTTGAATGCCACTTGGACGTTCGTGTTCAGCAGCTGGTATGGCAGCATAATGGAATGATCTTATGTCCGTGATCCTTGAGCTTAGGTTGTGAACCTCTTTGGACGTTGTGCTGCCTCAGAACTAGACCACCACCAAACACCCCGCCTCTCCCGCGTCGCACAAGGGGAGTTTCGATGCTTGCCAAACATCACTGGTCCTCATTGCCGTCCTTTTGCTGTTGGCAAAGCTTCCGGCAGTCAGCCCACGCGTAGAACACTCCTAGCTTCCACCGTGATCCTGCCTTTGCCTGCCCTTAACTGAACTGCCCTTCACTGCGTGGACTGCCTTTCTCTGCTCTTTCTTTCCGTCCACCTTCACGATCCCCAGCGTCCTTCCCGACCAACGGATCTCTTGTATATCCCAGGTCCCTTCTGCACCCACCCACCTTGCATCCCCGCCCCCGGCTTGGGACCAGGACCCTTTCCCATAGAATCCATCTTACTTTATCTACAACAACGCCCGACCTCTCGGCCTTTCTTCCTTCCTCTGTCTGTTTCCCCTCCACACCGCCTGGCGCGACCGCATTCTCTGATCATAAGGTAATATTCGACATACCCGTACCTGGCCATCCAGCCTAAAAACCCGCAGGAACGACACTCTTTCGTGGCCTCGTGACAGTCTGGCTGGCTCCTGTAACGCCAAGGTTAGCCTAAGCGAACATCATCGTGGTACCGCAGTGCAACTGCCTGCCCCCCAAGACAGCAAACAATTCGAGACAGAATGACCATCGCTCTTTCCCTCTATCTTTCCTAGCGGGGAAGTATAATCTGAGAGCGAACTCAACAGGTTGGGAAGTCACCTGTCACAAGATCTGCCAGACCACAAGGCGACTGGAGTCACTCCACACTCAGTTGGCAATCACCTATTGCCCACACCTTCCAGTTGCAATTCTGGTTGCGCACTGCAGTCTCCATTCTGACGAGACGATACACTCCCCTCATACGGTCCGTCTCATCGCCACACCACCGCGACAAGTACAACTCCCGGTTTACTGCGCTGTACCAATTGGTCAGGGCAATCACCTCTACTGTGACCTATCCACCCGAAGGTAGGGCGGGGACTGAGGTGTCAGAATCAACAACAGAAAGAGCACTCAATCATTGCGCCTTGTCGCCTTCCTAATTGACCATGGCGGCACTCAAGAACGCTCCCGCGCCAGCGGTCACGGTGCGCTCTTCAAAGGCCCTGGGCCTCAAGACTTGTAACCCAATTCCTCCCGGCTTGCCTTCTCCCAAGGACGCTGCCGAAGCAGCATCGCCAACTTCACCGACCCTCTCCCACACAGCTTCTGACGACAGTGCCATCGCGGATATGCCTCCCGGCGGCAGACCAAGACATAATCCCCCGAAGCGGGAGGCTGACTTCAGCACTTTATTGTCACCCCAGGAAAAGAACGACTTAACTTCACTCATTACCAGAACCACCGATGTCATGCAGAAGCACTTTACCCATGTTTACGACTCAGCCGGTCTGGTCGATGACGCTCCCTCGGTTCGTAACAAGTTCTGGAGCGGACTTCCCGCCCACTTGCGTGATTTCAGCATCACCAAGCCTCTCCCTGTGGAGACGCAGCTCCAGAACCCCAAGAAGCGCACTAAGGGTAAGACCTCGAGGAGCCAAAAGGAAAATGGAAACATGGCTCGAGACACCAAAAACAGCACGGGTGCTGCACTGCAGCCAGCTAACCCATCTAACCTGAATATCCAACGCGCCCCTGAACAGGACAATGACAAGACAATCGGGCCCTACCTTCAGGAATTGAAGAAGGAAGCCATGCTGCACTTCAAGAAATGGCAGACAGCGGTACATAAGAGAATGGGTGACATCTCTGTCAAGCGGGCTGGAGATGCCAACTTCAACTCCACGTTGCCAAACAACAGACGAGGCAGGAACAGGCCTAACGGTGAGTACTTACTCCACCTAGTGACCGGGGACACGTATATAGAGATAGTGCGACGGCTGCTAATTCCATGACAGGAGTTTCAACCTCCAACATTGAGTCCGACCCTGTTCTGATGCAGCTCTACCCGCCGATCCCGTCGACGCTCTGCTACTGGCCTCTAGAGAGAAGATTGCTGGTGCTTCACGCTCTGCTACTTCTCCTGCTCTCACTCGAGCATTACAGCGCATATACTCGGGTGCTGCTGCTCCATATCACCTCTTCGCTAAACCTTCCTCTTCGCGTTCTCGTTGATGACGAGGTCCGCGTTGCCAAGGCTATTGCGTGGATGGCCAAGGATATCAATCCAGAGGAGCTGATCCAAAAAAGAATCGAGGAATGTGCTGGGAAGCCATCCAGGAGATGGAGGCACGGATTGGCAAGTATGGCTGGAATTAGCAGCTTTGGGATACCTGGCCATCTCGCTCCGCCCCTTGTGGCTGCAGGAATCGGATCTGTCAATGGAGGTT
The DNA here is from genome assembly GCF_033458365.1 of Neurospora hispaniola. Taxonomy (NCBI): domain Eukaryota; kingdom Fungi; phylum Ascomycota; class Sordariomycetes; order Sordariales; family Sordariaceae; genus Neurospora; species Neurospora hispaniola. The sequence continues at coordinate 2,709,252 of NW_026944410.1, read as the reverse complement.
TCGGGCTTGGACCTACTGCTTCCGCCGGCATATTAGGTTCGACGGGCGAGAGTGCTTTTGTTGTCGGCGCTTTGCTCGGTATCTACAACGCCAGAACCTCGGTCAAGTTGATGGAGCAGTGTACCAAGGAGATACAGGACTTCGCTTTCATCCCCATGCGCGGCTCTATTGGCGAAGATGGCGAGATTGGCAAGATCCAGCCAGATGCCCGTCGTCTCCGAGTTGTGCTGGCCATTAGTGGATGGCTGACCGACGAGTCGGACGTCACTAACCCCTGGAGGGCTTTAGGACAGGCGAACGAGGTATACGCTGTGCGATGGGAAGTGGACTCGCTCTCGAAGATGGGTACAGCTTTGGAGACTGTCGTAAGGAGCTCGGCATGGTCCATGGCAAAGAAGGAAATCATTGCTCGGACCAGTGAGCCTCCTTTCAATATCCCAAAGTGTAACCTCTCGAGACGCGCTAACAAACATGGTCCAGTTTTCACCAGCATGACGGAATCCCTTTGGCCACTCGGCTTGCTCAAGATCAACAAAATTATCGATAATCCCTGGAGCGTCGGCATGGTCCGCGCTGACAAGGCCGGAGCTCTTCTCGCCGACGCCATCATGAACAAAGCCCACGGAGAGCGTGGAGTGACGCTGATCGGTTACAGTCTCGGCGCCCGTGCGATCTATGTCTGTTTAATGGTCTTGGCGGAGCGCAGAGCTTTCGGTCTTGTCGAGAACGCCGTCATGATGGGTACGCCCGCACCCTCGGAAGCCCGCGTCTGGTGTACCATGAGGAGCGTGGTCTCTGGCCGGCTTGTCAATGTCTTTTCAGAGAACGATTACCTGTTGGGCTTCTTGTATCGGACGAGCAGCATCCAGTTTGGCGTTGCAGGTTTGCAGCGGATCGAGGGTATCGATGGTGTCGAGAATGTTGATGTCTCTGCTAAGATCAGTGGACATCTCCGATACCAGTACCTCGCCGGTAGCATCCTAAAGCACATCAACTGGGAGGACATCAACCAAGAGCAGGTTAGCCGAGATGAGGCAGCCATGGTAGCCGCAGAAGAAAGGGTGCGAGAGCGTGAGAAGAAGCGAGACGCCGTCGAGCGTGGAATTGTGGTGATAGACAAGGCGAAGGAAGCTGCGAAAAATGATCCGGGTATTATCAGGACCCGGATGAGGAAGAAGAACAAGAGGTGAACGCTGAATTCGACTCGTCGGAAGGAGGGGAGGGGGAATTGGTGAACGTTTAACTTTGGCTTTCTTGGGACCTAAGTTCCTGCTCATGTTTATGTTATGACAACGACAAGGGGGTGGCAACGCAGGGCTCATGAGAAATGAGACAGAATTCGTACGTTATCTAAGTAGTTGTAGGATTAGCTTCAGTTCAGTTAGCTTTCTATACCAGAGTAATCTCTGGTGACCGATGTGGATCATCTGGGTAGGACACACTTAGTATGGTACAGCAAACAGATATTGTAGTGTGGCGCTTGCATCGCAACAACGCAACAACGTAGTCCCTCACTCAGTGATTTTTGTCCCATGAATACCCCTTGGAAGACTTGAACTCCCAATGCAAACAGGCTGGGCATCTGACGCGATTCCCTGAAAGGCCTAAAAGTCCCGGCCCTGCGTGTTATAACAACGCCTTTCCCGGCCTATTCCAAATCTTCCAGGCTCCCCACTGTTCGGCATCAGTTAGCAGATCCATAGCCCTCTTATATAGTCAGCCCACGCAGACCACAGCCCTTCTATCTTCTCCAGGGCGCGAGACGAACTTCAGCCATTTCCCCCTTGATCATCTACTCCCCCTTCTTCCCACTCCTGACAACAAAGTATCTCCCAACCTTTTGCTCAGCTGATCCCAACACATCCCAATCCTCAGCCTCATTTTTCTTCTTTTCTTTCGGCTCCTCCATCTTTCTCCGCCTCGGCCGCCGGCAATGACCAACAATATCCTCCTCCGCCAGCGCCCCTTCAAGCATCTTCAGATCAATTGTGATGTCCGCCAGTCCCTCCGGAGACTCATCCCGGATCGAACTCAAGGGCGCCAGCTCCTTGGCTTGATCTGAAGGATCCGTGGTATCCACCGATTGGATGGCCCGCACGAAGTGCAGGTGTGAGTGCAGAGCTGAGAGAAGGCGGGTGGTGGAGGCAGGGTCGGAGGCGGAGGGCGGGGGGAGGGCAGAGAGGCGGGCGAGGTGGTGCAGAGTTTGGGGGGTTATTTCGCTTTCATCGGGTTGGGTTGATGAGGATGGTGTGGATGATGGAGGAAGAAGAGAGCGGACGGACCAGGTTGGCGTGGTGAGGATGACTGATGGGTCGATTTGTGATGGTGGAGAGAGTTTGGAGGAGCCGCCGCGGGCGGTGGATTGAGGGAAGGTTTCGGTTGTAAAAGATCGTGACCGGGAGAGATCACGGGTCGATGGCTGGCTGGAGTTGGAGTTGGAGCTGGAGCTGGCCGAGAGGACCGAGGAGGTTGAAAGAGCTGCGCGGTGGCAGGCGCGGCAGATGGTTTTTGCTGTCATGATGGCCTTGATGGGAAGAAAATGCCTCGGTATCCAAAGTAGTATAGCTGAAAGGGAGATGTAGACTTGCGTTGTTCTATGAGGTCTGCATATGATGTGGCTTAGAGATTATTTGATGCTTTGATGGGTGGTTTCAGGTGAGACTCTGGTAAGAAGTCGCGATATGAGAGGTTGAGATGAAAGAGGACTGACGAGACATTTGCGAGGTACCTGTTGGGCGTCATAGCTGAGCTTTGGTAGGTTGAAGGGGAGGCTACCTCTAGACCCCTGCCACCGGGCCACTTGGTCAGGCAAGCTACCAGCCCTCAGGGAACCTGTTCAGGCGTCAAGGGCTTGGCGAGCCGGCATCAGCGATCACAGCCCGCTAAAGTGATCATCCCCCCCCCAATACCGGCCAACCCCCCCAATCCCATGCCGCATACCTTACCCCGGGAGACAACGAAACACCTCGGGCTCCTGCAACCACCAACACGACACCATCCCGACCAACACCTGAGCTTCTTCGAGCGCGCCCGATTCCGAACAATTGGGACACCCATCAGTCGGCTTCATACAGCGAACGCGACTCCAACTTGGAACTTTGCCCATCTATATACCGTCTAATAACTTGCCCTTCATGGCTGTCGATCCGCGCGTTCTCCAACAAGAGGTTTGAACCTGCCCCTCCTGGCCCCTCCTGACACTTTCGCGACAATGGACACATTGCTGATGCCGAATGCGAACACCAGGCAGAGAAGACCCTCGCAAGCGCGTCCAAAGGCTGGGGTCTCTTCGGAAACAAGGAAGAAAAGTACCAAAATGCGGCGGATCAGTACATACAGGCGGCCAACGCTTTCAGGTTGCAGAAGTCAAGTACGTCATCACAATCATCAACGCCCACGATGCGCTTTCGGGCCATATGAACCTCGCGACAAGTCCTAACATTCTGCCCACTACCCAGACACCGAGGCCGGCAAGTGTTTCGAGGAAGCTGCCAAGATCTTCACTGAAAAGTTGAAGGAGCCCAACGATGCGGCGAATGCCATGTTGGACGCCTTCAAGGTCTATAGGAAAGATGCCCCGGATAATGCTGTGCGCTGCGTCGAGGTTGCCATCAAGCAGTATACCATGGCGGGGAACTTCCGGAGAGCTGCGTCGCACAAGGAGAACCAGGCTGAGGTCTACGAAAACGAGCTGCAGAATAAGCCAGAGGCTATCAAGGCCTATACAATTGCGGCCGAGTGGTACGAGAACGACGGTGCTGTCGCGTAAGTGATTGATGCCCACGGCTTTTGCGCCATGTTACGAGTCCAACAAGTCGTTCTAACCAGCTGTGTGTAGTCTTGCGAACAAGCTGTGGCTCAAGGTGGCCGACCTCTCTGCCCTCGCGGGCGACTTTTTCGGCGCTATTGAGAAGTTCGAGAAGGTTGCGGAGGCGTCACTCGGCAACAACCTGATGAGGTACTCGGTCAAGGAGTACTTCCTCAAGGCCGGTCTCTGCTCCTTGGCGACCAAGGATATGGTCACTGCTCAGCGTAACATCACCAAGTACGCCGAGAAGGACCCATCATTCACGGGTCAGCGCGAATACCAACTCCTGGTTGACTTGTTGGAAGCAGCCTCAAACAACAACCTCGAGATGTTCCAGGATAAGCTTGCCGCGTACGATAAGATGAGCCGGCTCGATGACTGGAAGGCGGCCGTTCTTCTCCAGATCAAGAACAACTTTGAGGAGGCAGACAACGAGTTTTCATAAACAGGGTGGAGGAACTTATGATATACAGCCATTTATCACTTCCTGGTTTCCTTCTTTCCTTTTTCTTTTCTTTGTTATCGTATCGGCGTTTTCTGGTTGGGAGGGGGATGAACTGTCATATCATGAATACGGTCATCGACGCTTTGGTGATTTACGCGAGACCCAAACAAACCTGCTGTCTGGGGTAGAGATGGGCTTAAAGCAATAGAAACTTGTTCCTAGTGGGTATGCGTTATTCGTACAATCCAACAGGAATTATTGTATCTCATAACCTTGATGGCTGCCCAAGCGAAACATAGGTACCTCTATAAGCATGAGATGCCATAGCTAACCCTGGAGTTGCAGTTGGGATCAGCTTCGGACTAGCGCCAGACCCTTATCAATGACACCGGGTGGGGCGTGCGCGCCGATAAGCGACAACTTTTCGAACTTTTCTGTTCTTCATGACATCGATTTCAGCACTGCGAAGCGGCTTGCATTGTCCCACTCCAGCGCCATTCCATCACATTCACGATGGCTTCTTCTCCGTCTTTGCAGGAGAAACTGGACAAGATTCGGTCTCCGAATCTCCAGAGCCAGAAGCAGGTAAGCCAGAGTCATGATGCATCTCTCCTTTTTCTATCTTTTGTCTTCTGCATCCCTACCCTCTTCCTTCCAGCCTGCCATTGCAGTGGCCTGTCGCAAGGCCGCCTCCATCGTGGACAATGGACCCTGACTTTAGCCACAGACTGCCAGTGTCCTCGAGGCTATCGAGGCCACTTTCAAGGAGCGCAATACACCCGCGACTCCTACCGCCTACTTCGCCGCCCTTCTCAGTCTACTCAACAACGAGAACCTCGCGACCCCCGTCGTCTACCTCCTCGATGTCGTCACTCCCTTCGCTCCAAAGCCTATTCTTCAGGCCAAGTTCACTCAGATCATCACCATCCTCGCGCCAGTACTGTCCCTCCCCGATGCCGATGCTCCCCTCATGAGGGCCTCGATCGGCTCTCTCGAGAGCTTGCTCCTTGCTCAAGATGCGACACAGTGGGAGCTCGGTACCGCCCAGATTGGCCCCCGCCGGGCTGTGGCCGGCCTCCTCGCCCTTGCCCTCGACCCGCGTCCCAAAGTCCGCAAGAGAGCCCAGGAAGCGCTCAGGAACATTCTGAAGAACCCTCCGCCGAGCCCGTCTCTCGACCACCCCGCCGCCCCCATGTGCGCCGAGACAGCCATGCAGAGCCTCCGTCTTGTCGCTGACAAGGCCGCCGCCCAGAGGAAGGAAAAGAAGACTACCGACTCTACCCACGATCCCGAGCTTATCCACGCCTTGCAACTCGTCAAGGCTGTCGCCTCTGGGAGCGGTGGCTGGCCCAGCAAGAGCATTGAGTCTTTGTGCGAGCTCCTTCTCAGCATTGCCCGGACTGGCAACGAGCACATGAGCATGGCTGTCTTCGAGATCTTCGAGATGATGTTCGAGGGCATGGCCGCCGACGAGGTTGCCTCCGCCAAGCTTCCTCGGCTGCTTGAGATCATCAGAGAGCTCCGTCCCGCGCCCAACGATACCCAGCTTCTCCCTCCCTGGATCGCCATTCTGTCGAGAGCCTACGATGTTGCCGGTCAGATTTCGCCCGCCGAGACCTTCCAAGAGCTGGTCGATCCTTTCACTCTGGTTGCAGGATACCTCGAGTCCCAGCACAAGAATATTCGCGTTTCGGCGTCCGAGTGCTTGGTCTCCTTCCTGGCCAACTGTGTCCCCAAGGAGGCCATCCTTGAGCCTTCGATTTTTGACGAGAAGGTCATTCAGCAACTAGTCAAGGTTGTCGAGGGCCTTCTCACCGTCCAGTACCAAGCTGCCTGGATGGAGACTTTCAACGTTCTTGGTGCCATGTTCGATGCCTTTCGGTGGCAGGCTAACCCTTACCTCCTTTCCGTCGTCAAGAGCATCGGCGAAATCCGCGGTAACGATTCTTTCGCTGGAAAGCAGGAAGCCGACGAGGTCCTTGGCAAGGCGATTCGTGCAATGGGTCCTGAGGCGGTCTTGAATGTTCTTCCCCTGAACCTCGCGAAACCCGTCAAGGGTCAGCCTGGCAGAGCTTGGATGCTTCCTCTTCTCCGTGACTACACCTCTAACACCAATCTTGCGCACTTCAAGAGCGAATTAGTTCCTCTCAGTGCTATCATGTTCCAGCGTGTGATTGAGCACCAGGGCGAGAAGAACATTCACATCAAGATCTTCGAGACTGTGGTTCAGCAGATTTGGTCGATTCTTCCCGGCTACTGCGACCTTCCCCTTGATCTTGTTGAGGCCTTCGACACAGGCTTCGCTGAGATGTTGACCAACCTTTTGTATGAGCAGGTTGACCTGCGCTTGGATATTTGTCGCGCCCTCAGGACCGTTGTTGAGTCCAACCAGGCCATCGCCACTTCCGATGAGGTCGATGACCTTATCCTCTTTGGCAGGGTCAGCAAGGAGCAGGCGCAGAAGAACTTGGAGTACCTCGGAACCACCTTTGCGGCTGACTTCCTCGCTGTTCTCTTCAACGTCTACAGCACCACTCTCCCCCAGAAGCGCGGCCCTGTCCTCCAGACCATCAATGCTTACCTCAGCATCATTCCCCCCGCGCGTCTTACCGAGACTTTCAACATGGTGTGCGAGAAGCTCGCCGAGGCTCTTCAAGAGGTTGTTGAGAAGAAGCCCCAACAGCAGCAGAAGGCCGATCACATGCCTTCTGCCGCGCACACTCTCATGGACCTGGTCGTTACCATGTCTATCTACCTCCCCCGTGCCAGCTTTGAGGCTCTTTTCAAGATCGCTTCGGTAGTCATCTTCAAGGATGATGACCCTCAGCTGCAAAAGAAGGCTTACAAGCTCATTCCTCGCTTGGCGGATTCCCCCATCGGCAAGGCCGCCCTCGAGGAGAGACATGGCGAGCTCCAAACCCTGTTCCTGTCCAGCTCTGAGAAGGTGTCGGCACCTGCCCGGAGAGAGCGCCTGGCTGCCATTGCTGCTCTGATTCACTTCATCCCCAACGATTCCCTGCACTTCATTCCCTCCATTCTTTCAGAGGTTGTCATTGGCTGCAAGGAGCACAACGAGAAGGCTCGCACCACCGCCTTCGACCTTCTGGTTCTCCTTGGCCAGAAGATGGTTTCTGCTCAGGGCTCTTTGATCGATAACAGCAAGGTCCCCCACATGCCCGCGGATGCTCCTGCGGCTACGGCCTCTATTGAGGAGTTCTTCACCATGGTCAGTGCCGGTTTGGCTGGCAGTACCCCCCACATGATTTCGGCCTCCATCACTGCCATTACCCGCGTCCTTTATGAGTTCCGCGAGACCGTCAGTAAGGAAACACTGTCCGACCTTGTCCAGACCATGGACCTCTTCCTTACTTCCAACAACCGCGAAATCGTGAAGAGCGTTCTTGGCTTTGTCAAGGTTTGCATCATCAGCCTGCCCACCGAGATGATGACACCCCGCCTCCCCACACTCATTCCCAACGTCATGGTTTGGAGTCACGAGCACAAGGGCCATTTCCGCTCCAAGGTCAAGCACATTATCGAGCGTATGATCCGTCGCTTTGGCTTTGAGGCCGTTAGCAAGTACTGTCCCGAGGATGACAGGAAGTTGATTGTCAACATCCGCAAGACCAAGGAGCGCGCGAAGAGGAGAAAGGAGGCCGGCAAGGAGGCCGGTGAGGGTTCGGATGACGAGGCCGGCGGCAGAAAGGCCAGCCGGTTCGAGAGCGAGTACGACCACGCCCTTTACAGCAGCGACGACGACAACGAGTCGGAGCAGTCCGACGACTCGGACGCTGAGATGACGGGCAAGCGCAGCAAGAAGGGAGGACAGTCACAGCAGAAGGGCGGCAACACGTACATTCTGGAGGATGAGAACGAGCCTCTGGATCTACTCGACCGCAACGCCCTCGCCAACATCTCGTCCACCAAGCCGACCAAGCTCAAGAGGCACACCACCAAATCCAAGGCCAAGACGGACATGGACGGAAAGCTCATATTGGGCGAGGACGGCGACATGATGGAGGTCGACGTGCCCAAGGGCGGCAACGACGACGAGGACGGCGTTGGCGCCTATGTGGCGGCGCTCAAGGGCAAGGATGCTCCCAAGAGGGGTCTCCGTGGCAAGCTTAAGTTCTCTAGCAAGGGCAAGAAGAATGACGACAGCGATGACGAGGATGATGGTATGGACATCGACGATAACACAGCCAAGGAGATCAGGCAAAACATGCGCGGCGGTGGCCGTGGTGGTGGTGGTGGTGGTGGTGGTGGTGGTCGTGGAGGTGGCCGCGGCTCTGGCGGTGGACGCGGTGGTGGCGGCCGTGGTGGCGGCCGTGGACGAGGTGGTAGTGGTGGTGACAGGAGAGGTGGCCCTGGCCGTGGTGGCTTTAGCCGTGGTGGTGGTGGACGCGGCGGCAACGATCAGGGAAGGAGAAATATGGGCGAGGGTAGGAGGACGGGTGGACCAATGCGTGGAGGCGTCGGTAAGGGCGGAAGGGGAAGGAACTAAGTTCGAGTGTTTGTCGGTTTTATCTTGTCAGATCAGATAGCTTTGCGAGGACACTGCCCCCGGGTTTCAGTTTGAGATATCATGTCTGTTTTTGTTGGTCTTTCTGGTAACGGAGTTCGATTGAGAAGTATTTACCTAGATGGACCGATTTTCTGAAAGTATGCCATCATCATAATCACCAATGTAAAGCCGTGATGTTCAATGGGTAGTATCAGTAGAACAGTGCACTCATCCTGTCCCGAGGGGACTGCCATGACAACCCCTAACCCTAGTCCTCAAAGGCAGCAACAGCTGCCGCTTGCCAGTTGTGGTTGATGATGCTTAGCGCGAAATTTCAAGTGGAGAAACCATTGCCCCGTACGCCCAATGGAATCCACCATCCGGTCGGGGCACCTCCGCACCTATAAAAGACTCTTCCCCTCAACTTGTTTTTTGGAAGGTTTTTTTCTCCTTTTTTTCTCCTCAGAAAGTTGCACCCGGGGACGCAGAATATAGGCCCAATGACGAATTTTACTGTTTCAGACAGTTGTTGGGTTGTATTAACCGGGGAGATTAAAACTGAGAGTCTCAAGAATTGCTATGAATGCGTTGCCCTTGTTTTCTTCGGAAATTAAGGCTCCGCGATGAATACGCGATCCCGTTTGGCTTCGACATTTTGACATCCATTGTTTCTTTTTTTTCTTTCTTTTTTTTTTTTTTTTTTTTTTTTTGCTTCTTTTTAGATAGTACTTTGATTTGATGCTCGAGTGAAGTGGAAAAATAATGCCCGGGCTATGCTATATACTAGTTCGTTCCTACTGAGCGCTGCGCTTGCGCATGAGAATATTGTTCGCTATCGGACCTTCTTCGTTCGAGTTCACCATGGCCGTCTCTGTGCCGTGCGTGCCGTGCGTTTTTCACCGGCACGGCGTCCGGGTGCTCTCCTGTCCGACTACTGCCGGTTCTCCGTGGTTAGTGGTTGGACGTGCTCCGTCCCGAACGGTCCGGTCTGGGTTCGGGATCTGTTACGCCATAAACGGCGTCATGTTGACGGCCGTGATTGACAGCAACGATGTGCTCCAAAGACGTTTCGATTGTTGATGAGAAATCAAAGATCTTGTACCTTGATGCCGCGGTTCTCTACGATACATCGTTGCGTTTGAAACAGGAAGCTATATATGTGTTTTGACGAATGTTGATTGGGACATTTCAGTTAACTGCTTGCTTATTTATGCTTACAAGTTTAAATACCCATTTCACTAGAACCGAGTACCTCGCTTTCTTACAAGACTTCAACAAGATGGGGGGAAAAAATGGGGAAATCATAAGGAGGAGAAAACACAAAAATACAGTCGGGAATCACACACTGTGACTCTTAAGCTCGTATATCATTTTCACCGATCAATGTCCCCCTACTGCTTGCCATAAAACCAGCCGTTCACTTGAGCCCGATCGTCGGGATTCGAACCTTCGGTCAGCTAGTCGTGTTGCATTCTACGTGGGGTTTCTCTCGTGGCATGCTTGACGACCAGTCATGAACATCGGTACTCTTTCAAAGAAAAAGGGGAAAGTAAGCGGCCGCCGATAGTCTTGCGACGGTTCCATGCGTTCGTCTTAGGGGCCGCATCTGGCAGGTGATACCGTGCGCCTGGTATCGTCGGGGACGAGAAACATGTCTTTCCCTTCCCGTCCATTCAAATCTCCAGCCTCAGCAGCGGCGTCGCCCCAAACCTGGGGGCCGTGACGGAAGCCATCGGTTGACCGATGCAAAACATCCGAACTTCCTGTCTGTTGTTCCTGCCTGGATGGCGGTGGAGGGTCCGACTAGACTCAAGGTTCAGCTCAGCCGATGGTCGCTCCTTCCTACTTTCAAGGTTTCGTAGCACAGGCAGACGCGAGAGCACCGCACCTTCACTGCCAGAACGGCAGGAGATGCCTTCAATCTTAGCAGCGACCACCGTCCTCTTCATTTCCCTTTGCCCTTGTGAAGGAAACGAACCATGAAGCAAGCGCTTACCTAGGCATCGCATGGTCTTTCCGTCACCATTACCCAGCGTCTCGACAAGACAACAAACGAAACCTTGGACGCCGGGCCAAGTGGAATCCGTTGCCCACGCTTGAAGCGGTTTTTTCAATCGGGTATCAAATCCAATGCCCTTTCTCAACTCCCCGCGTTACACGTGTGGTCATATGAGGAAGTGATCAATGGAGAAGATGGGTGGACAAGAGGAGCTGCCGGACGAGCCTATGTAAGTGCTATTCTCTATCAATTCATCGTTTGCGCCATCGGATTCTCCTTTCAAGATTGCCTATGTTGCACCAGCCACACCCTCGTCTTGTCTCGACCACTGCAAGTGCAGGGCGGATTTCCGGATCACTTATCTTCCCTTTGTTGTCGTCCTGCTGGCCAGTCCACCAACTTTCTGGGGGTGGCAGCCAATCGCTATCGGACCCGGACAAGCCCGCTACGTACGACAGCGATGCATGTGTAGCACCTCTGCTGCCCAAGCCAGAGAGGCACTGCAGTCTTGATCCTCTGTTCTACCTTATGCCACGGCTCCAGGGGCTTCCAGGCCCAATGGGCACGGCGACCAAGTGGTCCCAACAGGCTGACCTGTTTCGGCTGCATTGACCGGCATCAGCCATCCAGCCAGCCAGCCCTGTTGTCATTGGAATGATACAGGCTTTGATCTCCGTCGGCTGGTGTAGGGCCGCCATCTCATCATACAGCTGTGCATCACCTTTATATGGCTGGCTGGCTGCCCCATTGCTCGTCAACATGCAGTCCAGGCCACGTTGCTTCGAGAAGCATTGCCGTTCGACATCGTCAAGTCCAGCGGGGCCGCTACCACCGCTCTTCTCTCCTTACACCACACAGCTTCTCACGGACCTTATTTGCCCATGGCGATGACTGTCGAGGCTAACCGCTACCCTAGGAAGAAGGTCGCCATCGTCGGCAGCGGTGTTACGGGAATCGGTGCTCTATGGGCCTTGAACAGAAGCCCTCATGATGTCCACCTTTTTGAGGCTTCCGATCGGCTCGGAGGACATACCAACACGGTGGAATTCCAAAATGGAAAGCATAGCACCCAGGTTGATACTGGCTTCATTGTCATGAACAAAGCCACATACCGTACGTCCCTCTTCCCCAGTCCCACCTACGCATCGGTACCTTGCAGTAGTCTACATCGGCTGCTTGTGTGGGTGCACATGCTAACGTCACCCCTATAGCCAACTTCCTCAACTTCCTCAACTGTATAGGCATTGAGCCCGTCAAGACGGAGATGACCTTTTCGGTCTCTAGAGACTACGGAAAGTTTGAGTGGGCTAGATCCTCACTAAACTCCTTATTTGCTCAGCGTAGCAATATCTTCTCCCCACGAATGTGGCGCATCATATTCGATATCATCCGCTTCAACCAGCATGCCCTCGATGTGTTGAGAGTAGACCTTGAGGACACTACCCGGACAAGAAGCCAGCATGCCGCCATCCACCCTGAGGAGACAATTGGTGAATACCTGGACCGTGAGGGCTACTCAGATGCCTTCCGAGACGACTACTTGATTCCTATGACCGCGGCTGTGTGGAGTACCAGCCCCGACAAGTGCTCTCTCGAGTTCCCTGCCGTAACTCTGATCAGATTTCTGTGCGTATGACCTTGACCATATCTCTTGTCATTGTGTTCAAGTATGCTGACCCCTTTGCAGATGGAACCATCATCTTCTGTCTACAGTTGCCGCCCGCCCAGACTGGCTTACGATACCCACAGGCTCCAAAGGATACATAGACACAGTCATGAACGGTTTCCCGTCCAACCATCTGCACCTGAAATCTGAAGTCACAAGGGTCTCTAATGAACCTGATGGCCGTGTTCGTTTGCACATCAAGGGGGGTCGCTCTGAGGTCTTTGATCATGTTATTCTTGCCACTCACGGTGACCAAGCCTACTCTATCATCCGGGACTCAGCCACCGACGAAGAGCGAGATATCCTGCGCAACTTCAGGACTTCGGATAACGTTGCGGTGTTGCATTCTGATACCTCACTCATGCCGCAGGTTCCGAGGGCCTGGAGTAGCTGGAATTATCTGACGCGGTCATCTCCCGTTACTGGCAGGAACATCGATCAGGTATCGCTGACTTACAATATGAACATATTGCAGCACATTCCTCGGGACCAGTATGGCGATGTTTTGGTGACCCTGAACCCCCTGCATCAGCCAGACCCTTCGACGGTTCAAGGAACCTACATATATGCGCACCCGCTCTACACCCCCGCCGCAATCAAAGCTCAAGAGCGGCTCGACTACATTCAGAACACCCGAGGTATCAGTTACGCAGGCGCCTGGACAAAATATGGGTTCCATGAAGATGGGTTTAGCAGTGGCATTCGGGTTGCCATGGAACACTTGGGAGGACGGATCCCGTTTGAGTTCAAGGATTCGACATATAGTCGTGGCAGAAAGCCGGAGCTGGGATTCCTTGACTGGCTGTTAAGAGTCTGCATCTGGTTGATCCAGGTTCTCTTCATCAGCGTGTTGGATAAGTTCAGCGCGCAAGGTGCAGCAAGCCGCCGACTGGCCTCACATGTTAACAGCAAGGTGAACGGCTCGGTCATTGCTGCTCAGAGGGTTTCGGGACACATGAATGGCGGCTATGGATACAGCAAGAAGCACATCTAATGGATGGGGTATATTTGACAATAATGGATTAATGGGTAGTTCTTGCAGGCAAGTCTCTGATGGGAAAGGAAGCCATCGTAGGTTCACAGAAGAAAATGTAGTTACATGAAGGACCTGGAAGAGCTCTATGGGTGTTATGGAACCCACTTTAAATTGACTAATGGGGAGGACTGGTTTCGATAACGTTCTGTTTCATGCAACGCCCAGGACATGCACGCCGTGTGTCATAACCCTTCACACGAAGAAGAAGAAGAAGAAAAAAAAAAAAAAAAAAAAGAAGGAAACGCCGATATGCCACTTATATACCGACTCTATCCGTGCCCAGTTTTTTAAAGGAATATACTTTACTTTCGTGACCGCCCGTAACAAACGAGTCGTAATTGATCGATCGCAGATAACCTTCCTCGCCAAGTCTCACTTCGCAATGTCCTCAAAACTCCTCTTCACAGCCATACCCTTCCTCCACCCTCGCCGTCCTATTCTTGTTCCTCCTCCCCTTACTAGTTTCCACCCCAAACGAGTATTTTTTAATCCTCGGCCCCTCGCCCACAAACAAACTCGGATGCCGATCCCCTGGTAACGTCTGGAACATTAGACTCTTGATCACGTTTCCCCTGCTAAAAGCATCATTTGGTCCTGCATCTACGTCATCATCATCATCATCATCATCCTGGTCCAGGTAACCATTACCGAATCCCGAAGCAAAGCCAATCCTATCGATAGTCTTGCTCGGCACGCGCGAGCCATCAAGCAAAGAGTATAATCCCACTGTGCCGTCGTCGTGAGCCGCGGCTGCGAGGTTGTATGCCGTGTAGTGCGGGGCGGAGAGCACGTCGAAGCCGATGTGGATGTTTTCGGCGTTGCGATAGGAGGGGAAGGTGAGAATCGGGGTGGTGGGCGTGGACACGGTTAGGGGGTTGAAGGGGGGTGGTTCTCTGGTTCTAGTTTTGGGTCGGTGTTGTTGTGGTCTTTGACTGTGGTAGGGTTTTCTGTTTCTGCTGCTGCTGCTGCTGCCAGGAGCTGCCAATCGCGAGGGTTGCCAGTCCATGACTGTATCAATGCTAGCAGTACCGTCACCGCCATCACTGATGGTGCTGCCCTTTTCGGTCTTACACCACCGAATATCATAGAGACGCATGGCGCTCATCGGACCCGCCACCAACACCCCATGACTCCCAACGGAGCGGACGTGCGCCGCGCTACTGGGGTGCTTAATCCAGCCCCATTCCTCATCGGGCACACGCATATCCAGCACGCAGACGCGGCCGGTGCGTCCGCCGACGAGGATCACTTCGGCTGGGTTGACTGTCAAAAAATCGAGGCTGAGGACTTCACCGTGCTTGGCCATGGGTGGGGGGGAGTCATGGTTGGCCTTGAAGGAGGAGGAAGGTGGTGGAGGCTTGGTGAGCCAGCTTAGGCGGGAGTCGTTGGTGAGTTGCAAGAGGCCGACGTCACCGCCAGCGATGCAGGTGAGGCGGGAGCAGGAGGGTGCTGGGCAGGAGGTATTGATGACACCGTATTTGGTGCCCTTGGGGGTAGGCGCGGAAATTTTGATTAGGTTGGGGGCTGCTCGAGGGGATCAGTCAACCGCTGGGTCTGATTATTGACTGGCGTTTTTTTCGGGCAAAAAGGGGGTATGTGTGAGACTTACAGTTGCCTAGCTGCCACGTCGGCCGCTCCTCTTCTTCTATGGGAGGTTCGGATTGGCTTGGAGAGAACCAAGCGATGGAGGGAGTGCGCGTCGGCATCCTAGATGTGAGAAACATCCTGCCGGATGGCTCATGGAATCTGAGTGAAGAGAGCTGAGGGATGGTAATAGTTTCCGGCATTGGCATAAAGTCAGTCCGTCTGTATCTGACATTTGCGTACGCAAAGTTGACCCTAATATCGAGCCAAAGATCAGAATCTATCCAAGAGTCAACGTAATTGGAACGACTTACTCATCAGCACCATCCCTCGGGATGTACGAGCTCGTCAAGGAGTCGTCGTCAACCGCTGCTCTGATCGTCAGTATATCGGTTCAAACCAACCTCGTAGAAAGAGAAAGACACCCACCTGCATAAGTAACCCCCAACCCTGTCCTCGAGTCCGAACCTCCCACCCACAAGTGAGAAATGGTTCCAATCATGATCCCGTTCTGAATCAGGTCTGGCCAAAGATCGACCTTTCCCTTGTCAGTTAACCCCCTGGCCCATGACTTTATCACCGTATCGTCATCTCCGCCATTGTGAACCACCGGCCTATACTGGGTTGTCTCTCTTTCCAGGAACCCTCCCAGAAAAGGGTCTTCCAGGATCTTTGCTCGCTTTAGTTTTCGAGGGAACGCAAGCAGCCTCTTTTCCTTCTCCTCTTCTACACGCTTCTTCTCCTCGAGCAGACGACGCCGCTTTACATCGTTAGATGTGTAGCGTGTCGTTGGCGCCGTTTTGTTGTCTTCTATCTTGAAGTACTTGCCCTTTTCGGGATCTAGAAAAGTGTTAGTAAGTCGTACGAGTTTATACGGTCAAAGAGGTAGCTCGATCCCCGATTATAGATAGTTTTGCTCATTTCGGGTTGGATATCACACAATAGAGCAATCATGTGGGAGGGAAAGATTATTTCCCATACGTACCAAAATAGAACCCTGGAAGGTCTACCGGCATCTTTGGAGTCTTGCTGCTGCCGCTGCCAAATCGGAAGATAGCAATACCGCGCTCTCACCAAGAGGGGACAAAAAGTCCTTACACGTATCACGAATGACAGATACTGCCCCGAAACCACGACGGCAATAACCTCTCGTTCGTCTCCAGGAGGTCGTCTCCGCTGGTTTCTCCTTTGTCCCCCCCTAGGTCCTCGCAGCCCACAAACCAGAAATAACCGTGCCAAGTACAAGGCAAATGATTCGGTTCTTCACGCAATCCACGTGACAGAGCCGAAGCTATGTCGCTCAAAGCTCAACAAAGCTGCCTTAGAAGCCTGCGCTTCGAAGACCGCTGCCAAGTTTGCTTGCTAGGTAGGAGCGATGTTGTTCTCAGTCGACAGCCCGTCGTAGCCAAAGCGTTTGTGCAAAGCCTCGGCTCAAGATGCTTGGCCCTCTGCCTTCCCGAAATGCTTCTTTCGCCTGCTTCTTCCGCTCGTGTATTGCAGCCAATGCACGATGGCTTGTTCCTTCTGATACAATCAGGTCACCGCTATGTGTGACACAAATGGAAGTGACGACCGATCCTCTATGCTGCTGAGTTGCCACTATCGATCCAACCCGTGCTGGCAAGCCAAAAGTAAGTGTAAAAGGCGGTCTCGATAAATGATCATCGGGGACAATGTGCAGTTGCTCCCGTGATAGGTGTTGCGTGTGTTAACTGCACTGTAAGCTTGAAAGTAGAGTTACAAAACACGGCAAGTATCTATGGATGTAGTCAGTGACTGTTGAAATTATTCGTCTGGGATGCCGTGATTGCGTCTGAGCGCGTTTTTCGCAATCGAGGACTTACCTGGGAGCGTGTTGTGGTGTATAAAGATCTGATGTTTGGACGCACAAAGGTTGACCGAGTGGGTAATAGCGCCAGATGCCAGATGCCAGTCAGAAGTTGAGGGAAGAGAAATAGTTATGTCATTTGCGTTGGTGGCCAGAGGCAGCTCCATGTTAGCGTGGTGTTCAGACTTTTTGGAGTCAGTCAGGCCCACTTTGCCAGGTCACGGGTAGGTACCTGCATTTGGTCACCACCATCCAACTCGTGGGAAACAACATGAGGGACTGCATGATCCAAAATCTCCATTGTGCATTCATGTTTGCAGCCTGAAGTCAACCCAAGTGTCCAAAACTTGACACGCTCAACATGGCAGCTTTCACAGGAACTTGTTAGGTTATTAGATTTTACAGTTTTAGTATTAGTATCTAAGAAATGTAATGGGTACGTATACCCCTAAGAAGTTGTGGACACAAATTCCAGAAAGAAAAGCCTGGCGGCAAACTCCCAGCCCTAATCTAAAATCTTCAATGGCTGAGATGCCACCAAGGGGTATACCAAGGGGGGTCATATGGAGTTATCATCCCGTCATTTCAATCAGGCAACCTTCATGAACATTGCACCCGGAAAATCATTATATCGCTTATTGCGACTTCTCATGCTGAGTAGAGACACGCTGGAGAGAGACAACTGTGAGGGAAGTATTGTTAGCTATTGGTCAAGGCGTAAACGTTGGGAGGAAGTCAATGTAACTTACCAAAGTCCTCAAGCGAGCGCTGCTTCTGGTTGCCCTTAGGGGACTTGCCGTGCATAAGGTTATCGAAGCCAACGCTGTCCTGGAGGATGTAGTAGACACCGCCCATGATGCAGAAGATACCGAAGGAGAAGATCCAGATACGGACAACGGCGACGATGGAGGTGTCGGAGTGCTCGAACCAACCCCAGATGGTGAAGCAGGTGGCAAGGATATCAACGAGGAAGATAGCACCGCTGAGCTGCCACGAGGGGATAGAGGACCAGAAGGGACCGTTGGCACGAGTGATGAAGATGAGCCAGTTCTCAGTGAGGGAGATCTGGAGGAAGAGGACCTCGTCCATGTTACCGAAGTTCTGGACGATACCGCCGTTCTCACCCTGAGCGTACATGGTGGTGACAGTGATCCAGGTACCGACGGCAAGAACGACACCGAGGAGGACGGACATACCCCAGAGCTTGGGAAGGTTCCACTTGACGGGGGTCTGCGAGTAGGGGGCGTTGTCGTAGGCAATGGCAAGGGTGGCAACATCGGCGAAAATGGCGATGAAGACAACAAGCTCAATGTTGAGGGAACGGTTGAGAATGGCGATCCAGAGACCGAGGAAGATCTCCAAGTGGATAGACAGAGCGATACGGTAGACAACGTAGGCGTACATGCGGTGGAAAATCTGGCGAGAAGTCTTGAGGGCATCAATGATGGCACCGAGACCAGGGGCAAGGAAGACGATATCGGCAGCGGAGCGGGCAGCATCGGAGGAACCCTCGACAGCAATACCAGTATCGGCCTTTTTGAGCGAGGGAGCATCGTTGACACCGTCACCAGTCATGGCAACAAGGTAGCCACGCTGCTGAAGAATCTCGACGACGTTGTACTTGTGCTGGGGGAAGACCTCGGCGAAACCATCGGCAGCCTCAACGAAGTCGTAGACCTCAGAGCCGGGCATGTCACCACCACCACCAAGACCGAGGCGCTCAGCGTTGTAGATGTTGGTACCGAGACCGAGCTGGCGAGAAGTCTCGCGAGCAATACCGACGGCATCACCAGTGAGCATCTTGATGGAGAGACCGAGAGTCTTGGCCTCGCAGACAGTCTTGTAGGTATCGTGACGGGGAGGGTCCATGCAGGGCATAATACCGAGAATCTCCCAAGAGCCCTCGCCACGCTTGCGGGCAACACCAAGAGAACGGAAACCACGGGTAGCGAACTCAGCAACCTTGTTCTTGTAGGCCTGGTCAACCTCCTCGGGAATGGGGTGGTCCTCCTCGACAGTCTTCAAAACGAAAAGAGGGGCACCCTTGACGCAAGTGATGCGCTCACCCTGGGGAGACTCGACAACGGCGACGACCTTCTTGGAGACGGGGTCGAAGGGGTGGAACTGAAGAACCTTGTACTTGGAGAGAACAGACTTGGCGCGGGGGTAGTACTTAAGGGACTTGAGGAAAGCCTTGTCGATGGCATCAATACCCTTCTTCTTGCGGGAAGCGGCCAAGCAGGCAGTAAGCATGAGATCCTCGGGGTCAACACCAGCGACGGTGTAGGGGTCGTGGAGGGAGAGCTTGTTCTTGGTGAGGGTACCAGTCTTGTCAGAGCAAAGAATCTCGACACCAGCAAGGGACTCGATAGCGGAGAGCTTCTGGACGATGGCCTTCTTCTTGGCGAGGTAGGCGGCACCGACAGCCATGGTGGTGGTGACGACAGCGGGAAGACCGACGGGGACACCGATGATGGTGATGGCAAGGGTGAACTCGAGGATCTGGACGATGGGGTTGGAACGGTAGAACGAGGAAACCCAGACGATGAGGAGAGTGAAGATGACGAGGATGAGGAGAATGGTACCGATACCGTTCAAGACCTCAGTGAAGTGACCAGAGCCACCGCTAGCAGCGTTGACGAGGGCAGCGGCACGACCGACGAAGGTGTTGTCACCGGTGGCGGTGATGACCACGAAAGCCTCACCACGCTTGACAGCGGAGGAAGCGAAGACCTGGTCACCCTTGTGCTTGTCGACAGCAAGAGACTCGCCGGTAAGAGCAGACTGATCAACCTGGAGGAAAGCATCATCGGTGACGATGCGACCATCAGCGGGGATAATGGTACCCTCCTCAACCTGGAGGATATCACCGGGAACGACCTCGGGGGCCTCAATCTCCTTGAGAGTACCATCACGGAGAACAACAGCCTTGAGAGCAAGAGTCCTGAAAAGGCAAATGGGTTAGCGCAATGCTCAATGGCGTTGTATGGCAGCTCGTTGGCAACCTACTTCTTCAACTCGTCGACGATAGAACCAGCCTGGAATTCCTGAACGAAACCAACAACGGCGTTGAGAAGCAACAGACCGCAGATGACACCGAAATCAACCCAGTCTTCGAGACCAGCAGCAAGGACGGCAGCGCCCTGTAGTCAAACTAGTCAGCATCGATGCGGTAGAGTCGCGCGGGGTGACGTCTCGTTTCGTTTCAACAGCCGCAGGGATAGTGGAGTGAATCTTGACATGTGATGGCAACGTACCTCCATGACGAACTGAATGGGACCGACGAAGAAACCGAGGAACTTGAGGAAATGGTTCTCCTTCTCCTCCTTCATCTGGTTGAGACCGTACTTGCGACGGCGCTGGACAACCTCCTCGGATGTAAGACCGACACGGGTGTCAGTCTGGAGCATGTCCTCGGGGACGACACGGCCGCCACCAGGAGTGGCCTCCTCTTCTTCCTCCTCCTATTCATGGGGGTCAGTATGCTGGGCGTTACTGAATGGGTATGCAATAGGTCACTTACAGCATCGTGTCCATCATGGGACTCGAGATCCTCAATGAGGGCATCGATGTCCTCATCCTCATCGTCCTCAACCTTGGGCTTGGGCTGGTAAGCGGCAGCCTCCGCCGCCTTCTCGTCGAACTTTCCGCTCTCGATGTTGGTCGACAGCGCAGGAGCGCCGCTGGCCGAGTGGTCCGCCATTGGCGTTGTGGTTTGCAGATCAAAGCTCTGCTAGGCGTATATTAAGGTACTGTAGAAACGAAGACGATGTTAGGATTAGATCTCGAGATGAGCAGAGTCTGATAATTGGATGGGGGGGAAGAAGTTGATGTAGTGGTGGTGTATAAGTAGGAGTGGAGTGTATGGTAGGCAAAGCTTGAAGATCATAGGAACAGGTCCACAGGGCAAAGCAGCTCGCGTTCGGAAGTGGGGTGGTGTTGGTGAATGGAGCAGATTGGTGGGAGGACAGAGTTGCGGGCATATGTAGACTTCGAGCAGACCGCAAAAGGTGAACGGACCTAGTAGGGTTTTCGGGCACGCGGCGGTAGGGTTTTGTTTTGATGACCTAATAGGTGGTGAGGTATGTGGCGTAGTCGTTGGAAGATGGTGAAATCGTCCAAACGAAGCGAAGTAGACCGAGGGATAAGGGTCGGGAAAAAAGTATTAGGAGTTGGGGGGGGAGATTCACGACGAAGGGAGGGATTAAAAAAGCCTTCGAGCGTGAGGAAAAGAAGAGGAGGTGCGAATCGAGGGAGCGGGCGAGAAAGGTATTTCAATCTTTCCGGCCGGTGACCGAGCGATGAGCGACCTTTCCGGCCAAAGATGGAAGCCAACCTTCTTTGGCATGCACGCCAAAGTGTGGGATTCGCCAGCTACGATCGAGTGGGCTGCAGGCCCCGGCACTGTATCGTACTGTACCCGGTACCTTGTCGTCCTTGTTGGTGCTGGTGCCCTGGCGAGCGCCCTGTCCGCCCACCAATGCAGTCACCTTCCAGTTCACCCTTCAATGCACCCACAGAGTCCACTTTCCAGACGGGCACCCCATCGAGCGGAACAGAGCGTGGAGACTGCGCTAGCACCAGGTACCGCGTACCTGCTTGCTAGTTCGACCGCTGGGACTACGGAACCACAACCGTGCACGTCCCTCCCTGGTCCTTCACTTTTCTGCCCAGAGCACGGCTCGCAAGAAACGACTTGTGCCATGGGATGACGGCCACCGACGGGCTCTGCGGCCCACGTAGGGTTCAACTTTTCGACAGCGATGGTGGGTCCGCGACCGCCGAAACCAAAGGGTCATGGTCAATGGGATCAATGGGCATTACGTTGACGGGTCGCTGATTGCTAGCAAGCAACGAGTTGGTCGGCCCTTGAATGAACCAGGAGCCCAGAGGAGCCGCCGTTCCGTTCGTAGAAAGAGAAGAGTGTTCGAATTGGATTCGACTTGAGCCCGCCTCCACACGATGTCACCGTGTGCGCCTGTGTACAGACTGTTCTCGCTATCCGTTCTTTGCCTACCTTTTTGGTGGGTCGGCCTCAGGTCGGCCTCTTTGGTCCTCCAATTGACACGGTACAACTGCCCAGCGCGGGCTAAGCTGGCGAGGCGGACAAGCACTACCTTCCAGCGCACCGCACTAACTACAACCACGGCACGCCCCAAAGAGCAGACCGCGATTGAATGTGATTGCCTTTCCTTCCGAGAAGTCCAACCTCACAAGCATTGGCTGATACCCTTGCTATAAGCAGGGGTTAGCAGAAAAGCGGGTCCCCAAGAGTGCAGGTCGCAATGAGTTACCGCAGGATACCTCGATCGTCCAGTGCGTCCAGGTACCTTCACCCCACCGTCCGCCTTTGCCCTCTGGGCGCTCACCACCACAAGCCGCAATTGAGTCCGTACTGAGATACCTGTCCGTGCCTCTCCACCTGAGTACCCTGTCAGCCAAAAGCCTGCGGGATTTTCTGGCTGCCCACCTCCACACCGGCCTGCGCAGCTTCTTATTGGCTCGCGCTTCCTGAATGACGACGAGGAATTCAGAAATCAGAAGGGATTTACAGTTTTTCCCACACAAAAGGCCCGGCGCGCGAGTGCCAGAGCGGCCTAGGGGCGTCGCCAGAGCCCCAGGGCCGCCGCAGTCGACCAGCACTCCCAACCTCACACTCAGCAGCGAATCCGCCGGCCACCACAGACTCACAAACGGCGAGCATGTCTCCAGAACACTTGGCGGTCAGCCGGCCCAGAGTTGCCATTGCACCAGGCAGTTTGGCGGTCACTCGGTATGGATAATCACGACTCCATAATTCATGCTATCTACCTCTCGGCCGCGCCAGTCGGTATGGCTTCGAACGGCCTCGTCTGGCCCAGGCATCGGCTGCCTTCCTTCCCCTATGCGCTGCATTTGCTTTTTATGAGATGGAATTGTGTGTTCATGTATCGCTATGCAGGCTGGCCAGGGGGAAGTCCAGAGTCGTGAAGCTCCACGCCAATTCCTTGGCGACAGAGCACTAAGATCAGACTACACACTACATCCTCGACAGTCTCAAGCTCTCGATTTCATAGGCGCGAACAAGCTTTGGCCCTCGCTGTCCGTCATGAACCGGAAGCTGGGGTACACCCATGCCGTGCAAATGCTTCGCTTTAACTGGCCAGTTAGTGGTGGCCAGCCCGCCAAGGGCCCAAAAGAGCCCTTATCGTTGCCGTGAGAGCTCTATCCCTGCCGGCAACGACGAGAAGGGGAACCTAGTGTAAACGAATCGACGAATGCCTGCCAGAAACAAACAGCTGGAGGCTTGGCTCGCCCATCCCAACCGCTGGAAACGGTGGAACGGTGTGGCCGTCTGCACTTTGCAGCACATGGCCAGTCTTCTCCGCGGGCAGTCCGTCACGATCATTGCTGTCGGCCTCGCCTGTCTCGTCTTCCATTGAGAAGTCACCGTCGTTCGCGACATGCTGCATGGCATACACTGACCCGTAGGCAACGGTCGAGCCCGTGCCTACCCGTCGGTCTGTTTTGGTTTCCGTGTAACACTGCCATGGCAAATTAGACGGGAACGGGGAGTCTAGGGTCTTGGATTCAACCAGACAGGTCTAAGACGTTGCGTTACGGTGTTTTTGCCGGCTCGGTCTGATGAGATCGGACTTCCGTCTGATCGGTATCTGGGACATAACAAGTCACGGTGAAGCTGTTTCCCATGCTGACGTCGAATTGGGTGCAGTGTACACTACGGCACTGGTTTGCACCCTAGAATGCAATATGCCTAGGTATATCCAACCAACATGTACACTAAAGCTACTGGTCATAGATGAGTATTCGTCAACGATACTAGGGATCACTAAATGTTATAGCTAGACGGATATTCGGGCAATACAGGTTTCATGTCGAGCTGGTCAATTTCCCTCAACTCATTCTTTCCGAAGTCTGGCCGCGGCCGAGGCTGGATTAAGGTTGTCTGTCCCCTCAGTACCGGGACGGGAGCTGCACGTTGTCAAGTAACACGGTATATCAAGACTCGCCATATGGAAACAGCAATGAAACAATCAGTATAGCAACACACGATTGCCCCTCCATGCAAAGAGTCATGTTTGCCTTGTCCTTTGTAGGGAACCGAGGCTGGTTGTCAGTGGTGATCTGATATTACCCTCACCAGGCAGGCAGTCCCTCATCACGAACGGGGGGAAATGGATCTACGTCATTGTATTCAGGCCCCCAATGATGAGCAATGCGAATCAAGCCAACAAGGGAATGAAACGTTATCACTTTCCTCAATCTGAGCAAAAGGTGAAAACCGACGACTGACACTCCACAATATCAAGCCGCCGACGTTCCCGAACCCTATCAAATGTAAGAAATTTCTTTCTTCTATTTTTCATGTCCAATCGACCGCGGGAGTTCCCTCGCGCTACCATGCAACGTGCGCCCCATATTGCCGTACAAAGCACATTGTGAGGTTCGTCGCAGAGGCGATATTCCTTGTTGAAAAACTGAAGAAAAGAAAAGTCGGAAAACTCCACACAAGGGATTACCCTGAACTTTCATCGGCAAGCAGTGGTTCAGTTGATGGCTTGCAAAGCCGATGGAGGCACCGCTTGCTGCTCTGTCGCCAGCGAACCATCGTTTTTAGTGTAGCGCCCTTCCGACCTCTATGGCAGGGTAGCACTGGTCCCCCTGCCCTGTCACGGCAGCCTCTCACGGGTTTTCAAGAGGTGTCGCAACCGGCGGGTGTTGAACTGCAAATCGGACAGCAATCTCCCAACCTTGAGTGTTGAAGGACCGAAGAGGAGCACCTTGTTGACAAGACCAGGAACCGCGGCGTGTGCCATGGGGAAGATCGCCGCCTCCGCGTCTTGGGGAGATTACAGCCCATTCGGCAGCGATCGCGACCGGCTTCACTCTTCAAAGAACTTTTGCATCTCAATGCCCAGAAACAATGGTTTTAGCCCGTGTTCTGCCCAGGCCGACTTGGCACCTTGAACTAGATTGCTCGCTGAGCACACGGTTCTAGGCCCAATTGGCTGTTTTGGCTTCTGCGCACATTTTACGTGCACAATATTGCCTCCTACGCGGAAAAGGACGCAAGCCTGGCGTGTCCAAGCTGTTCATGGTGTTGTTGTCTCCTACACCACCGCGATACGAAAATGACGAGGCGGCCCAGCCGACCGGGTGTTGAGAAACTACACACACTGTCGAGTTTCGATTGACCGGAAAACGGCTGGCGACTTGGCAAGAGACAACATGGTGGTCAGCTACCTGCCCCCCAGAACGGGAACAACACGCCTAGCGTAAAGCCCGTCAGCCGTGTGCCAGTGCCAGTGCCAGTGCCAGTACTACCGGTCTGCCAGCAGGCCAGTGCCGAGGTGTTGGTGCTGGTCGCCTCCATCCAAGACACCAAAGCCGAGCCCAAAAGGACAAGGCGAGAATGTAACCATCCACACATACACCGCAAAATCCCCCAAAACCTAAAACTATCGCAGTTCGCTCGGTTGTTCTCCGGCCTCAAGATGGATATACCGATGGATACGGTTATGGATTGCGTGCGGATGGAGAAAACGAGGGTGAGAAAATCGTGGAAGCGCGGGAAAGGGCTGGTCCATGATTCACGGGTCAGGTCACGGCGTGCTGGGAACCGATCGACCAGTGTGCCGGTCTCGTCAATGAGGCATCGTCCACTTGTCGTCGCTGTTGCCGTTGTCATCGCAGGGTGCACACCACCTGATCACCACGGGCGCCGTCGTCTCAAAGAGAGAGCCAAGCTGCCCTGGCTGCATGGAACAAAAAGCGGTCTGGAGGCGGTTTTTCTAGAAGGTTTGGAATATGCACGCCCTTATGCAACCGTATTTTGGTGGGATGGAGCATCGGATGCCCCCACAGGCAACACCAACGGATGGCAGTCGCCAAGTGGCGCGCAAGTAGAAGGAAGCCATGTTCTGACCAATAAGGAGCGTCAAGATATGGAGAGCCTCAAGGGCTGCAAGAACAACGGGCACGAAGGTGGGAACGAGATATGTACCGCACATGCACATGCTAGCAAGGGAAGGTGCGTGCATTCTGCAACTTCTTCCGAATCTGTGGGGATTTGACATCAATTAACTGGAAATCACTTCTTTCTGATCTCACGACTTGCTTCGAGTGCTTCTCCGGGCACAATTTGTACATGACAGCCGAGGTAGCATGGCAAAAGGCAGATTACGTATCGTGGGTACCGGCCATGAAACATGTACAATCTTCCAGGAACCGTTATAACCCGGCGATTATTCCCGTCACGAGCGAAGAAGCAGCAAAAGGTTAAAAAGAGATGACAGCCGAGACAAGAGAGGCTGGCTTGCGACCAATCGAGGGCCAGTAAGCGAATGTGGGCGAGTGTGGGTGAGAAGTTGGGGGATTTCCGCTTTCTTTGGGGTTGATGGGGTCTAGCGGCTTCCTTCACCGTTTTACGCTTTTACCCGTACGAGCATTGAATGGTCGGTTGGTACGCCTCTGCATGGCTAAAATGCTAGCCCGGTACGTTGCCGCTACAAGAAACGGTGGCCAAATAGGGAACGAAGCTGGATGTTTCTTGTGTGAAGATTAAGGTTTTTTGCCACCCACAAAATTATGCTAGCAAGTTACATCCATGCAAAGGTGTACGCCGTAGTTGTTGTGGATGACAGACTGGACATCGAAACAAAATTGCGGACGAAGAGCACTCGAAGGAAGCACACAGCGCTTGAGTTGATGACACCGGAACAGGCACGGCACTGACTGTCGGTGCTCACGTGGATAATTCTCGGGTGAGCCGTTACCGAACGGACAGGGAATCCTCGCTCGGTCGGCACCAATGTTCGCGATTGTGCCATATTCCCGCGGGGGCGGTCGTGGCCATCCGAGACCGGGGCTGCGATTCAACCGCCACGCTAAATTGCCCAATGGCCACGCCGCTTGGCCTGGATCTCGGAGGAGCATGAACACCTCATCACCGACATTTTACGGCGCCGCCGAACTCATCATCAGCGATACCACCTTGTTATTTCCATGGCTTCATGTCCGGCGACGGCAGTGACGCAACGGCAGCCTCACCGTCAGGGGCCGGCGACGGCGGTTCGACGACGGATGCTGCCAAGCTCTCCCGCCCACCACCCGGACGGCGGCGGCGCTAGGAGACGACTCCGAACCTTGTGGGAAAACTCAGGAACAGAAAATTGTCTCCTGCTTGTCTCCATGGCTCTCCGTTCCTCTCCAGTTCTTGGCCCTTGAGTAGCCGCGCCAAGGCGCTTCCAGCGGAGAAGGCCTCTTGTGAGATTACCAACGAAATCAAGCAGTTGAATGTGGTTGATTGAGTGTGTGCTATGGAGAGAGAGGGAGACTGGCAGAGTCTGGAAGGCTAGATATGGTGCGGTCTGGGCAGGGCATAGAGTGGGGACTGGGTTATGCCTAGTGAATGCCGCTGTGCCTAGTGAATGCCAGGGACCCACCAACATACCCCTATAGACTAGAAGATTATTAAAGAGAGTTTAAACCTCTATATACTATTTATATTGTAATATTTTTTATAGTATTGATTAAGCCTAGGGAACCTTTTTTTAAACTATACCGATTAATTTAACGAATTTAGCGTGTTTATCCGGTTTTAATGGCTTTATTAGACTGTTAGCTAGTATTTCGTTACCTGGCAAGTATTCGATTGTAAATACCTTTTTATTTACCTTTTAAATTAACTATTTATACCGTATGTCGATATATCTATTTCTAGCGGGTAAATTGGGGTTGAGAATCCGGTCTTTAGTATTGCTACTATCTATATAAAGAATTTTATTAATTTTATAAAAACCTAAATTCACGTTTAGATTATCAAGTATATTGTTTACTTAATCGAGAGCCTTAACCGTAGGTACTAGATTAGTAAATTCTACCTTTATTATACTAATTATAACAAAATCCTAGTATTTAGATTTCTATAGGACGGGGCTGTAGGTAAAGAATACGATGTAACTAACTATACTCTTCCTTAAAGGGATGTCGTTAGTAAAGGAGGCGTTTATATACGCGTAGAAGGATGGGGCTATTAACGGCGAGAGTATACTTCCTAATTTGATACCTAAATTAAGGTACTTGGATAGATATCGCTATAAATATTTTATAATAACGAAGTAACGGTTAGTAGGTTTTTTAATACCTTCTAAGAGCTTATTGATAATAAAGGTAATATTTGGCCGGGTACTTATTAATATTTAATTTAATGAATTAATCTTCTTAGAATAAGATTTAGCTTCGTCCGGGGATACGTTGTTACTCCTATAGATTTTATAATCCGGTGGCTATAGTATTTTAATACTATAGAGTTTAATTTTGCTATTATTAAATTTAGTAATAATTAATTTAGTATATTATTATTAGGATATAAAGACCGTACGAGTTTGGCGGTCCTTTACAATGTTATAACCTAGAAATGTGCGAATTTGTCCTAACTCTTTAAATTTAAAATAGTTGGCTAGTTAATTTTTGATTTAATTAATAATAGTTACGGTCGGAGCGGTAATAAGGAGGTCGTTAACGTATAGAACTAGTAATGCGCTTAGCGCTTTATTAGTAAGCAGGCAAGAGTCTGTTAATATTAGTAGAAATCCTACTTCTTTAAGTATTAGTACTAAAGTATTAAACTAGTAAAGTAGGGAACGTTTAAGACTATAGAGTGCTTTAATAAATTAGTATACTACGTCTTTTTTACTATAGCCGGATATAGCCTTCTCAAGTGCTATTGGCTATTCAATATAATATTAGGTATTATTAAGGATAGAGGTATTTAAAAAAGTAATATCGAAATCGAATTAATAGCACTCGTAATCGTTTATAACTATAATTGCTAAGAATAATCTAATATTAACCGAATATACTACCGTTATATATATTTCTTATACCGCCCAATTGCCTTATTCAAAATTACTATAAATTATCCATCTAGCTCTAACTTTTTAATCTTTAGTATTAATATCGTACTTCTCGTTATATACCTATTTTCTAGGTAGAACTTCTATATTTAGAAATCTAGGGACTAAGGTATAGATTCCTCTATCTTCGAATATTTTAATTTACTTTTTTATTACTAATAATTAATATAATTTAAAGTTACTCTACTTACGTATAATTCGATAATTCTTAGGGATAAAATGTTAAATTTTGCTGGTAGTAATAGTTACTATATTGTAATCGATTTTAACGGTAATAAAGTAGTAGATGGGTATATGTTTAATTAAACGTCCCTCTACTATACTATAGAAGTTGTTAGGTAAGTTTATTAAATTTTAAATAATATTACTATTACTATTTTTTACCTATTAAATATTATATTTGAAATCTATTAGCTTAATTGTAGTACAACGAAGTTTACTTTTATTTATTTTTATATTTAATAATTATATATTAAACTTAGAGGGTTAGCTTCTTTATCCTAATTATATTTATATAGATTATTAATTTATAGAGTTTGGCGGAATTATTATAGGGTCCGAATTTAAGATCGGAGGGTTTAAATTCAAAGTTGGGGGTTCCGAATTCGGGTTCGGAAGGTCCGAATTCGAGGTTTGTTTCTCTAAATTTATTTTTAATTAAAGTTGTAGCTTACTAACTCGCAATACTAGCAACGGGCTATATTATTATATATAAGCGGGGTTCGGTATACCTATTAGTGGTAATCGAATTACTAAAGTTAATTGTTGAAGATTATTAGGTAGCGGGGTACTTGGAGTAATATAAATAGTTAGTTCGTTAGAATCGTATCGGTCGTATTAATTGTAAAGTATAGGGTCTTTTTTATTAAGATTCTTAAAATTAAAAAGGTTGTTATTATACTCAATAGTTTTTCTAATTAGCGAATTTATTAATTAACGTTATAATGGATTTAATAACGATTATACTAGCGATAAGTGCGCTAGTAAGGTTTTTGGAGCCGGAGTTAGCGATAGGGTCGGTGTTAGTAACGGTAATATTAGTAGTACCGTATTGATTAGAATATTTAGGGGAGCTATTGTAGTTGTTAGAATAGTCGAATTGATTAGAGTGGTTATAATAGCCGTTACGGTTAAGGGTACTAGGGTAACCTCTAGCGATAGTAGTAATATAATCGTTGTCTCCTATATTTTAACTTCCTATTTTAATAATTTGGTCGCTTATTAGATTAATTCTACTACTTTCTACGAATATAATTGTAGAATTATATTATTAATTTTAACCTAGATTTAGTAATTACTATTTACTACCTTATTAATTTCATTAACTATTTAGTTTAAAAAGATAATATAATATTTAATAATATTACTGTTATTATTACGGATTGGATCCTTGTAGTTAACCGGGTCTTCTTTAAGGAAGGTTACTACGTTTATTCTAATAATCTCGCTAATATAGGGATTCCAGATAAATATAATACGACTATAAATATTGTTAAAACCGATAAAATAACCCTTCTGAATTCTAGTGCGAAATTTATTGCTTTGTAGTCGCTTTTCTAATTTAATAAAGTAGTAGGCTGTATAAAAGTAAAATTTTAAATATTTGAAATATAACTTCTTAATTTTATTTAGGAAGTTGGCTATATTAATGAGTAATTCCTATAGGCTTTTGCTATTATAAGTTTTTAAAAGTAGAAGGTTAAATACTCTAATAATGTAGTCTATTATAAATAGCTATAAATACTCTAGGATATTAAAGTCTATTATTAAAGCTCTAGTATATTGTATAATAATAGTACCGGCTCTCTCGATCTTTCTTTATATTTATAGGGTATAGGGTATTAATTTTAGTAACTCTACGCCTTCTGTGCGTGCTTAGTCGATTATTTTATTTTATTAAAATTCTTTAATATTAAAGTTAAATTCTAAGTTACTATTAAAGTTAAATACCCTAATCTTAAGACCGCTTTAAAGTTTAACCTATTTCTTAAACTCTTTAATCTATACGAAGGCATCGCCCTTATTAACTATAAACCTTGCCCAGTAGAATTTAGTAACCTAATTAATAAAGTAGATTATATATTTATATTCCTTGTAGCTAGGTAAAGTATAGGAAATGACGTCGATGTAGATGTAAGTTAATAATTAAGTCGTTACTTTGCTAGCGATTTTAGGGATTATATTATATGCCTTTACCTTAATATAAGCTTTGTAAAAGTGATTTTAAGTATTATTTAATTTAATACTAGCCGCTTCGCAAGCTTTGAGAACCTGGTCTTTGCCTACGTATATAAAGCGGCGGTATATTATTAAATAATTAATTAAAATTATTATAATATAACGAATATTTTGTGGAAAGTTTGGCTGGGTAAATACTAAGAGGATTGGAAGACCGTTAATCTATTTATATTGTATTATAACTTTACTATATATAAATATTTAATTAGACTTTATATTCTAAATTATACTGTTATTAAGAAGATTTTTTATAGTTAATAAATTTACTAATATAGAGGGACTATAAATATAGTCTTTAATTCTAACCCTAATAGTAATATTATTTAATATAGTTATAATTAATTTAATAGTGCTAATATAGTAAACGTAAATCGAAGTTCCATTGCCGATTGTATATACGGCGGGATAAGGGAGTAGTTGTATATCTATAAACTATTTAAGGTAATTGAAGATATTATTTGTATAATTAAAGTTATAAATAATTAGATTACGAATATTATCCGGTTGTAAATATTATTTTAGAGTCTGTTGGTTTTTAGTAGGATTACTATAGGTATATTAAAATTAAAGTTAATAATCGATTAATTAACTACTATTTTAAATACTATTAATACACTCAATAGCGTTAATTAGGGGCTCTAGCAAAAATCTATATTACTACCCATACTAATTATGCTTATAAATATTCCACTTCTATATAGTAAAGTAGAGTTAGTAGTAGTAGCGGGAGTGGTGAAATTAATAGAAGTATTGTTAGTAAGGGTACTAGTGCTAGTGTTAGTTGCCTTCTTAGCTATTATATCCTTCTTAGGCTTTTAAGTATTAAGTGCCTTCTTAAGGAAGTAAATCTAGTAAATATTAGCTTTCTTACTAACGTAGTAACTATAGGAGATGTGTTTTTAAGTAGGGTAGATCTTCTTATTGTAACTAGTATAGTCGACTCGCTTGCTATTATCTTTCTTCTTATTAACCGAACTACTATTATTATTATTCTTATTAGTATTATTACTATTATTAGCCGACCTCTAGATATTAATATTAATACTAGTACGGGATTTAACGTTGCTAATATTACTAAACTTTAATAGGAAAGTATTAATATCTAATTCTTTAGTTTTTAAGGTGGCTACTTAGTATTTAATATTAATAGAGTAGATAGTCTTTATAGTATTATAAAGAAAGGTAACTTCGAAATTGTTATCGATTTTAAATTTTGTATCCTTAATATGCTTATATAGTAAAGTATAACAAATAAGGAAAAAAGCTATAATATTAAAGTTATTATACTTAATAGCTAGGTATTCGGCGAGAATTTTGCTACAAGCTTTGTTAGTAATACGGGCGATATATAATTGAATAAGATTATACGTAACCTTGGAGTCTCTACCGGTTCTATTCCAACTATTAATATTTAAGGTAGTAGTAATATTAGTATTCTTAAGGGTAGAAAATAGAATTTTATTAATATTAATACGTTTAGTCTACTAAGTGTTATATTTTTCGGGTTTAATTGTTTTATCGGGCTCTAGGATTATTTTAAAAATGTAGTTAGCGAGTTGGAAGTAATCGAGTTCGGCTATAAATCCCTATTACTAATTGGCGATGTTCTAGTCGTTAAGGAGGGGAACTAATAACGAACTAGTAGTCGTTGTGGGTATAGGAGGGTTGGATATATTAAAAAGAAGGAAGTTGGTAGTTACTAAATTAATTATTAATTAATTTAAATAAATCGTTTAATTTACTAATAAGTAAATTGATAATTAGTTTATTAAATAAATTAATAATTAATTCAATAGAGGGGTCGTTATATAATAAGTATTGGCGAGAATCTTTATGTAGTGAGGCTGGCTTGTAGGCGAGCGGGCGAGTCGTTAAATTGATGAAGATTGTAGTTATTTCTTTTGACCTAGTGCTATAGCGCCTTATTGAAGTTGACGATGCGCTTGATGATGCGCTTGTTAAAAATGCGATTATAGGGAAGGTTAGAGAGGGCTCATAACCTGTGAGATTACCAACGAAATCAAGCAGTTGAATGTGGTTGATTGAGTGTGTGCTATGGAGAGAGAGGGAGACTGGTAGAGTCTGGAAGGCTAGATATGGTGCGGTCTGGGTAGGGTACAGAGTGGGGACTGGGTTATGCCCAGTGAATGCCGCTGTGCCTAGTGAATGCCAGGGACCCACCAACACCTCTCAATTCGCACCGAAATTGGCTCCGTGGCTTTCCAGTCAATATCACTGTTATCACACACAGTGAGCACTCGCTCACACAGCGCGGCACAAAAAATCGCTCTCCATGTTGCACCCTTGTGTCCTTGCATATCAGGGCGACAGGCACGCATTGGCCGGGGATCTTTTTTTGCCGTTCTGGTGCCGTGCAGCCGTGCGATCTATGGACCCTGCGTGGACCCTTTTCTTCAAAAAAACTGGCAGAAAAAAAAAACAAAAAACACGGCGGTATTCAGTTGTGGTATTGTAGTAAGCACGAACCGGAACTGGTGACCGCTATCGCTTGTTGTTCATTGCCGTTTCGGTGCCGGCTGGCAAATCCCCCCAACTGCCTTGAATCAGCACAGTCTCTGCAAGCTTCTGCTGGCTTCCTCCCTGGCAAGTCGATATGTGTGGACTGTGGACTCGTTCCTGAATACAGGATCCCTTCAGCCGCCCGTGAACCATTGAGCCTGTGAAATCTTTTCGACATCTCCAGGTCTGGCCACTGTATACACAGTACACCAGGAAGATGAGGCAGAGATGCAATTTCCTGAACTGGAGCACTGTCGGCGATATTCGCAGAAAAGAGTCTGCGCATTCTGCAACCGTAGTAGTATCTGCCCCTGCTGCTGACGTCCCTGTTTGCGGCCGGTCAGGCCCGTCCATGATCCTGCAATGGAAGCCTCGAATGTGGTAGCCGCAGCGGTTTGCATATAACCAGGGGCAACCGCCGCTGCCAGCGTTCCCAGTGAGCGGGCATCTTCGGACATTAAAGACGACTAGACGCTACCCCATAATAGCGAACGCTATGCGCGCGTTATCGGCGAAAACTAGGTAAACTAGGGAAATCCAACACGCGCCTCGGCTCGCCGACGAACCCAAGCCACCCAGCCAGCCACGTCAAGTCGACAAAGGCCCAGAAGAGAGGCACACGAGCAGCTACCTATACACCGGGTCGAACATATCAGCACCAGCGACGCCGACAACAGTGATGTCGTCTGATTACTGAGGCTCGGAATTGTAGAAAAAGGGGGCGGCGAATTGTTTCAATCACTTTCATTCTAGTTCCAGCAGCTACAGCTCCAACAGCTAGTCTACAGCTTCATCTCACCATATTTTTCTGCTCCGAACCGGAAATATCAATCACACAATCATCACCTCCTTTCTACCACCAATTCGACATGGAAAGCCGGCTACGGTCATTGTCAAGCTTCGAATTGAGCAACTCCACCAAAATCTTTCACGGGCTGACGCCAAAAGACTGTTCGATGGAATGATGAAGTCAATTGCAATGACCAAAGGTCGCTTATCACCCATACGCCAGTTCTTCGTTATGAGAGGAACCCTCACTTCAACTCCCGATGATGTGCTGGGCAATCCGATACGCGAATTTGAGGGGAAGTGGAAAGTGGTTGAAATGAAGTTGCGGGATGGTCTACCAGCTAGTTTGGCGCGGCTGCGTGGGGGGCGGGCCTCGACAAACGTTGGGGGTTGGTGCCGTTGTTGCCAGACTGACAGAGTGGGTGGAAATCTGCGAGCGAGTGTTTTCGGTTCCTGAGGGAAAACGACCCGTAACCAACAAAGCAGCACCAGCTTATCGCTGCTGTTACCTGTCTGTCATTGCGACTTGACGCTCTCACAGGTTCGCCACGACACGACATTGGAACTTTTTGATTTTTTGCTGTCGTTCGAAGATTTCATTTCAATCTTACCTTCACTCTCACCAGAACAGGAAAGCTGGCCTAGAGCAAAGGACGGGATGGACAAACACGGACATTTCACACCTTCGACTCAGACATCCACCCCACTTTGTGCTTATGTGGTAGGTACCTTTTGGGACTAGCTTCGACTTTCTTGTGCACCAGGCCAATTCTTACACTACTGCCCCATGTTCCGATGCAACGAACTGCAAGGCACGCGAGACAACAAACAAACCCCACTAATATGGCCACTGTTATTGGACAACTGGAAACACAACTTGTGGATCATTTGTTGTGGAGACAGTGACAGAGGGCCGAGGAGAGAAAGAGAGGAAGAGAGAGAGAGAGCCGACAACAACGAAGAAAGAGCTGGAACCG
Organism: Neurospora hispaniola; assembly: GCF_033458365.1. Taxonomy (NCBI): domain Eukaryota; kingdom Fungi; phylum Ascomycota; class Sordariomycetes; order Sordariales; family Sordariaceae; genus Neurospora; species Neurospora hispaniola. The sequence continues at coordinate 2,673,940 of NW_026944410.1, read as the reverse complement.
AACCTTCGTTGCATTGTTGCCCTGCGGTCCGACCACAGCTGGCTAAAATAAATCGTGTCACCGCAGTGCAGGCTTGCCTGGGGCTCCAGACACCGAGGCTAGGAGGGGAGCCAAAAAAGCAGGGGAAAGGAGAAAACCCACTTTTTCTCTGGCTCCCCAGCCATCGCTTTGCGGATTTGCCAGTTGTCATTGAAACCGCTTCCTGTCTGTCTTTCCCTACTTACTTACTTTCATGAGAGGAAGGGAGGAGCATGATGAAAGGGCAAGCGAAAAATGCAAACAAAGAGTGAGCAAAATAACAGAGCAAGGTCCTGAAGTAATCTCGGCGATTTGTTGTAGTTGGCGATGATGATGAAAGAATAATGCCGTGTTTGCTAGGTACGAAGGGACTGGGGGAGGACTGCGAACACGCAAAAGACCATTCTCCTCCCTGATTGCAAGTTTCATCATTGACCCGTTCAATCGTCCTCGCTAATCCTGCGTCTCTGTCGGCTTTTTTCGACGGTTGTAATTTAAATTTTTTTCTATGTTTTTTTTTCTCGTACCTGCTCATCAATCCATGACATCCGAGGTCTCCGAAGTGGATGAACCTGGAAGCAAAGGCCGTCGCCAAAAAGACGGACAACCATCATCCAAGTACTAACAACCCCCATGGTTCGGTCCAATTGCGTCTATGCATTTCCGTCGTCTATCGACAGCTGCCTTTCTCGTTATCCCCCAGTCTTGCCAGAACTGTGTCAACAACCTGCACAAAAGTCGTTTTTGTGCACAACAGCTTTGTCAATTAAAATGAAAATTGCAGCTTCTCGTTCTTTTGCGTGATTCAATTGACACTATCGAAGCCAAGCGCAACACTACTTCCAGGCTGGGCGTCGCAAGCCAACTGCTTACCCTTATCCTTGCAGGTGAAATCTCACTTCCCATCTTGCGGATAAATGGGGGGGAGGATCAAACCTCTCGACTTACGCAAAATGATCAACGTACAACACACTATACAGTACAATCCGCAAATTTTACCTTCAATGCACACTTACATGACCGCCAGTCGCAGTCTGCAGTTCGCAGGCGCAGTTGTTGTTATAGTTGTAGTGGCCAAGACTTAGAAAGTGACACAAAAGCCATTGCCAAGAAATACCAAGTAAGATGCAATACAAGAAGATGGGGGGGGGGAGTGGGAGATCAATTGACAAAGGCGGCCGGATACACGTCCCGTCGAGGTTCGCTGCAAGTCTGTTAATTGGCAGGTTACATCCCTGATACATAAGGGTAAATCTAGGCACTTACAATCGGTTAGAGTGGTTAAGAAGAGACTTGGAAGCTTTCGAGAAAAGGTGAAAGAAAAGGGAAGATGATCTCAGTTGCTCAAGTCTTCTCGGTCGATTGCATGTACCGAGCCTCAAAGAACACTACACAATGGAAGTTGTCGTCGAAGTTGCTAGTCAACGGCTTCGGAGTTTTGTGAACTTAATAGTTTGATCATGTGTCGTTGATCGGTCCGTTTGTTTTGATGAGTCCTCCACCCACTTCAGTCCAAACAGGGGATGCAATGGAAGTCAAGCAACAACCAGGAGATGCAATTCCTCGAGACGCGCACAACTTTGGGGGAAAGAAACAGCGTAACAATCTGCCATGTTGAGACACCGAGACAATATCCATCTAAAAGAGCCAAGACCAAGAGATGCTGTGTGAGTTCCGCCAAGAGAATGCGAGACACTTGTATAGTTGAGATCAACAACACAACCAAACATCGAAGCGGTAAAGGCCAACAACTCATTCATGATGATAAGACCATGAGAACCAAGAAAATTGTGAAACCTAAACTGCGGTGTATCAAAGAAGTTTACCGTTTGTCATCTTGGCTCATGTGTGGTATCGTTCCAAGTATCTTGAAAATGTTGACTTGTTGCTATCATCCAGGGGAAGCTGTTGTTTGATTGGTATGGATACAACTTGACAGGCAAGTAGTGTTCACCCTCAACCTCTTGGCTTCGAATGTTGAAAAGGAGACGGGGCACAAGTGTCAGGTCAACGGTGTGACGAAAAATGCGAGATTTCGGGTTTTGCCTCCGACACTGGAAATGTGTAACACGATTCATTTATCAACTTTCTTGTCATCTGCTCATGTCCCGTTTTGAGGATGGAATGAATGTTAGCTATAACGAAGAGACAAACGGTCTGGCCTACGCTGGACTGCACAGTCCTAAATATGTAGTCTAGGTAGCGAATCACAAAACTTGAACGGCCAGCGCTATATGATATCGGTCTGTTTCGAGCTTAATATGCCGAGTCCAAGAACCAGGTATCGGATCTGCTGTCCTGAAAGGTGACTTGCCCTTGCATTATGCATAAAGGGTCGTCGGGGTTTTCTTTGTTGGAGCTAGTCGTCACCTGGTAGGGACAGGAACCTTACGCTGCCCTCTATTCTTGTTAACGGTACTTACTGCTGAGGTCTGATCAGGAAATTCGCATGTGTAAAGAAGTTCTCTGTATTTTTCTTTCTCCCCGTGGCTGTATTGATCTCTTGGCCTACCTACCAGTCTTTGCGAACCCGAGCAACTTCCTTTATTGAGCTTCTTTTATGCCAGTGTCAACTCTAATACCAACTTCAACTTCAATCTCAACCATTGTTTTGCCTTGGTCACTTGCCTTCACAATGAACCTTTTGCCAAGTCCCCTATCTATCTATGTCAAACAACAACATGGCTGATTCTATGTCTTTGAAAGTTCAAAGTTTTCGGCCGTTACAAGAACCTCTTTCACTTGACTACAGCCTTGGAGCGGTTGTTTCCAATCTCAAGGTGTTGTACACCTACTTGGCGACTTGGCGACGGGATGACCAGAGTAAAGCATGACATGACTGAGTTGCATGAGCTGAAAGAGTTTGCAACTTGGCAGTTTCTCTTAAAGGACCTCAGATGATTGCCTTGTTGCCATGACAGCAGCTACCCGATTGTCTCTCTGCTTGGCTGTTTCTGAACTTTGACGCTCTCTCTTGGCGGTCGGTCATCTCATCGTCAAGCTGATTTTGGCTTGTGAAGTGTGTTTCATTGGCTTGAGCATCTCTGGATGTGAGCCTAAACACAAGTGGGAAACAGCCTAGTACACGCTGCTTGAAAAGCTGTCCTGTTTCAGGCCTCTTTTCGAGTACATGTTGCTGTAGATCGTGTGGTGTTGACTATATGCAATAGAATCGGAGCTATACTTTATAATCGGTGAGTGGCTAGTCTCGGGTCTAAACACAGACTCCGACCGGACTTTTGTTAGCCATCAAGAGCTCAACCTCAAAAGCATTTCAAGAAGAAAACCAATCAAACATTCTAGTGAACAGGGAACTCACCGCGTGTCGTTGTCCACTTGTGACTTACAGGCACACAAGACCCAGGATGAGGTGCTAACTGGCGGTAACTTACAATATAAGACTGGTATGTTTGTTAGTTTGGTTCTTCGGCCATAGGTTGAACAGGGGAGATATAGAGCTCTTATTGGCTTCCTTAGAGTTTTCGTTTGGAGCGACTAACAATGACCAGGATGTAATACGCCACAAAAGCCTCTGTTTATGCCTCCATCCGTCTCCTTGAAGGCCTTCAAGCTTGAAAAATATAAAAGAAAGAGTCCCCTTTCGGTGCCTATCTGTTTGAAAATCGAATACTTCCTCACTTTCCAGGGCTCTCAAGTGGAGATGGGCGTTTTTTTGTACCAAACTAACAAACATACCAGGGTTAGATTGTACATGCATTCCGAACTCTCGAACAAGTGTCAATTTAGGCAACAACCCAAGGTAACAGATTGATTTGTTATCGATTGTTACACGGTTACTGTCAAAGAACATGGATCACAATGCAAGTACTTAGGTATTGGTGGAGGTATTACAATAGACGTCAAACATGCCTTAGATTCTGAACCGTTGGAAAGGTACTTACTTGCCGTTATTTGCCTCACCTCGCTAATACTTGAGATTATTGCTTTGTGTTCCGTACCTTAGTTACACCGTACCTAAGTACCTTTCCGGCTACAGTGTATCAACTAGGATCGGAGTTAGTCATTCGTGTTGCGAATGCGGCGCAGATCCCGGGAAGCTCCTCGAGTGCTGAGTACTGATGGGTAAGGTTTACACAGTAGTCCTCGGTCTAGAATTTGCACAAAACTGAAAGGTAGTTTGGACCAGTTGAGGCTGAAGGGTCGCTGACTATATCAAGAATGCCATTGTTCGCTTTATGGTTTCATGTATGCAATAGTCGACCTTGGATGCTGACAATGACGGACTGGTCGATAATTGCATATGACCGAGTTTTTAGATCTCACTCCCATGTTGTCTTCCATGCCCTGACCCGTTTGTTGAATGTCGAGGTACGGGTCTGGCGCAATCGTGTACAGGCACTTATGGTAACGCGAACATCATTGTCTCGAGATCGATGATTTTGGCATTGCTGGCTTGTTGACCACTTCACGTGGCTTCCACGTGGAGTGGCATAAACGCCTTGCCGTCGGTGTCAAGCGGAACTTAGCTTCCGCTTCGTTGCGAAATCGTTCATGGTCTTTCGAAGCAACTCGGATCGCCATGTATGGTGCTCTCAAGGTCACTGTACAAAACTTATGGAAACAACACGTGTAGTTGGAATCGGTGATAGTGTAATTGCTGTATGGGTCAAAGGCCGCATTTAGTGGCAAGCTTCCGACATGTTCGGCCGGTTAACGCTCCCGGAATCGGTCAAGCAACAGCCTGGTCTATCCGGAGTTCCGGATGCCTCAAGCAGGTGTCAGCGTATTCCCGAAGTCATATCCGGCGTTGCAACGAGAATGTAAGGAGAGGCATATGATATCACGACACATGCCATGAAGAATGGGTGGGTTTATGCTCGCTTATTTTTTGTCTTCCGAACTTTCCGGATGGGTGGCCAAGACAACACGGATCTCGTCATGTTGCGGAAACGAAGTGCCAAAAAGCCATCAGTCAAGTTGAAGACCGCATTCGTCCTGTTTTTGCAAACGTGGTTCATTTCAGGACTGAGTGACTGTATGCTAGTAGTGGTGCCGATGCCATGCGGACATGCATCCCACCGCATTAATGTGGCTCAACAGCTGCCCTCATGGGTAGTCTCACACTCCAGCACGCGCCGTTCATTCGACGTACACGAGCTTGCTGGAACACTGATACAGACAGCGAAGAGCTTGAATTGCTTCGTGCAGGACAAGGGGTTCTTTCAGGACTCAGGTGGTGGCTGGTTAGGAACAAGGAAAGCCAACTAACTACACCAGAAGCCCCAAGAATCCAAGTTCTTATACCTTCCCGTCTAAGCGCACAGCGCACCTTCCCAAGCTGTCAAGCTCATGTTCCCAATGACTATGATTTTTGATACCAGTAGCCATGTGTCCAGTCTCTCGATGATAGAACGAGTGGCATCGTACATACGCCAAGGCTGATGATATGCATCTCAATCGCACCTTCCACCTTCAAGAAGCTTCCCATAATTTCTCTGACATCCAGAAAGTCCACTCTCCGAACTCTGAGGTGTTAATGGGATCCGTTGTCATCTACTTAACTGGAAAGAGGGTAGAATAATTGCCACTACCATGACTAATATGCATCACCAGGGGCAGACAGTCACACTTTGTGGAAAGGAAGAAAGGAGGGGAGGACCATTCTTGCATAGATAAGCTACCCATCAGTACAGGTAGGTACGTTATGGTTGCGACAAGTAGAAGACAAGAGCGACTGATATGCCTGCCTCCTTACCTGCCTGCCTTGTTAAGCCAAAGGCTCAAAGACGACGGGAGCGAGGCAAGCCTGAGTGGTGCACAAATCACTGAAGTCAAGCCAAGCTAGGTCCGGAATCGTACTTCGCTCACTTGTCAAAACTGCGGTCAGATTCGACTTGTAGTCTCTACGCAGATCGAGGTTGGTTTGTTCCATTATTCGACTTGTTCGGAGCCCAGATAAACCTGGCCAAGAATCACTACCACGAAACGGTTTCCCGGATGAGGTGCTTCCTGTTCTGCAGGAAAATTTAACATCAAGCAATGACTGGGGTTGGCGAGTTAAATTTGACAACAAACTTGAATCGCTTTGGCTTGCCTGCGTCCGGCTTGACTTGTGTGGAGTAGTGTTCGAAAAGCAGAGCAGAGCGACGTCGAGTCGCCCTCGACTCAGAATCACACGCCTGATGGGACGGAAAAGAAGAACTGCATTACTGGCTTACTCCGACACGTAACTTTTGAAAGAGTAATATGGTCGAATTCGTCAAGGCTGTGCAGTACGTGGGTAGGTAGGCGATATAATCTGGAGTATACCCCCAACATGTGTCGACGGAGGCTTTCTTTGCTCTTGTCTTGTGAAGGTGATGAAGTGATGGGAACGATCTCATTCACAAATACTTCTCTGGTATCTAGTGTCTGACGAGTCTTCCGGCGTCCCGTCACTCAAAGTATCGCAACGCGAATAGAGTAGGTATTTCGGTAAAGTCAAGTCTTTTGGAAAGGATAGAACTTGCGGCTCTTGATATTGACTGTTTTTGATACAGGAAAGGTGGTGTTATAGCACAAGGTTGCACTACTACCATCTTTCCAAAGCAGTAAGCCTTCTTTGCTGCCTGAACGCTACCGTATACTTCTTCCAAGACCCTGCCTTCTAGGACCTTCCCGCCAAATACCTCGAGGATGAAGACATTTTGGCCCTCCATGGTAGTTCAGGAGATCAGGACATGGTGTTGCTGACCCTGAAGCCACACATCAGCTCTTAAAGTCCTATAGTCTCCTACGTTTCTAAGAGCTGGAAGGGGTTGTCAGGGCACTGCCATATCTTCCCTTTCTGACTGCCGTTGAAGCTCACTGACATGGCAATCGTCATGTTGTGGCTGTTACTTATTGTCGAGCGAGAACTTCGCCCTAAGCCGGGGAGGTCCGTCAATTGTGCTAGGCAAAATCAAGCACAATTGCAAGGCCCGAACGGTAACCCCAAGACTATAAGGCCGCCATCATGGACCTGGCGATGTCGATGCCTGGTCTCTCAAAAATCCTGGAAGGTGGAGGTTGCAGAGTGCATTGAAATGATGGGCATGGAGGCCGAAATTCTGGACGCCGTAGGGTTGTTTTCATCACAAGAACTATTCAGTCAAAGATATGACACGCCGATGCAGTACGGGGCAAAATCATATAACTTGACTTACATTCGCAAATAACCGAAACGCTTCGTGATACATCGCGTTGTGTATCTATATCGCCCTCTACTACATAAGCCACCGATTATCACCGACTGAATCATCTGTTAATGTAGATCAACTCCAAGCATCGACACCTGGCATCCGTTTCTGCCCATCTCATCAAAATCGTTAAGGCGTGAAATAAGAGACATGATCAAGGTCAACAACGAAGTTCAGTCCTGGAATACCTGAGATCTTGGATGTACCAGTTGGAGAAGGAGGACCTGCGCGTGAGACCGTTCCCCAAAACCAAACAAATGACCCACACCGCACCAACCACGCCCATTTCCGTTTCCTTGGTAACAAAAAAAATTCTCTATAAAGATGTCGTATGAGGACAGAACCCATCCCGTCCATCCATCCTCCTGAACCTACCGACCAAACCAACCCGACCGATCAACCGAATATTTGGTGAAGATGGAAAAAGAAAACAAAAAGAAAAAAGAAAAGACAAATAACGTGATCTCGATCAGCGCCGGCGTTAATTATGCGTTTAGTGCTTCGCGGTGACGGCCTCGCCGGTCAACTTCTCGACGTAGGTCTTGGCCCTGTAATTGGGGTAAAAGCGGTCAGCATCTCTACAGTGACAACAAATAATCAGTCAGGGTCAGGAACTCACATATCGCCGAAAGCAACCATGCAGACGGTCTGCCAAATACCAAGACCAATGCGGGGTGTTACACCGCGGTACAGGCCCTTGATGCCGTTGGTCTGGTAGATGTACCTGAAGGTGTTGCCGACAGTCATCTTCTTGGGACGGTTGGGGTCCTCCTTCTTGCTCTGCATCTCGACGCGGATGACCTCGATGGGCTGGTTCCAAGCAGAAAGACCACCACCAAGGGTGGAGGCGAGAATCTTCTCCCACGCGGCCAGCTTCTGTCCCTCCTCCTTGCCCGTGGCCTTGCGGATACCCTGCTCAGCAAGGCGGGAGAGACCAAAACGGGAACCCCAGTTGGTCATCTGGCGAATGGCAACGGCGTTGACGCCCTTGTTGATACCGCGGATACCCTCGCGGCGGTAGATGTCCATGAAGGTGGCCCAAGTGCCGGGGGCCTTCTGGCCGGAGGCGCTCATCTTGTGCTTGGTAATCTCGACCGTCTTCATACAGGTGCAGAAGCCCATGGTGGCATACGCCTGCGCAACACCACCAACGATACCACCGGTGATACCGGCAACGAAGTCACCGGCGCCAGCGGCACGAGCATGATATTCGGCCTCGGAGGCAACGAAGAGGAGCACGGCACCCTTGGTGGAGCCCTCAATCCAGGCCCATGGGATAAGACCCTGGTAGACTGATTGACGAAGAGCATTCGTTGATTAGCTTCCAGACTCCAAGTGAAAAATGGGAGAATTCAGAATGCGGGAGAGTACGGTAGGGTTGAGCGAGTAGGTAGGTGAGGCAAAGGCTGAGGGAAGCGCTAACTGATGCTGATCTCCGGTCGTCCGGGAAGCTTCATATCATCACTTACAGCCAAAGATACCACCACGGTTCCAGATGCGGCGGAGGGCAGAGGCAAAACTATCGCTGCGGTTGGCAGCCATGGTGGTCTTGATGACCTCCAAGGGTTGGCCGAGCGTGGTGACCTCGAAGAGGTTGAGACCGGCACCCAGAAGCAAGTTGGAGAACTTGACGGGCTTCTTTTCCAGCTTCTTTGGCGCTGGGGCCGGGACGGAGGCGACGGCGGCGGACATGGCTGATCGAATGTTGTCGGATTACTGGGGCCCTGACCAAGGGATTCGGGTGCTTCTTCGCAAAGTTGAGGGGGAAAGGGGGCTTTTGGAGGTGGGAGAGCCTGAGGTAAGCCGAGGCGGAGATGGGCTGCTGTCACCGGTTACTCGGGTGAAGTGACCGACTTCGGTGGAGTAATTGGAGTGTACTTGGCTTCTTTTGCCGGCGGGCCTGACCTTGCTGCTGGAGTATTTCTCACAACGATGACGATTGTGACGGTAGCGAACGGAGTTGTCGACAGCAACGAGTCGATGGCAGCAGGATAGCAGCACGTGAAGTCGGTTGGAATCCGGCTCGGTGAATTTGAAGATTCGAGGGTATCTGGCTTTTGTCTTGGTAGGCTGCAGCAAGCGATGGCGGCGGGAGGAGACCTGTTTGTTGCATGTGTTAATCGGGGCGGTTCTCTCGGTCCATGGTGTCAAGTTGAAGTGGATTCATGCCCAGCACGCCTAGATAGGTCTGGCGCCCAGCACGACCACCGAGAGCGCTCAACTTGGGCATCTTGGGCGTCTTGGTTTTGCCCTAGGCCATCTGGCTTCTAGCCGCGGTAGGATTTGCCCCACTAACCTTGATTGAGAGAACGATGGTTCGATTCGGTGGACGACGATGATAGTGATGATGAGAAGATGTCACTTGGGTGCGTGGCGGATGTTTGGGTTTTGTTCAAGCAAAGTGTTAACTGTTCCTCCTCGTCTTTTTGCCGGTCTCAACAACAAAACTCAACAAAGAAGCCAATTGGAAGCGACGATTGTGTGGTAGAACTAGACGCGCGTGGTGGATTGGACACGGTTGTATTGCTGTGTCCCAGGACGAGGGGGAGGGTTGAACAGCACACGGGGGGGTTGAACGATTCGGGGGTTCAAGGGTTCACCATACGATACGGCAGCGTACATACCTGTACCAATTCCGTTCGTTCGGACCGACCCCGACGATGCCTAGGCCGTGTGTTACGCTTACAGTAATGGCTGACGGTCAGATCCTGTGCAATATCATCAAAAGCTACCTAGCTAGTACCTATGCAGATTGACAAAAACCGAAAGCTAGGGCAGGTAAGCAATGAACACAAGATCACTGTAATCCTCCGACTTCATCTCTTACTCTCTGTGATGGAATCGAAGGATGCTTAGAGCAGTGGAAGCGGCCATGATTACAACCATACTTACTCTGATCCGTAGTCCGTGCCACAAAGATGCTGTACTAGTACTGCGTGCTTATATTACCGTACCGTATCACGAATCTCGAGCTTGTACCAATACCACATACTGTATCAGCATAACTATCTCAGTCCCCGGTGCTTGACGTCGGGACAATATCAACTCGAGAAAATATAGAAAATTCGGACTGTTACAGTAACGTCTAGTTGCCGGTTCCCAGCCCTTTTGGAATTCACGATAATCGGCGGGTTGATGATGTGAGACTGTGGCGCTTTGAAGCAGGAAAGAGAAGCATCAATCACTGCAGCTGGTTATGGTTACAAGTCGTGAATTTCCCAACCGTATGCCTCGGCGTTCCCAACAACCAAGTGCGCCAAGAGGGGGGGTGGGGGTACGTTTGTGACTGAGGTGCCAGGGCGGGCAGGGGAATGTCTGGGCATTCGCGGACAGCTTTGGGGAAATGTTGGAGAGCCCCGCGGCCAAGCTCTTCCCGTCGTTTGCCAGGTTTGTCGCGGGGTTCCGAATGGAGATGGGTCAGCGACAGGTACCTTTGACAACTTTCCATCTTCATTCAACCTCCTCCAAGAACCATACAAAAGCTGATGAACGGAATCATGGTTCTCGTGACGCCAGTCTTAGGAATTCATGAGGCGAAAGTCCTATCGGGTTCCTGTCAAACACATCTGCTGAGAAGGAAAAGCTACCTCCTACAGTAAAACAGACCCAGGGAAGGGAACCACTTTGGGGATACTACAGTACAAGTACATGTCTTTCTTCTTGGCTTCCAGGGTAGCTCTTGCTGCATGGACGGCTGCCGGGGTCCAAAGTCGCACTCCGGCCTCCAGGGGTCTAGCAACATTACATGATTGGCTCTGCATGTCACATGCGCCAACACAGTCCCCAGCGTTCTTCCTATTGACTGCCTGCCGCGGACAAGAAAACCCCTGGATGGGCTCAAAGGCTTCAATTGCTCAAGCGACGCCTGCGTCATTGTCGTGAGAACTTCAATGATGTGAGCGGTTTCGTTAAGGAAATTGCCATCAAAGAACGCGTGTGTGGTATATTGTCGTCATATGTATATTACAAGCGAATGAAATGGATGATATCGCCTTCCAACAACCCCGGATGTTTCTCCACATGTCTGTACACACACCAACCCTCTTGGTGCCTTGTAGTTCACGATACATCATCTGAGGCGCGAAAAGGCTGCTGCTTGAAATGAAGATCCCATCCATTCTATGCTGAAAAGAACCGAAGCCCGACCGTTTTCCGACCGTCGCGCCAAACTACCTAACCATTACTACTATCACAACAATCGCTTGATTTACAGCTTCTTGCAGATCTCGATCCACTTGTCAGTGGAGTAGGACTTGGGCCTAGAGTCAAAGTGTTAGCCATAGCCCTGGATTGACACGATATCATATAGCAGCAAGACATACCTCTCAATGGGGGCACCGACGGCGCGGTCGATAATCAGCTGAGGAAGGACGCCAATGGCGCGGGAAACACCGAAGAGAACAGTGTAGTAGTTGGCCTCAGTAAGACCATAGTGCTGGAGAAGGACACCAGAGTGGGCATCGACATTGGGGTAGGGGTTCTTGGTCTTGCCGTGCTCGGTGAGGACCTTGGGGGCGATCTTGTAGACCTGGCTGACGAGCTGGAACATGGGGTCCTCGGGGAGGTGCTCCTGGGCGAACTTGCGCTGGGCAGAGTAGCGGGGGTCGGTCTTGCGGAGGACGGCGTGGCCGTAACCGGGAACAACGCGACCGGCGTTAAGGGTGTCCCAAAGGTACTTGGTGATGGCCTCATCGGAGAGATCGTCACCGATGACCTTCTTCATCTCGGTGAGCCAGTTAAGGACCTCCTGGTTGGCAAGACCGTGGAGGGGACCGGCGAGACCGTTCAGACCGGCGGCGACGGAGAGGAAGGGAGAGCTGAGAGCAGAGCCGACAAGGTGAGTGGTGTGGGCAGAGACGTTGCCACCCTCGTGATCGGTGTGGATGGTGAGGTAGAGACGGAGGAGCTCAACGAAGTCCTTGTTGTCGCCGAAGCCGAGCTGGTTGGCGAAGTTGAAGGAGTAGTCCTTGTCCTTCTGGACAGCAGCGACCTTGCCGCCCTTGAAGACGTTCTGGTAGATGCGGGCAGCAATGGTGGGGAGCTTGGCAATGAGGTCCATGGAGTCCTCAAAGGTGTAGCCCCAGTACTCCTTCTTGTTGATACCCTTGGCGTAGGCACGGGCGAAGGAAGAGGTGTGCTCGAGAGCGGTGACAGCGAGGGAGAGCTGAGCCATGGGGTGGAGGTCAGAGGGGCAGCGGTCGATGAGCTCCTCAATGAACTTGGGGACATCGGAGCGGGCAGCCCACTCGGCAGAAAGGTCGCGGACCTGCTGCTCGGAGGGGACCTCACCAGTCAGGAGAAGCCAGAAGAGACCTGCGTATCAAGTCAATACACAAGACCGCTTAAACACGATATCTCACGGTGCATGGTCCTGGCAAGGCGCGCAGGAGTGTGAACGTACCCTCAGGCAGGGGCTCCTTGCCGCCGGGAGCCTTGGGAAGCAGTTCCTGGCACTCGGGGATGGTCTTGCCGCGGAAACGGATACCCTCCTCGGCGTCAAGGACGGAACCCTCCCAGACAAGGCACTTGATGCCACGGGCACCGCCATAGACCTGGTCGAGAGTGACCTTGTCGACGACCTTGGAACCGTGCTCCCTGAGGTTGGCAGGACAGATCAGCAACACGATAGACGAGTCGAGAAGCTATCGACAGCTTATGCCGAGGCAGAGGTAGAGCTTACTTGCGGAGGGCCTTAATCTTCTCGATGTTCTCGGGGAGGAGCTCAGCGAAGCGCTCCTTGAGAGTCTATTACGGCCAAAGAAGCGCGGTCAGCGGATGATGTCAGTGTGTCCCCGGCTCATGAGACTGCCTTACCTGAGTCTTGGAAGAGTAGCATCTGGCGGCAGTGAAGGCAGTCTGGCGAGAAGTGAGGTTGATGGAGGACCTCAGGGCGGCGGAGCCCAGGCGCATAACGGGAGCCATGGTTTACTGAGTGGGAGGACGGGATGTGGTGTGGTTGAGGAGAAAGGAACAGTACGGAAAGGAGAGAAGAAAGGGAAAAAGTTCAGGTTGAAGCAATCAAGGCGGCACGGGCTTGAAAAAAAAGCGCAGCCGGGGAGCAGGCAATGCGTGGGAAAATATGCCTGACCTGCCGTCGCAACCAGCGAACCAGGGCAGGTCCAGAGGTCCGTTAGGTGGCTTTGGCGGGCTCTGCTCCCGTCGCTCCTGCCGGGGGATTGGCCTGCCCCGACTGGATGCGAATTGCCCGCAATTGCCAGTGCCAATTGGATCCAATAATGTTCACGGGCGGGAGCAAATGGGCGGGGCTCCCACTCTGCTCGGGCCAGTGGACCGGGGTGTTCGGGCCAGTTCTCTCACGAAGTTGTATTGTACAATACACCGCGATGCTCTTGACACGACACGCTGCTTGATCCACAATGGCCGACTCGTAGACAGGCAGCTGCTCCTCTTCCCGCGCGTATCCGCGAGTATGAGACTGGAGAAGCCCACACCGTAATCACCGTAGAGGCCGGCGCCAAGTCTCTGTATTTTGATGAATACAATACCCAGCCCTGAATGTGGTCAATTTGGATCATGAAGCTGAACATGGAACTCTGCGGGCCAAAGGTTCAATGTTTCTATCCGGATGTACGTGGAGGTAGCTTGGCCGAGCTGCCGAGCTCGAGCGGGTCAGGGGGTCGCTGACGCCGTTCTAGGGATCGAACGCGGGGCGGCTCCCACACGTGTGTTTCGGTTCCCAAGTCTCCTCCCGTCCATGCGCGCGGTAAAAGGATGGCCGACGACGGAAGACCGGAAGAAAACCTGGACACGACCACGCTGAACACTTGCGGCACCGACATCATGTGCACGTCTCTGCAATGGCATGTGTCTCGAGGGACAGCGGTTGTCAGACCAGACCTCAACATCGCGATGTCAAAACTGCTTGTTCACTCGCATGTCGAGGTCGACACCGACATGCATTGACGTCACGGAACCCTTTGGGCCTTGGACTACCTACACTATGTACTTGGCCCTTGCGAGATCCCTAACTCATCCGGGGAAGCCGCCCCTTTTGACAGGTGTGGAAACGTTCCTGCTCCGGGTTTCCAGAAAACAACATTGGAATTGCCAATTGATGGACGGATTGATAACAGATGAACCCGCCTGCACAATCTGTTCCCTAGCACGTCCTCGACACTCAACGCTCATCATCAATGTTCGTGGAACCTTCGGGGTTGCATGGAGAGTCGGATGGAGCACGCAACCGACTCCAGTGTAGGGCTTCATCCAATCTCAGGTTGGATGTGGATCAACGGTTGGTGTTCCTAATTTACCGCAATCCGTCTGGGCTTTGTTGCCTTGGTGCCTCATACTCTTGGTATGTACGTGCGTCAGGCCACAACACGGTTGACACCTCTCTGCAAGGTTCTCGCTTTAAACTGAAGGAAGGTTTTCCGAGTCTTCAGTCACAACAGTTCGAGGCGGGTCATTCGAACCAATCGAGGCGTGATTGGGTGGCTTGAAAAAGTGCCTGCCAGTTCGTTCCTCGGGCCACGCACCACAGCCACGGTGCCACAGCAGCAGCAGCAGCAGCAGCAGCAGCAGCAGCAGCAGCAGGGCAGGCAAACCGAAGCGACGGACGGATGCAATCGAACCCGACAGACGACTCGAGTAGAGTCAAGATCAGGGCACCTACCATAGCCACTAGTGTACAGCCGAGTACCCACCCACCTGCACCAACCACCGACCACTGGCACTCCCCGTCCAGTCCCTTCTTCTACTTCTGCAACGACAACTTTTCTTTCTCCCCGCTTTCCAACCCCAACTCCCTCCTCACTTCTCGCATCACCACCACATCACGCTTTTGTCATCATCAGCGAAAACAATCTTAAACGCCAACGGAGACCGCCTTTGTCAATCCAGCAATCCAGTAATCGACTAGTCGCCCAGGATTTGTCTCGACTCAGCACAAGCTCACCTGGATTTTCTCACTTTCTAGTAGCCTCACAGTAAAAGGGTGCGCCCAGATCACATCCGCGCAGGTCAAGTCCTGATCTCGTCTGCCCTTCGTACAGCTGCTTTCGTTGCGGTTCTTGCACGTCGTCACAGCTATCCCCAGCTGGTGGTTTCCACTTCGCGCGTCACGTCAGAAAAATAAAAAGGACCACCGTATTCTTGCTCGCGCACGCGCCGGCCAGCAACATATATCTCTGGCCTCTCGGCTTCTCTTTTTTTGCTAGGACTTTGCACTGGCCTACGGCTTCTGCGCTCGTCTTGAGACGCACAGAAAGGACAGTCTCTTCGTACAAGCTGCTCTCTTCTGAGTACCCGGTGGCGCGGGCAAATTGCAGCTTCGTAACCTCGGTGATATACGTCGAGAAGCAAGGAAAGCAGACCTTGGATGCCGACCTGTTTGAGCCTTAATCAACGTACTCCGTCTTTCCACCCGTGACAAAGGAGCATGGTATTGGCATAAAACCTTTAATCAGCCTTCACCGTATCACAACCGTACTACATCGCAGCTTGTATCTCCAAGCCCAACGGCCAAGTTGATTGCCGACTTCAGCTGGTCTTGCTCGATTTTTCAAAAAAAAATCATCAATCATGTCGTCGTCACAGGCGGCCGTAGCTGAACTAGAGAAGGGCCTCGGGGACATGCAAAACCTGAAACCGCCCGGTGTCTCTGGCTCGAAGATCAATAGCCTCACCATGCTGTGTTTGAACAACGTCCAGGTAAGAAGCGCGCCATGTCTGGGCTCGACAGTATGCACGATGGAGGCACCAGAGCTAACCACACATCCTTTGACAGTACGAATCACAGCTGGTTCAGAAGTTATATACCCACTACAAGAAAACACCAAACACTCACAAGCTGGGCGTCCTATACGTCGTAGATTCCGTAACCCGCAAATGGTTGGAGAAGGCAAAGGCCCTTGAACAGCCCGTCACCCTTGGTGCACAGGATGGCACCTATGCTGCCGGTGTCCATAGAGTGACTGAACTAATGCCCATGTTCATGAACGCCATCATCTCTTCGGCCCCCGAGGATCAAAAGGTACGCACACAACCGCACACTCATGTGCCGTCTTACACTTATACCTCCATTTCTGCCAACGGACTAGACCCCGAGCACACTTGGGAGCGGCTGTAAGATCAGGCCACACCAGTCGTCTTCACTTTTCTAGACCATATTGTGCATCCATTCTTGGTTGTAATTAGTGTCCAGTATCATGTTGTTCATAAACTCACACCCGTATCGTCTTGTAGGAGAAGATCAAGAAGCTGGTCGACATATGGGAAAAGGGCCAGACGTTTCCTCCCGATATGGTCAACACCTTCAAAGAGAAGCTGAATGCTCATCAACAGCCCAGTAGGTTTTGCCCGGATCCTTCTAAGCATATTCCCTTACGCCTGTGCGGTGCTCGTTGTTTGCCTGATCTAACTGTATCGTGTGCCGATAGATGTCTCGACAACACCACCAGGCAGTCCCCCTCCCAACCCGCTGGCTTCCTTGCAGGCCGCTAGCAGACCTCTCCCTACGCCTACAACTACCGCCGTAATGCCGTCCAACATCCTGGAGACCTTAGCAAATCTTGCCCGCTTGAATGCGAATGCGGCTCAGAGTAATTCCAGCGCGGCCGCTCCTGTTCCCGCCCCGGCCGTAACTGCGGCTGTGGCCCCGTCTCCGGTACAAGTGGGGGTCCCGCAGATTCCTCCTGTTACTCCTTCCACGCCGCATCCCATGTTTCCTACTTCTGGTCAGCCTAGCAATGGAGCATTGCCAGCCGGATTTCTTCCCGGTGTGGGGCACCCGGGTATGCCGTACTTATCAGCATCGCAGCCGGCGGGGCAGTCGGTGAACATGCCACCGACGATGCCATTTGGCTTCCCAGCTCCGGCCGCACAGCCAGCTCAGCCTGCGCAAGTGCCAGGAGCAGCCCCTAGTGCGAATGCCGCCACGACGGTTCAGCTGTTCGCCGCCCTCGCCGCCCAGGGCATCCCTCTTGACAAGATTGCCAGTGTAATGCAGCTGATGGGTCAACCAAGTGGCACCGCCCCGGCAGCACCTCCCCAGTCCGTTGCTCAGCCTCTATATGCCGGCTATCCTCCTCCCCCTGCTGGCGGTGTATCTGCTGCCCCTGCATGGGAGTCCGTGAGACATGATGAATCACGTGATCGTAATGGCTATCATGATGGGATGAGGTCTCCAAATAGGCCTCGGGGTCGCTCTCGCTCACGCTCGCCGCGGCGCTGGGATGTCAGGGGGTCGCCTCGAGCCCGCGGTAACGATCGCTTTGATTATGGGCGGAGCACCCCGCCCCGTGGCCGTCCGGATGATCGTGGTAGAGACCGGGATATGCGTATTCCCGACTACCGACAACGGTCGCCCCCCAGCCGTAGACATGAAAGCCCCGGTCAGGAGCCGCCCTCCGAGAAATGGGTCAAACACGATCCTACTCTTCC
Organism: Neurospora hispaniola; assembly: GCF_033458365.1. Lineage (NCBI taxonomy): Eukaryota > Fungi > Ascomycota > Sordariomycetes > Sordariales > Sordariaceae > Neurospora > Neurospora hispaniola. The sequence goes on along the minus strand of NW_026944410.1, from coordinate 2,656,340 downwards.
CAATGGTCACATCAAGGTGTATAGCCGCACGCTGTTTGTCGGCGGTGTGACGTAAGTTTGCCAAGCTGTTTTCCAGCCTATATGTGCATTGACTGACACACATGTAGATGTTCCGAAGCTGAACTCCGCTCCATCTTTGGTCGCTATGGCGAAGTACAAACGTGCATTGTCAACAAAGAGAAAAGACATGCCTTTGTCAAGATGTACTACCGTCAAGATGCTGAGAATGCAAAGAAAGCCATGGAAGAGAACAGAGGCTCCGACGTGCAGCTGCGGGTAAGTTTGCGACTCATATCTTCGTTATTGGTCGCCAACTAACGATTTTGTAGACTCGCTGGGGTGTTGGCTTTGGCCCCCGTGACTGCAGTGACTACCAGACTGGGATTAGTGTCATTCCTATTCATAAGCTCACCGAAGCCGACCGGAAATGGATGTTGACGGCGCCCTATGGCGGAAGTGGTGGCCAACCTATTACCACCGGTCTTGTTGTCGAGGAGCCAGACATTGAGATTGGCGCAGGTGTTTCGTCAAAAGCCATCAGTCGACGTATGCAGACAGACAAAGGGGGTAACCATGGTCCCAAGTCAAGCCGCCGAGATGAGGAGCCCCAGCATCCTAATGGGAACGCAGGTGGACCGCCCCCTGTCGGTAACCGCTGGCGGCATGGTCGCGAGAAGCATCGAAACAACAGTGGCGATGACAGACGCGGCGATCGGAATGACAAGAATGCAGCCAACGATGACCCGATTGTGATGGGCTTGCCTGGAAACATCACTGTTGGACCGAACGGCATCAATTTTCCTCCTAATTATGCCTTCACATCCAACAGCACGTCCAACAACTAAAGGGTTCGGTTCCTGCTGGCTCGCGGAGATAAAGGCCCAGGGAAAAGCTGAGGAAGACGAATCTGAAGAGAAAGCACACAGGCGAGAGATCAGTTCAGGGAGGAGATACCCCTTGAGATGGATAAAGAACCACGGAGGAAAAAAAGTTACTGCTATGGGGCCGGAGGCTATCGTTATTTGCGGCGTATTGGTATTCATTTTTCTGGGTCACTACGTTAGTAGAGGGGCAGCGGTAGGGTATTGCTCTAGGTCCGGTGTATCCTATCTGGTTCTTCTTCAAAGCAGAGGGTTTCTTGATGGTTATGATCCTTCCGCGGCTGATACTTTATTTCTTCTCTTTCGTTAGATGCCTCTTGACGGTTTTACCATTCTGAAAACCGGTATGATGATTGGTAACCTTAGAGCGAGAAAAACGTACACTTCTTGTATTCTGCTGTAGTCCTTGCTGAGAAGCGTCTCATCCAACCTAGTCCTGCATAAAATAACGATCTATTTGCAGATTCACTGTGGTCAATGTCCGAGCTAGAATAAGTACTACTGAAGATGGTGTCTGCTCTCATTCGGACGGCATATGACAGAAATCCAGACCAAGGTCAAGTCTATTCGAGAACGTGTTTAACATTGGCGGTATTGTGCTTCTCCAGCTTACGTATCGCGCTGTGTTTGTACAACTCTGGCAAGTCAATGCACTGGCAAGGCGTTTGCGTTTGACCTCAAACTGATGGCAAAAGCATTGTAACGATAGAGCACTAGCTCGATAACGCTTCGAAGATTCGCTTTTGTATTCGGATGATCTTTCGGGTACCCAAGCTTTGTGCTGACCATATGCTCAACAGTACTCGATCAACCACCACCCTTGATCCCTTTACGCCTCCTTTTCCCCTTGATAGCCGTGTTTGGCCTTGCCTTCCCACTTACTGACTGGCTCGCGCCTCGCAGCACTCTCAATATTCCAACTTTATCCTTCCCTTGACCCCTGAATAAGCATCATCCTGTTTCATCAAAGTTAGCAATGCAATCAACTACATCCTTGCCACGAACTAGAGACTTACCTCAGCCTTCCTCTTCCTCCCCCCAAATCCATTCTCCCCGCCCATGCTCATTAATCCATTGTCACCACCACCTCCAGGCCCAACACCGCCACCAACACTGCCATTTACCTCCTTATGGCAACTGGCATGATATACCCTCTCGCCTACTTTCGTGGCGTCCATCCACACCCACTCCTGCGCCTCATCAAGCCACTTCATCTCGAATCTTTCCTGGCAGATGGGGCACATGTTATTGACTTTGGCGGAATCCTCGGGAACGGGGATGTAGTCGAGACCGCCCCTTTTGCCTCCCTTTCTACCACCGCCGTGACCGGGCATGGCTTTCCCGCCACCATGACCTCCCGAATGATCAGCACCCATGATGCCACCACCACCTGGGTACAGAGAGTTGGGGTTATAGGAATTATTGAAGCTCGCCTCGGGGTCATAATCATCCTCATCCTCATCCACATTATCATCATAGTTGAGTGTATCCTGACCCGGCACACCTCCACCACGACCACCAAGACCACCGGCACCACCGCCAGCAGTAGTATCAGAACGGTGACCGTGATCAGAATCAATCGCTTCCAACGAGTTCACCCAATCTGACTGCTCCACCCACCAGGAACGGTGCTGCCCGCGTCGCTCGGCGTCCGTCACCCGCTGGTGCACCCGGAAGTGCCAGTCCATGTGCGCTGTCTTCTTGCGCCGGCCTTCCTCGTCGGTGCCGAACCGCCGGCCGCACTGTGTGCAGGGGGGGCCGAGGTCTTCGTGGAGTTGGTTGATGAGTTGTGGGCCGCGGTACTGTTTGAGGGTATAGGTCCAGGCGGCGGCCGGGGCGGCGGCGGGTGCTGTTGCTACGGGAGCGGGAGCAGCAGGAGTGGTGCCGGACAGAAGACCGGATTGTCGAAGCATGGCAAGTAACGCTGATGGGTTGGACACTGGTGCTGGCGGTGCGGCCGCGGGAACGGTGGGAGGAGCGGAAGCTGCGGGCTTAGGAGCCTCGAGAGGTGGTGGTGCTGCCGGGCCCACTGTTGGTGTTTGTGATCGAAGGGCAGCCGCGATGACGGGTGGCAAGGCTGCCAGACTACCAGCGGCAGCAGCGGGAACCGGAGTAGGAGCTCCAGCTACCGGTGGTACAGCCGGTGGTGGTATCGGTGTCGCGATGGGAGGCTGTGGCGTGCCTGTCTGTGATGGTGTAGGGGTAGCAGACTTTCGGGTAGCACCAGCCAGCAAGGCGGCGAGAGCGCCTTGCCCGAACAAAGAGTCTATCGAGAGGGCACCTCCGGCACCAGCACTCGGACCCGCCACGGCCGAGGCAGAAGGAGGACGCCCCCCTGGTACTTGAGGAGGAGGAGGAGGAACAGCACCGGGAATGACCGGAGGTGTTGGGGTAGCGGTGTATGGGACGGGATATTGAAGAGGCGCGGCGGCGACAGGAGCAATGCCAGTAGCAGCAGCAGCAGCAGCAGCAGAGGCGGCAGTAGCAGCGCTGCGCATGTTTACGGACAGTTCAGTGATCTTTTCTTTCACGAGCATTAACTGCTCCTGCGGCACGTCTGGCCTCTGAATCAAGGTCTGCAGATCCAGCAAGGCCTTCAGTCTAGTTTGTTTACCTACGTCCAGCGGATCTCGCGCAAACTCGGCCCTCTCTGCAACGATGAGCTGCTGGATATCGTCTCTTAACCTCTCTATGCTTATACCCTGGTGAGGAACTTGGGGCTGGTGATAGGGGGCTCCATACGGAGGCTGGGTGGTGGCGCGAGGAGGAAGCACATCGGGACCCTGGGAGTGTTGTTAGTATCAATGCACAAAAGAGATCGAACAAGAAAGACAGGGGTAACATACGTTATGAGGGCGCATAGGGAAGGCCGCGTTTCCTCCGTGCGGCGGCATATGTCCGTTAGGAGGCGGATATTGCTGTCCTGGTTGTTGTGTCGCTGGTCGAACGTTTGGAGGAGTTGGCGTATCTCTGTGAGGAGGGGCTGGGGGACGGGCTCCGCGGAGCATATACTGCTGCCCTTGGTAACTGCTCTGGTTGACTTGAAGGGCAACATTCTTGGCCGCGATCAGGGCGTTCTCGATCGGTTTGACCACCTCGGGAGGGAACACGGGCTTCGTGGATATCGAGCCCGGTACTGGCTCCTTCCAGGTCTTCAGCATCTCGTCCATCTTCCGCCTGGTTGGGTTGTCGACTTTGGTGTAGGCGCCCATGAAGATGGAGTAGAGCTTGGGCCCAAAGTAGAGGGCGTATGGTGTCGGGACATTCTTGACCACCGAGTCGAGCACGTAGAGGGCCGGTAGGGTTCGAGGAGGTGGGACCTAGGTAAAGTATCAGACACATGCATCTTTTGAGGAAGTGGCGTTGCTCATAGGTCTCGGTTGTCTATGCCTTGGGCCAGAACCGTTGCGGTGGAGAGGCGGCGTACCTTTTTGATGTGGTTTGTCAAGACCTCAGCAATGGCCAAACCATGGTGGGCGTTCTCTCGCGCAATATTCGTCAAAGTCGCAATCTCTATCCTTGAGTTTACGGTCAAGTCCTCCAGGGCCTGCCGATAGTCCTCGGCAACATCAGCGGCGTCGTCGGCCATTGTTGAAAGCGTCAACGGATACCAGGTACCGCCGCAGACGTGGAACAAGGAGACAGACGCAGGGTCGCGCCAACTAATGATAGACCTTTTTTGGATTCTTGGTTTGTGCTTTTCGCAGCAAAGTGCTTGCGCGAAAGGGAATACACCACCACACAGAGATATGCTCAAACTGGCCCAAGTCTTTTTTCTCCTGGCCTTCAGGGAAGTTTGAAGGCGGTAGAGGCAGATAGTTTATCTTCTACCAGAAGTCACGACTTGATCAATGTGTGCGTTGTCTTGTTTTGTGTTGTCCTTGCTTTTTTCCCCCCCAAAGTGTAATCCTCCACGGCCTGCCTCTATTGATGTGTCACCCCGACCACGATCGACGCACCATTCGAAGCGTGCTCTTTGTAGTCAATGCTCGTCGGTATACAATTCTCTAGATGGCTGTCAAGAGGCGGCAAGTTGCAAAAGTGGCGCGAAGAGAACAGCAGAACAACAAAACGGAGGAGCAAAGACCGTCTAGATGGATGAGCCGAGATAGCGTGGTGATTCGGTGGTGATGGGCGGGTGAAGGTTGCTGAACTGGTGATTCTTCTGACGGGTCAATTCGAAGAGGTCTTTGTCCTCTTAGCTGTGGATTGTCGAGGGAACAGCGGGAGACCAGACACTTGTCGCGGTTTATGTACGATTTTCTTGGATTTACAGTTTCGAGTTGCAAAGTGGAAGGAGGGCGAGAAGATTGGTGACGAGAAGAAGTCGCTCCTCCCGTCCTCGCAATCCAGGTTGCTTTGTCTGCAAAGGGTGGACACTGGAGCCACTGCAGGCCAAGAAGGGCGTGAATGTGCTTTTGCAATACCTAGGTACCTAGTGTACATAGAGGTACCTACAATAGCCTGCCGCGATACGGATGCACACAAGGTAGGTACGTACTGTGTATCTTATCGGTATGCACAGGCCACTACATTGCTTGGGCTTATCAGACCCCACGTTGGGATCTCCTTTCACCTTCACTATCGCAAGCTGGATTCATCCATGTTCCCCATCACGCCTCCATGGGCTAAATGCAGGTCCTCAACTGAACTGAGTGCAGACTGACTTGGGTCTTTCTTCCAATTTTGGATCTCATAACGTATTTCTTTTCCTTTTCGTGATGCGATGACGCATACTTATCTTCACACATTTCACCACTGTTTCCCACATTATCAGCTTTCTCCCTTTTCGTGAGTCGTATCCCCTTTCGGAAGTGAACCATTAACTGTGTATTCTCAATTCTTCGTCATGATGGCACCTGAGCCAAGAATACAAAAACGCCTTGACCATATGCAGAATCTCTCATACTGGGTATTTTCAAAGGAACAAAAATGAAAAGAACAGGGGGGGGGGAAAAAAGAAGAAAAAAATGCCAGCTATCTACAGAAGTCCGTCGCTCATATCCCAGCCCATCTCAAATTGTACGACCCATCATCACTCAGCCCACCAACCCTTAGAACCGGGACATGTTCGCATCACTGTACAGACTCGGGCTCCTTCTACCGCCATTGTAGTAAGGGTGTAGCACAGTTGGCGGTCTCTGGACGTTTGGCGAGACGGGGCTGGAACGGTCATTCTGGGGCGGAGGGCTGTTGTTTCTTCCTGCGCCGGTGTTGATAGGGAAGCGCCCGCCACTGTTTCTGCGGTTGCTGCGGAAGCTGTCACCGCGTTCGAGGTCGACAGTATGATCACCAGATCGCTTGCTGTCCGTGTTCATCTGAGGAGTGGGCGCCACCACCCCAACGCTGGGGATGGGATCGCTAATGACGGGGAACCTGCCGGATTTGCGAAAGTTTTTGGGGAAGGCCGCCCTGGTCCATCTGTGCGCCCGCGCCTTGAAGGTGTTGTCCAGCTCCGGCTGCTCTTGCTCCTGCACCACCGGGGGGTAGTAGTGGTCGTTCACCGCCGGTGGCAGATCCTCGGGGTAGCCGCTCTGGCTACTGTAGTAGTCAGGGAATGGGTCCTGCTTCTCGATGATGCCCTTAGCTTGGTCACCGTGGCTGCGGATCATTCTGGCCGTGATTCGTCTTCTGATCTTGCCCTCGCCTTCAGAAGTGTTGAAGATGAGCGACGCGACGACGTTGAAGACGCCGAAAGTAAGGGAGAGGATGCCCGAGGCGAGTACGAGGCGCCACATGGCGAGTCCGAGGTTGTCCATGGAGTAGGCCGGTTTGACCAGATCGCCCATGATGGCGCAGCCCATGACGACCATGGCTAGACCGAGCCATACCAGTGAATGAGTCGGACATAGGACAGGCCAGCTCCTGGCAAAGAATCCTCTGAACGACCTAATGTTCAACTCGGAGATGAAGAGAAAGATGGCGACGGCGAAGACGAAGAAGTGGGAAGCCGAGTCGAAAAAGTCGAAGCGTCCACCAAGACATGAGAGTACAATCATGATCCAAGAGGACGCCATGGCCATGGCGAGGCCGACGAGGGTGAGAGCTCGAAGTCCATTGAGGACTAGGTAGCCGGTACCTTTGATCGTGGGAAGCATCTCGGGCTCCTCGTATTCGAATGCTGATTCGGGGTTCAGGTCAGTCCTGTCTGGTACAGGAAACTGGATCTCGCCGTTGTGCTGCTCGTGTTCATGCATATTGACTCACAATGAATGTCTTGATGAGACCGCTATCGTAGCCTCTGACCTGCAGATTGCTATTTTGTGTGGGTTTTTGTCTTGAAGATGTATCTGGCAAGCAGACGTTTTGGCGGTGGTCTTTTTTTCCTCTGTCGAAGACTAGGAGAGAAGAGTCCGGGGGAACAGGAAGGTAAGGAAAGGCGTAAGAAGTAAGTAGAGACCGTGGAGGTCTGGGTTCTATCGAGGACTTATGTAGCAATAAGGAATGAATGGCTAAGGATGGCCCATGGCCATTGTCTCCCAAGGACAATAGGGCTGCGGGAGGCTGAATAAAGAGAGCGAATGGTTCATACGGATGAAATGGGGAGTAGATGGGCCACACGCAATGGACACAATGAGGAGTCTACTGATATATCGGACGGCAGAGAAGGGACGCACATGCTCTTACAAAGGCAATGTTCCGTCGAACAATAGGATTGAATGATTGACGGTCCGGCACATGAATAGAACAGAGACGGCAAGGATCTGGGCCGTGAGTGTTTCTAGTGTTTCGCATGGGTCGCTTTTATCGAGGAAACTCTCATGGCCAATGAAGCAGTAGGCGCTCAAGGAGTTAAGTCGTCCCACTTGGGCTTTGTGTCTTTTTTTTTTTTGGACCGAGCCAAATGTGAGGATCCGCGGGATGAGGGTTAGCAGACCAGTCAGATCTGCTCATCTCCAAGGTTTTCTTTCCTCTTACCCTCGTCCAGTTTCCCCAGATATCTGGCGAGCTAGGAATGGTTCCACGGCCTGACGTTTGAGCCAGTCAATGGACGCAAGGCGGCTAAAAAAGACGTGCAGATCAAATCCCATCCAATGCCCCTGCAGCCGCCTCTTTCAAGTGAGCATGCTTGCAAGGAAATGGCCAAGGATACGTATCTTCCCAATAGTTGCCGGGGTCGATCTGGACAATGACTGAATTCATCTTCAAGTTGGGGTGAACTCGGCCGGTCGATTGGTTGACGGTTTTCGAGGCCCGTTTCAGATTTGCATGTAGCCTGGGACGTGGAAGTGCCTGCCCATTGTGCCCAAGCAGATGCTCCAGAATAGCAGCAGAGGTTTGGAAAACAGATGCGAAAAGTTGTAAATCGACCTGGACTTCGTCTCGCAGGTTCCTAGTCATATGACAACATTTGGAATTTGCAAAGCAACTGAACAGAGCGACTGTCCATGGATCGGCAGCGATGCATCTATTGTACCATGTACATGTACTGTACACTATTCTACGTGTGTTCGGATACTGCCGAGGCGGCGCTAACGATGAATGCTTCATGTGGGTCCTTTCACTTTGAGCGTTCCTGATCGTCCAAGATAGCGCTGACAAGATCTGATTTCAAAAGAGACCTAGATGTTGACAGCACGAATTAACAAGAGGCTCAAATGTCCCGAATATATCAGGCACGAGTTTCCAGGTTTCTGCATGACATTGATTGAGGTGGGTGTCGAGAAGGCTTCGTGAGTTGTGACTGCTCCCAATTCTACACTATCTACACTACACTACTACCTACCTACCTTGCTTGCCCCAATGCCCCTGGTGGCCCGTGCCTAACGACTACCTACAACCACCCTGCGGGCATCAGACCTACCTAGGTAGGTTCTCAGTAACTCGAACCCTGAGGTCATGTTTTTCTTCTTCTTTTGTGATGGAACTGAGCAAACGGCTCCTTTTGTTACTAGATTTGATACTGATATTCAAACAAATGCTGAGAAAAACAATCCGATGGAGTACAAGCCGAGAACAAGACTTCTCGCCGGGCTTACAGATTTCAGTACCCCGTGCTTACACCGCGATCATGACCCACCGCGCCCGATCCCTAGCGCAGAGGGAGATGCCAGAGCGCGGCAGTGTCCTTTGCAAAGCTGAAAATTCGATTGGCCACCAGGTCGCGCCCTGACCACCAGGCCTTGTCCGACCCCAGCAGTCGAAGCGCCCAGAACCAAACTCTCTTTGAGTGGGTCCAGTACGGTGGCTCCCTCACCACTCAGCCTCGCACCTCGATCAATGCTTTGAAGTCTTCTCGGATCCCCTGACCACTCACTCAGCCAGTTTTCCAGTTCCTCCTCATCGCGCGATCTTCCAGGGAGCACAACAACCGCCCGACCGGGTCTACGGACTTCTGAAACGCTCCTTAACTTCTATTCTTCGACCTCGCCCTGCCTTTACCCGCACGCGCTACTTACCGCGTCTAATTTCTTCGCTTCGTCATCCACTTACCGCCAACCGCCAAACACCATGTCCCGCGGTAACCAGCGCGAGAAGGCCCGTGAGGCTAACCTCAAGAAGCAAGCTGCTCAGGTATGACTTCCCAATACCGAAAGATGACACTAATCAGGGGCTTTGCTAATGTCCGCCCTTCTCCCTGCAACAGAAGAAGGTCAACACCAAGAGCGGCACTGAGATGCAGCGCGATAAGGAAGCTGTCGCCGCCCTCATGAGGGCCAAGCAGGCCGCCGGTAAGTTCTATCCACTTGGTCTCCAGGCTATCTCTGCCCATTATGACACAAATTTGTCATCTCTTCGATCAACGCCATCGCACTCTAGCCCCTTCTCTACTCCCTTGCTGACTCTCTTTCTCCCACTTAGCCGATGCGAAGAGGGCTGCTGAGGCTGCCAAGAAGAAATAAACGGCCATCTCAAACAGTCCAACTACCCACGTGGTTGGAGGAGATACGAATCTGATCAACGGGAACTCGTCTTTCTCGCTGCGCGATTATCTTTGTTTACCTCATCCCCATAGTCGACAGCGACTATAAGCAGTTGCGGGGATGCCCCCGTGTCTATCAGACCGGGATCGGTCTTTCCATCCATCTTTATACCGTTCGGAGTGTTTTACGGCGTCACAGACCAGGGAGGAAGACTTGGGGAGTATCTTGATTTATTGGAGCAAAGCTTGGGCATTCATGGCGTGAGCGTGGGAATACCATCTTGAATTAACACAATTTCTTGGAAGCATCATCAAATCCGGAAGGCTTTTTTTCCCGTGTGGGGCCGACGCATGCTCGGTCGGCTACGGTTGTCCTTATCACTGTTTTGCATGTGCGCAAACTGGCTTGTCAGACTTCTGTCTTTTGGCTGACCTCGGTATTGCAGCTCCTTTGTTGATTCTTACGGCATTTGATAACCAAGGTAAGGACAGCGGCGGGATAACATTTCGCAGTGAAGAAGATTATTAATGTGTGTAACGCTTCAAGCGACAGCCATTCCTGACCAAGTTATAGGTATCCAACCGTAATCCTGTCCCTTGCCCCTTCATGCGATCAACTCGCAAACAATTTCCCAGCCAGAAAGGCGTGCTTCAGGTTATTGACATGACTAGCACGGTCAAGAAAAGCTAAAGTATACAAGTAGCATCTTTGATACTACAGAAAAAGAACATGGCATTCCCTTCTCTATCGCTGACTTTCTTTCAAACGCTCCAAGCATCAGATGCTCACATCCAAGGTGTGTGTGCTTAGGCAGCAGGAGGAGCACCCAGAGCCATGGCTCTAGGAATCGAACCTTGGATGATGTCAGCTTTTGGTCACGGAATTGAGATGCAGGCGAACTACTCACCACCTACGCCACCAAAGGCGTTCACACCCTGGGCCGCAACATTGGGGAAGGAACCGGCAGCGCAAGAGACGGCGCATACGCACGAGCCGTCCGCGGCAACCTGGCCAACACCAGTCACAATGTTTCCAGTTGCTTGGGCCGCACCACCAGCCACGGCTGTTGCAGTGGTATCACCGCCAACGGTTGCGGAAGGAGCTGCGGGAGGAGCAGCGGAAGCATTACCGCCGGTGATGCCACTGTCCGTGCCAGTGCCGTTCTGCGCAATGGCCTGGGCTTGGAATTGAGCATGGGTCTTTTGGGCAGTAGGGTTAATGGAAAAGACCATGCCCTTGCCGCAGTGGTTTGCTTGGCGGCAGTAGAACCCTGTGAGGGGGTTAGCAAGACCATTAAATCGAGGAGTGGAAAAAAGAGGAGAAAGAAAATAGAGAAAAAAAAAAAAAAAAAAAACATGGGGAAACCTTACAAAGAGGCGTATCAACCATGACCTGCATAGCGACCTGCGGCGGAGGGTTGACGGTGTTGTTGACATTGGCCTGGAAACCCGAGTCCATGCCTCCAGGGAGCGCCACGCAGGGTTTATCAAAGGCCGACTGCGTCACGGTGTGGTTCTGGCTGAGGAAGGTGAAGATGACGGTATCGCCCACGGCCGCCTTCGTCTGCGCCGGGCTAAAGGCCAGACCTTGCGGTCCGCCGACGGTGACGGTGTGCGTGGCGGCTCCTCCTGCTGGGGCAGCGACGCCGGCGGGCTGGGTGGGAGTCGCCGGAGCGGCGGAGGGCACGCCAGACGCAGGAGCGGTGCTGGCTATCGCCGTCGCGTCGGCGCCACCGGCGGCACCGTTGACTACCGTCGCGGCTTGGGTGGCGGTCACGGTGACGGTCTTTTCCGAGTTGATAATGGTGGTAACGGATCCGCCACCTAGGTTGACCCAGAGGAGGTTGAGCTGAGCGTTGAGGCCTGCGGTGAGACCGATGAGCTTGGCAAGTTCGGCAATTTCTTGCTCTGTTGCTTTCTTGGAGTCTTTCCCGTTGTTCTTGTCCTTGTTATCCTTGTTGTCCTTGCTGCCATTGGCGTTGGCGTTGTTGTTTTGGTTGTCATTGCCCTTGTCACGAACCTCGAGAGCAATGTCTCCTCGGCGGACGCTGGGGTAAACGTTGTGAGCAACCTTTCCGAGAGCGAACGGGGCCATGCCCAGAGCGGCCAAAACTGCTGTCGTAACCTTCATCTTGGGTATCTTTGCTTGTTCCTTCTTCTGGTTCCCTTCTCAGCAACTCCTTGTTCCCTCTTGGTTTGCGATTGAGAACGGGTATTATCGTATATTCGTGAAAATTCGTCTCTGTGCCCTATCGACCGGGAAAGGGATGCGCCGGAGTGCGAAGATGATCGGCAGGATATATATGTCTAGATGTGATGTCGTACGTATAAACAATTGACGAGTTCCTGCTCTGCGTTGATATATCAAGAAGCGAAGGTTGCGACAGGAAGTCCGAGACGGAAAAAGACTGGGGGCAAAAATGAGAGAAATGACCTAGCACACACACAGAGAAAGAAGACAACGGATGAAGAAGAGGAAGAAGACGAACAAGGTGAGAAGGGAAAATGAGGAAATAAGGCCCTTCTTGAAGTTTTACTTTCAGAAGTTTCGGATCTCACGATTCCGGGGATGCAGCGTGACTGATCGTAGCAAGGGAAGCCATTGCTTCCCATCTCAACCTCGGGCACACACATTCTAACATTCGGCATCCGGGCGTTATAGCTCGTAGGTAATAGCAATGACAGGGTCCCTAGTGATGGACTACTAGCGGCCAGGAAAAGGAGGTTGTCACGAAACATTTTCCAGGGATCATTCCACGTGACGGAGGCGTTGGCACAATAACATCTTCCCTTGACTGCTCTGCTACTATAGCAGCATTCGGCATTTTGGGCGAGAAGTTTCCGTACTTGGCTGATATGGGAATGGCTACATAGGACTAGGCAGTTGGGAAGCCTGGGATAACGCATCGGTTGAATCTGTTTCCACTAATCCCTGGCGCTATTGTCTAAATGTCGCATTTTAGGTGCTGTGGAAGGTTGTATGGTAGTATCAAATGTATAGCTCAGCCTCGATTCATTCCGGTCCATGTTTACGGGAGGGAGGACGGATATGGGAAAGATGTAGGAGCCAGGAGGTGTGCTGTAACAGATTCGTCTCAGAGTGTGTTTTGGCTTTTGGGGTGCTGCTCTAGGCGAGCGCTTTGACGCAGGCTGGTAGGGGGGTACTTTATCAGTTTCGAATGACCACCCACCATCTTGACGACAATTTGTGAAGAGGTAGGATGTACATAAGTACCGAGAAACTCCCAGGAATGTCGCTCTTCCATCCCGCAAGAAGAATGACAACATCAGACCCAAGAGAAAAGATTTTGGGGAGTGACTCCGAAAAGCCAAGTCTCGCCTTATCTAGTAGGAAGTGATCCGCAAAGGTTGAGGTGGTATCTGTAACGAGCAACCAATTGCCCTGTGGAACCCTATGCGCTTGTCGCCCCCGTTTTAAACCCAAAAATGACTACGGTAGAGGGACCCCTTTCAGTTTCTATATAGTAACTGGTTGTCCCGATGGTATTCATTTGCTTGCCTTTGGAGCTTATTATTGGATTCTGACCTTCTTGATTAGTACCTTGGTGATCCTGTCTTGACAATACCAAGTCAAACAGATTCATGTTTAATATACATCACCTCCACAAACCATCAATGACCGAGTTGGGAGCAACATGCCGTCCAGGTATGGCATCCATTTTGCGGTAGAGGCATGATCAAGATCAAAGGCCCACTTGACGCCGTAAAGCAGCTTGCGGATGTTTCTTGGGCCGGTCGGGGGTTAACTTGGCTAGACGGGCTGACAGGGTCGTGGGTGTGCGACCCCGGCTCATATCACACTCGGTGTTTGATGTTCCATGCGTCTTGTGGTGAAAAAAAGTGGACTTGGGAAATCTATGATGTGAGCGGTATATCAGAAAGAGAGCCATCGGTATCGTTGAAGCCTGGCAAGCCCGGCTTGGGCATGGAGCTATTCACGATGGAACATAGGCCGTCGTAAGTGCTCGACTTCGGTAGTTGACCATGCAGCCCATAATCGGTGTTCCGTTCCCTCTCCCTCAAGGGGGCGACCGATCGTGGTCCAGACTCTTGTGGCCCCGGCACGACGGAAGGGCAGAAAGCCATGGAGAGACTCACAACGGGATCCGACAGCAGAAAATTGTCTAAGACTGTGGGTATCATTTGTGTTTTTCCCCTCCTGGAAGATTATATCCCTTGTGTTAAACTCGCACCCCCATCACAACCATACAACGGTGCTTGGTAGAGACAAAACGCACCGAAAGCACTCTCGGTCAGAGACGACTACCTTACTGCTGTGCCTGCTCATGCAGAGCCTTTTGTTTCCCTTCGTAGAGACCGGTGTAGTAGCCTTGAATGAAACACATCATGTCAGGAATTCGGGTTTATCTTCAAAGGGAAAAAGAGGGAAAGAAAAAAAAAATGCTATGTCCAAGTCTAGACACAACGTACCTGCGTAGTACCATGACATCAAGAGCTTCTTGAGCTCTTCATCCTGCACCGAACCCAACATCAGTTGGGGTCCGGGACCAGGCAAGCTCGCTGCGGTAGGTTCAGCAGCAGCAGATTGTTGGGTTTCCAGTCCGTTTTGAATTGTGTTGACGGGTGTAGTCTGTTTCTTGGTTAGACTTTGATCTTTAATAACCTGAAAGATGACGGAATGCGAATTGAAGAGAGGGGAGAAATAAATTTGAAAAATTCATTTCAGCTTCACTCACCTTCACTTCAACAGCGGGTGCCGCGCCGTCCTCCTCCTCCTGATGGAGATTTGCAGCACCGCTAGGCTTGGCACTCTGATCTCTGCAAAATAATCATGTATCAGTTTGATTTCGATTTCAGCACTGGTTTGGAGCTTGGGTTGGGACAAGGAGGGATCACAAACTCGACTTCACCAGCGACACCCTCGGGAAGTGCTGCTCCTTCGGCGTGTATGCTGTGATATTTCTGTTGTGGCCCGTGGTTAGCTAGGTGATGCTCGTGCACATGGATAGCTCTGACATACCTTGTACTCTGCCAATGCCTCGTTCCATGAGTTCACTAGGCCAGAGTCGTCCCAGATCTCATCATGGGATGCCATTGCTGCGAGATTTCGTCGTTTCCGTACCGGGGGTGCGCGGTTGCAAACAAGCGTGAAATGCCGTTGCTGGCTGCTGCGAGTTTGGAGGATTTGGGACAAAATTCAATTGTTAGTGCACCTCGCGCCCGGATGGCAATTGACTACCTATCCGTCGCCTACGTACCACACAGCTCCAACCGTCTGCACCTCACGGCACTCACTGGCCCAAAAAGAACATTTCGCACCATCTTCAACAATGTCAACACACCAGAGAATTTGGGATCATTGTCGGCTTCAAAGTCCGCCCCGGACGGTCAAAGGCTCCTGACCGGGAGAAGGTGACGATTTCAGCCCGGATAGCGGGACCGCGGAAAACCTCAGCCGCAAAGACACAGTCGGACATGGACGGCACCGAAGGTGGACCACCACATTTGCTTTCGGCGTCCCTTTCCCCGAGACAACCTCAGCCTTTGGTACCACCGGTTGTTGCCTCCTTCTCCAGGTATCGTATGCGATCGTCAGGAGCTCAAGCAGTCGTGTGTTCGATCTTGACTCCTTTGCACACCGAGATATGCCAGATGAAGATCATGGAAAGTCCTGATGGAAACCTCAGCCAAGCGAACAACACCATAAACCGCTCAGACGTGGGAGGTGCATCTCGGGACAAGCGCCAAGGAGGGGAAGCCAACGCCTCTGGCCACGCCTGGAACGCTGAATGCATGGTCTCGGAAACACGGAGATCAGCGTGCTGATCCAGCAATTCTTTCAAGCCCTCGATATCTCTGCAAGTCCGATGACCTGCTTCATTGGTTGATAAGTCATATTTACCGGGTACCTGGCTGAGATGGCGGGATGGCACTGGGACAAGTTCGGAGAAGAATTATACACTACACGTACAGCGTCCGGTGGGATGAAAAGTACCCCTGGAGCCCTATCGGTAGAGCTAGGGAGTGTGGGGTACATGCTAACTAAACATACAGCCTAATCGCTTCCTTCACGTCATGCGGTCCTCCCCGCGATCCAACAGGTACAAAGAGCTAGAGCTCCTCCTTGAGCTTCCCATCTCGACATCTTTCCTTTTGAATTTGCTGTTTCTCTCACTTCATTTCTCATAATCCAGACATTAGAGCCGTACAACAAGTCGCCCGGACGGTCTATCAGCTCGGCTCTCCCTCATCGCTCAGCCTCACCAATTAGAGAAGCCATGTCGTAAGTGGAAACAAACAACCACTTACTGGCATGTAACGTCACCAACTGACTCCGGAACAGGTCTTCACAGGTTCGGGAAATTCTCGCCGTTTTTTTACAATCCGAGAACACGAAACTTACCGCAGAGTGGCACAGGACCACTACATTGGCATCGACGTCGGAACAGGCTCAGCCCGAGCTTGTATCATTGACTCGACGGGCGATATCAAGGCACTCGCGGCCCAAAACATCAAGCTATGGACGCCTTCCTCGGGCCTTGAAGGCTCGCAATACGT
The DNA here is from genome assembly GCF_033458365.1 of Neurospora hispaniola. Lineage (NCBI taxonomy): Eukaryota > Fungi > Ascomycota > Sordariomycetes > Sordariales > Sordariaceae > Neurospora > Neurospora hispaniola. The sequence goes on along the minus strand of NW_026944410.1, from coordinate 2,640,056 downwards.
ATGTAGACCAAAACGAGGGACAGCAGCATCTTCCCAGCTCAGACACTGACGTCTCACTTAGGAACAATCAACGACAGACATCTGGAATGCCATTTGCAACTGCGTGAAGCAGGTCCTGGCCGAATCCAAAGTGGACCCGAACTCCGTGAAAGGAATCGGATTTGATGCCACATGCTCGCTGGCCGTTTTCACCCACGACACAAACGAACCTGTTCCGGTGACCGGTCCGGATTTCAAGAATGATGGCAATGACAGGAACGTCATCTTGTGGCTCGACCATCGCCCTCTGGCGGAAGCGGAGAAGATCAACAACACCAACCACAACCTACTCCGTTATGTCGGCGGCAAGATGAGCGTGGAAATGGAGATTCCCAAAGTTCTCTGGCTCAAGAACAACATGCCGCCCGAGCTGTTTGCCCGCTGCAAGTTCTTCGACTTGACGGATGCCTTGACCTACATGGCAACTGGAAAGGAGATCCGAAGCTTCTGCAGCACTGTGTGTAAGCAGGGGTTCGTGCCTGTGGGCGTCGATGGTAGCGTAAAGGGATGGCAAGAAGACTTTTATGAGACCATTGGTCTGAGCGACCTCGTGACGGACAACTTCATCAGGATGGGCGGAGTTGACGGGGTAGTGAGTGCCTGATCCGAGTGCTGACTGTTTACGAAATGGCTAATCATCAAATAGAACGGCTCTTGGATGAGCGCGGGGGAGCTTGTTGGCGGTTTGTCTGAAGAGGCAGGCCAACAGCTCGGCCTACCTGCTGGTATTGCCATCGGCAGCGGTGTTATCGACGCATACGCTGGGTGGATTGGGACAGTTGGGGCCAAGGTCAAGCTATCCCCGGGTCACCGCGACGACAGCGTTGCACCAAACGACGTATCGCAGGCCTTTACCCGTTTAGCTGCCGTTGCTGGCACATCAACCTGCCATCTCGCCATGTCCAAGGGTCCGGTTTTCGTACCCGGAGTTTGGGGTCCGTACAGGGATGTTTTGATCCCGGGCTATTGGATGGCTGAGGGAGGTCAGTCGGCCACAGGCGAGCTCATGAAGCACATGCTGGAGACGCATGTCGCATATGACGAAACCGTCAAAGAGGCTGAAGCTGCCGGGAAGAACATTTACGATTACCTCAACGAACATCTCAAGGAAATGGCCAAAAAGACCAACGCGCCGTCCATATCATACCTGGTCCGCCACTTTTTCTTCTATGGCGACCTTTGGGGCAACCGCTCGCCCATTGCCGACCCCAACATGCGTGGAGCCATCATTGGCATGAGCAATGACAAGAGCAAGGACGGCATGGCCTTGTTGTACTATTCCACCATGGAATTCATCGCCCTCCAGACGCGACAGATTGTCGAGGCCATGAACACTGCCGGACACACCATCAAGAGCATCTTCATGTCAGGCAGCCAATGCCAAAACGAGATTCTGATGGACCTGATTGCCACGGCATGCGACATGCCTGTCTTGATCCCTCGTTACGTCAACGCGGCAGTGGTGCACGGGGCGGCCATGCTGGGAGCGAAAGCGGCCAGTGCCAAGCCGGATGGCACGACTGAGCCTCTGTGGGACATTATGAACCGCATGAGCAAGCCCGGCAAGACGGTCTGGTCTCGTGGTGATGCCGCCGAGAAGAAGCTTCTGGATGCCAAGTACGAGATCTTCCTTGACCAGGCTAGGACTCAGCAGGAGTATAGAAAGAAGATCGATGCGGCCCTCAAGGGGTCATCGCTCGAGGGTCAAGAGGCCAACTAAAAGAGTATAGAGTCATTTGAGAGGTTGCCAGGAAACGTAGAACTGGAATTGGCGTGGAGTTCTTGATAGTATGGACCTAATGGGCAGTACATCAGTAGATGCCATTAAGTAATTCGGTGTTGATGATGTGAATGATGATGTCTGTGTTTTTGTCATGAACGGTGAAAGTGTGAATGATATCACGAGAGCGTACTGTAGAGATTATTGGTGTTGTAGGTACCTGGAAGACTGTGTGCTGTCGAAGCTGGGATGGAAGCAAATGCGTAGACCAGGGAAGTATTCGGTACTTTCGGACTACCGGGTCGCTCCGTGCAGCCAGAAGTAGATGTACTTGTTTCTTGGCGCCCCACATCAAAGGCTGGGGAGCTGCCGCCTTCGCGGTGCCAATTCAAGAAAAACAAATCGACAAGGCGACGCAAAACAACAAAAACACCACAAAGACTCCAAACGGCACCGCCGCTCTGCTAGTCCAGCACAGCAAACGCGCGTCGACCAAACGCGTCCCACCGCATTTTCCACACACGTTGGCGGTTTTCTTTGGTCCAAATCGACACTGCAACCATGTCGCTCTTCGGTAACCTGGGCGGAGCGACCACGAGCGCGCCAGCAACCAACACTTTGTTTGGTGGTACTGCTGGCAACACCACTGCCACCTCGCTGTTCGGAACCCCGACGACCAACACGGCCCAAACCGGCACGACAGCGACTGCCCCAGCGACTGGCGGTTTATTCGGCGCCAATCCCGCGACCACTCAAGCGACCCCCTCCCTTTTCGGCGGCACCGCGACTGCGACCGCTCCAGCCACCGGTGGTCTGTTCGGAAGCACCCCAGCTGCGACAACCGGCACCGCGACGGCCCAAGCAGGAACCACGGGCGGTTTGTTTGGAAACACTGGCACGGCCACAGATGCCAAACCGTCGCTATTCGGTACAGGCACCACCACGACCACCACCCAGCCAGCGACTGGTGGTCTCTTTGGAAACCTGGGCACCACCACTGCCAATCAACAGCCAGCTGCCGGAACCACTGGGGGTCTATTTGGTGGCTTGGGCAACACCTCAACAACGGCTGCCAAGCCCTCCCTCTTCGGTGCCCCGGCTACTTCTACACAACAACCTGCCACCATGGGAGTTCCCGGTACCGCGAGCGCCAGCCTCTTCGGAGCTACCAACAACCAAGCCCCCGCCAACAACTCTGCACCCGTCAACCAGACCAGTGGCGCCTTCTTCGACAGCCTACTCGCCCGCAACAAGAAGCTCGCCGAAGGGGAGACGGCGCTCGGCGACCTCCCAAGTCTCCAGCTCGGCCTTGGTGATCTTCGTCAGCGACTCAAAAAGGTTGGCCCTCCGACACAGGGTCGTCCCATTGATGGAAAGGCACACTACTTCCTCGCCGCGTCTGGCGTCGACCCAGGCGCTGCTATCAGAGATCTCGGCGCCTTTGGCCTTGGGGCACGGGCGGAAAGGCCACAGACTGGATATGGAGCTAGGGATGAGGTGGATGTTGAGACGTATCTGTCCAACTTGCAGCAGAAGACAACGCTGAGCATGATATCGGATGGCCTGGAACGCTCCGTCCGTGATTTCGACAGCTTCCTGGAGGAGAACGTGACGATGGAGTGGGAAGCACAACGGAAACGTATCTACCAGCACTTTGGTATTCAGCCCAGGAACGAGGCCGAGCGTGCCAGTGGTTCGGCCCGTGAGGGAGGGTTCGGTCGTTCTCGTCGCAGAGGCTCTCAGACCCCTCACGCTACCCAGAACGCGAGGTCAGGCTTGCAGCGATCCATCATAGGTACGCCAAGCCGGATTGGTTCTCATGCGCCCGAGTTCTCGGATGTCGAAAAGGACGCTGGCACCTCTGTTAGCACATTTGGCTCGGTGGAGGACCGGTTCCTTCGTGAAAAGCAGGAAAAGCTTTCCGAGCAGGTCCGCTACGTCAACGATGCCCGGCAGCACAGGGAGCCCGTTTATATTTGTCGCGATTTCGCGGATCTGGAGAGCAGGTCTGGTGACAAGCATGCGCCGCATATTGTGGATGCGTATCGGGCCATGATGGAAATTGTCGGAGAGAACCCTCATCTGGGTCAGGTGCCAAGGGAACGGGCATTTGCCAAGAAGTACCTGGATCCCAGTACCTCATCCAAGAATGCTGTTGATATGAGAAAGCAGATCCTCGACGGCGCCAACCGGTTCTTGGAGAAGCAATTCTTCGACGAGGTCAACGCGCTAATCGCCAAGTATCCTCAGGACGCGAACCTTGGAGGCAAGCCCGACGTTGTCAGCAAGATCAAGGCGTATATCAGGCTCCGGATCGCCCGCAAGACGTTGGTCCCCGATAACACCGATCTCCAGTCTGTCAACGGCGAGTACATCTGGGCTGTTGTCTTCTATCTCTTGCGCGCTGGTTTTGTGAACGAGGCGGCCACGTACGTCAACGACATGCAACATCACTTCCGCAGCATCGACAGGACGTTCCCAGGTTACATCAACAGCTATGCCTCTAGCGAAGATCGCAGACTCAAGCGTCAGATGCAAGACCGGTGCACTAGCGAGTACAACCAGCGTATTCGCAACGCCCCCGAAGGCACCATCGACCCGTTCCGCATGGCCTGCTACAAGATTATCGGTCGGTGCGATGTCAGCAACAGGAGTCTTGACAACCTCAACACAGATGTCAACGACTGGATCTGGCTGCAGTTCAACCTCGCCCGCGAGTCTGCCAAGGAGCTTGAGATTGCCGGCGAATCGTACGGTCTTCCTGAGCTCCGAGCCAGCATCAAGGAGATTGGCCTCAAGCACTTCCCCAAGAGCCCTGCCGAGGACACTAACGGTAGCTTCGGCATGTTCTTTTTCATGCAGATTCTTGCGGGCATGTTCGAGGAGGCTATTGCTTATCTCTACCCCTTCTCTTATGTCGATGCTGTCCACTTCGCCATCGCCCTGACCTACTACGGCCTGCTGCGTCCTGCCGATGCCTTCACTACCGGCAACGAGCTGCTTTCTTACAGCACCCGTGGTCTCCCGCAGATCAACTTCGGCAGAATGCTGGGGTACTACACTCGCGACTTCCGCGCTGCCAACGCCGCCTCCGCCGTCGACTACCTGGTACTCATCTGCCTCAACGCCGACGACGCCGCCGGCAACGGCCAAGCCCAAGCCCAACTCTGCCACGAGGCTCTCCGCGAACTTGTCCTTGAAACCCGCGAATTCAGCAAGCTTATCGGCGACATCAAGCCCGACGGCCACCGCATCCCCGGCGTCATCGAGCAGCGCGGCTCTCTCATCGCTCTGGGCCACGAGCAAGAGTTCGTCACGCAAATCACCCACCAGGCTGCCACCTACGCCGACGACAACGGCCGGACCACGGACGCCGTCCTGCTCTACCACCTGGCCGGCGACTACGACACCGTCATCGCTATCGTCAGCCGTGCCCTCAGCGAGGCTGTCTCGCTCGAGATTGGCGAGGATCCTCTGCGCCTGGTGCCCATCAAGCCCCGTGCCGACGGCGACGTGGCCAACGCGCAGCAGGGAACGAGCCTCAGCCTGGCGGCGATCGATGATCCTGTTGAGCTGGCCCATACCATGATGTCCATGTACGAGCGCGATGCCATGTTCTTGAACCATGTCCGCGACCAGAACAGGATCGCATGCAATATTTTGTTGAAGATGAGCGAGATTAAGGAAATGATTCAGCGCAACGAGTGGGCCCAGGCTATCGATGTATGTTCTTTTCATTCCTTTCCTTTCCTTTCCTTCCCCTCCTTCTCCTCCTCCTCCACCCACACCATCTTTACCCCCCACCAAGTACCGTTCTACTAACACGCCCAAACCAGGTCATTCGCTCCCTCGAAATCCTCCCCACCGACGATTGCATGGGCGACCCCGCCAAGATCCGGTCCTACGCGTCCAAGTTTTCGAGTCTGCCCCAGCCTGTAGCCATCAACGTGCCCAACCTGCTCATGTGGACAATCATCTGCTGCACGCGGCAGCGCGAGCGGCTGCTTACCGGCCAGTTCGTCGGCAACACCGGCACGGCGCGCGAGATGCTTGCAAGATTGAAGCAGATCACGGTGGACTTGACGACGTATACCAGCCAGCTGAGGTACAGGCTGCCGCCGCATTTGATTGAGGCATTGGCTCGGGCTAGTGCTGATTGAGTTTTTGGGGGGTGTTGGGTGTGTTGTTGAGGAGGGTGAGAGGTGAGATGTTGGGGTAGAGGATGAATGTTTAAGTAAAGCTAAGGATTATGGACTTGGTTACGGTTATCAAGAGAGGAGTGATGAACGATTATCATGTTGGAAAAGAAGGACTCGAAACAGTTGATCAGTAGAAGACCTGGTGATAAAACCCTTGGAAATCTCAGTCGTCTGTCAGTTGGCCTGGGACGAAGTGATTCAAGTTCGCTAGCCTTTGTACAAGTCAATACTGGTTTGCTTGTTTGTATGGTTCTTCGGACTGGAGTTTGAACAGGGGAGATGTGGAACTCTTATTAGTCTCCTAAGAGCAAAACTGGGCTTCATTTACAGCATCATAGGACAATGATTAAGGGTTTAGGACGTCATAGAAGTCACTGATGCCTCTCTCTTTCACTTTTCCAAAACTACTGTAGAAGTTATCGATCTACGGTGGTTACCCGATAGAGAGCCAAACACTTTCCTATATCTAGCAAATCTGCCGTTTTCAGTACCAGACCAAGGAACAAACTAGGGCTGGGTTTTATAGCACTCTCTGACACAAGTCATTGTGGTGTAGGGTGTGAAGATGGTGTGGCCAGACGTCCTTTTGCCACACGACTGGTGTGCTCTTTCTTCGTCGGTGCCCCCTTTTCAATGGCAATCCACACAAGTCAGGGTTGTTCACACATTTTCAAAGGTGCGAAGCGAGTTATTCGGAACGAAAGCCGCCCCCCTCTTTCCCTTTTTTTTTTTTTTTTAACCCTTTTCATCGAGGTATAGTAATGTAGTGCTCACAGAGCCAAATTATTTCTGATATATTAGAGGGAAATCATTGGTATCCATTATAACTATTTTCTTAACATCTTCTGGCCATTAATATCCCCGGTTCCGTCGGGCCACTTTTGTCGCTGTCCGATTTCAGTCCTATGCATCCTGGGTTGCCGCTGATTCCCTTCCGCCACTGATGTTCGCCGGTAGTTCTGGATGAGAATGACATCGCCAGTATGTTAGACACTCATCCAGACTCCCATCGAAGATCCATCAACTATTACATATCACCAACCAATCATGTCCCCTCGCTCAGCCGTTTTAAGTCGCACCCACACCCACCACGGCCCGGTCACGAAGGCGGCATCCCCACCAACGCCTTGAATTCTTCGAAACACCTATCCCACATTTTTTCCCCCTGCGGCGTCTTCCTCCACCTGTCTACCCTTTCTAGACAGTCCAGGTCATCCCTCATGTGTTGTTGACTCGTAGTCCCGTTCAAGACCACCACATCCGCTCCCAGTATGGTTAACGCATACCAGGCGGCTTCCAGACTTATTCCCAACTCCCCATCTCCGCTCTCAAGATCCCCTGGCCCTGCTGGCTCTCCGGTAACAAGGTTGCCTTTCCCACCATCTTGTTCTCCTTCTCTTTGTTCTTCTGCTACTGCTGCCGCCGCCGCCGCCGCCGCCCCCTCTGCCTCCAGCGCCTCCACCTCCTGTGTTGTCTTAGGCACCGCCGCCGCCAGCTCCCTTACAAACTTCTGAGTCGGCCAATCGCCCCGGTTGCCCGTCAACGTCCAGAACCCTTGGTAGCGCGTCCTCTTCTCGCCTTTCCAGCGCGTACTGTTCTGGTTCGCGCACCACCGGCGTAGCTCGTAGTCCCACCGGCGCTCGGCGCGGCGAAAGCGGTTTTGAATCACCGTCGGGTACACCGTCACGCGCGGGTCGGCGACAAGATACTGCAGCTCTGGGAGGGTAATGTTGGAAATGCCTAGCGAACGAATGCGGTGCGGGACGAAGGACTGTAAGGCCGTCCAGGCTTCAAGCGTCGACACAGGGTCGGGGAAGGGGGAGTGCATTATTAGGCAGTCTATGTAGCTTGTGTCCTCTTGTGATTCGGGCGAATCGGCGTGGGCGAGGTTTCGCAGAGAGGAGGTCACGGAGGCGAGGACTTGTGAGGTTATGGTTGGGTAGAGGGCGGGTTCAGCTAGGAAGGCGTCGTCGTGGGGAGTGTACTTTGTTTGGATCTGTCAGAATATAGGTTAATTTATCACGGTTCAGAAGAGTAGATAAGTCAGGTAAGCCATGCTAAGATTGCTCACAAATAGCTCCTCCCGGGTGACGATTCCGTCCCTGATGGCCCTTCGAATACCCTCGCCAGTAAGCTCCTCGCTGTAGTGGCGCTTCATGGCAGCCGTATCAATACCGCGGAAGCCTTCCTTAATGGCCTGGTAGACCAGGTCGGCGGTACGGTTTTTCTTCCAGGCTGTGCCATAGATCATTCGTGGCATATTGACCTTTGGGTGGAGGGGATCTGACCCCGCAGGGCTGTTGATTGACGCATCCGCGCTCGCCATGGTGGTGGTACTACGGGTGCCTCTCAGCTGCCTGGTAGCAATGGAAGAGAAGGCAGCGCCGCTTGTGCTCCAAGCTTCACAACCTTGTGTGGTGATCTTGTTGTTCAAAGAACAATGATAGCACGGGATGCCGTTGGTGTTGGTCTGACGCGGATGGAGGAGGAGCCCGCGGGCGTGGGCATGAGCAGGACGGTTGGGAGATGGTCGCACGATGAGACGGTAGGGCAGCAAGGGCAGCAGCTTTGTGGACGCAGAAGAAGTGTTCGCAAAAGCACGCACTTGGGGCACGGGTTGAAAGCAACACAAAGACTGTCCTCTTTTGAGGCGAAGGGCCATTGGCTGATACGGGTCAGAACTACCTACCTACCTACCTTCCCTTACCAAGCTAGGTAGGTAGGTACCTCTACGTAGTCTCGGGTACGGATGACTTGTGGGCTGCAACTGACAAGGAGGGGCGCCAGTTGCCCGGAGTGCCAGTCGTGCCAGTTCCTCCCGTCCTTGCCCTCGGCGCTTCCTCGTCTCTACCGTATTGGGCTACCTCGTCCACACCTTGGATGACTTGCAGCGGTCCCTAGATGCCGGCTTCAGATGGGTGCTGGCATCCTTCAGACCGGTATCGAGTCTCAGCCAGTAACGTCGGGTAGAAGCCCAGTGGGTAGAGCTACACTGTATGTATGGTATATGCCCGATGCAGGAGTGATCAGTAGCAGGGCCTACCTAGGCAGGAAGCAGCGCATCAAGCGAGTCGATAAAGTCCAGAGAAGCAACTAGCTTCTATCTGCTTCCACTATTTGAAATTTGATCATACGTGTGGTCGAGGCTGGGTGTTATGCGTGATAGCCGTCCGGACTCCAATCCAGACCGCGTCGGGTATGAGTAGTGGTGGATGAACGAGGCAACGAGGCTCTGTTAATCTGCTCTTGGCGACAGCAAGGTGGATTGGGTGGAAAAGAAAGGGAAATAATGATGGTCGGTAGATGGTCTAGAATGGCTTGGCTCGCAGGGCTTGACTAGTGTAGGTGTGATAATGGCAAATGGGGTAGTATGTACACGACGGACTGTTGTTGAAAACGAAAGGATCCAGCTCCCAACGTGTAGTGTACACTAATTGATACGATCGAACCAATGGAAAAATGGGCCAATCAAGCAGCTGTTCTGTTTTATTTCCATAGAGGGGTCGTCGCATTTGGCTCATTCCTTCCTAGAACAGTATTCCTTTGCGGGCGGGGTACGTCGGGTAGGCGTTAACAACTGAACTGACGGAATAGTATCCGATGTGTACATAATACACTCGAGGTAGTGTACATACACGAGCCTGACGAGGAAGGGATGCAAGGAAAGGGTCAGGTCATGGTGGAAATTGTTAGTGCTAGCGCCGACTGACCGATCTACGCAGTACGCAATAGAGGCGGGTGCCCTGGTTCGGCAAACCACCACACTGGATTCCTTGTCAGGGCCGCTTTATCCGCGAGACCGGCCCGGATATTAACAGCCTAGGGCGCCCAAACCGGCGAGTGCCCCGCCATCAACCCCATGGGGCCAAAGAGGAGTCGATCTGTGAAGGTACTGTACTCCTAGGTACTGTAGTGGATGGGAATGAGGGGAAACGGGAACGACTCCATCGAAGACGACGAGGGGAACAGGCATCTACGTAACGCGTGTTTATCACTCAATCGCCAGTTCTTGTCTTTTTTTTTTTTTTTTTTTTTTTTTTTTTTTTCTTAACTGTCAAACCTCCCATCGACAATTGTCATCTGTCAAGCCCGAGGGATACCCGAGCATCCATCGCGTGGAGGATACACTAACCAGCAACAATGGCCTCCAACACCCCATTCACCCTCAAGTGGGGTATCATGGCAACCGGGTGGATTGCTGAGAGTGAGTCTGGAGCATCTGGACCACAGTGACAAGGCAGCAAGCTGACCAGAACACGCCTGATCAGCATTCACCCAGGATCTGCTCACCAATCCCGCCACCACCCGCGACGTGCACGATGTCCGCCACGAGGTCGTTGCCGCGGCCTCGTCTAGCTCCAAGCAGAGAGCCGAGGAGTTCCTTGTCAAGGTCAAGGCCCCCAGTTCGGCCAAGGCCTACGGATCCTACCACGAGCTCGTCGCCGACCCCGAGATCGATATCATCTATGTGGCCACCCCGCACAGCCATCACTTCCAGAATGCCATGCTAGCTCTCGAGGCCGGCAAGAATGTCTTGTGCGAAAAGGCCCTCACGGTAACGGCCTCGCAGGCCCGTAAGCTGATCGACATGGCCAAGAAGAAGAAAGTCTTTTTCATGGAAGCAGTCTGGACTCGCTATCAGCCCATCAGCATCAAGGTCAGGGAGTTGATCCAGTCTGGAGTCATTGGCCCCGTCTACCGTGTTGTTGGTACGTTATGCCGACGTGATGCTAGTGAGAATCATAAACTGACTAGGTGGCTACAATAGCCGATCTGTCGTTCGGCAATGACCAACCCGATGGCACTGTCAGCTTCGCCGACACCCACCGCATGGTTAACCCGGACTTGGCTGGAGGTGCCCTTCTTGACCTCGGCATCTACTCGCTGACATGGGTCTTCCAGACCATGTACCATCTGCAAAAGGAGAAGGAGAAGCCCAAGGTTGTGGCGGCCGTCCAAAAGTACCATACGGGCGCCGACGAGGCTACCAGCATCATTGTGCAGTGGCCGCAACACAAGAGCCAGGGCATTGCCCTCACCTCTCTCCGGCTAGCTACCGGGGTGGACAAAGAGAACACGGGCGGACCGGCTATCCGGATTCAGGGCTCCGGCGGCGAGATTCACGTGGCGGGACCGGCGTATCGGCCGCTGCAGTACAAGGTGATCCGAGGTGATGCTGGCGGCAAGATCGAGACGGTCGACTTTTCGATCCCCAAGGATCCCGAGCGGGATTGGGGCCACGGCATGTTTTGGGAGGCGGACGAGTGCGCGCGCTGCATCCGGGACGGCAAGAAGGAGAGCGAGTCGTTGCCGTGGGAGGAGAGCCTGGTGATGATGGAGGTGATGGAGGAAGCGCTGAAGCAGGGCGGAGTGACGTATCCCGACCTGATCACGACTGATGTGTTTGATGCGCAGAGCCCCCTGAACACGGGCAAGAGGTAAAGTGATGGGTCCGGTCGGTCTGGCTAGAGGAGGTCATCAGCCGAAGTGCATGGCAGCGCGCAGTGTGCAGCGCAGCATTGCAGCCGAACTCGAACTGCTGTTCATTAGAGTGCGACGGTAGCCAACGTGGAGTCAATCGATGGGAGAAGTGAGAAGTGAGATCGGAGATTTCTTCTTCAAAGACATGAACCAACAAGGAGACTTGTGATGGATGCACCCCCCAAGCGTGTCGAATGAACAAGTACCTAGAGGTGCCTCCATGTGCCCCTCATGTAGCGGCCTTGTACCTGACTCTGTGTCGTGCCAGCAGGAGCCGGAGTCCCCCCCATGCGTGCGGGCACAGGCAGTCATGATGCAGTCAAAACTGGCGGCCAGCAAGTTAGACCTGTGCACCCTTCAGGCACATTTAGGCCCCCCTCTGGTTCCTCCAGAATCCACACATCTGGGTCCGATCAGAGTCAGACTTGGTCTGTAAAACGGTACACAGCAAGGTTGAGCAGGTTTTACAGACCGGCAAAGATTACCGAGCGAGCGAGGGCTGTCGTCGGGAGATTCCGATCGATTCTACACGGCGGCTGTCGTGATGATGTTGAAGAAACCGTCAAAGGCTGGCGCGGCTCCGAGAGAAAATTGGATGCGAACGCCCGTCAGCCACCGTCAGCCCATCACGCACAGACATCACTTTGGGGGGCTTTTTTTTTTTTTTTTTTTTTTTTTTTTTTTTTTTTTTTTTTTTTTTCGGTATTGGTGTTTATTTGGGAGTAGGAGGGTCGTGTTCGATATTAGGTGTGCTACTACTCTAGGGGAGAAAAGCTCCATGATGCGGGTCAGTGCAACTGCATCATACAGTACACTAGACTACCTAGACTACTTACTCTACTACTACCTAGCACTACATACATGTTCTTCCGTTCTCTCGAACAGCGGACCTCGTTAACGAACGAACGTACAATATAAGACTGGTATGTTTGTTAGTTTGGTTCTTCGGCCATAGGTTGAACAGGGGAGATATAGAGCTCTTATTGGCTTCCTTAGAGTTTTCGTTTGGAGCGACCAACAATGACCAGGATGTAATACGCCACAAAAGCCTCTGTTTATACCTCCATCCGTCTCCTTGAAAGCCTTCAAACTTAAAAAATATAAAAGAAAGAGTCCCCTTTCAATGCCTATCTATTTAAAAATCGAATACTCCCTCACTTTCCGGGGCTCTCAAGTGGAGATGGGCGTTTTTTTGTACCAAACTAACAAACATACCAGGGTTAGATTGTACACTAGCGACGGGAAGGCCCATGTCGACCCGTTTTACGTCACGAACTCCTCTTGGTCGTGGTGATGACATGGCTGTTTCTTCAGAACCCAACTACTGCAGGCTGCCAGCTCCGAACCACTCGGCTTGGGTCAATTGGTCTCCGTGCCCAATGGGTCAGGGATGCAGTCAGCGTGGTAGGGACCTGAGCTGAGGTTCCATGCTTCAACGAGCCCGGGCCCGGGCAGCTGTTCCTCTTGCACTACACTCGATACCATGGCAGCTTCTTAATGGAGAAAAGGGAAGTGAGGAGGAGGGAAGTGGACAGACGTTGCCCGGCACTCCACCGTTCGCCGTTCGTGGGCGGCAACTGCATCCTTGATCATGCATTGTGCGCATGTAGTGTACATATACATATGTAGTGTGTATGTACTAGTGTATGTACATATGTACATAGCGGTGCGCTCGGTAGGGTGCGGGTAGCGGTAGCGGTTACGAGTCACACTGCCGCGGTGGAACCTTGCACCTCTTTTTCACTTTCCACTTTGTGCCTCTTGGGAGCCGACCTCTCATACCTCGCCAAGTGCGTTTGTGTGTTCAATCCCCATCCTGGCCTCATCGCCCTTCTCTGCACCCGGCTCGTCATCCCCGGGGCGTCCTACACTATACCTACGTTCTGGAAGAGGTACGAGGCGCGCCAGCACACGGCAAGGAGCCACCAGCCCTGCCCAAGTCCTGCAGCCTGCAAGCCGTCTAACCATAACTGACGTCGAGCGAGTTCGGTTCGGCTTCTCATCCGGTCCTCTCAGACACTTTGGTCTAGCCCGGAGGTTCACTGCGCAATAAGCTCAGCCTCGCCCGAACCAGCGGTCAAGTTCAGAGTCACTCAGATCTTAGACACGCCCTTTCGTGCTCACTCTCAGTCAAACAAGCCCTCGCTGAATGCGGGGTAACGGCCCAACTGTTTGGACCAGAAAAACACAGCCCGGATAACGCAACTTCCTGAACAACACAATACACACAACACCTCATACCTCAGCATTCAAGCACACAACACACACCACCATTCCACCTTGTCCGGCCACCTAGGCCCACTCGGCTCATCGTCCGACCTCCCCGACCCTCCATCCAACTGATTGCTCGTGCTGGCCAGCTCTCTCCTATTATCACGCACTCCTGCTCTAGCCTCAGGGGTAAATCCAGCTCGTCGGGAGGGACCAAAAAACAAAACCAAGAGATTTCTTGGAGCCCAGTGGTTGAGTTGGGTATCATTCGATTCGAAACCTCACTTGGCACCGCCTTGTGCTTGGTTGTCTTGCGTTGCCTCGAGTTCACTACCCCTGGCTATCACCTTGTCAGAAAAAAAAAAAAAAAGTCTCCTTAGCGTATGTGCGCATTGCCGTTTCCTTGACCTTCGCTCCTTACCTTGTCACTCCCCGGTAAGATGGGATCACATTCACTACCCTCCGCGTCAGCGGCTGATGCTGTTGCGAAGCTGGCAGCAGCGGAAGCTTTGAAATCAACTGCCGCCTCTGCCGCCTCTGCCCCTGGCAGTAGCCCAGAGACAGCTTCGGGAACCGCACAAGGTGCGAGTGCAGCCGGGGACGCTGGTCCGGTCACTGTGGTGCCCTCCTCAGATACCCCATCGGTAGCGGTGGACCCAGAAGCTGAGGCGGAGGCCTACGAGCGTGCCAACGTTCACAACGTGTACGAGGCTATTGCACCGCACTTTTCGGCCACGCGGTACAAGCCCTGGCCTGCCGTGGCCCAGTTCCTGCATGCCCAGCAACCTGGATACGTAGGTCTCGATGTGGGCTGTGGCAATGGCAAGTACTTGGGTGTCAACAAGAACGTCTTCATGGTGGGCTCGGATCGGAGTGCCAATCTTGTTGCTCATGCCAACGAGCGTGTGAAGGAGCTACAGAAACCGCAGCAGCAGCAACCTGAAGCTGAAGTCGTCAGAGCCAGAATAGGTGGCAGCAAGAAAGAGAAGAAGCACAAACAAGAAGTACCTACAGGCGGCGAGCGTGAGTCAGAGGCTCCGAATGCCGCCATTGGGAAAGAAACCGGCAGTGAAGTGGCAGTGGCGAACGACGTGCTTGTGGCCGATGGGCTATCGCTGCCCTTCCGTGAAGGCCGAGCTGACTTTGCTATCTGCATCGCCGTCATTCACCACATGTCCACCCGGACTAGGCGACAGGAGGCCATTCGACAGCTCCTGAAATGCGTCAGACCCGGCGGCCAAGTCATGGTGTATGTTTGGGCATTAGAGCAGGGCGAAAGTCGTCGTGGATGGGACGAGGGCGGAGAGCAGGATCTGTTGGTCCCTTGGGTGCTGAAGAGTCAACAACCCAAACCCAAGAAGGAAAAGCAGCCCAAGGCTTCGAAGCAGAAGCAAAAGTGGCCGCAGCAGCAGCAGCAGCAGCAGCAGCAGCAACAGACGCATGAGCAGGCAAATACGCCAATGCAGCAGCAGAATCATGATAGCACCGAGTCACAGGAAGCTATCACCGCAAAAAGTGTTGGGGAAAAGGAGGCGACCCCAACATCATCATCAATATTATCACCATCATCCGTCCCCAAAGACGCTAGCATGACGATCGGCGGCGGCACGGGGGCGGGCGTAACCGAACCTGCAAGCGCAGCCGCAGCCGCGGTGGCAGGCCCTGATGCCAAGACCGACACCGGGGATGCCGCCGCCAACGCCGACGCAGTCTTCCAGCGCTACTACCACCTTTACCGTAACGGTGAGTTGGAAGAGGATGTGTTGGCAGCGCGAGGCGCAGTCGTTATGAGCGGATATGAGCGCGACAACTGGTGGGTTGTGGCTACCCACGCTACCAATGACGATACATTGCAGGACTAGTCATGTGTTTTGTCGACTCAGGACTGTCAAACAGAATTAGAATCACCGACTTGAATTGTGAAAGGCAGTGAGCCGATCTCCCTACCAAAGAAAGGATAGAAATTATGACTGCATACCGCATTACATCCATCCATCCATCCATCCATCCAAGACCTCTTAGCCACTGTCGCCGACCCGGTGCCTGACGCTATCGCTAGTGGTTCAAGCGATTGGTTCAAACCTCGCACTTTTCCTCAAACCAAACCCTGATCCTGCAGACAGACCTTTTACCCCTGCGTCATGTCTCCCGTCTTTGTCTCCTTTGTTGTTCTAGTACTATGTATAGGTGATTGGTGCCTTGCAGTTGGTCGTCGTGCCTGCCTTGCCCTGACTTCAGATTCCCTGATTTTTCGCTTATCGAACGGTACCTGAACTGATTGACCACTGGGAGATGGACAGATGATGATGAGAAGCGAGTTTCGGTCCTCCTGACCTCCTGGTCTAACATGACCTAACCTAACGTACCTGACTAATTTGAACGTAACCGGGGTAACTGTGACGTGATGAATATGTGAGGTGAGTACGTATGTAGTTCTTGACCCCGTTCCTAGGGTTCCTAATATTTTTTGGTGTCATCGTCAACATCAAGGTAGTGAATTGGCCGTCGCGAACGTATGGTACCTATGTATGTATGTATGTAGTAGGTAATGTGGATACCCCTTGCTAGGAACAAGCTTCGCTCGCCTAGGAAGCCTTTCTTCTTTTAAGATCCCATTTCCCATCTACCCAATCTCCGTTTTCTGCAGCCCCCGAGTCCACCTCAACTAGTGTGTAATTGACTGGCACCCTTGTCAACCTAAACATTGTGATTCATCCGTGTTCAATCGTCCATGTTGTCCTTGTAAACATGAAACTTTCTGATACTTGATAGTTATTTCTTTTTCTCGCAATTTATCTCTTCATTTGAACTTAAAATCTTTTTTTGAAACCTTTTGTCTATCACCGGAGTCGAGAACATGGAAAATCCGATATTTGATACAAGATTACTCACGTTTGACACGGCTTGAACTAAACGACGCCTTCGAGATCAATGAGCAAGGGCAAGTGACTTTAAAGTATCTCGAATAGTTGACCAATCTGATGGGGATTGATGTCTTCCTCGAACCAAAATAAAAGCAAGAACCACTGAACTAATCTTCCTATTCGTTGAAATAACAATATCAGAAACTCCGATCCGAATCCCCTTGTATCTTTTTTCCTTTTCTCTTGTTCTATGTTGTAGCCTCCAAAAATGCCCCAAAGAAATTACCGAAAGGTGAAAAGGGGGGAAAAAAGGAATGGTAAATGAGCTGAATCTTCTTTTTTTTCTTCCAATCCGAATGAGTCGTTCTCGTTTGATCCCGCCCCTACTCGCCATGTTTTCCGTGTTCCGTCTTTTTGTTGGTAGCCCTGTTTCACCGCGCTGCGCCGTTCTTGACCTTGATTGGTTGTTTTACATTTTCGTTGCCTAGGTGGTTTCCGTCCCGGTCCCATCCCAACAAATGACAAGACGAAAGGAAATCCGCTAGTTCAACCTATCATGCCCAAACTGCTCTTTCTCTATGTTTTGAATACCGCCTTCCTATCTCGTACAGTCTGAGCCATTTCGCGGGAAGTGCATCAAGGTGATCAATCAGATGGTTGTTGGAGAACGATTTGCCAAGGAAAAGGAAGGAAACAAGAGGTGTGACAGGTGAGACAGGCTGAAGAAGTCCCCCATTGTTCGGTGAGATACCAGAAGTCACACCCCCAAAAAAGAAAAACCGAGGATGAAAACCAAACAGGAAGATAAAAAAGGAAGGAGAGCCATATCGTTTTTGGATGTCATCAATTCGTCCCAAGAACATGAGAGGGTGAACAAGAGGCTGAGTGATAAGTGTATTGTATTGGGGACCCAAAAGTGTCTGAAGGGTATGATGTATTGTTTGAACCTCGAACCAGACAAAGGAAAAATCCGTGTGGAATTTAGCTGTGTGTGTGTGAAAAGACACAAAGCAACAAAACGAAACAGAATGTGTTAAAGTAGAAGCTATCTCATAAGTATCCCTCCAAGTGGACTGGTGCTGGCATCTGAGGTATATCTGTATGGTATCCAAAGTTTACTGTTTTCGGTATTCGTGTCCGTATGTTGTATCTGTGTTTTATGCCAGATCTGTGGTATCAAGTACATGAAAGATAATGAATAAGTGAGCCGAGACCGAAAGAAACCGAAAAACAAGAAGAGGAGGAAAAAAAAGAAAAAAAAAAAAAAAGGGGTGGTGGCATCTGTGTGTTTGTGCCTGTTTAATCGTAATGCTGAGGGAAAACGAAAGTTATCCTGTACTAGGCGTGTGCTTATTGAATGGCTGATGACAGCAAACACGTAGGCGGGGCGTGTCTGGAAGAATGAAAAACACACTCGTCATGGCTCGAGCTGGTAGCTTTGATGGTGAGAAGCTTGTCCTCGGTCTCAGAGTATTCCAGCTCAGTCACGTAACTTTATGCGTGATAGGTCGTCCATCAGAAGCAGTCTAGATTTTCCTTCAATCACACCGTCCACAGCTTGTTTTGCTCTTGACTGGCTCCCTCACTCCAATCTCTGTCCACGTCGTGACGATGTCATGCCAGGTGGCGGTCCAAGAGACGAGTAACCATCCTCTTGTCGAGACTGTAAGTGATGCCGTCTCCTGCTTGTCTCACGTATCCCTCCCGCTTCCGGACTTGCCCGTCTTTTGACGGTTCCAAGTGGTTCCAAGGGCGGATAGGCGGAGTAACCAGGATGAGTTGGTCCAGGGCTCGTCGTGTCACTGTGGGTTGGGCTCACCATACTGGTCATGCCACCCGTCGAGTATGCAGGCGTGCTGTAGGGGCTTACTCCGGTCGTCAATTCGGCGACGCTTGGCAGCATCCCCCCACGACTCTGATGAGTATAGCTCGATGTATGGATGGGAGCCAGACCTATAGCTGGCGCCAACGTATAGCCGCTGGGGTCGCTATGATGGTGTGGCGGAGGGGGTGGTGCAAAGGACGATCGTGTCGGTAAGCTGTCGCGCCGAGCTGCCAGTGGCCGTCCGCCGGACGAAGGAGGTGGTATGAAAGGTCCAGGGGGGCCGCGGCTGTACCTTGGTGAAGACATAGTGGGAATATCTCTCGGGAGGCTTCCTTGAGACTGGGAGTGACCATGATGGCCTCTCGAAGTAGGCATTCGATGGTGCATGACTGAAGCATCACCCAAGGCTGCGGTAGTCAGCGCGAAGGGAACAACTCCCGCTCGTCTGGCCATATCGACTTCACCCAACTGCCAATGCATTGCTTCAGCGGCACGCCAGGGAACCTGCATTTCTTCAGCAACCTTTGCCCACATTTCGGGTTTAAACCTGTGGACTGTCAGGTATGGTCTTTGTTGGGAGAACAGGGTTTGAATTTACCTCTCATAGAGCCTTGCCAGCTTGTTCTTGCGCTCCTCATCCCACTCACTGCGCCTCTCGAGGTAGTTTTGGTAGTGAAGACGGCAGCTGATAGAGCTGCGACCTGGTAGACGCTTGGAAATATCATCCCATTTCATCCCGCTTCCGCGAAGCTCGATGATCAGTGCGTCTTCTTCGGGCGACCATTTGCTCTGCTTTTTGGCTGGCGACTCGGATGTATGCGGTGGCATGGTTCGTTTCCCGCCGCTTCCAGGACGAACTGAGTTGACGCTTCCTGATCCTGATTTCCCCAAACTGCCTCCTGCTCCTGCTCCTGGTCCGCCGGCACCGCTAGACCTCGGAGATCGGGTGCCAGTGGCTGGAGCAAACGTGGCGAATGATGAACCGCCAAGAGCAGGTGGTGCCACCGTTGTGGTAGGCGGTATTGTCGTTGCGGATGTGTATTGGGAATGAGCCACGGGGGCCTCATCTGAGTCGGAACGTTTGAGGAGTGATGCGATATCCACGATGGCGGTATCTACAAAGGCACCACTAAGATAGGGAGTTGTTCATAGACCAAGGGAGGGTAGGCTCGCGGTTGGATTGTCTTGGCTGGCACGGTTGGCTTGGAGTGATGGATGATCGAGTAGTTCTCGAGGAGGATACGTCGAAGTTATAGTTCTTCGGGGCTGTTCAAGAGTGCTATGAAAGCTGAATAGGTGGATCTTGAATCCTTCTGCCAATGCAGGTCAAGACTGGTTGTGAGACCGTTGGAGAGGGATGATTTGTCGTTGAAGGGTGTCTCGAGGCGCAAAGACATGTGGGGAAGGAAAACGATCCAAAGATGTGCCTTTTCGACCGAGAAAAGGGACTCAGCCGGAAGGGGCTATTCGTTTCTCTTCTTGAACGAGATGTTTTGCTTGTTGATTGGTGATATTCAGACCAATGGACTTGAGCGATACTAATGAGGCAGAAAAGGAGAGCCAATTCGTATGACTGCTCTATCTATAAACCGGTCCACTGGAGCTCCGTTCAGGAATGGGTTAATCTTCCATACTTTGAGCTTTCGTCCGGTGCCAGGTCAGAGCTAGGAAGCAAGGAAGAAGGTTTTGAGCGGTTCCCGGGAACATGCGCTTTACAGATTGGGATGAAAGGCGAGTTGCAAGCTCAAGACTGTATACCTCCGCAGGCGGCGAGGCTGGTGCGTGACAAGACCAGGATCTCCTGTGAAGGAGATGGATACAGACTAGGGACGACAGAAGCATCAAAAGATACAAATGCAAAGAGCATCATAATCGTAGCCAAGAGAGCACATATGTACATACATGAGCAGGACAAGGGAGGGGGGAGGGGGGGGGGGTGAGAGTATAAAGAGTGCGTGCTTGTTCAACATGGAGTACTGGTGAGAACCTCTCATGTACTGAATGGAACCTAGATGTCATGGAGGTCCCTGTAGACGGGAGCGCCTGGGTAGGGGGTCGGCGTGTTAGAGTAATAACACACCGGAGAGACATCCAGAGTTCCAGACCAGGTCGGTCTCCATCTCATGGCAGCCCCACGTCCACAATCCAGCGTGGGTATATCGTTGAGCTTGGTCCGTTATGGAGTGCTCACGGCAATAAGTAGGTACTTTGAGCCTTATAGTCCTACCCCACAGCATCTTGGGCGACAGGACGGTAACAACATCAGGCTGACTGACCACCCAGGACGATTATCTCACAAAGCCACTGTTGTTCCAGCTGCCATGCCGCTATCGAACGGTGGGGCATGAAGATCCGTGAAAGCAGTTTCCGGACCCGCGTTCGGCAAAGCACACGTCGCCGAAGAGGCAGCCAATTTTCTTCCGGACTGTAGACCGATCGGAACCCGTCATGGCTAGGAACTCCTGACCGTACAGGACAGAAATCTTCCCCAGAGGCTCAGCTGCCGGACGGGAACTGTTTGGTACCTGGCTTACATGCAAGCTAGGAGGGAGTCGACCAGGGGTAAATGACACGAAGTCATGCATAAAGCATGGCAGTGTACCGGGCCAACACCTTCCCACGCATCACCTTTTCCTGTCAGTCGAAAAGTATCCTTCTCGCTTCCCAAGAAACAGGGCGCAAGCGGTGCGCAGTCTCCCGCGTCATAAAGGGCTTAGTGTATGATGGATGGAAAACACTGTCATGATACGCTGTTACGCCTGGCGCCGTTTGAGACTTTTACGGCGATGCTAACGGTTGGGTGGAGATTGAACAAAATGTGATGTGTAGTTGAATGGTACGGTTGGGCTTTATCGACAATTCTTTTCCTGTACCACTGTATCAAACTGTCGTCAGCGCCGCGTACGGGCGGCAGTTGAGGACTTGGTGGTACAATGGGGGAGATAGAATCAGGGCTAGGTAGCAATAGCCAAGCCCAGCAAGGCCCAAGAGATGGAACAGGTTGGCCAAAAATTCTGATGGATGGTAAGATACCTACAGGGGCTGGAGATCAAACTTTGATGTTCGGTATGTATGCATAGGTTGCGGGATACTGAGACTGCGTCTTGTCAAGTACCCATGAATACTTGCTAGGCCTTCCGCGAAGCTGGCAGACGTTAAAAACCCTCAAGAATCTAGTGGGGAACATTGACGCACACGCCACCCTCCATTACGACGGTACCACCCGTTGATGTTTGCTAGTTTCGTGGTCCCATTTGTGTTGGATCCCCATCCCTCAATAAACCCTTTGTTTGTGCGTTAGACAGATATTGGACTCGAACGTCCTGGTTCACGGTTGCGGAGCCTCGAACTGTCAAAATTCGCCGTACATTACGGATATGTTAGAAATAACGAGCGACATCGCTGTGCTGGTATGGAGCTCTCCTCCGCTCGTGGATTCGGCCTGGCGCAACGGGGGCAGTCATCAAGGTGCAAAAGAATGAAAAGCTGGAGCGCGGCACGCGAACCTTTTCCGCTTTCCAACAACACTCCCATGTCGGCCCAAGGATAGTCATCGTTCGGCTTTGCAGCCGTAAGACATGGGCTTTTGCTGGCCCAAGATTCTTTCGGAGCAAGGTGATGATCCATACTGCTGCAGACGGGTTTGAGGCTGTTCTTGGGGTGTTCATACAGTACCCTTGATTGCTAACCATATTTTAGAATTTGACTGCCATTGTGCGCAACGATGCGAGTACCTTGGGAGATGGCCTAGTCTTTTACCACCTTTCAAAAGGGACAGAAGTGACGCAGCTCTCCACCGAGCTTGGAGGAATGGTAAGTTGCATGGATGATGGCTTTCTGAAGCGTTCCATCTCCTACACGGACACGACGTCGACTGAACATGGCGATCAAACCGTCGCAACAAGTCGGATGCGGAACAGGGGGTTCGTTGCTAATCGGTGACAGTGCGGTGACTAAACGGCCTCAATTGTCTGTGCGTCTCGGAACTTGTTGCTCTGAAATCTGATCACGCTCTTTGTTAAACCCAGGTTGTCGGGCATCGTTTGACTTTTGGCCCTGTCAGGTTGCCGTTTAGACAGTCGTCAACAATGGAATTGTGCTTGCGGAAGCGGCCAAATGCTCCTTGTGGCAGAGTTTCAGCGCAACCTTTAGCAATTTATGCCACACAATACCACGGAGTCACGGACGGCCTCACTGCTTGGGACAGCGAGAACCGATGAACTGGCGGTCAACTTTCTGTTGCAGTTTTCTCGCTTTCGTACACCAAGGATCAGGGCCCTTGATGAAGGGCAGTAGGACCGCCTCGCACGGAAGAGGATCAGGACTCGCGATCCCCCACGAGCTTGTTGTTCTGGAGAAAGATAGGAATTGCTCGGTGATGGACCAAGTGCTCCTCCAGGCGTGGGTTTGGGCGGCTAGACCAAAGGAAGAGAGTTCGACTTTTATGAAGCCTCTTGATGGCCTTGCTTCATGTTACCATTGGTTCGAACTGCAACTTCTAGGATTGCTCGGCCTCGACGAAGACAGTATCAGGTATGGCCAACATGACGGCCACGGCCTGTGAGCGGACTGCTTTGGCAGCGGTTGAACCGCCCACGTACCCTCTCGATCTTATGCGACGGACCATTGGCTTCTCGTTGCGTGTCAGCCTCCTCTATTGGTTTGGGGAACCTGATAGGCACAGTTGGTGCACGGTAAACGGTCCAAGCGGTCATATCTTTCTGTTGACTCATTCCACACACCACAATAAACAAGGCGTGTAGCCAAAGCAGCAAGCCGTGATAGTTGCAAGTTGTCGGGAGGGAAGACACAGCCTCAAGGAAAGTATATGAAGCCAGGACCCAAACGTTGGGATGACTCAAGTAGCTTGTGAAAAGATGAGCTGGCCAGCTGGCTGGTGACAGACGAGTGAAGACCTGACAACGAACCGAAACAAAGGGAAACATACTCAGGATGACGGCATTTCTCCGCTTGTTGTTGTGCTGTTGTTGCCCGAATACAGCAGCGACTAGCTGTCGAGCCTGCTTCGTTTGCTACCTGCATTTGTTGTAACATCATCTAGATTGGTATTGCCATCTGCGATGTCAGCCGATCTCGATTCATGACCAATGTAGCTGAGTCCGAACAGCGTAGCTCCTCATCTGGGTGTTCAAGGATAGCTAAACTTGTGAGACGAACTGCACAGAGACCCTCTGTGTTCCCGAGTTCCTCAAGTTCGCCTCCGGTTCTCGCTCGAGCCCAGCACACTTCTTGAACAGCTTGGGTTCACGTTCCCGAGTCCTGTTCGTCCATTATACCCATTCGCCGGCTGACCCGAGTGCTAGTGGCATCCACAGGGAAGGGAACAGCCGCGGGATACCACCCAACAGCCCGTTGGAAGCAAATCGGTTTGCTTTCGCTGCAGTGGTCCAGCCGATACATGCTAGTTGTCGCTGATGGTCGCTATGAAGTATGTACCTGTAACTCGAATGATGTACGCACCCAAGCCCTTGTCGTTTTGTTTAAAGCTTGCAGCGACTACATACGCGGGCATTCGGATGCATTGGCCTCCATTTGTCATAGACGGTTCTTCTTTTCGACGCGAGTTCCGTTTGATGGCGGCAACAATGCCCATACCGTGCCATTACCGACCCCAAATTCGAATTGGTCGGAAAGGCGGTATTGGCTGCCCAAAAAGCGCTCTTATATTCGGTCGTATTTCCCATGTACCCCACGTCTGAGCGATAGGCACACTCCCGCAGGCCAGGGCTGAACCTGGTCGAAGTAATAACTTGCCGTCCCTCGCCGTTGTTCTCGCATGGTAGATGAAGCAAAGTCTTGCAGACATTGTGAATTCACGGGAACCCAACGTGGCGGTGAACAGCATCGAGACAGATCTTGGAGAGCGCATGTAGAAAGCACGCATGCCTCTACACAGTCATACGTGGGTGAATAGTTTTCAGGCCATGTCCTTGTTCGTCTTGGGGGCGCGTCTTTGCGGTTTGTACACAGTGTTTCGGAGGGCGTCTGTTTGACCCAATGTGGTGCCTGATTGTCTGGTTAAAGCACACATTTAGCTAAAGCTGATCTGGGTAGAGGCCATTGCAGCCGACCTATGCAGACAAAGAAGCTCGTCAGAATCAAACCCTTTCAAAGCATCACCAAGGAGCGGATGTCAAGGCTAAGGGTTGGGGGGTTTAAGAGAGGAGAGAGCGAGAGAGAGACACACACACACACACACACACACAGAGAGAGAGAGAGAGAGAGAGAGAGAGAGAGAGAGAGAGAGAGCAAAAACAGGGGCTGAGTATAAGGCATCGCTTGTAAAGGACTGCGGCTATGTGTTTTTCTTAGCAGCCTCATCTGGGTTTCCCTTGACGGGGTGCGAGAGGCAACGCCGATTGGAAACGGCAAGGAATGAATGGAACATGGAGGAGGAGAAGCATCTTGAAGGATAATGTGACTTGTCAGGTTCTGCAACGAACCTTTGGGATCTGTGTTTCATGGTGGTCCGGCCGTTTGCACAGAGACGAAGAGGGAAGCTCTGAGTGGTTGACTGTCTCCTTGATCCGGACATCGACATGTTCCCCAGTCCAGGCGTGGGAGACGGATAGATGCGTCTTGCTCAATGTGCCAGGTGCAGTAAGGTAGCATGGCATAGTGGTGGCCTGCCTGCATTGTCTGCAGCCTCAGTCCATGCCGAAATGGTTGTGGAGGAGGAGGGCAAGATGAGCTGGCCAATGGTGGTTCGTGGGGGCGTTTGAAGTCTTGCTTGCCATAAATCTCAGGTTTGACGGCATATGATGGCCGCCCGTATGTGCCTGCGATGCCGTGGTGTTCCCAAGGACATGGCTTCCTGTTGTTACAAACGGACGAGACCCAATGGTATCGTAGGCCGAGGATCGCAGTGCGTCCAGCTCGCTTTACTTCCGAGTCGTAAGAGGCAGACTCTCGGCTTGATTCCGGACGCGTGTGCCGCAATGGCTTTGTTCTCTTGTTCCGTATTGGCGATCGAGGCCTTGAGACATGGATTTTGGGGGTTGGCAAGATGATTCTCCAAGGCGCAGAGGCAAGCACGGAAGAGCGAAGCCAGCGCCCATGAATGTTGGCTCGATGCAATCAAACTGGGATGAGTGGCTATGTAGTGAAGGTTAAAGGCCTTGGACTAGGCAAGTGACCTGAGTACAAACAACATGGCCCCTGGGAGAATGGAAATGAGAAAGCGACTGGAGGTGGCATAGGTTCGGCTCGGAATTGCAAACTAGGGAAGTGGGAAAATATGAAGAACAAATTGTGTGATGAACCCGGGTGTGTTCTAAAGCCTACTAGTATACTTGGACGTTGCATCCATCCAAAGGGAAAGGGCCAGCGACGGGCGAGGATCACGCTGTGGATGATGTGGTGCAGTGCAGTGTGATGCCACGACAGGCGCAGTTGTGGAGGAGGTGATGTTCGTTACTAAGACGAAGAAGGAGCAACCGATCTCTCGTGGCACCAAGGCAAGCAGAAGGTGGCGGTGGTGCAACATACTAGTCTACCTAGTGTATGGACAGAGGTAGATATGACATACAGGTAATTACAGCATCACCATACTTCCCCTGCGTTTGTGGGGCCATTTCATGTAATATACTGTCTGGATGATAGCGCGTATCAAGTTCGTTATCTCTTTGCATGTGCAACCCGATGAACTATGGCATTGTCTTTGTAAACAAACGGCAAAGGATCAAGGTGTCATGAAGCCCACGATGAATAGTAATATCCTGAGTGTGCGTGGCTTGAAATACGACTGCTTGTTTACTTCGGGCTCCTCTACACAATCATCGACTGTGTACTCTTCAGTTCGTGCCTGTCCAGGTCTACATACACTCTGTGAATTAATAAACAGAACTCAATGCCCTGGACCGTTCAATTGGCTCCACATTGTTGTTGGCGCCTGTAGGTAGTGTCCATACCTCTGTTCCCCATCGCCGTCATCCGGTCAAATGAACTTCTCCTTGCGCCCAAAGTTTGCCCAAACCCCGTTGTCACTCCTGGATATCTATCATCATATATTTCACTAGCCAAAGCTTCACGCAGAGCTACCTATCAGCATGTCGGACGTTCCTATGTACGTGACGTCGGAGTATTCCTCCTCGGAACGTCGCATCACGCCCTCATGGTCCATCGCCCAGCTAAAGACCAAGATGGAGCCTATCACGGGCATTCCCCCTTCCTCGCAGCGCATCACCCTCAAGACTTTGACGAATGAAACCATTCCGATTGAAGCAGCGGACGAGGAGGCTACGTATTTGCAGAATTATCCTCTGGCACCCTATGCAGAGTTCCAAGTGAGACTGGCTCATCCCGACGTTTTGTCAAGAGAGCCAATGCTGACTATGCGCTAGATCACCGACCTGCGACCTCCCTCGGCGAGGCCCAACTTCAACGCCGCTGGCGTGGACAAGTATGTGATGCCAGAGGAACAGTACGAGAAAAAGACCGATTCAGTTCTCGCGTGGAAGAAGGCCCAAAAGCTCGGACGCTTCGACCCCAACGCTCCAAGCCATGAGCAGGCCAAGATCGCTGCGTTTGCCAAGGAAGTTGAACAACGCGGAATCGAGGTTGGAAAGCGATGCAGAGTTGGCCAAGATGACACGAGAAGGGGGGTGGTCAAGTACGTGGGTGAGGTCAAGGAGATCCCGGGCAGCATCGGTGCTTGGATTGGTGTTCACCTGGACGAGCCAGTGGGCAAGAATGATGGAAGCATTGGAGGAACTCGGTACTGGGGCGAAGAGTCTCAACTCAAGCATGGCGTCTTCGTCAGGCCGGACCGAGTCGAGGTTGGCGACTTCCCCATCGTGGACGACCTCGAAGATATGGAGGAGATTTGAAAAAAGTCAACATTTATCTACTACCTGCACCGGCCCCCACACTTCGGAACCCCCACCTTCTAGCTACGCCATTACCGATATCCCACCGGTGTATTCGTTTCGGATGCACCGATCAGGCGGAGGGGTGACGGAGATCCGGGAAGCCGGCGTATAACGTCAGGTGATTCTGTTCGGCTTGCTCGTACTTGGACTGCAAGGGTAGCGACAAAGATGGCATCTTTTTATCCATGAGTGCTTCTCTAGCTCAAGGCACGCCGGTCGATGGTCGCCTCTTCTGGACAAGTTATGGTCAATTACCTTGGAACCGCACAACCTTCCTCTCCATTCCCTCGATGAGACATTTTGATACTGATTGATGAATGATGGAAGAGGTTTATCTCGAGTTTCCCTTTACGATACCCTTCCACCGCCAGTGTGCACCCGGTAGTACATGGAGTTCAGAAACCATCCGCTCATCCACAGTGTTGTACACAGCAAGACCCTTGATGTCGCTTGATCAAAGCCAACAAAGCCGACTCAAGACGATATTAAAAAGAAAAAGAAAGTGCTCCGTCAATACTGTGGTCTGTCGTTAGCCGAGCCCATATTGCGTGACGATTTCACCGCATGGATTCTCGATGCTCTCGCAAAGGTTTATGCGAGTAAAAAGGACCAATGTCCGTTAACCAAAGTCTTCACCCCTTACAGATATGCAATTTACATCCATGTCAGTTCAACGGAATGGAATCTTCCACGAAGCCATGGAAGACGCCACAGGGCTAATTAACTGCAGTCATCCACCTAACTCAACGTTCTTGAACCATGGGACTTTAGGTCCGCTCCGTTTGTTTCAAGCAGCGACCCGAAGTTTATCGCCACGTCCATTGTTGTATCAGTTTTCATGTCTGACAACAGTCAGTATACTATGCTTACCACTTTGGTAAATGATGGGTAAGCGGCTGGCCTCGATAGGTGATTAAGCTGCGCCTACACGTTCCGAGCAGGCCGAAGATTTCATGGCATGACAGATCAGGCAAATGAAAAGAGAAACTTGACCGCGTCGAACTTGACGGCAACGGGTTCCTCGACGAGACTAACCAAACCGTTCACAAGTCTACCTCTCAACTTCTCCGGTACGGTCGGCAGAATGTTGAATGCGACAAGAATTACATTGTCAAACACCTCGCTACTAGCGATCAGTCATCCAGATATAGAGTTGGGGAGAGGCAAAGGAACGTCTAGCGCTCGGGTTATTGGATGATAGAGGTAGAAAAGCTGTTTGTGGTGTTGAGTCTGCCTGACACCACGCCGGGGTAGTGCCTGCCTTGCGCAGATATGGCGAAAGGATGAGCGCTAAAACCGATTTCGGTGTCACAGACACGGGGGAAACCCCAAACATGCCTCTGACCTACATGTACGGCGATAGCACAGCGAATCTCCGCATTCTGTCCACAATTGCGGCGTCCAGTGTTTTCAACGGCTGCGGGTCACGGAGCTATCGAAGAGGTGCCTGTCTTGACCGGCTTCCTGGGGCCCATGTGAACGGAATGCTTCAGTTCTAGGTTCGGATTGAGTAAGTTCGGTTACACTACTGAAGGCATTTGGTGTTCGTCGACTTTTAGTTGCACTCGCAGTCAGATTGGATAGACGGACGATGCGACTACCGGTGTTTCCAATGCGTTGCCCATCTTCGCTTCCCTAAGTAACACGCCCTAGCACTGCCCCGGCCTACATGCAGCTCTAACAGGATGCCCATTCATACGGCACACCATCTGTCGCAGCCTCCTCTGAATTATCTACAACGAAACACAAGCCTACGAGGCCACGGACTGTCAACCCTTACACACACATAGGCGAATCAGAGCGTATCAACCGCTGTTGATACTGTAGTGTCGGCAATCCTGCCAACTGCAACGCCGCCGCGCCGTCGATCCATTCATTGTGTTGTTAGGAGCCAAGTCGAAGAAGCCAAGAGTCAGCCAAGCTTCCGAGCTTGGGGATACCACCTACCTGTACTACTCTACACTACCTACCTTGCCGTCAGCGCTTGCCTTGCACGTGGCCCGGCGGCCTTGTAAACATTACAGGTGTACCTAGGTAGTGTACCTCGCTCGCTATCTGGCCTCCGCTGCTTTCCGTCCGTCCACTTCCTTTTTCACTTTCTTGCATCTAAAACGAACGTCTGACGGGACCTACATACCAGAACAGCGCTTCAGCGTCTTTCCTTTTGCGCTACCTCTAGGTATCAATTTCGCAAATACTCTTTGGCGCAACCTATACAACTGTCCTCAGCCCCATCTCATCTCATCACCTCAAAAGGGCATTGCGTCGCATATCAACACTACAAGCCGCCGCGGGGCGATCCCAAGACCGATTAATTCCAAATCATCAATTCCAACCCAGCGTGACGGCTCAGCCATGTTCTGTCCGACTCATACCTAAGGTACACGGAGATGTGAGACTCCTAGCCAGACAACCAGGATCCGGCCCTTATTATCAGGCGTCTCTCATCCTCCCCAACCAGCAAGAATTCGGATTGTCGCATCGTGGATTGCCTTTTCATTATCGCATCACCTCTACTTGAAAACCTAAACATGACGACGTCAACCGTTGCCGCCGCCCTTCGCAAGCTTTTGTTTGTTGCCGTCGTTACGCTAGTAATCTCAGTCGCGAATGCGCTTAGTTCCGTGCCAGAGCTTTCGGACTGGGAGCAAGACCAATATCTCACCCTACAACTTACCGTACCTTTAGGTTCAGGTGACGCCAAGCCGATCAGACACCGAGTTGTCCCATTGACTGAAGCTGTTGGGATGAACCAGTCCGTCATAGCTCGGGAGGTAGGCCACCATCAGAAACATATAAAAGGCATAACTAAAAGTGCAAGTTTCACTAATGCCCCCAGTTAGTCTATCACAATCAAGGGGACAATGGTTCCTACTGAAGAAGGCGGTTGGCTCGAGTTTATCGACTCCAACAGTATCGCATATCTCAACTGCGACAACTCTAACTCAACCTCCTTCTTTGACCAGCTCATGGCCAAGGCACCAAAAGCTATTCTGCTGTTTAGCCTGGCCGGCGCTGGCTGCAGACGCGACAGCACGGATGACTGGAACTACACTACTATTTTCACCATGACCGACCAAATCGATGCAAGAGACACGCTTAACCTCACAATGTCAGGCAGTTTAGCCACTATTACTGGGGATTATGAGGAACCTGACGATGATGACGACGAAGATCGAACCGGGCATGGCTCACCGATCGCTATGAACATTCTCTACAGTATTACCGGAGTCATTACCCTACTCTTCCTCGCTATTATCGCGACCGGAGCGATCCGAGCCCATCGTTATCCGGAGCGATACGGACCTAGGCCCGGCTACGGCGGACGGCCTAGTCAAAGCAGAGCCAAAGGACTGGCGCGTGCAGTGCTTGAAACCTTGCCTATCGTCAAGTTTGGAGAGAAATCCACAGCCAAGCCGGATCCCGATTTCCAGCTTGAACAGCAACCCTCTAGGTCATCACAGGATCCAACGCCACGAGCAAAATTGTCAGCAATCCAAGAGACGGTACCATCTATAGCCAAATCTCAAGGACCCATGACTGTATCGAGTGTGGAGGCATCCGAACAGGCTTCGTCGGCAACAGTCTATGGGGCTCAAACGGGCATGACCAACACAGCCGGCGACATTGAGAATACGACCTCAGACGACATCAATCTGGGGTGTCCAATTTGTACCGAGGATTTCACGATTGGTGAAGATGTTCGGGTTCTCCCTTGCAACCACAGGTACCACCCAGCTTGCGTCGACCCTTGGTTGGTAAATATCTCGGGCACTTGCCCTCTATGGTAGGTTTGGTGAATGTCTTTGACGATGGAAAGCGACATACTAACCGTCTGCAGTCGTCTCGATCTTCGACCCCACAGCTCAATCGAAAGCACTACCGGCCCTGGCGATAATCACTCAGTGTCTTTGCCAACAGCAGCAGGCGACAACGCCCAGCAGCCCGGCACCAGTGGAAGTCCCATGCCAAGCACCGCCCCCAGAGAGCGGCGAAGGTCTTTGCGAATTCTTGACTTGCACAGACTTCGGGCTGCCTCTATCGAAGAACGTATGGAAATCTTGAGAAGACATAGGTCTCAGCAGCAACAACGACGGTCTGTCACAGGATCGTCATTAACAAGCGATCCTGATAACGGCGAATCCACAGATTCTACTCACCGAGCGAGACTCGCTGAGCGATTCAGAGGCAGATTTAGGGCATCACGGCCTCCAAGTCAGGCGCAGCCACAACCAACAGAGGTAGATATACCCACGCCCACGCCGTGATGCTCGGCTCTCAGAGGGATGGTGTTGTACTTTGAATAATGACATGTTGAGAAAAATGTCCAATACCTTGTCATTCAAACGAGCGCGTCACTTCCGGCTTTTTTTTTTTTTTTTTTTTTTTTTTTCTTTGGGTTATCTTTCCTTGAAAATGCCTGGTACACTTGAGTCGAGTTTTTGATACCACACATAGACGGGTTAAAGTTGCACTTGCGTCTTGTTCAATTTTCCTACTGGTATGGTTTATGTTAAGGGTAGGACATAATACCTCGGTGCATGTTAACGCCTTTTTGGGTATGGATTGGAAGCATAAAAAAGGTTTCGTATGTTTCTCTGGAGGCTACCGAGAAACAAAAGACATGTGGTGGTTGCGCTTCGGGCCTCTCAAGGTCTGCCCGTCTTAGCCGGCTCAACAGAACGGGATGGGCAGAACAAAAAAGTGCAGACCTTTGGAAGCGGACAGAACAAATGGATGACTTGGGTTGGTACGCATGAATAGGTAGCTATAATTATATTCATCGTTAGCACTACAAGCTGTATTGGAAAGGTACTGGTCCATCAGACAGATAGGCAGTCCTCTTTGCGACAACAGGAAACAGCGCGGTTGGTGTAGTGGCCAAGCACATCACTCTGCTTGTAGGTTGAACTCCCTGGATATAAATATAGTATCGGACCTCTTTTCGGGAACCTACTCTGTGGGTAAAGGTTTTGAATAGAAGTCACCACTGCACGTGCAAAGACGTGGGTTCGAATCCCGGACTGCGTAAATTGGTCTTTTCTCTTCGGCTGCCTGCTTTCTTTGCCCTTTTTCCATTGATGATCTGCTACTATAGGTAGTTTTAGGTTTCCAAGACGGTTAAAGTGACGATGAAGCAACGCGTCAGTCCCATTTTCACCCGCATAAATACCTCGAAGGTTTATCGAGAGTCCACAGTTGACGCGTGACCGCGAAAACAGCAAGGGAATGATTCATTTCTTGTCTCAATTTCATCGAACTCTCGCCACCAACCTGGAGAGGATGAAACACGATGACCGCTTTCATCCATTAACCCGCCACATCTGTTACACATAACTACCTACCTCTACCTACCTTACTAGTAGCTTCCTGCT
This sequence comes from Neurospora hispaniola, assembly GCF_033458365.1. NCBI lineage: Eukaryota > Fungi > Ascomycota > Sordariomycetes > Sordariales > Sordariaceae > Neurospora > Neurospora hispaniola. The sequence goes on along the minus strand of NW_026944410.1, from coordinate 2,607,451 downwards.
GGGTTCGTTCCAAGTTACTGGCAACCACAATTCTAGCGTATGTGATTTCCCTCCATCTTCGGCAGTAGCTGCTGCTGCAACTACAGAAGAGGGAGCACAGCAACATGACACCTTTGCAGTGGGATACCAAGAAACCTACCTACCCAAGCTGGTTTGTGGTCGTGCCTGCCTGTGGTTACACATTCCGAGCATCTGAGGTGGTACGCTTCTGGAACTAGGTATCAGGGGTATCCAGAGACAAGTGGTGGTTCAGCTCCGTGGGTGCTGCCCTGGGTATCGTGAAAGAAATGGTAAGCTGGGAAACTGCTGGGGTTTGGAGGATAACTCATGGCGGTTCGATATGGTATTCGTGCTTCTTGTCGAACATAAATGAACCGTCTATATACATATAGCTAGAAGGGATGATGGCTAACATCGGTTGTGGCCAGGGAGTCCCTCGATATTCTTTCTTTCTACCTATGTGTATACTCCAGCGTCAATCAGTGGAGGCGATAAGACTGTAGGCGCCCAAGGTGAGACTCGGCATCTTAAATCGAGATGCAGGCCTGGCAAGGAAAAGTCGAAGTATGTGAGGTGCAGCGGAGGTACCTAGGCTCTCCAGGGGCTGCAGATTTGGCATCCAACTGCAAGAACAGAACAGCGACTTCCACGCTGGTGTCTCCATGCATACCTACTTCGGCAGCCGCGAGCAAAGAACCCGCCAGGACACTCGCTCATCACTCATCTTCCACCAACCCATCCCGTTTTACAGCATGGAAAAATGTCTTGTTCTGTTTTCTCCTTCTTCATAACGTGCAAAAGAGGTGTCAATAATCGACACCTTTTTGTTTCTCGCTGGGGGGTTTTTTTTTTTAAGTGGCCATGGCCGGTGAGGTGGTACAACAGCAGTATGTGGCTTGAACACTTGTCGCGCTCCTTCCCATCCGGGCGCCCAAAGACCGAAATGTGAACTCGCATTGCATCGATCCGTCAGTCCTCTTTCGGGTGGTCTGGTGGCCAAGGAAAGAGCTACCCAGGCGAAGGCGGGTGATTTTTTGGAAGGTCTTGAAACTATGGATCGAGACGACTCGTTCTTCAATTTCCCATCCTTGCCGGGTCTGCCCGTCCCTGCGCGCGATCCCCGACCACTCGCACTTTTACTATTCCATCTCACACCGATCTCCCCGCCTAGGTGATCTCATCTTCCCCAGTTCCTTTTAAATGCCATCTAACCTTTCGTTACAAACCCCGACACCTCACCTTGAACTCACCCAGGAGTAATGGTGGACTCCCTGCAGTATAGTGCCATCCCTAGCAGCAGCAACCTCGACGACTTCCCATTTTCTTCTTGGCTAGATTTGGTTACGCCTGTGTTGCCGATGACGGCGCCCTCATATTCCTGGACTTCTACCTCCACTCCTAGCTGAGAACTTGGCGATCCTCGTCTTCGAGCCTTTTCCGTAACAAACATCCACATCAGCCTCGACTCACGTTACTCGGATACCTTTGGGTGTCCTACTCTACTTCGACTTGGCTTGATCACTTGAAAGATACCTATCCGGACACATACAAACTGCGACCCTCTAGCACACTCCTCTTTCTTTTCTCTTTGCGGCTGTGGCTACGATCCTCTTTTCTTCTCATTTCTCTCTCCAACTCATGTTTGGTTACCTTCCTGATCGTACTTTGGATGCTAGATTGCCGACAATCAGTTTGAATGGTTCACTTTATTGCGCTTACAGAGAAGAACACAATCCATTTGAACAACATACACAGGCATTTGCAGCCCCTGGCTACAACCGCCACATGCTCGCATTCGTGTGATTGATGGATCGATTGCCATCATCATGGTCCCGCCGCTTGTCAGCACCCGACGGAACGACATAGAGATGGAAGAGTCGGAGTCAGGCGAGGAGCCCGTTGCCGGCATGGTTATTAGCGTCATTCTTGCCATGATCTCTCTGGTTATCATCTCCAGTTTTCTGAGTGAGTGGACTTTGTTTGTCGACCCTTTCTTTGGTTGGGGCATGAACTGAACCGATACGACTTATTCTACAAACAGCTCAAAGATTTTTAGCGGTCAAAGTCTGGAGCAGACTTCCCCCCGTCCAGTGGAGTAGGTCCCGCCCGGAGCGTGCAGTTGCTCGCTAGGTCGGCATTGGTATGTCTTCGGCCTCACAACTGACATGTCCTCACAGTGGTTTTCGCCATCTACGCCGATTCCTTTTTGTTTGTGTTTGCTACTGCCATACTCCAATTTGGCTTCGGTGTTGATAGCTCGGCATCCATCTGCGAGTCGGCCATTTTACTTTGTCTGGCCTGCTACGTCACAACAAAGGTATGGTGTCCAGACAAGGTCGAACGTGCAAGAAGACCAGCTGACCTTACTTCTAGATTGTACGTGGTTACCCAAATATTGAGTACTCGGAAAATTGTCTAACATCCTATCTTGAAGCTTATTTACATGTTTCTGGTGGAGAAAGCGGTCGGTTATAACTCTTTCCAGATAATTAGGCCAAACCTCTGACATTGGGAACAGTTTATTATCCGATCCGGAAGCAAGAAACTCCGGATACACTCCAAGCTCTACCTTTTCAACACCATTGTGGTACTTGGTTTGTTGCCTCAAACTCAAAAAGTGTAGACCAACAAGACTAACAGTTAGGAGGTGCTTACTGCGTCGTTGTGGTCCTCAATTTCATTTAGTATGTTGTACACTTCACAGCGATATCCACTTTCAATCACTAACGAGCAGCGCCGCAGTCGTATCACAAAGATAGAACACAAACAGTGCATAATCGGAATGGAGAGATACGCCATGATTCCACTCATTGTCTACGACCTGCTCGTCAATGTAAGTTAGTCCCATTCGCCTCTCCTCTTCCGGTAATCAATAAACCTGTGCTGACGATTTAGGTTTACCTCACCATTCTGTTCGTGCTGCCATTACTAGGTACTAGGTCCTTCTCATATAGTTTTTTTTTTTCTTTTTTTTCTTTTTTCTTTTTTTTTCTTTACGGTAATTGACTCTATCAGGCCTCTATGCCTTTAATAGCTCTCAGCAAACCCGGGGAAATAGAAGACTGAAGCTGGTGGCCATGCGGACCCTTATTGGTTGCATCTGCACACTCACCAGCAGCGTCGTGTAAGATATGTCTTCTCATGGCTCCTGATTTTGGCCCTGACTAACGTTGTGACAGCAACCTATCAGTGCTCATGGGTTTGAATGGCGAACCTGGATGGGTGTGTCTGATGTGTTGTAATAGTGATAGTAAGTCAACTGGCTGTGTATCTTGGTGACATACTGACTCTCATCAGTCTTATTCAGCGCCATCGTCATCCAATGGGTAACTTCACGGGACAGCATCGCTTCGAACAACAACATCGACTCTCAGACCATGTCGCAACAGAGACACAGTAACCACGGCGAGGATGTCTACGATCTCCGAAGATCACGACAGCAGGCCAACGGGGGGATGCTAGAGCAAAAGAACAACTCATCGACAAAGCGTGCCAGTATCAATAGTAGCAGCCTTTCACCAAGGCCCACCCCAAGCACCAAGCCCATAGCAGACGATATAGGGGACATTGCCCTAGACAGCACGGATCCGATGGAGTTGAACGACACATTGTCAAGCAACAACGCCAACAACCCCTTCAACGAAGACAACCTGAAGCGATCCGCAACCGGCGACTCAGACGAGATACGCATGATATCACTGAGTCCCAGGAAGAGGGGCACCAGTGACTCGATATCACCGCTAGTGCCCACCACCCAGATCTCCCCGACAGAGGTGCGCATCGACGTTGACTACGGATCCAGCCTCACCCAAGCCAGCGAGGCCGAAGGGGTCAAGCTGGGAAACAGCGTCGTGATTGCAACAGGTGGCCGCAGTGACGGATGGAGGCGCGGAAGGAGTTCGTCGCGGAGATACGAAGATAGCAGTGACCCTTAGGCGAGTCACAGCAACAGCCGTAATCGCAGCCGTAGGGATACCGTCATCACCTTGAGTGGACAACAGAATCGCGGAAGCCGTGCAAGTCGTGGTACGGGCAGTGATCCGAAATGATACTTCCATGGAGGTTCTTGGACGCTTTGGTTATACGGTGGCTTGGGTTTGTTTTGATTAAGAGGGATCGAATACGCTTGATAGTCATGTTGCATGAGCGGACATGGGATACCCAAACGAGAGAGTTGTCTATGCGTGCTGATTTTGACGAAGTGCAAGACTATGCGAGACAAATAGTTATACCTGATGAGAACGAAAGATTATTGCACAATCATACCCAAATCATATTCCAGAACGACGTCGATATTGATATATAGGAGTAGGATCTCATTCAGGGGCAAGTAAAAGTTTCAATCTGTTAGGGCTTGGCTCCGGAGTTAAGCGTCGCAGGCCGGGGGCCCTGTATGCCCGCTCTCGACCCGCTGCCAAGGGACGCACAGAAAGGCCCGCTCCGGTTCAGATGACACCTGCCAGGGTCGCAGTTACAGTACAGTTAGCGTAGGGCTGTAAGTGCACATGCCAAGCTTAGGTACCTATATGGCATGATGCACACCTTCACCTCAACTAAACATCAACACTCCGCCATCACGAAACAGAATGCTTTTGACATGCTGACATCGTATAGGAACAACTATGCACATCGGGTCACAAGCACTGGTGATAGTGTAGGCACTGTAAAATAATGTGGTGACGTTTACACCGTCATTTGGCAGATACTCGGATTCCTCTTCTCTGTGGAATGATCTTCATTTTATGCACACAAGGACTCCCCATCCAGCAGGTATTCGCCGTCCTCTTCTATGCCATCGTGAAACGTGGTTCATTGATTCATCATAGCCTTTTGCCTTGACCCTTGTTTTCCATACATACAAAGCTTGAAAATAGTTGAGAAAAAAACACATGAGGTGGATTCAACATGTGTGACTGTAAAAAGACGTCCATGCAAAACGGCAACATCGTCAAAAGAAGGATTGCGATGTGTAGACGTGATTGCAAGTCGTACGGGTGTGAAGAAGGCAGAAAGAAAAAAGAGGTTTGCGATGCAATTTATGCACAAAGAAATGGAGTGTAAGATGTAAGAAACGTTCCTCGAAAAAACAAAAATAAGGCAAAGCCAGTTTTTGTCCACCCGTCCATCCATATGCTGCTCCTTCTTCTTCTCCATCCATCCTAATGCGCCACTCCTTTGTTCCCAGGATATTTCAAAGACAGCTAAGCGAAAGGGTGAAAACAAGAAAAACAAAGCCCATGGTTAAGACCAAGATTGCGGAGATGGTGATAGCTTGAACCAAAACTGGCAAGATCTTTTAACATGCAGAACCAAGTCCATAGTGAAATCTTCTCAAAGTGACAGATGGTATAGATGCTTAAGCACCATAGGCAAAAGTCTTGGCGAAGGTGGTCAGTTGCGAGTTGCGCAACATCTCACCCTCCGCAACCATGAAGTAGGTGAACCTCTCCACGAACGAGAAGGTAGAGTTGTTCTCCAAGTGATCAAGAACGTATTCCATAGCCTGGTTCTTCTTGTCGTCATCGCCGTCAAAGCCAAGCTCGGTGACCCAGACGGGCTTCTTGAAGCGGCTGTAGGCATCGAGAAGGTGGTTGAGGACGGTGGGTCCGTCAGTTCCATAGCTGTGAAGGGCCAAGAAATCCACCTTGCACTGTCCGTTACAGGCATCGAAGAACTTCTGCATCCAGTTGAGACCCATGTTCGGATCGTCAGAGTTGGTGATGGACGGAGAACTGATGCGAACCTTTCCGGCCCAGGGGTTCATATACTTGATGTGATTAGCAGCAGCATCCTGCGGAGACATGTTTGACTGAGAGCTGAGGTCAGGCTCATTAAAGCTGAGAAACGCCTTGGAGCCGGCGTCAATGGCCTTTTGGGCATTGGCGTCCCAGGACTGGGGAAAACCCTTGTCAACGCCCCAAAGCATGGGGACAAACTCAAGACCAGTGCCAGAATCGTCCACCTGACCCCAGTTGTAAACCCACGTGGCCTTGGAGCCACTTCCAAGGAAGCCCTGGAGGAGCTTGCCGTCGTTGTAGGCAAGACCGCGCTGGAGGCGGTGACCACTCGACTGGTCCTCAGTCGACTCTACAGTGGTGGTGGTGGAGGGGGCCGCAGCAGGGGCGCTGTTCTGTGTGGCAGACGGGCTGGCAGCAGCATCGACAACGTTGACGTTGTGAGCAATGGTGTTGCTCGAGGGCGCGGCAGAACTAGCCTCGGCCGGCGCAGCGACGGCGGTGCTAGAGCTGGGCGAACGGGACTTGGTAAGCTTGGTGTTGTTGTCGACGGCGGTCGGAGCAGCGTTGACGCTCTGGCCAAGAGTGACGGTGACGGTAGTCCAGGCAGTACGGGTCACCATTTGGGTAACCATGTCCCTCTTGCCAACGTGATGGTGTTCATGACCGCGATGGATGCTAGCAGCAAGAGTTTCGCCAGCGAAGGTGGCAGCCGCCAGGGCGATAAGGGACTTTGAGACCATTTTGATGGATATGTTCAGTGTCGAGAGGAGGGATAATGCGGAGTGTCGCAACTTGTCCAGCAGCGCTTAATGAGGGAATGATGCTGAGACGGCGTATAACCAGATACGAAGGCGGTTGGCGGATGGGGCTGGAAAGGAATGTACGAGTTAACAGTCGCGGATCCAAGGGGGGGCACAAGGAATGCTGCCGATCTGGATGGGTTGGCTGGAACGTCGATCGAAGCTAGCGACCGGACGGATGTGGATAACGAGGTGGTGCTGAGGGAGCGTGGGACTGGTGATGAAGCAGTCAAGGGACACGAGAGAATGAAAATGCCCAAAAGAGAAGCGTGATGGGGAGATCAGGAAGGAAGAAGGATGAACGGGCCGCGAGGACTGGGGGGGGGATTGGGTCTTATAATTGATTGGGGGGTCAGGGCGCCTCTCAGGTTGGATAGACAACAAACGGACACACATCAATGGGTCATTCGATGGAGCCCAGCAAAAACTTGAACGAGGAGCCCGCCTGAGGAGGAGGAGGAGGGGTGGTCCAGTGGGGACTCAAAGGCTTCCAGACCTGCCCGGTGAGACGTAACCGCCAGGGGTAAGGTCCCCGGTTGTGGGAACGCACGGCAGGAACGAGATCCATGGCGTGTGTAGTGTAGTATAGTGTACCTGAGACCACATCTTGGCGGCAAGGGCAGGGGACCCGAGTTGCAAACCTTCCTCCCATGCTCCCGTCCCGTTGTGAGCACACAAAGGCAGGCACGTAGCGCGTCAGACAACAAAGTAGGGTCCCACTCAGTAGTGTAGAAGCAAGTGGAAACAACCGTCCGCCCACGAATGGGATCTTTCCACAGATACACATTTCGAAATCACTTCGCAATCACACTACGTACATAGAGGTAGTCAGATAACAAGCGAGGGTCGAGATCGGAACCGCCGGTCACGGCGACTTGGAAGGAGCACCGCCAGATAGTATTAGGGCCCTTCGGTATCCTCTGGCTTCGTAATGCTCCAAGGCGCGTTTGTCTCTTGGATATCTGGGCCACATTTTGATTCTTACCTAAGTGTGCCTTTGATCACTTTTCGTGGGCGTTGTCCTTTATACAAAGGATGGGACGCCATAAGGTACCTTGCATCGATGTGTCCGGTTCAACATCGGACGACAAAGAAACGAACTGCTTTCCATCATCAGTCGACTATCGAGTCGCTTCCACTGGCTGGAAACACTAGTCCGATGGACGCGCGGCAATGAAGCTGAGGCAAAACGAAGAGGCGAGGGAGGCAGGACTCACCAAGACGCGCCGCCCTCGATTTCTTTTTTCAAAAAGACAAAAAAGCGACGAGGTTGCTGTGATGTTGTGGCACCCGGAGCCAACCATAACCGAGCGGGACCAGAAAAAGATGGATCGACCTCTCGGCTGTTAGCGCGGCCCACCATCACGAGGCACGCACCAATGACACTCAGCCCGGTTATGCAGGTACGGAATCAGCTCTGATGTGGGTCAGCTATAAAAAATCAGGGCACAAGTCCACGCCGCTGGCTCTGCAGAAACAAATTCTGGGTCCGGGTGGCACGGCGGGGAGTCGCTATGTATTGGGCGCGGGCAAGTGGTGACGAGTCACTGTCACCCACACACAAACAGCAAGGGATAGCAAAGGGGAATCACTCACCGCATAGTATATGTAGTGTAGAGAGAGTGCTGCTGTGCCTTGGTCATATCCCACTTATACTGGCTCACTGGGCAGGACAGCACAACTTAAATCAGATGCCGTGGAAAGGACGAGGCCGGACGGTAATCCTCTTTTGAATTTTGAAAACAACTTGAACGACCGCTTCCCGCACGCCCGGTGTCGGTTTGTAACAACTTGTGTGGAGAGACTCCAGACACCTGCGACATTTTACGAAAAAGGCTCGAATCCCAACTCGGAATGCGGCACACTTGTAAAGCGGCTGAGAATCCATCTCGCTCCCGTCTAAGCCATGCCCGGCTTTTGCCTTGGTTTTCTTCCTGCGTGGGATCGGCAACTATATTGAATCTGGGCTGGTCTTCATTTCCTTCATCGATTCGTCGTTCCCCTCCTTCGCTGCAACGCAACTCGACCTTTGCCCTCTCACGACAGTTTTCCCACGTGTAATCAACTCCCGCCGCCTTCCCTATCTCGGCATACATCCGGCAAGTTCTGGATGTCGGTGGACTTGAGCTTCGCTGAACTTGCCCCCCAGCCAGGCTGTAAGCGAAATTACGATCCGCTGTCAGCGATGGAAACATCGAGGAAAATCCAGAACCCTTGTGCAAAAAGCTCGGTACTGGAGTCTCGGGGTGAGAAAAATGCTTGTTCTTTTCTTTCCCTTGTCTTCTTTCCCTTCCAAGGCAGGCGGAAAACAAGTGTCCTCTCTCCGAACCTCACGTCTGGCGGTTGTGAGGCCACAGAATGAAGCTCCAGCGAGAAAAAGTTCAGACCCGTTGGCGCTTGTCCATTCTTTTTCGGCTGCCAATCGATAAGCCTGCATCAGCCGCCTGCATTTTCTTGAAACACCAAACAACAATTTTCAGATTATCAACCCCCGCAGGGCGCTTGTCCCCCCCCCCCCCCCCCCCCCCCCTCCCCTTAAGGATTAGAATGCAATGGACACCCTTGTTTCTATCCTTCTTTCCCCGGAGGTGGAGGTCAGATCTAGATCTTCAGTTACATTTAGTTCGTTCCGCTTTTGAGAAAGGTGAACTTGCAAGACCGAGGGAACCGTCTCTTATAAATCAGCCAAAAAAAAAAAAAAAAGAAATTTAAATTTTTTTTTTAAATGAATAATTAAATGAATAAATAAATAAGTAAACCATCAAGTACGATGTTCTGCTAACTGATCTAGTGCTGAGATGACGAAGACAAGCTCAGTAGTAACAAACCACGATACTGGGATGAGAGGAGGGGTTTCGGTAACCGGGAGACGGGAGAGATCACTTCAGTTAGTTTGCACGATTGATGAAACAAGGAACTGACGTCTCACTACTCCACGTTTGCCTTCAACACTTGATCATAATAAACTCGCCCATTGGCCAAGTTCACGAGAGGTAATCCTTTTTTGTGTTCCAGATTCCCGCACTGCGTCGCGCCTTACCTTACACATTACGTTTCACATATTCCATCGTCCATCCTTTCCTCAGTATCTAGTCAGGGACACTCATTATATATTACACACCCCCACCTGCTGCATATGGCATACTATGACAGCGATCACAGTGCTTGTGTTCCTAACAGACGACGGAGTCGAAAATCAAGTGAGATTGGTAGATCAGGTTGGGTGTTTGTCAAACCTTCCAACAGGCCGGGCTGGCTTAGATTGGTTGTTGTTGGTTGTTGGTTCCTTCCGTGAGGAACTGACATATTTAGGCGAGACTGTCTCTAGGTGGGAATGCACCTATGCATAGGAACTTGTTTGCACCTTGGAGGTAAAATGACACCTGGATGTCCATTTGCTAGTTAATATATTAAAGGAGGGCTTGGCCATACCTCGCACTCTTCTACACCCTTTTCTTCATCTTCCTCGTCTTCGTCTTTTCCTCCTTCTTTCATGCGCAACCACCTACCTCTCCGTTTTCTAGTCCTCTTCTTTTCTGCCTTACGTGCGGGTAAGGAGTGAATCTACTAGCAGGCAGCCCGCATTGATTGGTGGACAACGGGTACCACCGAGCAAATACACAACGGAAGTTACACCGTGTTTGAGGAACGCTAAGTGGTGAAAATAGAGGGGGAATCAGGACCAATATATGGTTGTGGGTAGGTAGGTTTCGTGTGTGTGCAGCTTCCCGCTTCCCACCAACTCCTACAGCTGATCTCACTACGTAAGAGGTGTGCATAATAAGCGGGGAGGAGGACTACGAAGATTACAAACCTTACGTCGTGCAATTTGAGACAAAGAAATTAATTGGCGCGGATGGGCTATTACACTGAAATGTTCGAGTACTTCTTAGTGTGATGCCCATGTCGCATAAGCACAAAAAGGTAGACAGTGTGGTAGATAAGGAGGGTTCTGACAAAGCACTTGGGATTGGAAGTCTAACGACTCTCCAAGTTGCCGAAGAAAATGAACCCAGGGGCAGTAAAGAACAGCTCTGTATGTATATGGTTAGGCCGCTTGGGACATTTCGTTTGACACGACAAACTAGTCAGACAGTTTTCCCCCTTCGCTTTCGACCTGGAGAAAAATGAACACTCTGTGACAGAGCATCCATTTCTTGCTTTGGTAGACCAATAAGCAGATACTAAAAGTATGTGGAAATGAAACTGCCAAGTTTCACGCTCCATTCATTGTATCCAGGTCTCGTTCACGCCAATATCCAATGGTTGAACTAGTACACTGGTAAAGAGCCTTGTCAGTCCTAAAAGTTTTCTCTTGATAAGCGCCAAGTTCCTGTAACCACCAAGACTAGTTCATCATATCCACCCCTGTCCATTGTGCCCTGCTTTCCAAGACAATTACAAGCAAAGTGATGTTCGGATCGCCTTCATCTCTTCTTCTTCTCTAACTTAGATGGGAGAAAATAACTAGACTTTGGAAAAAGAGATCTTCGAACAAGTCATTAGTCCCTTGAAGCTGTTATCATAGCATGCTTCCGCCTTCCCATTCTTTCCTTTCCTCCCTCTTCCGGCCAACCCTTCTTTCCCTTCTACCACTATTTATCCCAGACTCTACCCAAAGTGTATATGTAATGTACATGTATGTAGTGCAAGTGCAAGTGCGAGTGTGAGTGAGCAAGTCGGAACCATAATACCAGTCCATGCAGGGGAGGAGGGTATTGCCATAACGAATGCTGTACAGATTTGTATCGACCTTGAAGACGTAAAATGTCCCCAGCGACTTGCGGAAGAATAAAAGAACGAAAACGACGCCAAAGGTACTTCAACTCAATATCTAATATACCCCCCTTCATACCCCCACTGGCTCCTGCAACGGCTGAAGCGGCTGTGGCTGCCCAATCACAGTATGGGGTGCATGATTCTCCAGCGGCTGTGTACTCCCAAGGAAGTACTCAAGAGCCATCTGTAAAAAGTTCCAGATAGAGTGATGCTCGTTGAACACTGTTGCGAAAAGTGTGACGAGCAGAAGAGGGATCCAGATGAGATAGAGATTCCTGTCCCTACTCAGCTCCTTCTTCTTCACGGAATGCGCCCTGCGTAGGTTCTCCTGCTGCTCCTTGGTGATGGCATTCTTGCGACCGATTTCAAGCATGACCGGTAACTCGAGCGACGTCTCTACTTCAGCCTCCTCATTAATCCCTGTCTTGTCGTCAATTTCCACAGCGGGTATCGTGGTGGTCGTTGCCTCTATCGTCATGCTGCTGCTACCGGCTTGGTCAAAGATGGCCGCACACTTCTCGTCTGCTGCAGCTTCGGCGGCAGCCATCGCGATTGACGCCTGTTTCTCATCTGGGAACCCGCTCTGACCCTTGCCACAACTCTCATCATAAGAGGGTGGAGGAACAGAGTTATTGTTGTTGTTGTTGTTGTTGTTGTTGTTGTTGTTGTTGTTGTTGTTGCTCATCAGACTGTTGAACCAGCCTGCAGATTCCTTCGATGTAGGCGGCAGGGGCGTTGGTTGCGTGGCATTTGGTTCTGGTCTCGGTGCGGTAATTCCTGGGACGACAGTCGCCGCAAGACGTTGGGCAGTCTGGTAACCAGGCAACGCTGGCATGTAGTGTACTACTGGAGGTAGCATGAACGGTAGCTGAGGGAGGTTCTGGAGGTGAAGCATATGTTGCAACTGCTGTATTTGAGCCATCATCTGCTCCCTGATAGCGTTAACAGCAGCAGCAGGACCAAGACCATCAACAAGCGGCCGCTGCCGCTCAGCGACATTCTCGTCGGTTGGTGGTGGCGACGCGAGACTGCTACGGCGCATTTCGAGAACGGGTTCATCGTCGCCATCGGTCGATTCACTGTCCTCCGATGAATCCTCGACATCTGACATGAACGAAGAAGAGTCTTCTGGCTCTGTAGACTCGCTGACCGGCCTCTCGAGGGCCAAAGACGCCATGGCTGTCGTCGTTTGCTGGAGTGACGTGAAGCTGCTGGTACTAGTAGCCCTGCTAGGTAGCGATCCGAGACTGCGGGACCTGCTGTGTAGTCGACTAGTTGCAAGGCGCTGGACAACCTCTGTCGTCTTGGCCACGTCCGCAGCAGTGAAACCGGATAAGGTTCGGAGCGTGTGATCAGCACCATGGGCAACCAAGAGCCGTACAATCTCAGCATGGCCATTGAGAGAAGCCATGTGGAGAGGAGTATAACCGCCATTGTCCCGGCTATCAGGGTTCGCGCCCCTAGCCAGGAGGCCTGCAGTGAACCGGCGGAGACCAAGAGAGCAGGCCAAATGTAACATGGTCTTTCCCGTGGCTTCACTAGCGAGATTCCATTTCGGTTTGCTGTTCGGAGTGTCGTCCAGATCAATCGCCTCAATAACATTGAGAAGGTAGTTCTCAAAGTGACCGTGGTTATAGGTAGGAGCACCGGAGGCAGAGGGGCCAGAACCTTCGTTGGTGAAGTTCTGAATGAGGTCGTTGGCAAAGGAGTTGACATCTTTGCCCATCTTCTGCGCCAAGCAGGCAAGCGCAGACTTGGCCAGTTCGTCGGACCTTGTATCGATATATTCGAAGTACACGGGTTGACCCCGTACCTGGTGATTCTTGAAGGTAACCTGGACTTTGCCAGGTGTGTCGCTCGGAGGGACCAAGCATACCAAAGATTCTGCTCCCCAGTACGTCGTCGTCGTGGCCTGCCGCCCGCCAAACATGACTACAATGCCCTGGGAAAAGCCACCGCCTAGCACTGTAACTTCAAATCCGCCATCAACCGATCCTTGATGCGGAATTACCTTGAATAGTTTGACCGGAACGGGGGCCTCCACAGAAGGCATTGGATTAGCAACCGGTGCGGGAGCTGGCGCCGGCGCCGTGGCGAATGGACTGCCCACTGCTGACCGCATAAGTGGGCTCAACAAATTACTGCCATTGGTGTTATGCCAATGACTTGGGCTGGGATCGCGACTTGGATTTCCTGATGTGGGGTTGGCAAAGAAGTTGAGACCTTGATTGCCAGGCAAGGTGAACATTGCTTGGTCGTTGTTATCGGTTGAAGGCGGCGAGCCGCCAGTATACGACATCGTTGTTGCGCCGATAGCGAGTGATGGTGGGTTAATCTGCTGTTGGCTCGCGTCTGAAGGCCGAGCAAAGTGCCTCTGAACAGGCGGAACAAAGGCCGATGAGGCTGATGAGGCTGGTTTAGCCACCGCCGCCGCGTTGGATACCTGTTGTGGGGGCATTGGGGCGATTGCTTCTACCGGTGTCATGATTAGATTGCCAACTCTTCTCTTTTTACTCGAATTTGTGATAGGCCTGATCGGCGATGGGGGCTGAGAGATCTCTTGGTTAGGCGTAGTAACGGCAACCGGAGGTACAACAGTTGGCTGTTTACGCTTGAGGGGTTGGATATCGTGAGAAAGGGGAGGAGGGGTAGGCTGTCCGTTCGAAGCAGGAGGGTTAACAGTGCCATTCTGCGGTTGGTCCGGAATGAACTCATCGTCCACTTGCGGAGAGTCTCGCGTCTTGTGGTCATCGGTAATGACGATCGGGGACGAAAGCTGTTGGGCAATGTAGTTGCCTTCGTGGTCGACGATGGTGAAGATGACCTGGAAACCTTTCTTCTTGTCGTTGTGGTGCCGGCCATAACACGCTATTCTGATGTAGAACTCCACATGGTAGGCGTTCACTTCTTCGGGCTTTGGCTCATGCCATTCCTGAATCTCGGCAGCATTGAACACAATGATCCTGTCCGATTCGAAGGATCGCCAGTATTCATCTTCTTCCACATTCTTGACCTTCTTCCGCCCAGCTCGCTTCGACTCGCGCCTGATACACTTTTGGCAGATTCGAATCTCGCCACCATCATGGCCCGGCAGCTCATCGTCAGTGTTCGGCTTCGGTTCCCCCTTGACTTGACGTTGCGCACCCAAGCGGGCTCGCATTAGAGCTTTCTTCTTCAGATCGGGGTTCTCCATTGCACTCGTGCAAACAACAACGGCGTGCAACTCCAGCCTCTCTGGCGATGGCGGCGGAAGAGGTCGAGCCATTTGCTTGACCTTGCTGATGTACTGCGTTGGAAGATGAAGCTTCTTGACGCCGTGAGGGAGAGGAAAGAGGGCGAGTCTGTACTTGGCTTGTGTCTCAACTCTCATTTTGGGGATCTCGACTTCTCCGTTGACGTTTCCAGATCCGTCTTTCTTCCGCATCCGGTCCATCAATAAAACGTCCAGGTGATACGGAGGACCGCCAAAGCCGCTAGGCATCTGGGGAAGATTCACGGGCATCCCGTGCGGCATGAAGGAAATGCCACGACCATCAGGCATATGTGGCATACTGTAGGTAAAGGCCGCCGGCCAGTGCGAGGGCGGTACAATGAACTGCGTTGGCAAACCATGCATCTGCAAATTGGCAACCGGCCCCGGGATCACTTGCGACATGTGTTGGGCAGTCGCCATGTTTGTCCCCGAAGCTTGTTCTTGTGGACCATCCGTTACCATAGCATCGGGCTGTATCATGGAGTACTGCTGCAAAAAGCAATTAGGAATTTCTGGATACCAAGTCAAAGAATGGAATTACTCACCCTCTGAGCTTGTTCAGGCGCTACGTATGGCATCAAAGGTTGTGGATTGTGCTGTGGTGATAATGCATCTTGCATTGAAGCAACTGGACTAGGACTGTTGTCGTACGGACTGGCCAAGAATTCGTTGGTGTGTGCTGATGTGACCTCGGTCGGCTTGATATCGGAAGGGTCAATAGTGAGACTGTCCATCGACGTCGATGACGAAGATAACGAGTTTCTTGATGTGGCGGGGGCGGACTCCGGGCTCGTCTGAACATCTGGTGAAGCGAACTGCATCCGCGGCGATCGGTAGCCGCTTTGATAGTTGTCGTCTAGTTGCTGGTCAAGATCGAAGGGAGTGTTCTCGGCCGTGAAGTGTGAGGCTTCCGTGAACTGTGATGCGCCGTAAAGACTGGCAGCGGGACTCATCTCGTCCGAATCGAAGATGCATGCCTGGTTCATGTTGAAATCGGCACCAGCAAGGGCGCCATCGGGAGCTTCTTGGTTCGACCAGGGCTGATATCCATCGCAGTTTAGAAATTCGGTAAAGTCGCTTTCCCCCGACCTGTTGTTATTGAAGCTTGGCATGGCTCTCGATCACCGTAATGAGCAAAGGTTGTCGATGATGTGCTAGAATGGAACAGCTTGCGGAAGCCAACCGGCGTGGCTGTTCCCGGCACCCGTCGTGGTTCGGCCTTTTGAACCAGATGATATTCCACCGCGTCGGTCGAGGATGAGATGACTTGTTAGCCCGTGGTGTTTGACGTTGCTGGCGCTCGTTTTCCTAGTCGTGGCAGGTCGCGTGGCAGCCCGTTGCCATTTGCTTTCGTGCGGCGCAGGGCAGAATCGCGGGAGTGGATCGCGGAAGGGCAACAAGTCAATGTGTCCCCCAACGAGATAGTGACCACGGCGAGTATATAAAGGAGAAATAGACGACTAGTACGGACGTTCGAAGTTTCCGGGCTTGTGGAGATGATGTAGTCGAGAAATGATGGGCTGGCGCCAGTGGCGATGTGTGTCGCGGACAGCAAATCGAGGTTAAAGGCGGTAAGGGAAAATGAGAAGCGGACGGCCAATTGACGGTGCAAGCAGCGAGCGAAGCGGGAAGAGCAAGCTGGAAGATATGGACGGCAAAGGCGCGCAAATCGGGGACGGGACGAGCGACAAAAAAAGGACGACGGATTATTCGGTAATCGGGACTCGTTGTTGCGACGAGAGATATTTGAGGCAGGTAACGCAAAATGCAAGGGGCGCGCAATTGCCGGCTACGCTGTTCAGACGGACGATGAAGAGGTGGGTGTCGTCGGGTGGTAGAGGCAGGTTATGGTGTTTCCAGTTTCTGGTGGGAGCGGGAGAGAGGCAAATGCTGTTGGGGGGGAGGGGAGGTTCTACCTCTGACTACCTATGGTAGAGTCTGGTTGCGAATGGATTTGGAGAAGGGCAGGGCAGGCATGGACCGTGACTGGCCTGCGAAGTGGAAGAAGAGGGGACGAACTCGAAAGTGCCAAATTGGTGGGCTGGAGACTGGAGCGATGAACTGCAGTGCACAACGAACTGAGCTAGGCGAAAAAGAGTGGAGTTCCAAAGCAAAAACCGCGAAAGGGCTGAAACGAACTGAGCTGTTGTTGAGCAGTGGATAACGAAACTTGCGGGCAATGCGGCACTAACTGGATACCACCGAAATCTGTTCCGTAAACGTTAACGCTGAGGCCAGTTATGCACAAATTCTTGAACATGGAAGTTCATCACATCGATCACTTTATATGCTCAGGAGCCTTATCTTCCGCGTCTATGGACAGGTGGTAGACTGGTAGGTACTGGGTCGCACTGCGTCCATATTGCACGGCACTTTATCTCCTCCTTTTTTTCCTTGTTTTTTTTCATCCCCCAGTCTTTCCCTCTGGAGGAGACAACAAAACGCAGTCCAAGCTGTGAAGTCGTAAGCTGGTGCAACACAAGACGTCTTGTCCCTGCTCGGTGCACGGATCAATTACTACGTAGGCTTAGTGTGGAGCCAAGTTGGAAGCGATCAGGGTCCATCGGTTTCCCCGCCCAGGGACAAGCCAAACAGCGTGCAGCTCGACAGAGAACATCCGTCGATGTTGGAGAATGACGACGGAAGACGAGAGTATCAGCCACAGAAGATATTCCAACATTAGGCCCCAAACCAAAATCCTCAAAGGGTGCTCCGAGGAATCAACCAATTCCCACATTATATATAGTTGCGCACACGGTAAAAAAAAAACCAAAAAAAAAAAAACCGCGTGCATTAGTCCAAATTCCTCCCTCCGGCTGGAGCAGTCTCGATGGATAACTTTGCAGATGTGGCTCGTGCTCTGCATCTTACCTCACCTCCCCAAGTCCACAAGAGGAGGCTCACCTCCAGACCTCACAGGTCGAGAAAAAGTCGTCGTCTCCTTTTGGTGGAGACAATATTGGCTGTTGGGCTGCGAGTCTGGGAGTTACACAACAGCACAAGCATCTTGTCGGCTTCTACATATGTACACACACTACAGCATACTTTTACGCCGGCTAGAAATCTTGTCCGCCAAGGATGCAAAAGAGTGAAAAGAGAAAGAGGAGAGAACGTTAGATCTCACGAAATCCGACCAAATCTGAGATTCTCAGCGGCTTGAGTCACAGCGTGAATGGGTCCATGGGGCGCCTTTCTCGTGGTGACGGCGCTGCCTTGCCTGCATCCAACGACAACTGCAGGAGTACCTAACTACGCCGACCATGCTGATCCGTCACATTTCTCGCCAGTCAGCGTCCTGTTTTTCCCGCGCCGTCGAGGCTTTCGATATATGACATACAGTAAACACGATGCCATTATACCCATTTCTGCCTACCGTCGATAATCTTGCATTCGCTATCTTGGATCTTCTCGCATCGAGAACCAACGAACAACTGTTCCAGAAAGTCAGAAAGGCGCGATATCTCTCACTGCTTCCGAGAAATTGCAAACAAAAATCAGGATGCAACACCATCGTGACTTCCCGGCTCCGGACTCCAAAGAGGGGAAAAATCTAGAGGTAGGGACCGGCAACAACCCCCCAACCTAATGCCCGCTACAGTAGTGTACTGTAGTTTCCTCCGCAGCACCGGACGCTAACTACACTAAGCAAAATGACACCACACGACACTGGCCACTAGGACTAGCCGCATGTTCGGCTATGTACTGTACGTAAAATACAACCCGGACCGTCTACGAGGCAAGAATTGAGCGAAGATGGCCCGGCCATCGGAACCGGCCCGGTAAGTGGAGCGGGTCGGGTGCTCTGCGGAATGCTATGCGGATGCCGATCGGTTGACGGGGGCCGCGGGGTGTGCAAAGACGGCCGCGGGGGCCGAACCGAGGTGGGTTGTTGGGAGAGAGAGTACACAGTACATGGTGCGGTGGGTAGGAAAGCAAAACATTCGAAAAAGAGGAGTTGGTAACGTCAGAAGGATAGTCTGGCAACTAGTCTACATTTGTTTCTACGTTTGTCTACTAGACTTGGACCTCTTTTCTATGTATCTACACGATATTGCCCCTCGTTCAACTTCGCTGATCTTCCAGATTCTCTCCACCTAGGATACCCTCCGTCCTATCTGCTTCCTCTTCACCTCTCCCAAACAAAACTACAATCTTCTCTAGATCCCAAAGCTTCTCGTTGAACCTGGTACGGGATCTGCCTCCACCCATTCTCCTCTTCAACCCCTCCCTCAACAAATAGTCTTCTCTTCACTTGGTGAACACCGGGGTCTTCCGGCACACATCAACGCCGAGATCCGACTAACCCAGCATACTACTGTTTGACACCGGCCGTGTTCTCACCAACAAGCGTTGGCGCGCTGCCAACACCCTGGCCGTTATCATCAGGGAACCGAATAGACCGCCCCGGCGCTCGACTGTGAGACTTGGAACCCGTTGCCTCGCGAGCCGCAGGTGTGGCCAAAACCCCTCTTCCCCGTCTCCCGCCATCCAGAGTCGTATTGCTCGAGTTGGTAGGAGTAGTATCAAGCCGAGACTGAGATTGAGATGGCCCTTCAACGTCACCCACAGCCACAACATCTTTCGGCTCTGATTCAACAGCATCTGTATCAGAGGCAGGAGGATTGCGAATAATGGTTCCATCAATTCTGTAGACAGGACGCGTCAACGGAATCCCTTGCTGACTGTACTCGATTTCACCATGTCTCTCTGCATTGTGCTCGTCATGGGATTGCCTCTCAGCAGGCCTTGCCCAGCCCGGTGTCCTGCCGATGAAGAAGGAGCTGACCCTGCCGCCAATGTTAAACGATGGCAGAGGTCCGCCGCTAGAACGCCTGGAGTCCGGGAGAACCGAGCGCGAGGGCGACGCCGCACCGCTCTTGAGGCCTTTGGAAAGAGTGCGAGGGAGATGGAACCCGAGTTTTCCTACCGGAATACTAAGGCCGTGAACAACGATGCTACAGATGGCAATGAACCAAACCACCACCGTGACCGTCTCCGCCAGGTCCTTGACGTCCTCGCGCGGCTTACCGTCGGGGCCGTCCATGCCTCTCAGGAACTCGAGCGTGATGTACAGGTAAAAGATGGCCGAGACGCCCACGGGCCCGAAAAAGCCCACAAAGATGGCCTGCTTGGCGCCCTCGATCTGCGGGATCATCTTGCGGCCCCAAGGGATCTTGTGCGCGATAAACACCCACGGCAAGCGCCTCAGCAGGAGGACCAGGATCCCGAGCACGATGAGCCGGTAGATCTGCATGCCCACGCCGTTGCGCAGAAACATCTCCCAGGGGCACACGGCGCCGTACCACATAAAGATGGTGACGTTGAGCAACATGTCGATGGTCGGCTGCAGCGAGTCATCAAGAGTCTCCAGCCGGAACCAGTCGTCCCAGGTGAACACGTTACCCGCAATGAAGCACGCGAGCACGTCGTCGCTGCCGATCATGCCGCACGTGCCCGTGATGAAAAGAGCCAGTGAGATGGCAAAGACGAGGAAGCTCTCACGGTCGACAAACTTGCGCTCCTCGGCCCAATGGAGCAGCTCCTTAGCAATCCAGCCAACCACGGCGCCGTAGACGATGGACAGGATGATGGTGTACACCCACGTCTCGTAGAACCACAGCGCCATGGCCCTGCCAGAGCCCGCGCCGTCGCTGGGGTAGTCGTGTCCCACGTACTTGATCAGATACAGCGCAAAGAAGAGGAAGGGGTAGCCGAGTCCGTCGTTGGCGCCCGACTCGGCCACGATGATCCGCTGCAGCTCCTTAGGAACATTGTGATCGGCGAATCGGCCCTTGACGATGACGTTGGAGAGAACCGGATCCGTGGGCGTCACGCACGAGCCGACAACCAGTGCCTTCAAGAAGCCGATGCCGTTAGGGCCAAAGCTGGGCACGAGAGCCCAGACGAGCAGGCTGGTCGCGATCCACATCATGAACATGATAGGGCCAAGTAGCATGGAGAGCGGGCGCCATTGTTGATGTAGGTATCTGCTAGGAAGTTGAACGCCGGCAAGGACAAGCTGTACGCCTAGGACAAGACGGGAGAAAGCGAGGGTAATCGCCTGCAATGTGAGGGGGTCATAGTCGGCGTAGGCAAGAGGACGTACGAAGTTGGCGGCGCGAGGGGAGAAAGCAACGCCTACCAATAAGGAGATGACTACAATTCGAGAATGAAGGTCAGTACAAGTGGTCGGGCATATGGACGTCCAAGTCTGTGGATGTACTTACAGGCTTCGGACATGTAGTAGCTTTCCTTGCAGAGGTATGAGACCAGCCCGAAGAGCGAGATCCATCCTCCTAGGACGCTCAACACGATGTTGAAGTTGGTGATGGCTAAGGCTGGCATTTTGAAATCGGTCCTCCAAGACTGCTAAGAGTTCCAAGACTCTTGTCTCACAAAAGCCAAGTTCGAGCCAAGACGATGACTGCGAATCGCAAAGCTTGTCTTGATATCTAGAGGGGGACCCTTGTGGACCAGATATTCTTGTCGAGTAAGTTCTACAACAATGTGTAGATAGTATTTGTACGTCTAGACTCTAGTCTAGGCGTCAACCGGGCTGAATATTTGCACGGCAGTGGGAAGCATATGTTATTGAGCCGTCAAGCAGAAGACACTTTGGGTGAGGAAAGCAGTTTCGACTAGGCAGATCATGGGAACGAGCCTTGCTTGCCAGTTTGTGGACAGAAGTCTCACTCCGCGAAGCCGACTATCCAGCTACTTCAAATGGAAGTGTTCTCGGCTTCTTCGCAGTACGAGGTTGGCGGTGTCGTCGGCGGTGAGGTCCCGGTGACACAGATGGACAAGACTACTGAAGAAGATGTGCTCGGCAAAGAGAGATGTAAAGATTGATCGGTTGAAGTAACGAGTTGTATTTTATTGGGATCTCTTTGCAGACAGCGAATTGCCTCTAACTGTCAGCTGTGGTCCTTTCTATGCTGAGGGAAGAAACGGAGGAATGGACGAAGTTGAGGAAGCAACGCAAATAACAGGGATCCATGAGGCTAGTTCGCTACTGCAGCGGCATCGAGTCGCTACGTACCGACGTAGTGCAGGGCCCGGAGCGGGCCCGAGTGGACGGACCCTACTTTTGTCCTATTAAACAAAAGTCACACACTCGTTTGGGATTTTCAAACCCAACCTCTGACTAGTGGGAAGAATATTGATTCGTATTGGATTCTCGTATTAAAACGCCATATGGCTTTTGTGGTTCAGACTAGGTAATCAGTTGGGAGGGATGGAATACAAGTAAGCCAGATGAAAGTCGCTCCCGCCGTTCAAGTTAATAGTCCGTAGACAAGTCAATACCTATCCCAATAACCACTACTACTGTCAGACGGTCGGTGCTGACGACCTGGCGAGTAGCCCGGAGCGGGACGGGCCCTACTTTTGTCCCATTGAACAACAGTCACATACCTTTAGCGTAACCTTCAATTTAGTTCGTCTTATATCTGATTCGGCCGTCAGTCGCAGTCGGCGGGAAGGCCGAAAAGAGACAATGAGGTCACAACTCGAAGTCCCTATATCTTCAAACTTGGAAAAAGTTTGGCGGTTACCGGCACGCTGGTTCCTCGACTCAGTTGACGCTTCGGCGCCTTCGCAATATTGACATGCACCAGACATGCAATTCGAGTCAGAACCAGGGCAATGTGGAGATATTGGATATAATAATTGTCATCCTGTTACAAACGCACACCAGTCATATCCATGTTTATTCTCAGTAAACAAAACATCCAAAGGCGGTGCGGGAATTGCACCAGCTCAGCATGCTATGAAAGAATATCCCTTTAACGGTGCAATTCTGTTCAATACTTAGAGGTAAAGATAGGGTCCCCACAGATACCAGTGCGACTTGGCTGCTGTGGCAAAAGTGTTGACAAAAGCTGGGGATTTGATATCTGCCGCATGCTCTAAGACGTCAACCGCTAGGAAGGGGAGCCACCGATATGCCATAACCTATCTCACACAAAACGCAATACAAATTTGCTCCGTTAAAGGGAATTTAGTTTCTCATTGTAAGCAACGACGCCGAGCCAGCTCTTCCATTTGTTCAAACCCATCCATGCAGTATTCCAGCAGCAAATATCTCTACCTCATTAGACCAGAACGGCCAGTCCAGTAATTTTGTTCTTTCGTAACGCCTGCTTGCGGGCTCTCGCTACCATGCAACTGATGCTCAACTTAAAAGGACAATGGGGGGGGGGGGGGGGGGGGGGGGTAAAACCTTTGCCAAACGCCGTAACCCTCTGTTCCCTGTTTCCGACCCTTTTGTTTGCTCAAAAATGCTTGTTCAATAACATCAAAAACCGACAGAGAGGCCAGAGAGGACTACCTAATTCCTCTGCCATCTGTTTCCGCAACCCTCTCTCCCCCAAAAAGTGCATACCAAAGCGTGCCCCGTGAGATTATAACAATTTCTTGTAATGCGTACCACCTACTTCACCTCCATTCCTCACAACACCATCAGGCGTGGATCATCTGGTTGACCGGCAGCGGCTTTAAGCAGCCATTAGACTCCCATTCCCAGGCTACCAAGCTCCAGTTGAGTTCTCGGCGCCAAAACAGCCCAAGGCCACGACCACCATCCGCGCCATTAAGCGATGGGTGATCGCTGCCACGGTTCTCAGCGCAGAGCCCGCCCGTCAGCGGCATACGATGACGAAAGACAACTTTGCCCATGCGTGAGTGAAGGATGGCCATGGAGCACATTACGCAAGGCTCATGCGTAAGGTACATCTCGAGCCCGTGGCAGAGGTACCCATCAGGAGACGGATGGTCAATCTCAAAGACCTTTTGCTCGTCGTCAAGAAGAGGCTTGTCTTGGAAGGCCTCAAACTCGAGAATTGGGGTTTGGAACGTGTCGGTCCTCTTGTTCTCCGCACGCACTAGCTTCTGGGCAACCATACTGATGGCACGAAGGACTGAATGCGCCATAGGATTCCCAGTACATCCCGTCTTTCCCTGGCAGCGCCAGCGAGCGTCAGCAGCAAGGGCGACAAGGGTGACTTTGTGGCCTTCCTCACGCTGGACGATACAAGCCCCCATGGGTTCTCCGTGACCAGCGGCCTGAGTCTGCTCGGCCACCTGGTGGGCCAATGTCATCCATATCGCAGCATCGTCTGTAATCTCTTCTGTGCTTCGGGATACCATGGCGGGGTGCGGTCCAAGAGGGTTATTCTTGCGGTAAAGAGTGGGCCAGAAGTGCTGGGACCACATGGCGGCCTGAATCTGCGAGGTGGGAGCGACCATGGGAACAGGGACACTGCGGATGAAGATGTCTTCTTCCAGTCCCTCGATCGTCTTGAGGGCCTGGACTAGCTCGTCGCGCGACAGCTGGGACTCGGGACCGAGAATGATGTAGATCCAGTTCGACTTGCCCGTGTGAATTTGTCGGCTCTGGGGCGTCTCGTTCATGAATTGGGTCTTGAGATGGGCGGGTAGGTCGCCTGGCTTGGCGCATCTGCGTAGGTGTGGAACGCCCTTAACGATTTCCTCAGGTAGCATATCGCGCAAGAGGCTTGCAATAAACGTCAGCTTGTGTGACACGGAGAGGTAAGAGGCTTGGGGGACTGCAGCAGGGGACGTACCTGATAGTAGGGTTCGCCGACTTGACGGGAGTTCGGGTGATCAGTACCCGGCCCGTAACGTGGTCATCTCTTAGTTCGAGAGTTGTCTTGAGGGGAATAAGGACTCCATGGTCGACTTCTTCGCGTACGAGGCTTTGGACAATGGGATCCTGCGCAGCAAGGACTGCCCCCATGGACTTGTCCTCGTGAGGCATCTTTGCAAGAGTGTGTAGAGCTCTTTGACCGGCGAACTCTGATATTTGGATGATGTCGGCTGAAAAGGGAATGGAGTGCGTGCGAAACTCGAAGTCGGTAAACCGTCGTACTGAAGGTGTAGAGATCGTTCGGAGCCGGAGCGTAGAGGTATGATGGCAGCAGGTTCTCGGGATCAGGCTGAAGAGAGGGCCGAGCAAAACTGGCAAGGTAGAGGCTTGAGGAGAACTTGGTCGAGGGTGAATGAGCGAGACTGGACCGATTGAGGAAGAAGGGAGGGAACCATAGTGGTGAGAGTGGCTAGTACCTGTCCAGCAAGACGAAAGGAGGGTCCAGAGC
This sequence comes from Neurospora hispaniola, assembly GCF_033458365.1. Classification (NCBI taxonomy): domain Eukaryota; kingdom Fungi; phylum Ascomycota; class Sordariomycetes; order Sordariales; family Sordariaceae; genus Neurospora; species Neurospora hispaniola. The sequence continues at coordinate 2,582,766 of NW_026944410.1, read as the reverse complement.
CGGGAAAGAACAGACAATGTTTTCCCGTCGTCAACCAAGCAGCTGAGGAAAGCAAACCGCCCAGTGCAATGACGCAAAGAGTGAAAGCACAGAGATGCGCTTCCAGCTTGCCGTCGCTTATTGCCCGTTTGCGCGCGCGTTGCCCGTGGCTGGGTAGGTCCTTGGGTCGTGTCGCCGTCTGTGTCGGGACCGGGCTCATCTAGACAAAAAATGAAAAATATGCCCCACCTGAGCGGATAGCGGACAGCCCACCACAGAGACTGTATCTCCGAACATTTGAATGTCAGGGTCAGGGCCACCCCGCGTCACGGGAGGCCGCAAACATTTGATCGATTTTCGTCCGCATTCCACCTGCACTGGCACAGACCGGGACCAGGCTTCCCGCCAGAGGGTACAACCTCAACGGCAGAAAGCGATTGCTTTTTCGGCAGGCAACGAAAGGGGCTTTTTGTTCGTTGTTCCATGTCATTCCTTGGTCAAAATCGAAGTTTTGAGGTCCATGAACTGACCTTTGCCTGCCCGCCCCGCTATCTTCTAAAATTGGATGTAGTATACCTAGAGGTACTGTAGGTATAGTGTATGCTGCGGGGTCCCGCTTTCACATGTAGCCCAGCAACCAATCCCGTCAGCAGGATTAAGCCTTGTAGGTGAGAAGTAGAGCCGCTATATAGGTGGGTCCATGCTTTTTCTTCAAAGCATTTTTGGAATTACCTACAGTCGAACCCCCTGAAACTGCATATAATTCAGACCTGGGATTTCTATACACTAAGTAGCATTTATGTAGTTTCTAGATTGAAGCTAGGCCCAAATAGGCAGTCAACTAGTGGCCGAGACACTAAAATCCGACCCTATACTATAGATTTTCCCGCTCAAGACCAAGTCTGTAAGTGCATACGCACCAAAAATTGTCCGAGATTTATATGCAGTATGCAGTTATATAGTTGTAGCTGAGAATTAATTCAGACCGCTGATTCTTATGCTCTAACTGGCATATATACAGTATCTAGTAGATGCAGTTTCAGGGGGTTCGACTGTACCTACCTCTAGGTAGGTATGTAACAGAGTGTGAAGACGTTAGAAACGTCTGCAGGAGTAGAAAGAGCTCCATTTATAGTATACGAGGTTGTAATGCACATGGTGAATATCCTACACTACAAAGAGGCCCAGTCTTAAGGTGTTGGCGTGTAGACAAATTAAAAGTCGGCGATTGAACCCGTGCGACTTTCCTAGCGGGATTGAGATGGTTGTCCCGTAAAGAGAGAAATTCGAGAGCCTTTACCGATAATAGCTTGCACTTTTGTCGACATATTAAAACAATACTTGTTTTAGTCTCTCATAACAGACGTTCAACCTTAGTCAGCCCCCATCCACTTCCCCGCCACCCCGTAGCACAGTCGTTTTAGACCCACAGGGCCAAATGGTGTAATATTAAGATTACGTCTATACACAGTTTGGACGAAAGTGTTCAATGTATGTAAGAAATATCCTATTTCAACACTAACACTCAATGATTATACTACTACAAAAATTATAATTTCAATTAAATAAATTATTTAAAGATAGGACGAATAGTATATTAATTTCTCTAAACTTCAAATTGCATTTCTATAATACCTTTATTATTTACTAATACTATAGGGGTAGCTTTCATTATATATAGAATTATATTCTGAAGGATCGTATACTATTTTTCTATAACTTTACATCGTATATACGCGAAACTTCGTATATATAATAGAAGGTTATAAATCTAATACCGACGAAATAATGGAGCTGTTTTATTGTATTACTAGCTTTTAGTAACTTAATATATTTTTACCTCTTAAATTAATTTTTTAAAATTAAATTGCTTAAGGATTGTGTTATATAGTATCTACTAATAATAAAGGTATATAATACTATTTTATTAATATAGTTATTACTTATTTATTAAATTAGGGGTTGTTTATGGGTTCGGATTAATATTGTACAAGATTTAGTTAAATTGAATTTATTTATTATATTATCTACCGATGTGGCAATACAATTTTGATTATTTATATAGGATATAGCAAGAGTATTATTTTCTAAATAGTATCTATTATCTTAATCGATTAAATTACTATTTAAATTATATTATTTAATTAATTTAGCGAAGAGTAGCGGGATATTATTATTAAATTTCCTAGTACCCGACTTATTTTAATCGATTAATTAACTATAAAGGTAAGAATTTATTTACTCTTAATTTAAATTTAATAGGGGGAATTTTTTTAAAAACTCCCCCTATTGGATTTAAGTGGATGTACGCTAATTATATACTAATACCCTTACTTCTAATTAAATTTAGAGTTTGGAAATTATATATATATCCTCCTTAGTTTAAAATAAGTTATATACATAAAGTTTATAAAGTTATTACGCACGGCTTTATTTAATTAGTATATTATATTTATTACTATAAACGAATTATATATTATATTTTAATAACGCACCTTTCGGATACAATTTATAGATATTTATACTATTAGGATTATTATCCTATCCAATATTCCTTAATTCGGGTATACGGCTACCCTCACACATAAAGTACAATTATATATATATAAATACGGCGGTTTCTAGCTAGAGGGTTATAGTTTAAGTAAATTTTTTATTATCTATACTTCTATTAATTAATCTAATATTATAATAATATTCTAATTAATTCTATTAAATATATTTAAAGACTACTAGCAGTTTAAATTCGTCCTTAATATAATAACGTTTAGCGACCCCCAGTTTAAGATCTATTATATTTTGAAAATTATTATTTATATTAATAGTAAACTATTACTTTTCTCTATTTAATCGTATCTCTTATAGTATTTTATAACCTCCAGTTGTAAATCCTTTTATATTATAAAGGTAATCCGTAGGTACGATGTTAATACCCGTTTTATAGATTAGAAATCTATATATAAGGATTTTAAGCAGCCTAATTCTATATACTAGATAATATTCGCTACTATTTCGTTCGGTATAGGTATAAATATTTTAGATGTACGGCGTATAATATAATATAGCGTAGTAAAGTTAGATGATATTGCGGACTTAGTTTAATACTTCGGACGCGCCGTTTGTACGGATCCTATTACGTACGGTATAGGGATTTATTTTATCCCTTATTATTAATTTAATTATTTTAGTTAATTATACAAACCCGCTACGGAGGAGATTAATATATATTTTAGTGGTAATGGGTTATACTATTATCCTACTATTCTAGTATTTAAAGTTCAATATATACTGCCTCCTCTGTTTATTAATATTATATTATAATATATTACTTTAAGTTTTACTTTAATTAAAAAGTTAATTTAATTACCCAATTTAATAAATAGGGATACTTCTACTTCGGATGGAAATAATACTTCGGACGAAGAAGGTTTATTTAATAAAGAATTATTAGAAGACGAAGATATTATAATTATTGAACAGGTCCTATAGGACCTAAGTATAGGCGATAGCCGTCGATAGCTTTGTATTTAGAATAGTATAGAAAAAGCGGTATATATTAAAATTATAAAGAAGTATAAAGAGATATATAATTTTATTAATATACTATATTTTAGGCTATATATTAAGAAGCTACTATAAGAGCTTAGGCCGTACCCGACCTTTATATTAGGGGAGTCGTGTAACTATATAATGGATTTTAATATTTAACGTTTTAATACTACTCTTATTGCAGTCTATCTTTCGCAATGCTATAATAAGTGCTACCCCCCCCTAGGTTTCCTACTACCCGTTCCGAAAAAGAAGTTTAGAACTATTTTTAATTACTTAATAAAATTATTTAAGGCTAGTTTTATTTTAATTTAATTAGACCGCTTTATAACTACTATAGCTAAAACTCTCTATCCCAGTATCTTTAAACTCTTTAATTTATTTAAGGAAATTTTTATATTTTTAAATTTTATATACGTACTTACGTATAAATTTAGCGGATAAACACCTATTTATATATTGTAAGATCTCCTTACTGTTATTTTAAAATTCGAAGTATAAAAGTGGTTAGGGGATTATAGCGATATATTAATTATAGAGTATATATATATTATATTTATTATATTAGAGGTGTTTATTATTAATTTAGAATAAATTATTCGTAATTAAATGAGTGTGGGAAAGAGGAGATTAGTTAAATTAAAAAAAGTATAGCGTTTAAAAATAACTAGAGGTACGGGTAGTAGTTCGAATATTATAGGTCTAACCCTATATGCGGCTCCTCCCGTAGGTATGTACGTAAGTATAGGCCTACCTGCTAAAAGGGCGAAAACTAATATTATATTATAAAAAAGGAAGAGGTAATTATAAGTACTAGGCGTTTTAGAGTCCCAACGAATATTTGAGCGAAGTCTATTATACTTTCGTTTAAATCCTATAGGGGTAAATAAGGGATAATATAATTAAATAAGAATTTTAAGACTTATTCTAAATTTAGATAAGAATTTTAAGACCTACTTTAAATTTAGAAATATATATTCTTAGGGTATAAAAACCCCTATTTTTTTAAAACGAATTTATCCTTCCTTCCTTTTATAAATTAATCATATTTTTTTTTACCCTTATTAAATTTAAATTTAGTTTTATAAATTATTCTTATACTTTTATAGGATTTATATTTAATTTTATAATTTATTATAACTCCCCCCTATTGGATTTAGATCCGGTTCGCCGGGTTATTTTTATTGAAGTTGGGTTTAATTTCGATTGGAAGTAATTTATTATCCCCCTATTAGATTTAAATTTAGTTATAATTAAAGTAAAATATATCTCCCGCCCCTTTATTGGTTAGTAAAAGATATTCTTTTAATTTATTTAGATAGTATCGGAAAAGATTGGCGTTATAAAGCTGGTGCGTAACCCGAATTTTAAAGTGGATAATACTTATTTTGACGGACGTAATATAAATACCCTATAACAATTGTACTATTTACTACTAGAATAGTATAAGATTATAGATAATAAAAAGGGTAATATAAAATTAAAAACCCTTAGAGAAGAATAGATTAATAATATTTTATTTAAATATTATTATCCCCCCTATATAGGGGTATATAATATCCGAAAGGTGTAAGAACTAGTAGAGGGGCTTAATATAATATAATAGGTTGAGGGCGATAACGTTTTTAAATAAATTAAAATCGAGATACTATTTATAAGTAACGTATATTAGAAGAGGTGGGTAGAGAAAAAAGGTGAAGGTATAGTATTATTAAAGTAGACGATTGCTTAGTGGATTAATTATAATATTCTTCCCTCTAACCCTAATATAACCGGTATTTTAGAGTATGTAAATATTAAGGCTTTAATTTAATATTTAGATTGCGATTATAAGTATAGCCCTCGTTTAAATCCTATAGGGGGATTCGAATAGAATTATATCGCCCTCTATAGGATTTAAACTTATTTTAAATATTCATTAACCGTATTATAATTTCTTTAATTTTCGGCCTATTAAAATATTTAAAAATATCTTGGGAGTTTGGAAAGGATTTATAGGGTAATTTTATAATTAATTTATAAAGATTATAGAGAAATATTATTCTCTATATAACGGATAATAAAATATATAAATATATCCTCTAAACCTTCGTAGAGGTAAAGAATATTCCTTCTTACGCTATAGCTATTTACTATAGTAATCTTATTAGGAAAACGGACAAATTAGTATAAAAGTATAATATAATATACTTTAAAGTAATTACCCTTGTTATTTAATTTATATACCTTTATATATTTTAATTGAATATTAAAGGCGGTAGTATACTACGGTTTACGAAGGTTATAGACCCGTTGGTTAGGGATATTTGGCTAGGGTATTCGGCCGATAATTAATTTAAGGCTATAGTATACTTTGCTTAATTTTACGAATATTATAAATAGAATTATAAATTTACTATTAGTAATATTAATAATTCCAATAACGCTAAGCCGGCCCTGCTTTTTATATTTAATATATAAGATATAGCGGGCTTAGCGAAAGATAACGCTGAAATTAATAGTAGTTAGGCGCAAAATATAATAAAAATATTTACGAAATTATAAAGGAGATCCTATATAATATTAATAATATTTTTATTATTAATAGTAACGGTTTTAGTAAATAATTAAACATTACTATCGCTAAACTCTTACAATTTACCCCTACTTTAAAATAGCGTATAATTAATTTAACCTACTTTTAATTTTATTCGTCTACCTTCTAACAATTATATAAAAAGAAAAACGTTACTAAGGACCTTAATACCGAGATTATTAAATTTAATAAAAACTTTAAGGGGTAGAATATCCTTAAAATAGACGGCAGCTCGCTAGTAGCCACTATTGCCCTCCTTTATAATACGAAAATCGGACGGTTCGAAATTCCGAAGATTTTAGCGCCTCTTAAGAATATATCTATATAAAGCAAGATTTTCGGGACTGTTTAATATATTGAAAATTTTATTATATACGAGTAATTTAATACGGAGCTCGTTGAGACAATAATAAATAAGTATATATAAGCCCGGGAGCGTACTGAGACGGCTCCTTTAAACAATCCTCTAACAAACTCCTAAAAGGGTAAAGCCGAAAAATTGGCCGAGAAGAGTCTCCGGGCTCGCTACGATATAGCGAATATTATCTAAAGGAAGTATCTTTTTAAAAAAGTACTTTAAAACTATATAGCTTTCTATTATACTATAGAATTATAGAGTAGGATTGGACCTATTAATATAAATACTATTACTACCCCTCCTTGAAATTATAAAAATATTAAATATTATAAATTTAATATTTTGTATTAGTATTTTAAGAAGGAGGGATAGGTAAATTAATCTTTAATTAACAATACGAATAACCCTTCTATAGTCTAGTAAGGGAGATTCCTTCTACCTTACTAATTAATTAATAAATTGTAGATTCTTTCTCTAAATCCTATAAAAAGGGTTAGCCCATTCCGCCTCTTCCCCTATAGGATTTAGATTGTTTACTACTAATTTATCTCTTTAAATACGTATATAATTCGGCGTTTAGAAAAAAGCCTATTCAAATATACAATATTAACTAATAAGGTCGGAACTAGCAAGACCATAACTTACTTAAACGCAGTAATATTATATATTATAGAATTTCGGTATATAGAGGCTAAGGGTAAAATTATATAGGTATACCCAACCCTAATTCTTATATTAGTTATATTAATTTTTTAAATATTTATTAAAGTAATTAAAATATTCGGCAATATTTTAAATATTTATATATAGTTTAGCACCCGTAATTAAATATCTATAGTAAATTCGAAGTATTAACGGACATTAATTTAAGAATATTTTAATAATTTAATAGCTAAATATATCTAGAACTATAATATATCTAATACTATTAGAATAATTATTCTAGCGGTTACGTTTATTTATTTCCGCTGTTGGATTACTACTTATAAATTATTATATAGTACTAGCGACTTCCTAAATAGGTTAAGGGTTAAAGATTGTATTATTTAAAAACCGAATATTAAGAGTAAAGGTAAGGTTAAGGCTAAATTTAAGGGTAAGGGTAAGGTTGTGGTTGTGGGTAATGATGACGAATACGATTCTAATAATAATGAATTGGATAATGAGGGTTTAAATAAATTAGATAGTAGTAAAGTAAATGACCTAAATAAATATAAAGAATAAATTTAAAATTTATTTTAAATCCTATAAGGGTAGTTATCCCCCTATAGGATTTGAACGAACGTTATTTTATCTTCCTATACTAATTTATAATAGTAATTTAGGGTTGATTTAGAAGAGTTCCAAATCTACTATCTATATTGGTAAGTAGTACGAAATACGTATATTTATATATAAAAACGTCCGCTTCGAATGTATTATTACTAATAAGGTGTAATTTCTAAGAAATATAGATACCGCTGTATAGTGGTAAATTAAGAAAGTCCCCCGCTAATTAATAATATTTTATTCTATAATACTATTATTAAATAATATTATTAATATAAAGGTTTTTACTATAATACTTTGGGATAATACGCAATTGCCGGTTACTATTAATAAACCTTTTAATTTTAAAAGGTTCGAAATTACTAATATTTACGAGGTGGGCAAATCCGAATCCTATATCTTTAATACTAATATCTTTAAACGGGTCGTAGAAGATTTCTATACTATTTAATTCGAATGGGGCTATAAATAGTAAGTGTTCTACCCCGGATTTTAGCGGTTTATTTCTAATAAAGGTATTATTACTACTAGTATTATAAATATTATTGTAAGAGAATTGTAAGTCCTTTTTTTATTGAGAGGTATAAATATTTTTCTCTAATTGCTTAATAGGCAAGTAGTCTTCCTATTTTTAGGGATTCTACTTATAGAGGTATATTAAATATACCTAGTGTATAGTAAGCGGTTCGCCGGTTGAATTTAAATGTTAATTAATAAATATTTAATATTAATTATAGAATAACTAGAAGAGGCGATTATTATAATTTTTAGTGCGGAGGACCGGTTAAAAGGCTTTAGCCCTATTTTAGTATAAGGCCTATAATTCCTTGCCTAAAATGTGTATATTTAGGACCTACTTTAATTTAATATTATAATTAGTTGTAAGGAGGTTAAAGTGGTATTTAATAGGGAATTGGTATTTGTACGAAACTTTAACGTTGTATTATAGGGTAGAAAGCTAATTAAGATTATTATAAATTTTAGTATTAATAAGGTTGATGCCCTAATAAAATTGAACTTCGATAGTAGATTAATATATATATATAATTCCTTTAATTATAATTCCGATATCCTCCCGTCCATTAACTATATATAAATATTTATTTAAGTATACGGAAAATTATTATTCTAGATATAGATTTTAAAAAAGTATTTCGATTCGTACCGTTAGAATAAATACGTCCTTATTATTATTAACCAACCTTAGATATAAATATAAATATATACCTTATTTATTTTATATTTAATTCCTATAGAGGTAGATTCTATTACCCCTATTAGATTTAATTTTAAATTTATCGATTAACTTCGTTAGAATACTTTTTTCAATCCTTTATAAAGTAAATTTTATAATAAAGGCGATTATATTAAATTAGAATACTTAGGAGTAGGTGAATATTATTAAGGAATAGAACGATTAGTATATTACTATTAATATTCTTATTCTAAATTCTAATATTAATACGGTAGGTTTTAATACTTACGTATAATATTATATTAGGATTGGCTTAGGATTTATATAGAACGTTGTTATAATTTTATAATTTATAGGTCGCTTATACTGTATTAGGTAGACTAAAACAATTAAGTAGTACCTCCTATAAATTAATAGGACTATTTCTAATTAGTAAGAGGAGAGAATTATTTAAAAAGTTAGTTATTAATTATCCCCTCTATAGGATTTAAATTCGTTATATTAATTTTTTCTTTAATAAGTCTATACGTTACAACCTTCCCTTACCTTCTAGAAAGATATTAAATTAATAGTACTTAAATCGATTATAATTTACGAATTTGTAAAAGTTCTTTTGAATTATAATTTTAATTAGTTTATTTAGGTTGCGGAACCTCCCTAAATAATTGTAGGATTTATATTAGTCTGTATTTATTAAATTAACGTAGTGTATTCTCGTATTATTATTTATTACGCGGTGAACTAAAATAAGTTTAAGGATAACTTTAAATACGAAAACCTAATACGCTTTCTTCTTATTATTAAGCTTATAGTTATAGACTTTAATAATATTATAGGTAGGAAGGTAACGGTTGTTGAAGTCCTTCGTATCGTTAATATAGGGCTATTCCTATTGGAGTTTTAAATTATATATTATTTAAAGAATTTAGTCTAAGCGCCGATTAGATTGTCGCAATTGGAATTAATAATTTAAATTAATTAATAAAAGGTATTTGTAGAGGAGATAGGTTAGGAGGAGTATAAGGTCAGTAAATTGGAAATTATCGCTTATATTAATAATTAGAGGTAAATAATTATAATAGAGGCAGACATTTTATTTATACTTTTTAAAAAGCGGTATAGATTATTAATTAATAATGTTTCCTCGTTGTTTAAATGGCCCTGGACCGATAATGGACAATTATAATTAAATAGTTAAATTAAGGATATTAGAATTTATTCTAGTAATAAATAACCTTAATTATTACCCCCCAGTAATAATTTTAATAAGAATGTAATAATAAATAGTATTAAAAATATAAAAATTCCGTTTAATAGTAACCTAATTCTATTCGACTATCTTAAAAATAATAATAATACTGAAATAGATAGTTCGGAGGATTACAACCTTGCTTTAGCTACTCTTAATACTACTATTATAATTAATATTATTAATAATTTATTAAGCCCTCTTCCCGAATAGTAAAGTATATATTATATTGTTTAAATCCGATAGGGGGGCGCTCCTTATTGGATTTAATAGTAGGAAATATATTCGGTTAATTATAAATTTAGGGAATATAAGGGTTATATAATAAATAAAGTTCTTCGTTTATAGTTTAACCCCCTATTAGATTTAATAAGAATTACTATTAGTTTAGGACTTAATATTACTATAAAAGTATAATCGAAATAAATATCGAATATTAAAGGCTATAGAGGGAATTAATATTAAGGAGGTTTATAGTACTATTTTAAGGAAAGGATTTAAAGGTATTTATACTAAATATTTTCCGGCCCGGAATTAACTTTCTTTTTAATATTACCAATTCTATATAAATCTATAGTATAAAAAGGGTATTAAATTCGTTTGCTCCTTAGTAGTACCCGTGTTTGTATATATAATATTAATTTTATCCTTAAATTGAAACCCGAATTATATTTACTTTTTCGCTTTAGTATTCTCTAATTTATATTTTTAAATATTAAATTTAAATACGCGAAATAGCAATAGCCAGGCCTTAGGCGTATTTATAAACCTATTACGGCAATTACCTTATTAGCTCGCTTAATTATATAAGGCTACCCAGCGGCAAACCAATTCCCGCTATATCTCGCCTAGTATAATTAAATTATAATAATAGCTAATAGTTACGTAATAATAACGAACGAACGGATATAGGATTATAATATTAAAGTTGGTAATATTTCAATTAGTAAAGATTTATATTAATAGCCTATATTCTATTACCTTAATCCCTAGAGATTATTGCTCTTTTCTATTCAGCGAATTAGTAGTGTACGAAGTAGATAGATTTAACCTATAATTTATATTTATATATTGACTTTATATCCTACTCCTTCCTAGCTAGTAGGTTGAGAGGGGTTCGTATATATATAATATTAAATTGTAATATTAATATATAGAAGTAATAATTAGTATTATATATTGGAGTACGTTGCCTACCTACGTATTACCTACCTACGGCCGCTTTAACGATTATTCTTAATTATAAAATAGATTAAATCCTTTCTAATTAAATCCCTTTTAATTAAATATTAATTATATCGACTATTCCTAACTTTAATTGAATTTTCGAAGAATTTCCGGAAATAAAGTTAGTCTTGCCTATTTATATTGTACTTAATATTAATCCAATATTACCTCTTTTATTTATAATTTATCCGATTTATAATACTATACTATTAAGGAGTTATATACCCGACCGGAATCGTAGGAAAGTCCTCTATTATCCTATTCCCAATTCTTCTAGGGATTATAAATAAATATATTAAATATTAAATTCAATTCTCCTTATATATCTTTTCAGTTTAATCCTCTTTGCGATAATAATAGTAAATTCATTATAAATAAATTAGGACTCGACGAATAGGAATTTGAATTAAGACTAGTAAAATTGCTTTGGAGGCTTACCTCTAGTATTATTATTATAAATTCCTATAAGTATTACGATTTTTCTAGGGATTATAAATAAATATATTAAGCATTAAGCCTAACTCTCCCTATATATCCTTTCGGCTCAATCCTCCCTACGATAGTAGTAGGTAGGTTCGTTGTAAATAAATCGGATTTAATAGAATAGTTATATATTAATTAAATATTATAAGTAAACCGAATTTTAAAAGAGGTTACCCCGAATATATTAATACGATTAATACTAATAAAAATACGGATTATTATATAATAAAATTAATTTAAATTATTGTATTTGTACGGTTAAATTTAATTAATTTCTATTTAACCCCCGGCTAATTCTATTATATAACTAATAAATACCTTAACTACTTCGGACTAGGCGCTACAAGCCTTATTTATTTAAGGCGAGTAACTAATATTTATATATAATTCGTTTAGTTATATTAGTACCGATTGTAATATTTCTAATAATAATAATGGCGAGGGTAATAATTATATATTAAGGCTAACACAGAAGAAACCTCGTTTAGAAGAAGGGTATAATAGTATTTCGAAGAGGAGGAGGTTTAGGAAAAAGGCCTAAAAAGAACGGAAGGAGGCCGAAAAGGCTTTATAAATAGAGTTATAATAAAATAAAAACTAGTAATTCAATCCGGCATATATTAATTTATAGGGGGGCCAAATAAGAAAATCTCCTTATTATATCCTTTTAAAATTATTATATATTAATATAGGCATTTATAAGAGAATTTATATATTCTGAATATTAATCCTAACGACCTCCCCTTTATAATTATAATAATTAACGGCATTACCCTATCTTTCTACGGTATTTAATTCCGCCTTAAATATATCTAATTAATATATAAGAACTATATTTTTTAACCTTATTAATTAAATTACTAGGAATTTATTGATAGTCTATTTATATTTACTATTTTAGAATATTATTACCCCTTAGTCTGGGCAGCTATTCTTATTATTCCGTCTAAATATAATATTAAGAGTGCTAAGTATAGTATATTATAATTATATTTCTAGTCGAGTATTTTTAATTTATTTACGGCGAATTATATATATTATACTAAGCCGACGTTAGTATTATACCTTTTAATAAAGTTTTGGGAGTACTAAATTAATTATATTATTAGGTATATTTCTTAGTACTTTATTAATTAATTAATAGCGTTTCGTATATTATACTCGGATCCGAAGTAGCCTTATTATATAAGTATATTCGAAATTAATAATAGTAATCTCTCTTAGAATTATAAGCGGGGGATTTTCGACGATATACTAGGATAGTAAAATTTAAAATATAATTAAATTCTAACCTACCCTTTATATTATTATATATATAGATTTTTCCTATCGCGCAATAACCTAATTTGTATAGAATTTACCGTTATACTTCGTATTGACTTCGTTGGGAGTTAATTATAGTATTTGAAATTGCAGTATAGAACGGATAAGAAGATTAGCGATAGAATTAAATATTATTTTATATTAACGTCTTTTTTAATTCTATTTAAATTAGTATAATTATAAGTAGTACTATTACCCTCTAGTATATACTACCCCTAATATATTTTTTAAATACCTTTAAAAGATATTATTAATTTAAAGAAACCTTAGTATAATAATTAAAGTATAATAATATTATTAACCGCAATTTTTATAATATATGCGTCCGGCTTTCGATATAAGTAACTACCAACTTTATTAATATATTAAATTGAATTAATTTACTCGAATAGAATTATAAAGAAATTATTTAAGGTATAGAGGCTAAGGTAGAGATGGTAATCTAAAGTAGAATAGCAAATATAGAAGAGAATACTAAAAACGCTATTAGAATTCTTTAAACATTAATAAAAGAGGTTTATATTAATATTCGAAATAAATATAATAAATTAGTAAACGTTCTATAGTAGATATAGGACGAAGTGAAGAAGAATTAGGTAAATATTACTAAATTAGTATTTACTTTATAAATTATATATATAGGGATAAGGGAGATATTGGTAAATATAAAAGAAATAAAGAGGTAATATAAAGAAATTAATAATAAAAGCGGTATTTCTAATAAAGAAAGGAATACCTTTTAATATTAAAGATTAATATAAATTATATTACTACCTTATTAATTATTTATTTAATTCTGATAGGGGGAAAGTTAATTCCCCTATTATTGGAAAATACTATAAAATATAGCGTTATATAATTCCCTTAAAAAAAAGGTTATTTTCCTATAATAGGCTTTTAAGGTTATCGGTTTTTAATATTAGGGATAATATAGATATTTTAAAAAATTATTCTAGAAATATTTCTTAGGACTATAGTCCAGTTAAGAAGTTAGTATAATAATAAGCTCAATATAACCGGTGTTGGGGTTGTATATTTAGTACTACCCTCTTATTATATTTATAATAATAGGTTTTAATAGCTGGATAGTATTTTTCTAATTAATTTTTAAAAATATCCTACCCCCTAAAGAAAGAAAGAATAACCTATTAATAGGCGTAGTTTATAAATATTTAAATCTTATAGGGGGAGTAAGGCTTAATATAACTAGTATTAGTATTAAGCGAAGGACGCCGCAATAGTAGGCTTAATATAATTAGTATTAGGGCTATATATTTAGTACTACCCTCTTATTATATTTATAATAATAAGTTTTAATAGCCGGATAGTATTCTTCTAATTAATTTTTAAAAATATCCTGCCCCTTAAAGAGAGAAAGAACAATTTATTAATAGGCGTGGTTTATAAATGTTTAAATCCTATAGGGGGGGTAAGGCTTAATATAATTAATATTAGTATTAAGTAAAGGACGCTATAATAGTAGGTTTAATATAATTAATATTGGTAAGTATATTATTAATTAATTAAACTTAATTATCGAGCTTAATAAGGCTGAGAAGAGAATAGTTAATACTTAAATCCTATAGGGGGGAAATTATAGGAAGCCTATTTAAATACCTCTTTAATTCCTTTAAACTTTAAATAAAGACGGAAAATTATATTGTAAAAATAGAAGTATTTCTTTTAATTTTCAATTTATAAGAATAGTGGTTAAATAAAACTATTCCGGGCATTTTATTATTTAATTTAATCTCCCTACGCTTAAATAATCTATTATAATTTACTATTTAAATTTAATTATAATAGGTTATTCCCTTTATAAATTCCCTAAAACTTTAAATGGAAATAGTAAATTATATTGAGAAGATGTTTATAATTTTTATTAATTTTATTATTAGAATTAGGAAATTTAAACGATAATTATAAGTTTAGTAGGGCCGGGGTGCTAATTTATTAATATTAGAAGCCTTAGTATTATAATATCTATTCTAGCCCGCTTTAATTCTTTTATTCCCCCTATAGGTTTTATAACTTCTAATAAAGGCTTTTTTATCCTAAGTAACTTTCTACGTTTTAAACCTCCTTCTATTTAATTTAAAATTTATTCTAACCTACTTTTATTTTTTATATTAATTAGTGTAATTATTAATAATTTTATTAATACTAATTTAATCTAACCCCCTTTAGAAGGAAGCCTTAATATTATAATATTCGTTTTAATCCGCCTCTATTTTCTATATTAATTAGTATAACTATTAATAATTTTACTAATATTAATTTAATTTAACCCCCTTTACAAGGAAGCCCTAGTATTATAATATTTATTATAATATTTATTCTAACCCGCCTCTATTTTAAAATTTAAATTCAAATTCAAATTCTTTAAATTCGAATTTAAATTCGTCCTTTAATAAACTATATTATAAATGTAGTGGTCCGGCTATAAGTATTGTAGGAAGTTCTATTACTAATATTATTAATCTTAGTAATTTAGAATCTACGCCCAATTCCAATATAGAAACTAATTTACTATTTACTACTAGAAGGAGGGCCGCTAATATAATAATTGAATTCTTATTAGATTTAAAATTTAATTTAAAGGATAATAGCCTTTTTATTAATTAATGTAATTACTAATAATAATACTAATTAGGATACTAATATTAGGGGCAGCTTAATTTAACTCTTTATTCTTTAGAAAGTAACCCTAGTATTGTAATATTCGTTATAGTATCCGTCCTAGCCCGCTTCTATTCTAAAATTCAAATTCGAATTTAAATTCTTCGAATTCGAATTTAAGTTCGTCCTTTAGTAGACCGCATTATAAACGTAGCGGTCTAACTATAAATACTGTAGGAAGTTCTATTATTAATATTATTAATTTTAATAATTTAGAATCCACGTCCAACTCTAATATAGAAATTAATTTACTATTTACTATTAGAAGGAGGGCTGTTAATATAATAATTAAACTCTTATCGGATTTAGAATTTAATTTAAAAGATAATAGCCTTTTTATTAGTTAGTATAATTACTAATAATAATACTAATTAGGATACTAATATTAGGGGCAGTCTAATCCAATTCTTTACCCCTTAGAAGGAGCTAGCGTTATAATATCTGTTCCAATCCGTCTCTGTTCTTTTACGCTTATATATTTTATAACTTCCAATCTCTTAAATAGAAGTTTAAGGTTGAAAAGAGAATAGTAGGGAGAAATATAAAAATATTATAATATATAACCTAATATTTAAATCCTATAGGGGGGAAGTTATAGGAAGTTTATTTAAATACTTCTTTAATTCCTTTAGATTTTAAATAAAGATGGAAAATTATATTATAAAAATAGAAGTATTTCCTTCGATTTTTAATTTATAAGAATAGTGGTTAAATGAAGTTATTTTAGATGTTTTACTATTTAATCCGATCTCCTTATGTTTAAATAACCTATTATAATCTATTATTTAAATTTAATTATAATAGGTTATCCCCCTTATAAATTCTTTAAAACTTTAGACGGAGATAGTAAATTATATTGAGAAGACGTTTACAATTCCTATCGATTTTATTATTAGAATTAGAAAGTTCGAATGATAATTATAAGCTTAGCGGGGCCGGGGCGCCGACCTATTAATATTAAAGGCCCTAGTATTATAATATCTATTCTAGCCTACTTTAATTCTCTTATTCCCTCTATAGGTTTTATAACTTTTAATAGAGGCTTCTCTATTCTAAGTAATTTTCTACGTTTTAGATTTCCTTCTATTTAATTTAAAATTTATTTTAACCTACCTTTACTTTCTATATTAGTTAGTATAATTATTAATAACTTTATTAATATTAGCCTAGTTTAACCCCCTTTAGAAGGAAGCCCCAGTATTATAGTATTTATTCTAACCCGCCTTTACTTTCTATGTTAGTTAGTATAATTATTAATAACTTTACTAATATTAGCCTAATTTAACCCCCTTTAAAAAGAAGCCTTAGTATTATAATATCCGTTCTAACCCGCCTTTATTTTCTTTGTTAATTAATATAATTATTAATAACCTTACTAATACTAGCCTAGTTTAACCCCCTTTAGAAGGAAGTCTTAATATTATAGCATCCGTTCTAATTTGCCTTTACTCTCTTTATTAATTAATATAACTATTAATAACCTTATTAATACTAATTTAATCCAACCCCCCTTAAAAGGAAGCCCTAGTATTATAGTATCTATTTTAGCCCGCCTCTATTCTCTTTATTAATTAGTATAATTATTAATAATTTTATTAATATTAACCTAGTTTAACCCCCTTTAAAAGGAAGCCCTAGTATTATAATATTTGTTCTAACCCGCCTCTACTCTCTTCGTTAGCTAGCGTAATTAATATTAACTTCTATTAATTTAACCCCCCTTAGAAAGAAGCTCTAACGTTATAATATTTATTTTAACCCGCCTCTACTTTTATACCCCCCCCCCCCTAATAGGTTCTATACTTTTAATAGAAGCTTCCGTTCTAAGTAACTTCCTACGCCTCGAAACTCCTTCTATCTAATTCAGAGTCTAATTTAAACGATAATAGCCTTTTTGTTAATTAATATAATTATTAATAATAATATTAACCTTATTAATACTAACTTAATCTAACCCCTACCCTTTAGAAAGAATTAATATTATAGTATCTATTCTAGCCTATTTCTATTCTCTTATATTTATATATTCTATAATTTCTAATCTCTTAAATAGAAGTTTCTCCGTCCTAGCTAATTTTCTACGCTTTAAAATTCTATTTTTAGGATTTATTTCTAAAAATAAATTAATACTTAGAGGACTTTAAAGCTTCGCTTAATTTTTTAATATCCAATTAACATTATTAGTAGCGAGATGTTTACCTCCTAATAACGTACTTACTCTGGAGTCTGCTAATATTATAACTTTATCGAAAAGGGGGTTTATATCTTTATCTACGTTAGGGTCTATATAAATCCGACGGAGGGATAATTAATTAACCCCTTATTAGATTTATATATATTAAATTAATATAAATAGAACTCCAATATAGGATATAAGTATATTATTTATATAAATCCAATAGGGGAAGAGTTAATTAATTCCCTCTATTAAATTTAAATATATTAAATTAATACATTCTATTAACTATAAATATATTAGTACTCTTATATTAAACCCTATATAAATCTTATTATATTATATAATTTTAGAATTAGTTCTATAAAAATACGAAAATTATACGGGACTAATAGGTAAATAGAGCGCCCTAAATTAATTCGGCTTTAGTTTATATAAATACTTAATATTTTATTGGGGATATATTATATTATTTTATTATTAAATTTAACCCTATTACTAAAATATATCCGTTTACCCTTATTATTACCGATAGCTATCTCTCCTATATCCTTCTCTATTTACCGAATACCCTTTTTAGGGTTTTAAATTATAATTTACTTATTTATTTATAATAGTCGGACTTCCTTTATATTGAACGTATTGAATTTTAATTCTAGTAATATAGTAAAATTAAATTATAGAATGTTAGGGGTATTAAATCCCGAGTAATTAGGTAGTTGAAAAGTCGTATATCCCCGACGTACCTACCTATTCTAATAGATTATATAAGTATAATTAATAATATCTTTATTAATAGATAGTTTTATATATTTACTTACTTAATACGTTCGTATATTATTTTTAATAACTTTATAAATAATTGTAGTATAAGGGCTAATAGTGGAAAGGCGGACGAATAGAATCTTCGTATTATAAATTGAATTCTTATTCTACTTAATATTAAAGGTAAAAAAAGTATTAATATATTCGAGAGTTATATTAATCGCTTTCTATTAATTATTAATTATAGAATACTATACTATATTAGAATATAGGATAGTATTAATAAGTGGTTCGTTTATAACTTCGGAGCGAAGTAACTATATTAAATAGAGTATTTTAGGCCTATAGTTATTTAATTTACTATTGTAAAATAGGATAGGAAGAAGATTTATTATTTGTTGGAGGATACTATAATTTTTTAAAGAGATAATTTTATTAAGTATAAGAAAAATACGAATAATTTAAAAGTAATAATAGATATTATAATAGCCTATATTTATTATACTCAAAGATATTTTATATTTAGATTAAGTAAATAGGGAAAAGACTTTATTATAAATAGAAAGAAGTTTCTAATTAATGAATTTTTTTCTAATATTTAATATAGTTCGGCGTATAGATGCTTCGGTAAGGTCGAATTCTAAAATAAGGCTATAATTAATAAATTTAGCAATAAGAAAAACTAAAATCTTAGAAGCGAATATATTTTTTAATAGAGACCGATTGTTATAGAATATAGTATTATATTATTTTACCTTCTTACCTCTTTTAAGGCCCTATATATTTTATATTACGAGAGGTTAAAAAACCTAAAATATTATATTAATATAATTTATAAGGATGTGAAAGAATGTAGGTACGGTAAGGATCTACTATTTACGATTATATACGTAGCCTGCCTCGAATTAATTAAGAATAATATAGCGAATAAAGGATATTATTTTCTAATCGCTATAGATAAGGATAAATTGGTCCCCGAAATTGTTTATATTAAGTCCGAGGATGTTAAAGAAGAATTTATTGTAAAATCGATAAATATTAAAGATTTTACCCTCATCCTCTATAATAGTAAGGGTTTATAGGATATAGTTTTTGGTAGTTTTTAGTTATTTAATAATTAGGAAGCGAGGAATAGACTATTATAATTTCCGCTTAATTATAGAAGTTAATCGACTTTTAATAAGATAGCGGGCCGTATTATCGAAGAATAATAGTATTACGTTTAAGTATATAAAAAGCTATTCTAATTGGAATTTAATATAGGGGCGCTACTAGGATGGTTTGAACGGCCCGTTAATATTAAGACTACTAATAAGGAGATAAATAGTAAGGTTCTATATTACGTCCTTCCGGCTAATTTTAAAACCTTATATATAGTTAATAAAATTAAAATTATTATAAATAATAACTATATTCGGGTTATAGCTAACTAATTTAAAATTTACCTATAATTGTATAAATATATAAAATAGTAATAAAAATATAAATATTTAAATCTTATAGGGGGATTCTAAGAGTCCCCCTATAGGATTTAAGTATTGAATTACGTACTATAGAAATATTAATAAGGCGGTTAATAGTTTATAAAGTAATTTTATAAAAAGAAATTATATTAAATTGAATTAGAGTATTATATACGTATAATTGTATAGAGTTACTCTTAAGGTAAATGCTAAGTAGCTTTGGAATAAATATATTATTTTAAGGTATATATAAATTTATAATAATAAACGCTATTATAATTATATAATTATAGATCTCTCTTTTTTTCTAAATACTATCCTTCAATTCGTACAAATCTTAATAGGTACGTTATTATATATATAATATAATAAGTAATTCTATTAATCTTAGTATAATTTTGGATATAATATTATAAATAGAACGGAAGTGAGAACGGATCTACGAAATATTAAATACGTCTTTAATAGTAGTAGGGTAGATTATATTACTAATTTTAATAAATTTATTAGTAGGAAAAGTATAGAATATTGGTTTATTTAAAAGAGATTTGAATTCTGTACGGAGGGTTTTATTAAAATATATTTGAAGTGTATGTTTGATTAGGGGTTGGGTTGGATATTCGTCTAATTTAGGTTAGGTTTCCTCCCTTTTTAATTAGTATTTAGTTTTATTCTTTTTAAAGTATATATAGACGCCGGTATTCGTAAGGATTTCACGTACTTTAGAGTATTGAAGTGCGTTAATAAATATTTTTAAACGTTTATTATACTATTAGAAAATATTTATCCTCCGGTGAATATATAAATAAATAAAGTAATATAATAGATTCGTCCGATAGTTCACTCTAATATATTAATAAATATTATTAAATAAACGTTAAATGTCTTTAATTTCCGTATTAGTATTAATATTTATTATAAATATATTTATAATAAATATATCTCTAGAATAGACTTTATTTATAGGTTAATTAGAGAGTTTTAGTAAATATTGAGAAAGAGTTTTATTAGACGATTTATTATATAATTCCTCTAGATAGTAGGAATTTTATAATTAGAACGAAGGTAGAGGAGATAAAAGAGTAAATATTAGTTAAGCTATTAAATATAATTAGTAGGATATAAGTATATTATTAAAATTAGGAAGGGTAGGAGAAGATAGTGCTAATAAATATATTGGTGTTGGATATAATTTAGCGCGCGTATTGTTCGTTTTGGGACTATGATATTTGGGGAAATTTGGGGAAATTTGGAGGTTTGCGCACAATGAACTATTTCATCTATATTAGGCTTAGACCGGAATATAACCGCGTCGTTTTGGACCTACAGGGCCAAATAGTGTAATGTCCGGATTGGTGGGTGGGTGAGGGTGGTGGGCCGGATGTTACAACTATTTGGCCCTGTGGGTCCGAAGAGACGTATAGGCCATCGGAGGTGGCTGAGCGACTGAGACTAACTTGTTTCATTATCAGAGAGGTCTCGACCAACACGCACTTCATCTTCTCTTCAGGTCCCCCACACACAGTCGATCTCTTCATCTTACCAATAAAGGATGCCCTCTTGGCGAGTCAAATAATCATCTTTTTCACAACTTCGGGCGTTGCTAAGCGGCCTCAATCTAAGATCTCGTCTCCGGCAATTAGACAGGTGGTGCCGCCCGTTGTCCTTCCCGTCGATCATGCTCAAGCATAGCGAATGCTCAACATGAACTGAGATGAAGCTAGCTAGCCAAGCTTCTTACCTTGTGCGGATGTGGTAGCATCACCACGCCCACAACCGGACGCTATGTCTAGTGTAGGTTTTGGTGGCGCCCTGTCATCCAATGTTTAAACTGAACACTCCGCTGTCGTGCAGCACGATGGCGCCGGTTTGTGGGGGTCCATCTTACTTGGATGCCACCGGACTGTGGCCGCCTGACACTCCGCTACCTACAAGTCGTTGTTGTACACAATTCCTGTCTACAATCTTGAACCTTTCCTTGATCCTCACCTGCCTCCAAAACTGCATGACACCCAACACGTCAGGTCAAGTACCAGAGCACAAACGAACACCGGCAGCAGCGGACAAGCTGCATTAAAATCCAGCCCGCTGCAAGATGTAGATTGAGGCAGAATTAGGTTCCCGGGCACTCGTCCAGCCCGCAGATTTCCACTTTGGCGCATTTCCCATGACGGGCAACATGGTAATCTATATCACTTTGCATCATTCACGCCTTGGATGCGGCGCTTGTACAACGACACCCTATCATCATCATCATCATTATCAACCTACAGGTCTATTGACGCTCACACGTACTTACTGTGTAGTAGCACGTACACATGCCTTCTGTAAGTACTCTACAGATCGGAACTCCGAAGACTGAGGAGGCCTTTCTACATGTTGTTCACGCCATACACTACAATCCTCATGGCGATCTTGAGGAGACATCGGACGAAGATGGGGAGCATCACTGCCGAGCCGCTGAATCTGCCCGTTTGTGGCACCGCCCAGCCGGATCCCATCATCGAGGTGCTGACCTTCCATGTCTATACCAGGAGCCGGGGCGCCAGCATCTTGAGAAGCGCGGAGTTACTCACCGACGGAAAGAGAGAGAATGGAAAGTACCGTAGGGAATGTTCTAGTTCCTGGTTGGCCGTGGTCAATATTGGATGACATCCATCACGGCCGAGTGCTGCGTGTCCCCGTAGACCAAACCCTGGACAAAGCGTACTGTAGTGATATTCCGAGAAGAATGCAGCCACCGCCCACAGTCAGAAAGCGGCCAAGACCAATCCGCCGCACCCATCTATATTCATGTTCATGTCCGTCCTAACCGCTAATTTTCGGATCCCCGATAAGGCGTCTGGTAATGACTGCGTCCTTCCATGTATGTGCGTAGTGAAGTTCCCCTGTTTGCCTGGCTCTCCGGCCAATAGCACCTCCATCCTGTGGTGACGGATGGTTCCTCTTTCGCAATGACAGCTTTTGTTCTTTGCACACAAGTGTCGCCCTGGGCTTTGATGCCCGCATAATAATCGAATCAGGACTGACCATATGCACATTGATAAGGACTGGAGGAGGGTAGCGGCTGTCTCTGGCCAGGGGGTAAAAATACGCCTTTGCACTCCCAGTGTCATCTCCCATTGACAAATATCTCTCGGTATCAGTTTTCTGGACATCATATTCAAGATCAGCAACATCATCGGCGCCCAGAACCTTTACCACCACCGAGTAGAAAGGAGCCTAGACAGCCAATCGTCACTTAGACTCGTTAATCTCGCAAACACCACAGCCAAGCAGCCAAGCCTTTCAATGGTGTCGCCGACAAGACCGCAGTCATACTCGACCTGATTACAGTTCCGTGTCGAAATCAGTGCAGTCTTGGATCCGAGCTGAATCGACTGACTTATACCGCGACACTCTCGCCTCCATTTGTCGTTTGCGTGGAACAGCGCTAATTTCAAGGTGTGCTTGGCGTTGCGCAGCCCCCCCGGCAGAGCTGTTGCGCTGGCGAGGAGGGACCGAAGTCGTCATTGGGTACCGTGTGGCGGTTCATGGTCGTGGTAAGATGATTCAACAAGTTCAGGTTTTTCTTTGACGAGATGGGCCGGAGGGTCCAGTCATCACCCCATTACTGTAAGATGCTAGCGCATTCCTGACACTGACAGCAGGCCCTAACAGGAAGTGCATCCCACGCACGACGTCCATCTGCAGCACGGCAGACGTCGACACTCCTCCAGCCGGTTCCACGGTGAGGGACCAGGGTCCCCGTCTGGCATAGCGGAGCCCTTGACGACTTTCAGGATCCACGTTTGAGTTCTTGCTCCACGCGGGAGCAGGTCTGGTCCGGGCCCCTCTGTCCATGCCCGCTCAAAAACTCAAAATTGTACTCACGCAGTACCGCATTTATCATCATCAAGTCCGCGCATCTGGTTTCTTATGCCCGACAAGGTTAGTGGCAACTTGGCCTCATATAAACAATTTTCTTTGTCTTCCTGTGCTCAGATCCATCTTTTTCTCCAAAATTTCCAGGCCCGCCCAAGGAAACATCACTGCCAGATACCTTTCAACTACCGCACAAAAACCCATCGCCGCCGCTCGGCCTTGAACTCGAGGTCTGCTGAGTGCGAAGAAAAAAGATTTCTCGCTCATTGACCCTGCCCGATTTTCCACGATACCCAGCTCCAGCAACCGGGCCTTTTTGACGCTCTAACAAAGTTGATTGGCGTGGAATAAAAAGACGATTGTGTCCCCCCCAACCATCGACTCCAGCGCCTGCTCCAGTTTCCCGTCATCGACTCCAGCAGCAACCCCCAAAAGGTTGGACTGAACCACACCAGGCAAAACACAAAGCGTTCCTTCGCTGGCACGGCCTCGCGCACCAACGCACCCAGTTTGACCCTCTCGGTCGCAGCAGCCCAAGCCATATACGTCAATCCGCGCAGCTCACCACCTCACCACGCACCGTCTCCAAAAAAATATCTGGATGGACACTCAAACCGTGCCTTCTTCACGAGCCACGGACACGCGCAAGTGGTCCACGCCGACGCCGCCAGATACCCCGGCGTCGATGACACCGCAATCCGAATCCTTATCGTCCTCCCCAGAATTCGCACATCTTCCCGACAGACCAGCTTCCACCGGCACTCTTCCAAGCAAAGGTTACTATCCGGTCCAACCTCACCACCACCACCACCACCACCACCCTTCTTCTAGCTATCTACTCTGGGCTCTCTTGCAGACCCAGGCTGCTTCTCATCTTCCCAACGCTTCCACCTCCGCACCCTCTTGCACACCAGCATCCGAAAATTCGGCTGACCTTCCCTCTCACGAAGACTTTGGCAGGACCTCGTCTCCCCCGGAGTCACTGCGAAAACTGGCCATCAAGGGTCAACTCATGGCTTCCGCCGCAACCACCCCCTCGTCGCCGACGATCTCTGTTCAGGCTTCTACGAATCGACAACAGCAGGACAACCAACAGCAAAAAGCCCATGAAAAAGAACACCATGACACTCTTTTACCAGCGCCCGCCGTTGCCTTTTCGCATGCGCTGAGATCGCTCAACGACTTGGACGGTGGTATCGGTGGTTTTGGTTTCACTGGTCAGCATAACCCGATAGCTTACAACTCCCCTTACAGCCAGAGCATCCCCTCGACAGCTCCTGGATCGCCGCGAATGTATGTGTAACCCACCCCGCATAAGGCTGAACTTATCTTCCCGTTTTATTCTCATACACTTTCTATGCGCGTACTCTGGTGGTGCATCCCAACGAGCAGTGTTGGTGATGATGTGGGGTCCGCGCTCGACTCACACAGGCTAACTGTAATTTGCTATAGCCCGCCCATGCGCCAGAATTCGGGTTGCGTAACACCCAGGATACGACCACATGCAACGACGCTTAACATTCCGGGTATGACCCGATCGAGGGTTTCTCCCGATGGCAGAATTCCCGAACGAGATGTTGCCGCCAAGTTGGTAGTCATCATGGTCGGCCTGCCAGCAAGAGGGAAATCCTACATTACCAAGAAAATTCAGCGCTACCTCTCATGGCAGCAACACAACACAAAGATCTTCAATGTGGGGAACCGCCGACGTATCGCCGCTGGCGTCATCCACAAGGGTGATCAGCCCGCTCCGACTTCGGCGGACGGTCACGATGACCACGATCCCCACGACGCACCCAAAAGAGCAGCCACCATCCTCCTAAAAGGCAAGGATGCCCCGAAGATTACGCTGGAAGAGGATGAACCGACAACCCTGGACTTGAACGAGCACCGAGATGATTCAGCCCCCAAGGATCCAATCGATCAGTCAGCAAAGTTCTTCGACCCGA
Organism: Neurospora hispaniola; assembly: GCF_033458365.1. NCBI lineage: Eukaryota > Fungi > Ascomycota > Sordariomycetes > Sordariales > Sordariaceae > Neurospora > Neurospora hispaniola. The sequence goes on along the minus strand of NW_026944410.1, from coordinate 2,556,663 downwards.
AGAACGAAATTGCCGCGAAGCTCCGTGAGCAGGTTGCGATTGACACCCTCGATGAGCTTCTGAACTACCTCCTGCACCAGGGCGGTTCCGTGGGTATTCTTGATGCCACCAACAGCAATGTCCATCGGAGAAAGCTTCTTGTCGAACATATCCAACAAAGGGAGCCCAAACTGGGCATCCTCTTCATCGAGAGCATATGTCACGATCAAAACGTGAGCTTATTTGTGCCTTTTGCTGTTTTGATAAAGCCCTCGACTAATCAATGAAACAGCTCTTGGAGGCGAATATGCGTCTGAAGCTTGCCGGTCCTGATTACAAGGATAAGGATCCCCACCAGTCACTTGCGGACTTTCGAGAGCGTGTCAAAGCATACGAGAGTGCTTACGAGCCGCTCGGCAAGTGGGAGGAAGAGAATGATTTGCAGTACATTCAGGTATAGTTTGGTTACTCTTGAGCTAGACGTGCCGTTTCAGATCTTGTGCTAACATACCCAAGATGATCGATGTGGGCCGGAAAGTTATCCACCATAGACTCCGAGGCTTCTTGACGGCAGGCATCGCTTCATATCTGACCACATTCAACCTCGCACCCAGGCAGATATGGATTACTCGACATGGCCAGAGCCAGGACAACCAACTGCACAAGTTGGGCGGCGATTCGGGTCTGACTGAACGTGGTCACTACTACGCCCAGGCTCTCTACAACTTCATCACCTTCAAGCGTAAGGAATGGCTTATCGAGCAAAAGAACAAGATCGCGTCGTCGACCTTCCCGCCAGCACCCGGCGACCACACGCCTCCGTACCCCGAACTGTATCAGGAGTTGGACGACAAGAACTTCTGTGTCTGGACTTCGATGCTCAAACGCAGCATCGAGTCTGCCGAGTATTTCGATGCCGACGATGACTACGACGTCAAGCAATGGGAAATGCTAAACGAGCTAAATGCCGGCACATTCGAGGGTATGACCTACGAGGAAATTGCGCAGCAGTATCCCGAGGAGTACCAGAAGCGGTCCAAGGATAAGCTTCATTATATCTATCCTGGTGTTGGCGGTGAAGGGTACCTACAAGTCATAAGCAGGTTGCGTGATATGGTACGCGAAATCGAACGTATAACCGACCACGTCCTCATCGTTGGCCACCGATCTGTTTGCCGTGTCCTGATGGCATATTTTATGGACTTGACGAGGGAATCCATCGCCGATCTGGATGTCCCGTTGGGCATGCTCTACGCTATCGAGCCGAAGCCGTACGGAATCGAATTTCATGCCTACAAGTATGACGAGGCACAGGGATGGTTCAAAGAGATGCCAAACTATAGGCCTCAAAAGACTACCGACCGGAACAACTGAGGGACTCGAGGCAGTCGACATGCTTACTGTAGCGATTCATTTTTATACATCTTGGGCGTACATGGGCTTGGTCCTTTTCTTATCTTTTTCTGTGGTCACACAGCTGGCGCAAAACGGTATATCCTAGGACAGGGCGTAGACGATGCGAAGTTGATGACCTTGATGGAAGAATGGATGAACATCTGGGCTTTTGTAGCTTTTTTTTTTTTTTTTTTTTTTTTTTTTTTTTTTTTTTTTTTTTGGAGCGGCGCGAACACATTCGAGAAATGTCAAACAAGGAAAAAAAAAAAGGCCGAGGACATTCGAAATCATTCCCTAGGTGAAGCACTTTCTCTCTGGTTTTTTTTTTCTTTTTTACTGTGGAGGGGGGGGGGGGGGGGGGGGGTCCTGCTTCGGGGTTTGTATCTTGGGAATTCATCGGTGTTTTGGCGGAGAGAGTGCTTTTTTTTCTTTCTTTTTAAAGTGAATATCCATCACCACTCTTACCGTCGAGGATGGACAAAACAGGATCATGGCTCATGGCTTTGAGTTTTATTGATCGAGGAATCCAGAACATTGTCAACTCATTCTGGATGTTTCTGATTCTCCAAAATTTTCTAACCTCATTCCTTTGGTTCTATTTTCCAGCGAAGAATGTTCGCAGCAGCCGGTGCTTTTCTAGGACTCGTGCTGTTCTAGTCAACTTCTGTTGTGCGCAACCAAACAAGTTTGAACTACACTGTACGATACGTATATCTCAACTCTACGTTGCTGTTTTTAGACAAGGCGCTATCACATCTTGTTCATATTTGCATATATTGTGGTACTGGGGATCACATACATATAGGTAGTGGTAGAAGGGACAGCACATCTCTAATCCGACGTTATTGTTCCAGCTGGTCACAACATCTTGATGTACCACTCCATGAGATACCCGTCCAGGTGGTTCCAAAAAAACAGTACACACACGACCACTGGTTTTTGGTGAGCCCGTGTGTAGTCTTTTCTTGGAGCCACCTGCCGTCATACTCGAAGACAGCCTTCTACAACTTTTCTTTTGTTTTCTACCTATCCCCTCGCGACTTCATCATCGGCTCCACATCCATTATGTACTGCATAGTACCTCAAATGTCCTCCACCACAGCGCCGCCACTCTCACTATCTACGTATGTACCCCGGGATCTTCACCTTCTGTAACTCCACCGTTTAGTGCAGATCTACACTACAACACTACGCTAACTAGTCCTCATCCAAGAAGGGTGAAATCACTACACTGAATCATTGTCTCCTTTTTTTTGTTTTTTTTTTCTTTTGACAAAGGTCCGACGTCGTCTGAGTCCTTTTAAGTGACGGACTAAATGATTTTTTGAAAAGAAATAAACAAGATCGATACATGCACAAAACAAGAAGCACCGACTTTTGTGGCCTATGGCTTGATGCTTGTTAACGTAACTGAGGTGTGTAGGTACATGGGCATTTGGAAGGCAAGGAGGTCAGGGGAATCCACCGATGGATGGATGACATGCGGCGTAGGTAGATCCCGTACTAGTATAGTGTAGGACGTGTACGGACAGAGCTTACCAGCCTCCAGCTTCTACACTAACAGCTCTAACGAGCGCCCGCCAGGACATGCTACCAACCAAGCAGACCATGCCTATGACGGACATACCCATCCATGACCGGGATTCAGTTCGGCTCAGCGGCTCAGGTTCCATATACGTAACCTAGAAGACCGGACCGCCAAGATGGGAAAGTCCGGCGGCACTTTCTCACACGCATAGCTCGCTAGGTCGCTATTTTCAGCTCCAATCTTTTAGTGGCCCTGTACCTAGCGGTGGAAGAACGGGAAAGGAAAAGGGATGGAGGAAAGGGGGGGTGGATGGATGCCCTGGTGTCCCTGGACTCCCTAGACTCTGATGGCCGATGGTGCAGCTGAGCTGAGTTTAAGGTTCTTTTTACAGGGCATCTCCGTTGGCATTCGACGGTGTAGGGGTATGAGTTGTAAGTCCAGGGAGCGAGAGAGCTTTAGCTGGGTCCATGTCCGAGTGGAACTCCATTGCGCTCGATTACACGATTGGGATACACTGCTTTTGGCATTCACGACCTCTCCAAGGTACCCTCTCCCATTCATACGTAATCGTTCCTATCTTTAGTGTAATGTCTTTGTCATGGTCTGTTCGAGAAGCCCGGGGCGATCCGAACTCACCGCTGCATCGGATCTGCCTCTACGCACCTTGGTGGTTGAACAGGCGAGACTGGCGAGACTGGACCCCTGGGGCTGGGAATGACCTCATTGGAGTGGATCCCGCCCTTAGATGTCTTGGGACCAGGACCCGCTTCGGTCGTTTTCCAGGGTCCCGGGTGTAGTCAGTACCATTGCGTCGGAGCGGTGGTGTGAATTGGGCCTGGGAGTATGATGCTGACGGATGGCAAGCAAGTAAACATCATGTAGGTCTAGGGGAAAGGTGCTGAATGGTGTGCTGGGTTTTGCGGTGACTGCCTTGTCTTGGCGTGTTGGGTGGAAAGTCGAGGATGAGAATGGGTGTAAACATCACAGCTGCGATGTCGCAAAAAGGTAGGTACTGTAACACTAAGTAAGCATATCTACGAAACACCATGTGCACGTTCAGCAAGCAAGAGATAGGGAGCAGAGACATGATCGATATGATATAACTGTAACTAGTGAGGACATGCCTTCATCCGCTCTGTTCAAGTTCGAGCGGCAGTAAACATCCGTCGTACACAAATTATACCAACTTCCATGTCCACCCTCAGACTGTTTATACCACCAAACGACGCATCTCCTATTCATCCTCCCATCTTCCTTCGCCCATCGCTCCTTTTAAGTAAGTGCTAGGCTAGGAAACGCAAACCACCGAGAACGACAAACGAAAGACAAAAGAAACTATGGTCATAACATCGTCATATCTCATGAAGACAAGAAAAATAGAGAAGAAGAAAAAAAGAAAAAAAAACAAAGAAACAACAGAATCCGTGACAAGGGAAGCCATAGCCACTTATGTTACCACAGATACTGATGCCAACAATAACCACCTTTGAGCACTCATAGTGCTTTCTTTTTCTCTTTCCCCGGGCAAGGAGACCCGCCAGGGAGAAGAAGACAAAACATCATTGCCGCACCGCCGGTCAATCGGTAAGAGAATTCGAGTAGTACTGTCTAATGTACTAGTACCGAAGTCGAACAAAAAGACACTGCAGAAAATAGAAATTCGAAGAGGACCGTATCGTAATCGCTGACGAAGACGATGGACGTTATTATGGTATGGTCCGATGATCGGCGGTTGGCAAGATGTTTTGTCGTGAAAGAAGGAAGGAAGGATTGCGGTGCGAGGGTGTGAGTATTCCCAAATGCTGGCAGGAGCGATGCGATGGGTCGGTGCGGGCAGTGAGTGCACTGTGTAGTGGATCAGGCATGGGACACGACGGAATCCTTCAACTCGGAAGGAAAGAGAAAGTCTTCCATTTCTCTCCTGATCCGAGTTGGATTTCGTTTCTCTTCCTGTCCCGCCCACTGTCACAAGTATACTACTCACTTGCCACATCACACCAAAGTCCTTCGATCATTGATTATCCAACATTGTGTTGCGCTTGGCTCATGGTTCGGTGGAGTCGTTTTCGTTGGTCATCCGTCTCGCACCATCCTCAATCACCATACCCTGTGAATATTTTCAACATCCTCTCCTGCTCCGCCCAGGCCCGAATCGCGGTGGCTGACAATCCCACTTACACTTCCGTTGTCGCCTGAGTTTCTCTCCTTGGCCACCAGTTCGTCACCGAGGCCATATCCAGGTACTGGTGGTGGCGCACGGTTGGGCTGTGGCCTAGTCTTTAGTGGTGATACGCTTTGAGGTTGCTGTGTCGGCTTCGGGTAGTGAAATCTGGGTATGCTGACGGGTGTTGTTGTCGAGGCACTGGTTGATGGTCGTTGGGGAGTTCCCGGGTGATTCGATGATGCTGCCAGTTGGTACTCGGGTTCAGGAGAGTCTATGATCATAGCATCATCCTCGTCCCTGTCCCTTCTAAGGTTCATGCTGTCCTCCTCCTCTCTCCGATAACCATTGGCATGTACGTAGGTATTTGTCGTCACTGGCATCGCTTCACTCGCGCTCGGACGATGGCACCTTGTCGACTGCTCTTCCACGCCCCTTTGGGACTTGTGGCTGACACTATTACGCCTGCGAACAAAGCCGAGAAACCCTTTTCTCAAAGATAAGGAAGACGGGCTTTTGGGTACCTTGGTTATCCTTGCCTGGCCAGGGCGGACCGGAGTGGCAATAGATATCGCGTCGTCCAAGCCGGTGGCCTGGCGAAGAGGGGAGAAGAAAGAAGCAGCGCCTTCTTCTGACAAAAAGCCACCCTTCAGCCCAGCGCTCGTGGCTGGCCTACTCTCCATGCTCTCCCTGGCCTTCCCCTTATCCTTGGAGCCAAATATGAAAGACTTGTTTTTGATGGCGACTGGAGCCGACATGACGGACGCGGCGGCGGATCGAAAGCTTGAAACGGACGTACGGGACTTGGTTGGCGAGGGGGGTCGCTCATCAAATTCGATTTTCGACTGTGATTTCCTCAACTTCTTGGCCAGCTTGCGGATCGAGCCGTAGTCGACGTTGGTCTCAATGTTGTTACCATGGGGATCAGTACCGCGCTTCGTTCCGCGGGAAGGCGAGTCTGGGGCAGTCACCGGATCAGTTTGTGGAGGAAGATAGTCGTTTACAAAGGCAGAACCAATTGTACGTGTTGGCTCTTCCCTAGAAGGCGAGGGAAGAGGAGGTGGGGCCATCGAGTTGTTAACGGGTACTGACGCTGTCTTGCGATGGAAGCTGGTGAAAATAGCATGCAACTTCTTTTCATCATTGTTCTGTGCCAGATGTTCGGCAAAGGGCTTCAGGTCCTCAGCTGGCGATTCTGAACGGCTGGGTACTGGCGAGGGACGACTGGATGAGAAGGCAGTCGTGGCGGCGCGAGCCCTACCATTAACACTATCATGTCGGATTGGACTGTTACTCAATACGGTGCCCGCGCTTTGGGCGGCTCGGAGGGGATGTCTGGTGCCGTGAATAGCGTGCTGTTCAAAGAATCCCGATGCCACCAAGTTCTTGTAACTCTCCATCACCTCCTCCTTAGTGGGGTAATCGGCGGCTGAGAACTTTTTGGCTGCTTCCTTGGCCGCCTCTTGATCGCGCGTCGCCAGCGCTGCGGCTGCTCCTCTAAAAACAGGCACAGGCGGTACAGGAGGTGGTGTCTCACCAGATGGGGTGCAAGGCGCCGTCATGATTGAGCCTCGACCACGGTGTATCGATGATCGGCTGTCCGCTTGCGTGTTCAGAGAGGGCCGTCCCATAGCGTCTTTACCGCTCACCATGGCTCCCCAAGACTTGCTACGACTCAGGCTGAACTTTTCGCGGACGCCATCCCACAGCGGCGTGAGGAGGAACTTGCTCTTGCTGCGACTGTGACCCATGGGCGGCTGCGCTGGCGGCTGCTGTTCTTCCTGCTCGTTTTCTTGTGGAGGTGCGGATGGCTCGTAAGCAGTAGTTGTAGTCTGACGGGTGTGGTGTCGCTCCATGGTTGGAGCATGTTCGGTGGCCGGCGTGCCAACAAACTGTCGCTCGTATTCCTCCACGTCCATATCCTCCAGGTATGACGGCGGCGGGGCAGCGGAAACACGGTCGTTCATGGAACCCTCAACAAATCGGCTGAAGCTAGCGGCCGAGGAGGTGTGATTCAACTTGTGGGCGCCGGAGCCGATGGCAGGTGACTGTGGAGGACGAGACGACGCCATTGCGTTCGGTCTCGAGAAGTTGACAAATTCCTTCTTTTGTGGGGCGGCTTTCGTCTCGTCGTTCTTCTTGGGTCGCAGGTGCGAGCGGAATCGCGCCTTTGCGGACCGTAGCAGGCGACCAAATCGGTCGGCGGAGGGCTTGCTTGGGTCCAGGCTGGCTAGTGTCGTCTGCTGTTGTTCGCTATCGTGAGGAGAGTCGATCAGTGAACATGTCAGCGTGCATGGGGAGAGGCGATGCGGCATTCTGGGTGCGGCGTGTCATGCAACAGGCGACTGACACCTACCAGCAGAAATCGCAACGCTCCTTCGTCGGGCGAAGCGGACTCGCTCACGCGGCTTCGGCGAGGTTTTGTGTGCGTTTAAAGGAGTGCCGACGGACGAATGAGTGGTTTATTCGGTGAGCGAGTGGATATCAAAAAGCGGTGGTGGGCGTTACGGGAGGTTGGGGGAACCGCGGACGTGGGTGGTGCCAGGCGATTGAGTGGGTTTTTGTTTACTTTTGGCGCCAAAAAGGAGAGTATGACCGTCCGAAGGGAACTATCGTTCTCCCCCCGGCAGCTGCACCCCCCAGCAAGCCCAGCAGCAAGCCCAGCAGCACCTAGTGTAAGGTATGTATGTACTCCGGTGGATGCCCGTGTGGTGTCCGCTAGGGTATCCGCCCGTGGTCCCCCTGGCTGTTCCTGCGTTTCCAGGAAGGAAGCTCGCAGCCGGAGCAGAAGAGCCAAGGCCGAGTCGCCTAGGTAGGTACACCTAACAAAGCAAATCAGAACCTACTCCCAGCGGCCGGCCAGTGGTGCCCCCGCCGCCTGAGTCCCGCTCTTCCGTTTGGCGCAGGTCTGGCAGACTTGCCCGGCTGAACCCCTGTTGCATGGAAAAACCTGGGGAAAAAAGTGAACAAAGGCCAATGAAAAGGTGGCGATGCCTCATTTTGTTTTCCTGCTTTTGCGGTTTCTGAAATGGAGAAAGAGGAAAAGGCAAATTGCCAGGGTCTCGGATCACCTTTTCACTCAATATGGCTCCCATGTTTTGGAAAAATGAGACAAATATTTACAGTGTTTCGGGGCTTGGGTTTGGTCATTTTTGCGGTGGACTCGGAAGCAGGAGGATCACCCATTGCACCCCATTGCACCCCCTGGCGGCCCCGTCTGGTAGCGGATCAGCAGCGGGCCAACTGTCCATCACGAACGTTCATCAGTCCCCATCAAGCAGGCTGGGGCCCAGGGGGGGGGCCCAGGAGATGGATGGCAGAGAGAGCACATGGCCCCCGGGAACCCGGCGGAGAGGTGAGATGCCTTGCATTGGCCTCGCGTGCCGTTGCGGGTAGCGGTATCAACTTGCGCCGGTGACCTGCTGCAACGGCAATCTGGCTTCCACGCTGCTGGCTGCACAGTTCCTGTTCTTGGGACGAGCTGCTTAACGAATACAGTCCAGGGGCGTTTCGTTCGTGACACCATACCATCGTCGTACAATGGTGCGCTTTCACGCAACTGTTCCCAAACACCAAGTGTCCCGAGAGAAAGAGACTCGGAGACTTTGTTGGTTGGCATTCACCGTCCGTTGTGACCGTCCGACGCAGACACTATGATCAGCATACACATACCCAAGCCAAGCACCCCAAGGTACATATACATACACACATAAACCTTATACCCGCCCGGCTGAACGATCACCGATTCAACTGGCCCACGGTTAACGGCCCTGCAGCTTCGTCCGAGGCCCGTTCCAGTTTAATGCAGCCACCACGCTCCAAAATGGCACGAGAAGGAATCCGTGCATGAATGTTTGTGCGGGGCTTCAACATTCATTTCGGAGGAATGACCGTCTCCGACGGCATCGCCCAAGGAGATCATTCAGTTTCGATGCATTCCCACAAGGCGGGACCAGGTGAGATTTCCTGCACGACATCAGTTACATCTTGATTTTCCCACAACCGAGCTTGAGAAGATCGTAGCAAGCATATATCTTGCCGAGCCGAACGAGAAACCTGATGAACTCTATCGCCGAGGAGCTTCAACAAATTGTTTTATAAGACCGATATGAAATCCTTCCGTTCAAGATCCGCTTGCTGCTCGGATCTTGATGATCTTATTCTCGCAAGCCAAGAAAAAAAAAAGGCCGAAATGCACTGACACAACTAATTTCCTACTACTGTCTCCTTTTCATCTCGGCCATCGGTAGATTTATCCGATAGCGGTTCTGGTTGCCGTGCTAACTACTTGTCTTTATTGTCCGAGCGAAACTCACCTAACTCCACGGATCATGGATCAGGTCGCCCAGGTGAACGTTCGAACCATTGCCAACTTGGGGAAACTCAACAAGCCTACCTGGACTCTGTTACCACTCAAGTCAATTTTTTTTGAAAAAGGGGAAAAAAAAAAAAAGTGAAAAGGATTTTGAACCCTCTTCTATGCTTTTCTCCTGATTTTTTTTTTCTTTTTCACTTTGTTTTTTTCCCTTGTTCTTTTCTTTCTCATTTTTTACCTCAAATTCGGCCGAGCTTTTCATGGTTTCTGTATACTATCCAATCTTTTCTTGATTCTTTTTCTCCTCGTGGCTCTCTTTCCCGTACCAAATTCACACTTTTCGTCTCTTCTACAGTTCTGTGGCTTTTTTTTTTCCCCCTATCTCATCCCATTCATGCCAAGGTTGGAGTTTCTTCCAGTTAACTGTCACATAACTGATTGATCTCTGTCACGGCACTGCAGAGTACTTCACTAACCGGTCCACGTTCCTGCAAAATGATACAAGTAACCAAAGCTGGCATGTCGGTTCCTCAAAGCAGCAAATCTACTTTGCGATAAGAGGTGGCTCTTTGCAGATGCTATCACAATCTCGAGAAGTAACAGGTGAACTCGTCGGACCTAGTAAGTGGTAGCCGCAAATTCACCAGGAACATCGACCGTGTCGAAGAAACGTGGTTTCTTCACGCGCTATTTGCTATGATTCACATCACATGGTTGTATTTGGAGGGATGGACTGGCATTCAATCTACCATCAACCTGATTATGCCAGGCCGATCACTGTACCATACCGTAGATGCTCGAGAGAAAACTTCAAAGGGCTCTCTGAGGTTGGCTTATAGGACGCTTGGCGGGGGTTATGCCAGTCGTGTTGCAGTTGTCCATACCTAGGCAGAAACATGATCACTAGCCACCTTCAACCCTGCAGTGCCATTCCGAGTTTGCCGAATTTCTACAGTAGGTTCGGCACTTTCATCTTGAACTGATAACCTTGAATCCCTATCTTCTTGGCGTTCCATTCGACTTAACTGGTACTCATTCCAATTGGATCCCGCGCACCTTGTGAAAACCCGATATATGATCTGAACAAGTATGTAGACAGAAGAAAAAGGTTTAAAAAAAGGGAAAAAGAAAAAAAAAAGGGTGAAGAGAACATGAGATAGAAGAAGAGAGAAACATCAAGAAGGAACGTATGTAGCAGTAGTGTCTGGCTGTTTTCTTCAACGCCAACAGCTTGGTCTGGTGGTATATGTGCAGCCAAGATCATCAGCATCAAACCTCTGCAAATACCAAGTATATGCGTGCATGCCTCAATGCGTCTCTGTGGGCTGCGTATGCCCTGAGCACGTGTGTAGCCAAACTCATACAGCATTCAACGGCATTCAAACCCCAAACCCTAATCCAAACAAGTAGGGACATTTTTGTGCGATGGTCGGTAGTCAAGAAGAGACAAGAAAAGGGTACCACAAACTGACAGACTGGACAGACAGATGACGAAAAGAAATCAAGACAGACTTTGCACGAGTGAGCCCGCACCGAGTGGGCAACCATTATTTAAAAATCGAACCCGAAGCCAAATTTGGGACAAGGGCACTCAATGCCCCGGCGCCTCAGCCGATCAAACGCCTCAACACCTAGCTCAGCAGCAACAACCCCATCAAGCCATTAAGAAGAAACTTGTTACTGTGCGCGTGGAACTCTCTCAGTGTCAGTACTCCAGAGAGCCACTTGATCGACCATTGACAAGAAATCCCACAAAGAACATAACCGTCGTGTAAAAATGATCAACCTCAATACCCGCCAATATCTGCCTGCTTACACTCAACGCTGCCGTCAGCACGTCTATACTTGAACGTGCAAAGCGGCGGCTCCTTGTCGTCCAAAGACTCCCGCTCGCGCGCCCCGTCCTGGTACCGCCTCATTTCAGGATCAGCCCTGAACGTCTGATCGTGTGCGCGTTTCGAGCCAGCAACCTGCGGAGGCGGAGGAGGTGGCGGCGGAAGCTGGTTGTAGCCGCCAGAACTTGTGAGACCGCCGCTGTTGCTGACGGAATAGGCACGAGGGTAAGGCGGAGCAGCCATGTTGCTGGGGCTGACCATTGGATGCTGGCTGTGGCTGGCTGAGGAAAAGCGGTCGACTTGCAGAGGAGGTAGAGCAGTTACAGGTAACCTGTGAGGAGCAATGGAAGGGTGCTGGTGATGCGGCTGAGTAGGAGAGACGGCCTCGCTGAGGGGCGGGAGTGTGTATTGCTTTGTACTTTGGTGGATGCTGTCGTGACGAGGGGCGGGATTGATGGGCGCATAGGTCCGTGATGTGTGATGCTCGGACTGGAATATCGGCTGATGGGGCGGTGGTGGCGGAGGGTAGGAAGACGGCTGGTGTTGATAAGGCGCCCGTTGGCTCGTGGGGTAGACGGGTGAAGGGGGAACCGAGTGCGGTTGGGCGAAACTTTGTGGTGGTGGTTGAGCGGGATACTGATGATGTGTGTTCCCGCCCAAGAAACCCAAATGGCCTCCGGATGTCGGTGTCTGAGCAGCGTATTGAGGTGGGTAGTCAGCCATCGAAGGCCGGCGTTGAGGATCGCTGATAGCAGAGTAGGGCGTCCTCTCGGTGCTTCCGCTCATCGATCTTTGTCGGTAAGCTTCCTGCTTTGCAGTATCAGGTGTGGCGGTTCTCCTGGCCCTCCGATATTCCTCCTCGCCATTCTCATAGTCGTTACCACCACTGTTTCCTTTTCCATCGCGGCGTCTCATCCTCACATCACGCCTGATACGAACGCGACATCCCTGTTCGGCGACGGTACGGCTGAGGGGCGTGCTCTCGGTCAATCCTGGAAACTTTTTGGCGCTGTAGACAACGAAATCATGCGACTTGATGTCCATTCGGAAGTCGAAGGATCCTGGCGAGCCGTCCTGGGGGGCATTGGGTTCTTCGGGATCTTTGTCCTTGTCCTCCTTGGTCTCTTCGTACAGGTTGAATGTCAGTTTATAGCGACCCTCGTGGCGAACCGACAGATCGGGGAACAAGAAGTAGCCGGCCAACTTGGGTCGGTCAAGATAAGCCATGCCGGAGACAGGCATGCCAGTCAGCACAGGCGGTGTGTTGGCCGAAGGAGTCTGCAGACGACCCTGGGCCATGACACGAGCGTGCTCGAGCGTGGCATAGAGGAAAAAGTTGGCGTTATACTGAAAAGTGACATCCCTCTCCTGGGCCATCTCAAAAGATTCACCCTCAAAGATGCGCAGCTCCACGACCGGAGGCGGGTCCACGGGGCGACGGTCGGCGGATGCTGGAACAAGTATTAACGATCCGCGAGCGATCCCGATCTTGATTCTGGCACTTACATTTAGGACCCGAACCGCACGCTCTCGCGCGCAGGGGTTCTTGGACAACCCTCAGAGAATACCATAGCTTTCGGCCGCTTCTTGTTATGCGACTTTTGACCGAGGCTATGGGCTCATCGTCATGACAGAGGCCGTTGGAGGCAGCGGCGATAACCTGAGCACCCATACTGTTCACCTCACAACCAAACGGCAACACGGCGGTCCTGGGCAGTTTCCGGATTTATGGCTCTAAGTTTTTCGCAATTCCACAAGGCTGATGATGGGAGACTAGTGCCCAGCTCGTCGGGGAGGGGCTTTGGTCTTGAACTAGAAATTGCCATCATCAGCGTCATCATTCGCCAATTTGATGCGACCGCGATCTCGGACGCGCAGAGAAGGGACTGCACTTGCTGAAGCGCTGCGCAAGGGAATGATAAGACGGGGCCGCAGCAAGTGAGTCCCATGACAGCAGCGCTTGGATTGATGCGATGCGATCGGCGTGCAAGACGTGCAGTTGCCACTCACCCTGTGACCTTGCGGCAGGGAAACCAGGCAAAGCAAATTGCTGGCAGATTGACGCCAAAGTCGATTTGTTGATGAAAGCGTCGATGGTTCTGACGCAGGCCGTCGTCGCTTCGGGGTCGGACAGAGGCAGAAAAAGATGGAAGGAAGTAAAGAAGACGACGATTGAACGACGGACGGGAAGCGAGGGGAGTAGGGAAGCGCTACCGACAGGACAAAACAGGGACAGCCAGGAGTGGATTGAGGGTGGGCGGATGGGCCAAGAGGGAGCTGAGGGATTGGCTACGAATGGATGGATGGGTCCGGGTGTGTGTGTGTGGATGGCGGATGGAATGGGGGCGCCCGGGGGGGTGACCGTGGTGGGCTATCGCTCTCTAGTGTATGTATGGGACTAGGGACACTACGGACCCAAAGTTCCCAGAAACCAGAGCGACGGGTATGTATGAGCTGTGTGAAGAAGGGAAGTGGAAGACGGGCCTGCGGAGACCGCCTTCCCTTGGGACTGGTGCTTCTATTGGTCGCTTGCCCGCAACCTAACTCGGCGAACGTCTCTGGAACGGCCGTCCACGTATTGTTCCAAGCCTTTGGGGCGACCACTCGACTGCAGCCAGGACCGTAGCACTGTCACCGTCCAACTCGTACCGCCTGGGTAGGTACAGTACCTCTATGTACACTACAGTATGTACATATGCGGGTGGCAGGGGACGTGTCTGGGCGTTTTGGAGGGCTGGATCTGAGCTCCCGTCCGGTCCTGTCGTTACTCTCCCCGTCGTGGGTCGGGTAACGGACTGAAGGCAACAAACCGCCGGCCAGGCAGTACCTACCTCTAACTTTTCTTTTGTAAAAGCAGAAAGGGAGGATAGAACAGGATAAAGAAAAACAGGAACAGAAACGATTCTGTGGAGGGGGAGGAATGCCTTGGTCCGCGACAAGGGTCCCAGGCACTAAAGAGGGCTAGAGACTTCAGAGTGGGGTCTCTGCGAAATGAGCGCGGACGGAAAATGTGACAGACGGTTAGACCATGCATGGGAGGTTGCATCAGCAGTGGAGCGTCATGGCTCCCGTCCTGCCCTCTCTGAGCCTAGTCCCCGTCATCAGTCACCCCCCTTGTCACCTCTCTTGACTTTTTGCTCAAGCGACGGACTCGACGAGACTCCCGTCTCTCGACACTGTAGTCGGACGGGCGGTTTGTCAACGGTTTGCACTCGAGTGTAACACTCCAAGGTGAGTTGAAGGGATGGGATACACAGGGCAGTCAGTGGTGACAAGTAAAGTTCTGTCCCATCTGGGCTTAGTGCTGTTTCTCTCGACAACCTTACCTCAACACTCGGAGCGGGAGGGCGCTCGGACGGTTTTGGTGGCCTCCCTCCCATTGGACGGGCAACTCTTGATCCGGGGTTCAGGTCTGGTTCATTCCTGGTCCCCTGGACAACGACTCTGTTGATCCTCCACGAACCATCTGCTGTGGTCTCCATTTTTGCTGTGCAGGAAGCTACTTCCGCGACCCGAAGACCCCATCGCCCCTCTCAGGACATGGAACGAGTCGAGACAGTGACGAAGCTATAAGAGGAACCGTCATATGTAACACCATGATTATTGCCGCAAGACATTTCCATGACACAGAGACCCTCAACTTCCAGATCCAGTTGCACTAGAAGCCGCCCAGCCATAGTGTAGTGTACAATTCGTGGGCATTTCCACTTCCACTTGTAATTTTTGCCGGGTTTTGCGCTTTTTCGTCTTTCGCCAGCCAGGGAACGTTTATCAAGAGGCGGGGGGGCGGAGCACTGGCCCAGTGGCTCTGGCCCGTTGCTTTTACAATGTCTGTTGTGGTTCGACAACTTCGGCCGTTTTTTTCTTGTGTACGACTGTTGCCCGCTGCAACCGACTTCCCGTCCGTCGCCTGCTATGTTCCGTCGTGTCTTCCTCGCCAGTGCTCATGTCACACGGCCATCTGCCAAGCGAAGCTAGCTGTCAAACGAAGAGATTCAGAAGAAGTGCTGTGGAGGCGATGGTCGCAGGCATTCACAAAGGTACGTCAAGGTGGTAACTGAGATTTACCGGAGGACACTGTAAGTGCCGTCCCAGCGCTCCGGGGCGCGGCTGTCTGTGCCACTGCTATGAACTATTCGGAGCGTCAGCCGCTTGGATTCCATTTACACGATACCATCCAACCATGCCCTGGTTCCCTTTGTTTATTGATTTGGTACAAAAACGCCTACTTCCACTCGGACTACTGAAATGGAAAGGGCATTTGGTTACGAGCGGACGGGTGCCGAACTAGTATCTTCCGAGTTCTAGCATTTGAAGATTTTGGGAGAAGACCGGGAGAGGTATAAGAGGCTTCTGTAGTGTTTTCATTCCTGGCTATCGTCCCATGACGCTTCAAAATATAGGCCAGTTTCTCTATTTAGAGGCTAACATGAGCTCCAGATCTCCCTTGTTTAACCTACGACCGGAGAACTAGACTAATAAACAAACCAGTCTGCTGCACCCGACCAGACCGTGTGCTTCTGTCTGAAGGCTGGAGGGTAGGATTGGCGGAGGTGATCTCAAAACCTAACTT
The DNA here is from genome assembly GCF_033458365.1 of Neurospora hispaniola. Lineage (NCBI taxonomy): Eukaryota > Fungi > Ascomycota > Sordariomycetes > Sordariales > Sordariaceae > Neurospora > Neurospora hispaniola. Next base: position 2,540,877 of record NW_026944410.1, on the reverse strand, counting down.
CGTATCGATGGCTTGAAATGCCACTGGCAACCTTTATATGGACAAATACTTTGTAATCCACGTTTGTCACGGGTCATCCCGGTTCGTGACCCAAAACATCGGGATATCCAGCACCACTCACTCGGTCGCTGGATCGGTGGTATCTAGTTCTCTCTCTGCTGTACCCTTCGGTGCCAGGCTCTTGTCAACTTCGTTTCCCAGACGTACATGCATTGATGCGTCAAAGCAGCGATACACTTAGAAAACCGGAGTTGGGATCGTCGCATCGACATCGATGGCTATCATCTCTATCGGACTAGTGTGCCACTTTGCACTGTGCTGAGCTTGGGCATCAAACCCTACTGACAGCATCACAAGAACATCAATCGCAGGGCACCTGGCCATGTATGTACGTACATCAATCAACATACCTAAACCCCGCTCGCCGAATCTCCAGCGTCGGTCATTCCAGCATGTGTATGTGTCAGATGCCCGGGATATGTAGAAGCAAGGTGAGGCATTGTCATGGCATGTGCATCGGGGCTCGTGGGGTACACTGGGCAACGAAACATTAGGTCATTCAGGACAAATCTGGCACGGGAACGCTCCGATACCACAAGGTTGGAGAAACTCGATGATACTGCCCGCATGTCATTCGTTTCTCCGCTTCTCTTATCTACTGCCTCTACCTAGTCGGCGTGGTAAGTGAGTCGAGGGAAGGAGCATGGCGACAAGTTCAATGAGTGTCTGCAGCAACTTAAGAACTCGAGCCATGACTTCCAACAATACGATGCTACTCAGTACTATCTGCCCTCACAAGGCTTTGAAGCAATACCGGATCATCTAACGGGCGGACAGGATGGGTACCTGTCCACCCACGTACGAATCATCGTATCTACTATGCGTACTGCAGTCAAGGAGCCCGGAAGCGTGGTGGTTACTACAGTGCCTTTTGTGTCCTGAACGAGGACTCTTTTGCACCCTCATTTCACAGTTATGTTTTCTGAAGATTTCACTACATAGATGTACATACTTCTCCAGAGCAGGTAAAGTGCAAGTCAACAAAACCAGTGATGACAATGAAGTCACTAAGACGCTCTCTGATCATCGTCCACTTTGTAGGCTACACGTCTTGTTCCGGCCGTTAGGTGTCACCACACCAACTAATGGAAGTTTCAATTTCAAGATAACAAATGCTGCAAGCAAAGAAACAAAGTCACAGCTTATTGACCGTAACCAAAGGCCCAAATACATACATGCCCTAACGGCATACCTTCTCGCTAACTCTAGCTGCCAACACGGAATCACCCATCCCCCTCTACCCAATCCTGAGAACAAATCCACTTACCGCGGACTCTCGGATACGGATAACTACATTAAAAGACGGTACATACCTACATACCTCTACTCAACTACCTTAGCGCCCACATACTAGTCCTAGAGGTACACTCCCATCACTATACCCAAGTGTTCCGTCTATCTCCATGTCATGTAAGACAAACTGTGCAGTCGACCACACTCTCCCCACCGGCAGCGGCGGAGGTTGGCCGTCTTGGAGTTTGTCAACGTGTGTCTATCCGTGTGTGTGTTGGCACTATAAGGGAAGATAGGTAGGTTTCTACATACTACCTATAAATTGCAGGTACAATGTAGGAAGCTGTTTGCTCTTGACCTCTGAAGGCTACTAGACTCTGCCTGAGCTTTGGGCAATCTATAGGAAACAGGGTAGACGTGGGTGGGTGCGTGGGTACATGCATGGTTTGTCGGCATCACCGGTAGGTCACTTGAAATGCTTGAGCAAAGAGTGAGAAGAGAGAATAGGTAGTCAAAGCTGCGTACGGGAATATAGGCTGCGGCGAGGTTAAATGACGGATGGGAACTAGATCGTTGATGGCTTCCATAAGGGAACCCGGAGGATCTAGATTCTTGTCTACTTACCGTCCCCCTTTTCTCATCCTCACGCAGTCAGCAGAATCGCACCTCAATTGCTTTTTCTCGCTTTTTGGAGCCAGACATAGAACTCTACTCACGATTTCTACAGACATAAACAAGGACATCAGAAGATCAACGAGATCACGGCATAGTATTCAACATATCATAACAAGCCCCTCCCCAACATATGACTCCATCAGACACCCATAACAACTTCTAGGGGTACCCTCCGACTACCCTTCGTCAACCTTGACCCAAAAGAATCATATAGCTCTTCATTCACTCATCAAGCCACTCCCGCTCTGATGGTATGGTATTCTTCCGGCCGAGGTATGTTGTCTATTTCTGTTACCTAGGCGGCAGATAACGTAGCATTACACCCGTGGGTATGCATGTTGTACGACGATTGCGGGGTGGTGGAGGTGTTTGGGTACTGAGGAGAAAGTCGTTCAGCGTTCTTCTCGCTGCCTCATTTCTCCTATGTAAAGTCCCTGCTGGTGAGAAAGGTAGAGAGATATTAGCTGTGAGCTGCAAAAAAACAGACTCAAGGGTGGCATCACCCTGTGTACTCTACCCATCATGTAGACAAACGCATCAAAGTTCTTATCTGACTTGCCTGCCTGCTACCTTGTACTTGTTTTTTCTACTCATTCTATACCTTTTTGCACCTCCTCATCTCTGTCATACCTTACGGCATCCACATCATGAACTTGGAAGATCTGTAGCGCAAGTGTAGACGTAGCGAAGCCGCCTAAGCTACGTCTCCCAGGCTCCCAGCGCGTCTCTAGAGCTTTCTGTCTCCCCGTTGGCCCAATGAGTTTTCTTTTCAAACGAATCATGTTATTAGATATTTGACAGAGTTGTCTATAGCATGGGATACCTCCCCCGTCTGCTCCATTATACCCGACATTAACAGCCATCCCACCATGCGTCTCAACTCCGCAGTGATATCGACTGATTTCATTCACCTCATCCTTCCTCCACCGGAGCCAACTGACCGCCTTTTCATGGTATATCCATCCCAAATCATGACCTCTATCGTCCTTCATCAAATTCCCAAGCAAAAACACAAAAACGAGCGGATGTAGGGTATCGTTGTGTACTGTAACCAAACGTAAACTGTAACCGGACATTAAAAGAAGCACATTGGCGTGTCGTCGTAAGAAGTCGTGTAAATATGTCTCCCATTCCTAGGTGCTCAACCATTCAAGGATAAGCAGGCTGGAAGAGGCTCATCATAAGTTGTGCGGCCAGACCGTACACCTAAATGGGTCATATCATGACCCTATGAAGTAGTGCGTTGCTTAAACGGCAGGAGCAGCAGTGTGAGGGTCAGTCACGCCGGAGTGGTGGTCGGTGGTGGCATGCTTCTCGGGATAAGTACCGGTGATAGGGACGCGGCCGTACTGAGTAAAGGCAATATTGAGGCGACTGTAGTCCCAGCGGCGGCTGAGGACGACAAAGGCGTAGCTGAGAGTGGTGATGAAGAGGACGTCGAGAATGCCGAAGAAGATCATGCTCTTGGTGACACCAATGACATTGCCGCCGTCAGAGACACCCCAGGCAATGGGATAGAGGAGCCACAGGAGGTTGGTCCAGCCAGAGAGCATCGTGTAATCGCGGTTGATACCAACACGGTTAGCCGAGCTGCGGGCGCGGAACAGGGTCTCAAAAGCGAGGAAGACGTGGGCAAGAGCGGCAAAGGCAAAGAAACCCCACTTGTAGTTGGAAGGAACATAGGCGGCGACGAGGTAACCGATGACCCAGATCCAGGAGAGGAAGATGTTGAAAACGATGGTAGCCCAAGAGACGCCGGAGAGGATGCCCATGGCGAGGATAGCCGCGGGGAAAGAGACGACCCATAGAACATACTTGGCCCAGAAAATCTGACGGGTAGGGCCATGTTGACGAACCTGGTTCCTTTGGCTGACCACATCCCAGGCGAGGTTAGCCGCCATAGCAAAGTAGGCGAAGGTAGCCACCAGGTTGGTGACAATCCAGATGTAATGCCACAGGCGTTCACCGCGACTGGCCTTAAATTTGAGAGCAAATAGGACGAGCTATTTTGGGAAAACAAGTTAGCACAGGAACATGATCAGGAAGGTCCTATGAGATGAGACTTACTGTATTAAATGCAAAGAGGGCAGTAGCAGCCCAAAGCCAATCCGAACCGTGCACACTCAGATGCTGGCCCTGAGGAGCGGGATGGACGTTCAAGACGTCGTTGCGTGGGAGTAAAATCGCCATTGTGGTTCCGATGATCCGGGTCACTTAGGTATAACGGTTGCTGATGCTATGTCGTACACTAGACGGGAGTGAAAGAACTCGTCGATTTCCTCGTTGCCCAGTAAAAGGATGGCCAAAGTTGGTGAGAAGTGTATGCTTCGTTGAAGTGTTGTACGAACTCTGTTGTTGTTGCTGATGCTCTAGTGATGGACTGAGAGGTATTGGGTCGGGTGTAGGCAAGACTGGAATTTTATAGATGCAGGCTGGAGAGATGTGTGCTTTCTGGTCTGATCTCTCTTGAATGTTTGAATGACATCTGCTTGCAGGGCCCGGAGATAACATTAGTCACATCACTTGGTTTGTGAAGGCTTGATCAGAAAGTTCTCGAAACCCGAGTTTTCCGGCGTCATTGTCCCGTCAACGCGAAGGGACGAAGGAGGGACGACAGCAGCCGTGCCGGCGCACCGAGCTTCTAGTATAGGGTAGTAACTCTTGAGTGGTAGTCAGGTACGTGACTGCGAAAGGAAGACGTACCGGTACCTGCAACCAAACAAGGGTGGTGAAGACAACAGCCGATCCACCTATGACCGTGTCTGGACAAGGAGGACCAGATAAGCTTCAAGCTCCTTGACCTCCCAACAGCAAATCCACTCCACGAGCCGTCCAACATACGCTGGCCGCGACACTAGTTCGCTTGTCCCGCCGATTGGCTTGTCGAGCTGTCGATCTACCCCCGTATACAGTACATAGGTAGCTTTGCTCAGCAATAACATTGTTTGGCACGTCTAGGTGTTGAAAGAGATGGGAAGTGGTGACGGAATGATGGAGCGAAGCCGGACTATCTGCTCCGCAGAACACACACATATTCTCTTCTTATTCTTCGTTGCATTGGATAACCAGACTTGTCCGTGTGCCCTCAGCTTGCTTGCGCCTTGGCTTTGCGTAGGTACCTGAAGTAGAGTTTTCCCTTCCCAACGTTGTTTTGTTGTCAACGACGATGACGGACTGGTACGATAATCGCGTTTCCTTGCATGATAAAAGGGAAGGATGGCTCAAGGGCTTGTCTTGGCATACGGCATTTTTAGTGTAACTGACTGATTGATGGCCAGCCCTTCAAAATCCGCTGTCCTGGCCTGTTGGGGTCACTTAGTGACATGGGCATATTGGGAGCGTGGTCGGGGCAGGAGGAGCTCGTGATTGTCGGCCGTGATGGTACAATTCGGACAAGGATCGTGACAGCCTTTACGTACCTTCCTTGTTGTCCCGAGGACTCATATTGGGCCGGAGACGTCGGTTGATGTTGTTGTTGCTGCTGCCCGGTCAAGCGAGCTTCAAATCAAACTCCCGCGGCTTCCATGTCGTTTCGCACTCAACCTACCCTGGCGCCCTTGCCTATCGGACGCCTGCAGTGTTGAATCACCATGATGGATGCAACGTTCGAAGTGTGAGGGAAAGTGGTAATCGTCGACCGGTCGGCGGGTGGCTGCCGCAAGTTACCCAGATGCCGGCAGACGCTAATGTCATATCAACGTTGCCGTCATGTCCAAAAGCATTCGAACCAGACGACAGTGAGGTGAGGTGACGTCCTGCGTCCAGGGCACACCCTCCCGCATAGGAAGTGTGTCAGTCGACACGCAGGCATCGCATCGGAAAGGTCGGAATCACAGCTTCCTATCAACCCATCATAAGGGCCAAAACATGACCCAATACCTGCAGGACGAAAATATTGAGTAATGGAACGAACACTGACTTGGAGGTTGACGGATCTTGCAAGATCACGCGATATTGCCAACGTGATTTCAAATCCAGCTTCTAAGAGCCGAAAGTTCCATTCCATAAAGACAAGACATCCTTGACACCCATGCCCATCTTCGGATCGCGAAAACCACGAGGGGTCAATGTTCTAATATTTCCATTTTACGATCATGGAAACAATCTAATGTAAAGTGTAAGAAGGAAAGGATGAAGCCCTCCTCACCGATAGGGCCATGTTAGCATGCCCCAACATTCCCCCGGGCGGATGGAATGGAAAGAAAGTTCCACAGTCAGTGGACTCCGGATTTGCAAGGTTCCAAGGCGAACCCTTGCCGAGGACAAGATTTTCAGCCCTGCGCGCCGAGCCGCAGGCACCGCACTCCATTCGACCCGAACGGCCCCGGTTTTTTGTCATCACCCCACCGAAGGAAGTGCCGAACCCGACGTCACTTCATCCCCACTTTTTACGTCGAAGAATCCACACTTCCAGCACCTTCTGGTCTTTGTTCAACGTCTGATGGATGGCTTCTCGCGTCTTCGGACCGAGCATGCCTCTACCATGGTCCAGTCTACAAACGAAAAGTATTTCAGTCGCCCATTTTAAGCCCAAAGATTCCAAAGGCAAAAAACAAAAGAGACAAGAAGAGCAACCGAATGGCTGACGTCATATAAAGTGGAAGGGAGTATTAAGAGCCATCGATACTTGCGTACATAGTCGGGTTGGCCTCAGAGGTAACTCGAGGTTCTTGCTCGAAGTAATATCGAGAGCGGACGGTATGATATTGTGCGAGGGTACTTAGGTCTGTCTTGATATCATACTTCCTCTTCATATCTATGGTGATCAATGGCGAACATTAACCCCAAAACGTCTCCACGTTACCAATTCCAGTGCCACACTGCACTAACACCCGACTGAGACACATCCGACTCAATCGCCCGGGCCATGCACCTAACGGATCTGCGTCTAGCTCCCTATATTACGTGGATGTCACTCTGACGGCACGTTATAGTATGTATCACACCTTCAATAACATCAAGAACGGTCTTCACCCCCTTCCTCGAAACTCTTGGAGCCCGTGAAGCATCATCAGTGCCAGTGGTCAAAGAAATAGGTTGCCCGCCAACCTTGTCCAAACACTCTCTGTTCCATCATTCGTGTTACCATGTCGGATATGGTACAGAACGTAATTGCTGAGCTAGGTTTTCGAGGCTTGCGTCGTTGACGTAGTTTTACGCATGCGGTATCCCGAAAACAAACAAACAATCAAGAAACAAGAGAAAAAATGAAAAGGAGGGCGCCTACATGGTGGGGATGGGGGGATATGCTGTTGACATGGTCCGAGACCATTTATCTCGATGGTCATAAGGACGTGGTTCTAGTTTGTTCGATTTTGATGCTAATGTTACCAGATGGGACTTTGTTCGAAGCTTGCCTATTCACCTAGCTGAAGAAATTGTGTTGCGAGGTAAACCGACGAGTCTCCGAATAACTTCCTGGCATTCACACTTCAGGGGAGCAGAAGTAATCAAGAAACTCTGCACCTGTTTTGTAGTATGAACAAAACCATTCCCACTGTTGGCTAAGTCGACTCTGAAAGATGCTATCAAGCGCTGCTTGCACTCCGCTTATGCATAAACCACCCTGCTGTCTCGTCTCAGTCAACTTCCCGGGGCGTTCATCTACTTCTACTAATACCGTGACCAAATGCCCACGGGCGGCTCTTACATGTATTTTGAGGACTGTAATACACCCCAAACTGATTGACTAGGTCGCCCAATTACCCGAAGAGCTCAGTTTCGTTGCCTGTGGTAGTTCGCGCCATAGTTTTTGCAACCGTTGGGTGTCTTGCGCCTAGTAATCTACCCGGCCGTGTGGTACTTGGGGCCCCTCACCCGCTTCCCCCTTGATGCTAGAAGCCGCCTCCTTGGCACGCTCCCTGACATCCAGCTCAGCATCATTCCGCTCCAGGCCTTCGAGCTTTTGCAGGAACCCTAGCTTCTCAAGTTCAAACACCCGCAGATCCCTGCCCCGCCTGTCCTCCGTACCGTCGCACCATACCAGGTTCTTGAGCAGATGACACAATGACCGCCGCACATCCACGTCCTTGTTGTTGAAATGGCCCGCCAACAGCTTGAGCAGCTCCTCTTGGGCGATCACGAGTTGTCTGTGTCGAGGAACTCCCGCCGCGATGTGTGTCAAAAAGTAGATGACCGCTACGATGATTTTGGATTGCGGGTACAGTACACGTGAGTCGATGCTGACATTGCGGCCTGATGCTCCCGACCCTGCTCCACCACCAGGCGTCCCCGAGCTGGAAGACTGGCGCCTGGCAAACGGACGGAGAATCTTGACCCGAAGCTTGGACGCCAATATATCGAAGAGGCGATCTTGGCCTAGCTCGCTGAAGATGTAATCAATCATTTCCGCCTGGGCCGGTTGCTGAGGGATGGCGATGAGATTGCGAATAAAGTCGAGACCTTGTTCCTGAATCGCGAGATCGGCTTCACGCGCCTTTCGAACTTCATCAAATTCTCTTTCACGTAATGCCCTGAGCATACCATCGGCAACACGCATGCGCGTTGAATCGAAGCCAGGTCCCTTCCGGTGTATGGCTTGCCACTGCCATACGTCGTCAGTTGCTTCGGCGTAGCCGTCACCCGTATCCATCACTTCATCTTCATCCGCGTCTGTTAAAGGTCGACGTTCACCCATAATTCGGGCATGTAGTGCTTCGTCTTCCGTATCGTCGCATATCAACTGAATAAGCCACCCCGGCCCGAGTTCTTCCAGGCACTTTTTTTTGGTATCTCTGTCCGTCATGTGAACGAGATGCTTGAGTGCCCACAAGGCATTGAGCCTCAGTCCCGCATTGTCAGATCTGGCGTATAGACAGAGCACGCCGATGACTCCAGCTTTAATCAGAGGCTAACTTATTGTTAGTAGACTGTCAAAACCGGGGGGAAAAAATGGAAAATCAAGTTTTTAAATAAACAAGGTGGTATATCCACTTACATCACGCATAGGGCTGCTCTCAGTCAGCAGATTACAGATCACGCTGCAGGCTGCAATCTTAACATCGATATCCACGTGTTTCAAGAGCTTGAAAATGGGCATAGCGACACAGTTGTCGTCCAGGACTGTTCGAAGATTGCTGACCGATCGTGCGAGTGTTCTTACAGCGTGACATGCCGCGATCAATACCGAAGTTGGGTTGTGCCCATAGGGAGAATGACCAGCGGGATGCATAGGAACGGTACCATCCTCCTCCGTTTTTAACTTCTCCTTGGGCGGCGTTGGTTTCTGTGGCGTTTCGGAAAGTGACTCTGCAACACTTGGTAGTATGTCTTGCTCAACTATTTCTTTTCTGAACTCTTCCTTGAATGTGGCCAGGGATGTTATGAGTTTAAGTGAGCTCTCTCTCATCCTGATTTTGTGCGCACACAATGGAACTTGACCCGGTGGCCCAAGCTGACATGTCGAAAATTTATCATCTCCAGTGTCCTGTCTCTCTTCAGGGTTCGGCGTCCAAGGCCTAGGGGGCGATGGAATTGCCGTGGGCTCATATGAATCCTTCAACAGCTTGCACGCCAGCTTCAGGGCTCCGCTATCACGCGTAACTTGTTGCAGGAACACGCTGTCCGCAATAAGCCGGGCTAAGACAGCTGGTGTCCGCTCCAAGATAACCCATGCCGTAGCAGTCTCCGAATCGACAAAAATGGCATCTAGGCTCTTGCCTCTCTCCTTTTCGTAGTCCTTTAGTAAATGGCAGAGAACCGGAACGACAAGGACGCTGAGGGAAAATTCTCGGTCTGGGCTCGTGAAGCCACCCTTAAATAGCGATGCAAGTACGGATGCAGCCATGACCTTCTCATGATCGTTAGTGCCAGATCGCATGAGGTGGATCAACCATGGTATTAGCGGGCTCTCTGGTTCTTCGGTATCGCCACCACCAACAAGCCATTCCCGATCCTCTGTCGTAAACCTTGCTGTAGCCCGGCCGTGTTTTGCAGGCGTCTCCAGTGACCTCCCCGTAGACGGGAATGATGGGTGATGTTGGGACAAGAGAAATCGCGGCGTTGTAACTGGAACAGCCGGAAGTAGGTAGTCGAGAGCAGAGCGATCGACTGGCCGACCGTGAGTAAGGCCGCTTTTCTTAAGCAGTTCCCATGTACGATAGATTTGAGAGTTTCTTTCGCCGATCTCACTACTGGTTAGTACTGCCATGATCGCCGGCGAACAAAGCAGCAGACCCGTTCGGAAACGGGAGTCTGCTATTAAAACAGATATCGCTTCCAAAATAAGGGCCAGACTTAGTCCTCGAGGAGCAGGCTGTGGTATTACAGCAGCCAAGCCCTCCCTCTCCAGCGTGTCCAGGGTAAACGGCAGGACCTCTCCTCGGGCAACCACGAAGCTGGCAAGCAGGGTAGCCAGGGCATCCAGGACCCCGGCGTCGGCAAGCATATCTTGATACCGCGGTTCCTTGCACAACCGACTTATCAGACTCGCAACCAGGCATTTCTGCTCTTGTACTATGCTAGAGGCAGACTCTGCATCGAGGATGGCGCACAAGGACTCGATGTAGCGAGGTACAAACAGAGCTTTTGCCAGTGCAGCCGTAGCCTCTATACTTGTTCTTGACGAGAGACTGGCAGCCTCTGTCATGTCGCTCAGAGCACGCAGAGAGGTCAAGACAAGCCGTGCGGGGTTCTTGTGCGGGCAAATATATGTCAAAATAACAGGAACAGCTCCGACGGCATTCAGAGGGGTAAGAAACGAAGGACCACCTGTAACAACTCTCTCGATTAGGGTTCTGACGCTTTGCAATATCCAGTAAATTTAAGGAGACACATCGTACCTTTGGCAAAACTAGCGATGAGCTGCAAAGCCAATAGCCGCACACGATCATCATCCGGCAAGTCTGTAGTCTGGCTGATGGGCGCGTAAGCCTCCTTACTGCCCAGACCAGAGGGCGACTGCGCTGTGGTTTTTTGTTGAAGCAGATGGACGAGAAACTGTAATATTCCGTGGTTCACCCACGTCTCCTTGGCCCGGACATCACCGACGACCCCATCCTTGAGTTGGCGGAGGAATTCGATCTGCTCGGCATGGTTCCTAGCATTCTGAATTTGCCACAGCAAAGCCGGGGGACTCTGACTATGCGCCATCTTTGGATATTATATCAATGTTTTGCGGATGCTGGTGATAACTTGTGCTTCGATCGGTCGGGTCGGTCATAAATACACTCCCTGTTCGGCCATGTGTTTCCCAGCGAAGCTGTGAATTCGTTCTTGTCAACGGAGGGAACTGGGCCGGAAGCTGTAGACCGCGGTATAACGGCCTCGGAGTGGTTGACTTGAAGTTAGGCAAATCAGAGCCGATTTTGCCGCGAACAAGACTGAGTTTTGGACTTATGTATTGGTAAGGATAGGTACGTGAAGCTATTTGGTAAAGTCGCCGATATTGCTAAGGCTCAACCTGGGTTGAGCTGGGAGGGAGTTGCACGGACGGCCGATTGACGTGATGGAGAGGTGGATACGACGTTCGATGAGAGATGTGTCAGACTCGGCGGGAGAAAAAGGGCGTTTGGGCGGTCGCCGCTCTCTTAACTTATACTAGCTCGTGCGTCGATATGGGAAAGAAGAAAGGAACGAATGGAATGGGCGCGACAGCGTGTTGGTGTTGGTGGTGTTTGGCATCTGTGTTGGCGAAAAGAATGGACGGCGATGAATTATTCTTGGAGGTCCAACGCTGGGTGTACGGGAGACGGCCAATGACGGTGGCGGGGAACGACGAGCGGCCACGGATGGATTGGCCCGGGCCTGCTGCGGGGGCGGTTCCTTCCTTTCTCGAGTTGACGTGCCCTCAAATGCACACAGGCAGGGACTCACCAGGGTAGCTGTAGTAGGTAGGTAGGTACCTAGCGCTTGGGTGCGCTAACATTGGTACCTCTAACTACACGCGATGTGTATAGGACTATAGGTAGTGTATAGGCCAGAGACTGGAATAGCAGGGCAGCCCGCTTCCAGCTCCAGGGGCAGTTCCCCTCTCTTAAGTACCGCACCTTTTCTTTTCTTGATTCTTTTAATTACTTGTATTGAGCGGGCTGCTCATAGAGACAAGAAGCTGTTATCCAACTTGAACTATCCAACTTACTATATCCACAATGTGTACAGCTCAGGCGCGATCCTGATGCTGTCATCCAGGCGGTAGGTCGTACCTAAACTCTAATGACATTTGTAACACTACCTTAGAGGTACCTAGGTACCTACCTAACTTTCGGTACCCAGGGTACTCTTCTATCATCCTCGCCCTTTCCCCCAAGAGTGGTCCATGGCGCTCAATAATATCTTTGCTCGATTGTATGCAACTCCTTTGATGATCCTCGGTTGGTACCTACATGTTCTGTGGTTGATTTTGCCAGCTGTACTTATCTCCAGTTTTAGTTTTGGCTCAAGGTTTGTGGTTTGAGATGTCCTTCAATCCTCTCAGACGCATGAGGACTATAGCCTTTTTCTGCCCCATACTCAGACATATCGGATATTTTGCGTCGCCAAGCGTACGTTTGGCTCGATGACATGATTGTGCCTTCGTGCAGTTCGATAGCTGGCTGGAGAACAGGAGTATATATAAACCTCAAGTGGACGTGACTTGGCCTCTCTCGTCGTGTTCTGTGTTACGAACTCTCAAGAGTCAAGCCGCAGTCGTCTTGTTGGTGCTGACAATTAGTACTGCCTGCCACGCGGTCTTCACCGACCTTCTCTCTCTTCGACGACACCTATTCAAACTCTCATTTGTCTCCCTCAAGCACCATCCGGCACCTGCTCGTGCATACACCTGAAGATGCGTAACATCCTTTAGATGCTTACAGCTCGCCGTCCGCAATCCTTCAATATGAGCAACTAGTGTACATAGCTGCTATTTGCATGTCAGATTGCTTCCCAAATTGGTGCGTATGCATTTATTGGCGCCCCTTTTTGGGGAGCCTCTAAAGCCTAGTCTAGCAGCTACCTCTACGCCAATACCCTAAAGTCCCTCAAAGGTTAAATGCTAGGGCGGGCAGGAAGTCTCGGTATGGAATATGGAACTGTAGAGGCATGAGCCCTGTAAATGCATACCTCTACAAAGTGCTGTCCCGAATTACTTCATGCACAATGACTGTACATAGAGTATGTACCTAGTCACCTTCTGTACAAAAGGCGGTCCAGAACCAACCCTCGTGTGGGATTGTGTGGACGGAGGAAAAGCTCGTCGACGACGGACCCGACACAACCCTGTTCAATGCCCCACTGTTAGCGACCGTGCCATCGGCTCGGGCCCACGCCGGGACTCCACGACCTCCCACAGTTCTTTCCCGCTTCCGGTGTCTTGCTGCTTCGCCCTGCGAGGCGGACGAGGCCGGGATTTGTGATGCTGACTCGGTCTCCCGCTTCCGCAGCCGCAACCTCCCCCACAACAACCGTGACCGTGACCGTGACTGCAGCCGCAACCTCTCCGAGACCGAGTCGCGGCGCCGCTCCCCATGGTCACTTCCACTATGCCCCTACCCCTTCACTTCGAGAAGCAGCATCCCGGATCCCGGCCCTCTCCTCTCGCCGGCAATCCGCAACCGCCCCCGCCACTTCGTCCACCTCTCTTCCCATTTCAATCCGGTCACGACACGGCCCAGCACCGGTAGCCTCCCACACCTCCTCCCCTGTAGCCTTCGACCCCGGCCTCGGCTTCCCTCCCTCGTCCCGGCCTCAGCGCTGGGCAGGCGTCGATGTAGCGGCCCAGTACTCGCCCATGGAGCCGATGGATTACACGACCGGCGCCCTGCTCTCTAGTCAAGCCACTGATTCCTCGAACAACCAAGCCGTCGCCCGAGGCTCAATCGAGTCCCGGCCTTCACATATACCTAACTCCGTCGGGCCCATGGCTTCCCATGAGGAGCAGGCCTCGGCCTTGGCCTCCACATCAGAAGCTACCGCTGCTCCCATTCCGCATGGCCCGACAGTGGCCGTGGCGGTGCCTCCGACTCCTGGGGTCTACTCAGCGGCGCCCCAACCGCATCCGTTGTCACATACTCCTCAGACAGGTACCCCCGTGAAGAGGAGAAACTCGCAAGGCGACGTCACCCACAACCAAGTTGAAGCGGCGAGCGCCGGGCAAAGCGGTCCGCACTCCCCTAAGCGCGCGAGATTAGCGCCCAAAATTGTGTCCCGGCGATATGAGCACTGTCCAGTCGAAGACCTGGTTGTGCTTATTGCGCACATGCTGGGCGAGCTCATTGAACTTAACGACGAAGCGGCTCAGAAAGTGGGGCAGCGTCATAACCTTACGAGGTTTCACTCCCGGTAGGCTGCCTTCAATCCCCAAACTGCCTGGATCCGATCATGATGCGGATGAAAGGACAAGCTGCTGACATGGAAATTCGCAGAACGACACCTGGAATATCGGTTTTGGATTATCTCCACCGACTCGCAAAACATGCCTATCTGTCACCACCAATACTTCTCTCCATGGTTTATTATATCGACCGCCTTTGCGCACTATACTCGGACTTCACCATTAACACACTTACCGTTCATCGATTTCTCATAACAGCCGCTACCGTTGCCGCCAAGGGGCTCTCAGACTCCTTCTTGACCAACACACTATATGCGAGAGTGGGAGGTGTCAGAGTTGCGGAACTTAACATGCTCGAGTTGGAATTCCTCCACCGCGTCGACTGGAAGATCGTGCCCGACCCTGACGTCCTTGTGGCATATTATGGTGGACTTGTGGCCAGATGTCCAGGATACATACTGGAATGCCCAGAACCAGAACAAGCAGACGACGAAGATGAAGATGAAGAGCTAGACGAAAGCGATGCGATAGGCGACGACGACGACGACGATATAGACGGCGAAGGAGGAGAAAGGGAAGAGGAGACGAGTTCAAGCCAAAGGGATAGACATGCCACGTAACCAAGGTGTTCTTCGGCTCAAATCGATCAGTCATGTCCGATCTGGAGCTGGTGTATAACAACGGGACGTGGCGGGAGACAAAAAAAAATAGAGTACATAGGGAATCAAACCAACGAAGGGCGCAAAAAAGAAAATCAACAGAGGAGATCATTCGGACAAAAGCGACCGGGAAGTATCTGCCGGAAAAGCAAAAGACTATGAGGCGCCTTTTGAATTGTCGGGGCTTGTCTGAGGGCAATCTGCCTGCAGGAAGGAAGCAATAGGATACCAAATGGAGATGAACGGGAATTATATGGAGGGAGTGGATACATTGGAAGAAATGTGATCTTGGTTATCGAAGACCGCAAGGACTCAAGCTGGAAGAGTATTGCTCCCGTCCCGTCCAAACACTACGTTCGAGTTACAACGCCTGGGTTGAGAGGGGTATCATGACAGGATGACAGATATGAGATGATTGGTGTGTCCTATGAAGCACCGCGGCGAAACAGCAATCTTTTTTGCGTGGGGGAGATGAATGGGCTGTTCCTTCACCTGGCACTCTTATAGGAATAGCACTTTTGGTAGATACCACTGAGAACAGATTTCCTCTTTCTACTCAGATGTCTTTTTCTCTTGATCGATACGTCTTATAACACTGATTCGGGCAGAAACGGTATCGGTGTCGATTCAGGACGTACCGAAAGTCCAAACCTCCAATATAGACCGGATGTCGGGCCCTCTCAACCGGCGCTGCCCCTGGTGATCGGTCCTGGACCGGATGAAGACCCCACCAGGCTTCCAATACCCGCAGAAACAGGCAACCTATGCCAAGGGTCAACACCGGGACCCACCTTTTACTACACGACCGACACCCACAGCACAAGCTGAGGCCCAAGCATCTCCAGCCGTGGCTCCATTTTCGTCATTCTTCATGACTTGTCCGCTTCTCTTCGCGCGACAGCAGCATCTTCTCACTATTCATACTTGGTGACTATCTGCGTCTCCTGCAAGCAGAAGCAAAAACTATCTCGGAAGACTGTAGCAACCACACGGGCGACAAGCTCTCGACAATCCTCGATCCGCCATGAGGCTTCTCGCGTCGCTTGCGTCGGCGCTTTTGGTCGCCGCAACGGCCGCAACGGCTCAGGTCATCACCGTACCAATCTATATCCAGCCCGTCAACTCCTCCTCTGTGCCATCTTTTCTCGCCGAAGTCAGTTACGACACCGCACAAGACCCAAGCAGCGCGGTAGCACCGGTGGTGTCTGCCTACGAAGCGCCTGAGATCCTCGACGACTTGCGAGGCCACGAGCTCCTACGTATCGGCGTGTACGACAAGGCGGAAAAGGAGTGGGTGTCGTCTACGTCGGCCATATCGGCAGAAAACTTCGGCAAGGGGTACGCGCCACATATCGTGCTATCAGTGGACGAGAGCAATCAGGAGGGTAGCTATGACAACCAGCACGTCTTGGGCGTCGCGTTCAAGGGCATCAGGATCGATGCTGGACAGACAAGGGACTTTGGGCCGCAAGCGGTGGTGGTCCGCACAGCGCAGGGCAAGCAGCCGGAGTTGAACAAGCCGGTCGTGCTGTCGCCAGAGGGCAAACAGGTGATGCCGCAGGAGAAGACACTTTTACAAAAGTATATTGAATCCCTTCCCTTCCCAAGTTCTGATACCACTGAGATGAGGGCTTTGATTGCTGACGAGCTGGTTTGCTGCACTACAGGTACTGGTGGGTTATTGCCATTGTTATGGTCCTCTCCCTGGGAGGCGGAGGCGATGGGAAATAATAGACTAGCCACATTGTTTTCCTTCCCTGGTCAAGCATTGTTCAGAGCTTTGCTATGCATTTCATCTCTTGGGTGAGGATGTCCGTTTCGCGCGTTTTGGTTGTATTGATTGCCATTTTCTCGCAGTGCTCCCCGCTGTCCTGTCTTGTTTGAAACCCTTACCTTACCTACCTAGGTACCTACTCTTCTCATAACCCGTTTGTACTGTAGAGGTACCTAGTACAGGGAGACTTCCGATTCAGTCGCGTTCCTCATCACTGAGCTTCCAGCTGGTGACTCCTCTGCCCCTTGCGTCAGTGTCTAGCAGGTTGGACGGGGACGCTGCGTGCCGAAGCAAGGAGCCCTGCTAGCTGCCTGTTGCACGGCACCTAGAGGTACCCTTGCGTCGTGATTAACAACTGTCTGCCAGTGGCGATACTTATCAATACAGTTTAGCGCGGCTAGCACACTGCCCCACTGCCAGATGGCAAGTGGATCCTACAGCCAGCTTCCCGCCTCATAATTGGAAAGTGGGTACTTGGAAGCTGTTCGCTGCTCCCATGTCATCGCCCTGCGCGCGCCTGCCCTCGTCGCTCTCTCAACGGACCATACAGTTCAACTTCACCTTGGAAGTCACCACCAACTCCCAACATCACATCTTGGAACTTTTCTCTCCCCACTTGACTTCACCTCTCAAGCGAAAGGAACTCTCTCTTGACAAACCCAACTTTTGGTCGCGTTCAGCCTCATTAACAAGAACTAATAACCATTTTTGGAATCTGTTGATCGGATTCATCTGCCATCGCCAACGCGCAAATAAAGACAATAATCGCCATTTTTGCTACTTAATCCATCTCGAAAATGTCCACCGAGAACGGTACCACCGACACCACCCTCGCGGGCACCGCCGAGGCCAACACCACCTTTGAAAGCAAGGGCAAGGGCAAGGCTCCCGCTGAGTCCGAGGACCACCCCATGGGTGATGCAGAGGACGACGAGGATGATGAAGATGAGGATGAGACTGAGGTGAGTTAAATCCTGAAGGCATTAAACTTGCTTCTCAAAACACTCTTCATCGCATTGTCCGTGCTAACCCTTCCGTTTGCAGGAGCCCGAAGCTGGTACGTTAATTGCCTTTGAGTCCATCAGCCAACGCTCAATCACGGGTGACGATCGCGCAGCAACAGCTTACGTACAGGAACTAATATGAACAAAATCAGAGGAAGACAACCTCGAGGAGATCGACCCCAGCAATGTGATCAGTGGTCCCCGCACTCGCCAGAAGGAGATCGACTATGCCAAGGCCGCTCAGGACCTGCCTGCCGAGGAGGACGATGAGGAGGACGACGAGGAGTTTGTGCCCGAGGATGAGGAGATGGAGGAGTAGTCCGAGGCTATCTTCTGATCTCCCTCGATGGTTCACAACAACAACAACAAATACTTTTTTTCTTTGTTCCTGGGTTTCCCCGTTGGCTCTGCGTTTTGCACGCTGCCAGTGGTTGAGTTTCTGATGATCACGAGCTTGGAGATGTAAGCGGTCTTTTGGCTGATTGCTAAGCCTGATTGGCTGGACCTATTTATGTACGTGAATGTCAGCTATGGGGCTCGGGGTTGTTTGGTTCAATGCTTTGGGAGTTCCCACAATCAGAATTTGGCAATACATGATAAGGGTGTAAGTGATCATTCGTTTATCAGTTCAGGTAGACCGATCTCTTCTGTCAGCCAATTTCAAAGTATCAACATACTACGTACGTTGGTGTATCAAAATATGCTTGATCGCTTGTCTTCACTAACCTAACCCCCATAAGTGGAGACATTGGATGGTTCCCTGTCAGCTCAAGGGCAGTTGTCCTATTGAGATGGGGTGCCAGTAAACTAAGGGCGAGGCAGCCTGAAGGGGGTGTTATGTCTACGGCTGACCTATGAAAAGGTAATATTCCGGCGAATTCTAGAGTTGCTATTACCATCGAGATTTGATATCGGTCCTGTTCCTGGAGTACACAGCAGACGTCAGGAACCGGAGCATCGCACCAGCCGGGCACCAACAAGGTTCGCGATCTTGGCCTGCTGATCCACCGGGTTTTCTACGCAGTACACTACGTAGCTTCTTTCTTGACGCCAACATTTGCGCGAATGCATGACTTCGACTTGGAAAGCTTCAACGTTTCTAAAAGTCTCGGATTTGGGCTTAGATTCGCTTTGATAAGTCCCTACTTAAGTCTACGCGCCTTGCGCAATCTAACGTGAATGAACTTATTGCTGACACGACAAGTTGAGAGAAAAAAAAAAAAGGTAGAGGAAGAATGGAGACGCTGAACGCCCAATTGGCCAATATCAGTGGAAGCAACACGGGCACCTCTCGGAGGGACTTTAAACAACGCCGAACATGAACCCTTCGACATAGAGAAAAATTGAATGATTACTAAAACCAGATGGACTGGGGAAAATAGTGTCAAGTTCTCTCGGAGAGGAAGACGTGACACCAACCCAGGTGTTCAATCAACGTGTCCTTGTCAGCATCATGCGGCACAAACAACATTGTACCTTTTAGCCATTACATATGTATCACCCAGACGCGGACTGACGTTGTAGTTTATGTACCTTGACGGCGCACCAAGGTAACATCTGGCCAGAACAGGCCTAACAACCACCCAAAATAAAAAGGGGGATCTGCCGGCGCTGGGAGCCAAGGGTCCACGGGCATTCAACTTTATTTTCTTTCTTCACCACCCGCACACCCACCGCCCGACGCTACCTCTATGGAACCTGCCAATTCATCATCTTTAATACCTACCCACATACTTACAAGTTAGCTATCATTTATCTGCCAGGATTCTCGAAGACGGATCGACCTAAATTTGCTCTCCATGATGGCTTCCAGGTGAGTGCGATTCTCTTGCACGTTCGTCTTAGCATTGCACCACACCACTCGCAAATGCCACCTCTTCCATTTCGAAATGCGACTTGGCCTGTCAACTCGACCAAAGCCACGACCGACACACGATGAAGCGGCCGACCGAGATGCCCGGCCCCGGTGAACGGGTGTACGATATTGCCACCGGAAGATATCTGCGGACCAAAGGCAGCAGCTATCGATATTATGGTGATTTGACAAGTCACGATTTCTCGACGTGCCCCCCCTGGTCATGGCGCGACGGCCTCAACTACGTCATCGCTCTGGTTTCAGAGTTTCGCCAACACGCCTCCAACCATGCCATGGTAGGATACGATACGAGTTCAATACCGTGATGTGATGCAGTCGCAACAGCGGCGCAACCACAGTAGCACTGGCGACGAGAGCGAGAACGACAGCGAAACCGAAAGTGTCAACTCGATCGAGCCCCCATGCCGCCGGGTCGTCCTCGATTCGACTTTGACCACCCACCACAACCCCCATCCCACCAACTCCTTAATCCTTCAAACAAGACAAGAAAACACCCTTCTAACAACTAGTCCGTTTTTTTTTCTTCCGGAGTACAGATTTGCACATTCCTCCCTACACCAGCGCGACCCGCGCAGCGACCTTTTCAAGGGCTACTCTGGCTCCAGCGCAGCCGAGCGCCGCTCAGCCAACGCCAGCCCAGCCAGGTATGGCGGTGGCGGCGGATACGGGTACGGGGGCGGCTATGGTGGCGGTGGCAGTTATAACGGTAGTTCGTCAACACTGGGGGTGGAACGGGGCGGGTTTAGGCCTGCTACTCCAAATTCGAGGGGCCAGTACAGCGACGCAGTCCTCAACGAACTCGAGAGCCAGAATGATGAGCAGGTGGAAGGGATAATGGGTAAAGTCAAGATTTTGAAGGATGTACGTTTTTGTTCTCTCTTTCTGCTCTCCTCCTTCTCTCCCACTTCCTTCTCTCGCAAGCCACCCATTACCTAACCCCATCCCTCCCCCCAAACAGATGACTATAGCCATCGGCGATGAAATTCGAGACTCCTCCGCCCTCGCCGAGAAGATGAACGAATCCTTCGACCAAACCCGCCTCCGACTCCGTGGTACCATGAACCGAATGCTCATCATGGCACAGAAGACCAATGTCGGGTGGAGGGTGTGGCTTGCCTTCTTCGCTGCCGTGGTGTTCCTCTTTTTTTACGTGAGGTATCTCTAGTACCCTTCCAAGGTCAAGGTTTTTCTGAACTCGGAAGAGAGAAAAAGAAAAAAAGAAAAAGAAAAAAGATGGAGGGGCATGTTGGTCGGCGGAGTGGTCCTCCTGCTGCTGCTGCTGCTGCTGCGTGGGGCAAAGCGATTTGAGCAAGATGGATGGAAACGAGAAAAGAGACCCTATATGTGCAAAGGAAAGATGGGATAGTTTATATATGGCTTCAATGATGGGTGATACCAATGGATGATGAGGAAAACGGAAGGTCCTAGGTCAAAGTGGCTGGCTACCTTATGGGATAGAAAAGGCATGGATATGGGTTGCGCTTGGTAGAATTTCGGGTGGACTTGGTTTTTGCATGTTGGCGCCGGGGAGTTCGCGTTTGTTAAGTCGTTCGGGTAGGATCAGGAGTCGGATTTTTCGTTTTTTTTTTTTTTTTTTTTTTTTTTTTTTTTTTTTTTTTCTATTTATTTTAATTCTTCCTAATCCGTTCTCCAACCAATTAGGTTCAATTATCTCTTTTAATCCACTGATCCATCATGAAGCTATATATGGGCTCCCACAGACGTGAAGTGGATAATCATTGAGGGTATAACATACATCTAATCAGAACTGCGTGTACACTACCACTGCATAGACCAGACCAATGCTGTAACGAAGATCAAAGTTGTCTTTTGACGGACATTATCTATTCAATCCTGCTTCTAAAGCCACCAAGTAGCTACCCATACTGCCATGATCCCAAGACTCCATGCGCCAGACTCAAACGACCTGTTATTGAATGATGCTTGCCGACCGTTCCTACCAGAACTCCTCAGTTTTGATCCTCCCTTGTTTCTATTTCCGAACCATCATGGACCTTCATTCTAGTGCAGCCTCCTCACCCTTGGACTGCTTCTCATCATGGGACTACTCTCATCAACAGACAACAGCCCACTGATATCCAGACTGCTCCTTGGCGCTCCAATTGTGCTCCGCCTGGCATTTCCCGCAAGACTAGTCCTCAACAACCGCTGCTGCTGCTGCTGCTGCTGCTGTCTCGGCAGCGATTCGCGGCGATGCTGGCCCCGCGCTGATCCCGCTGCCGAACCGGGTCCGTAGCTAACCCGGTGAGCGCGTCTGTGACTGCCGCTCATGTTACCACCGTTACCACTGCTGCTTATGCCGATGCCTGCACCTGTACCGACTTGCTCTTGTCCTCCCTCGTTATCACTGCTGTCAAGAAGCTCCGCCTCGGAATCGGTATGCTCATAGAAACCGCTTTGTGCATGCTCCTCGTCCGCCTCTGGAATGTCGTCATCTAGGTTGGCGTTCATGCCTAGACTGTCGTCCGTCATGCCTCCGTCTTCGTCCGCATATTCTCCGCTGTTGTGAGTGCCGATGATGTCGTCCTCTTCTAGCATGTGGGCTTGGTCTTCCTCGTCGATGTCGTCGTCTTCGTCTGCGGCGCCATCGGCTAGATTGACGTGCGTGGGCCGGAGACCACCGCGGGCCATCATCTCGCGCATGCGTTCTTCGTTGGCACGCACATTGGCTAGCTCGCGCTGTTGCTGTTGCTGCTGGTGAATATTGCTGTTGTCGTTGCGCCCGCGGGGATGGAGGATGGAGGAGCCGGTGCCCGTTGCTGTTGATGCTGCTTGTGGGGCTTCGACTGTGTCTTCGTCGTCGTTCCCATGATCGCCGGTGGTGGTGTTTCGTTCGGTGGTGGCTTCTTCTTCTTCTTCTTCTTCCTCTGCTTGATCATTCTCCTCCTCTTCTTGCTCGTCTTCTTCGTCGTCATCATCGCTAGCCCCATCATATCCAAATCCACCCTCGTCCGCATCCGGAATGTCCTCGTCCAAATCCCTTCCTCCCATCTCATCCATGTCATCATCACCCCCCATCAATTCCATGTCACCATCATTAGCACCACCAAAAATTCTATTCGTATTTCCCACGTCCCTTCCCTCCACGCCAGCAACCTCCTCCAACACCGTAGTCCCATTCCCATCACCAACACCAACAACAGCACCGATGTTACCATCACCGGCAGCAGCAGCAGCAGCAGCAGCAGCCGCTTCCGCCTCCGCCAGCTCCCCAGCCAGCATCTCCTCGCGCCGCATCGCCTCTTCGTGCTCCTGCCTCTCGCGCTCCTCCTCGCGCATCTGGAACAACGTCTTGCTCACGCCAAGTGGCTTCAGCCAGGTACTACCCAGGTTGCTCACGTTGGCCTTGCGGCGCTCCATGTACGTCTCGTCGGCGCGAAGGCGGCCGAGCAGGGAGCGCTCGATGATGGCGGCTTGAATGTTGCGGGAGGCATTTCGGCTGTTGTGGCCGTGGACGTGATTGCTGCCGGTGGTCGTTCCAGGGATAACGTTGCTGGTTTGTGAGTTGGTAGTAATCAGACCCTCTGGGGAAGTGGAAGAGGAGGATGGATCGAAGGCTGAGAGGAGACTGGAGGTTGAGGATGCGAGAGGGTTGCGAGAGGAGGTGTACCAGAGGGAGTGGGACTGTTTGTTTGGCGTTAGTAGTGATAAGCAAATTGAGTGTTAGGTAGGATTGGAGGGGTCAGGTGTGATGTGGGAATGGTAGGGCTGAGTAGAGCAGAGCAGAGCAGAGCAGAGCAGAGCAGAGCAGAGCAGAGCAGAGCAGAGCAGAGCAGAGCAGAGCAGAGCAGAGATAAGATATCAAAACTTACGTCGCGCGGGGCCAGGTCAGGGAGGATGGAAAACATACTGGCTCTGTTGTTAACAAGCCTTCTGTTGCAGGACTGCTCGAGTTGTTGGTTGGAAGATCGTTAATTGTATCGCATGCAAAATTTGAGCTGCGACTGGGACCGCGACGTCTTGCCTGGTTTAGCTGTGCATGTACGTAGGCGCAAAGTTTAACGTGAGGTTCCGAGACTATCCAGGGCGCGTTGATGGTGAAGTTCGCTGATGATGATGCCGTGGCTGTTCAATAATTGCCGGTGGATAAACGGCAAAGGTATGATAGATTCGAGGAGGAAATTATTGGGATGAATGGATCTATTGGTTCCGTATGGAACACTACGATCTGATGTCTAACCAACCTAAGCGGTGGTAAAGTGCATTGTCGTGAATTCAGCTTCTCCAGAGTACGGTCCATGTTTTGGATGAGATCCCTAGCAAACCTTCGTGCCATTATGTATTTAGAGGTACAGCACCGGTACAGTAGTACCCAGCATGTATGCGCAATGTACGTGTAGGCTACAAGTAGGGTACGTACCCTATCTGAGCTTTACCCCACGATCGGATGCGGCTATGTACTGCGTAGTATAGGTAGTGTACACATGCTGCTGCTACTGCTGCCCTAAGAAGTGACTTGTTGAGGTACATAACATTTCAACAACTGAGCTCATCGTTCTTAGGTACCTACCTAGGTACTCCTATCATTTGCCGTATTTACTTACTCGGTCTGATTGCACCGACCAGTTCACGCAGGAGCCTCCACCATCGCTGTAGGTAGAGCAAATGTCCAAACGTCCTAACGTCTCAGCTTCAAGATCGCTCATTCCACTCTGCACATGGCGTTACTACTGGGGCTTTTTTGGGGTCACTACACATACCCAGCAAGTCGCTGACCATCACCAACTCCAGTCACTTACATAGAGGTAGGATTTCATCAGATAAACAGGCCCTGTCAACCCAGAAGTCACGAAGCTCTCAAGAATTAGGAAGTTATTCCGCCGATCTCCTGGTTTCGTCCGGTGGCCGTCTCTGGTCAGACATGGAAAGCCAGCCACAAATCGCAAAGAGCAAAGAACACAAAAGAGAACAACTCAAGGACAGAGCCATCTGGTGTAGTATGTATGTAAAGTATGTACACTAGTTTTCATGAGGTAATCGGAGGGACTTCAATTCCCCATGTCGAGTGGCGCGAACTGGTCTATGACCCTTGTCCCTACCTCGGTCTTTTTACACTAGACTACTGCATGCTGTTAAAATGCTTGTATGTGGTAGTGCAAGATGTTAGCGCCTTCCATCCTATTTTTTTTTTTCCTTCCTGAACGTCTGACATCCGACCTACACTAGCTGAGGAGCTAGCGCACCCCACTTCTTCGCTCGGGCGCTTGAGTTATCGGGAGTTTTCGGAAGCACCTTGGAAGTTATTCGCACTAATGCTTCTGTTCCGACCTCATTCGCGAGTGTACACTGTCGAAGGGCAGAGTGGGTGGTTATTGTCTGTGATGCTATACAGTAGTGTAGTGTAGAAATGCCTTGAGGATGCCCGCGCCTGTCTGCCATGCTACTTTGTTTTTTGTAATGCCCTAAACGAGGGGAAAAGGCATGACTCTGTGTTGCGAATGGGCGTCGAGCTTATCAGGCTGCATCGAAGACAAGTTCATCGATATTGGATTGGCTCGCTTCCGGCTGGTTGATCCCCAAAACTCAAAGTCCGGGGGCGTTGTGTAGCAGGTTGCCGATGTCGGTCGGTCTTTGCATAATCGATTCCTTGTTGAATGTGGTGAGGGTGGTGTGAAGTCGAGAAAACGCCAAGGCTGCGTAGCTTGATGATGACTCTGCCAATATTCCCAACAGAGCGCAGGAAGTTTCCGGAATCAGGTGTTCGAAAGAGGGAGAAGGGAATTCCTCGAAACAGATACGATACGTCCACTTGAAAAGGTTACTACTGTTAGCTTAGGTAGTCTGCTTCGAAGTGAGCCGGCGCGGGCGGCTGTCTTTCAGTCAATGCATATCTGGTTTCTTTCTTTCCGCGTTCAAGTGCCATCTGCGAAAAAGAGTACAAGGTAATCCCCACTTCCCTCGTTTCGGATGGACACCATCACGGGTTTTATTCTTTGCCTATTTTTTTTTTCGTTTTCGTTTTTCTATGAAATACCACGGTCCCTTGTCTGATTTCGCTGGGTAAATGGTGCCGCATTTTCACCTTCCCCCCCCCCCCCCCCCCAAGCTGCTCCCCCGCCTTTGAATATAGTCATTGACACTACAGAAAGGAGCGATGCACAGACGTCACCTTACAAACTTTCCTTCCATATGTTGGCCCCGTGCGAATGTGCGACAAGGAGGGCGAGGAGCGACGAAACGGAATCACTGTTTACTGCAACACATGCCCTGTTGTGAGTAGAAAGAGTGCTGTGTGAGGCGGCTTGTCCTCGATATCCAGCAAGGTGCTCTGGCCTTTTATTAAAGTGGGTGACGTAGTCGCAGTGGGCTATCTGCCAGTTGACCCTCCCGACCCGAGCGGGTGAAAGTGGACGGAGACCCGCGATCTCATCGACCATA
The DNA here is from genome assembly GCF_033458365.1 of Neurospora hispaniola. Lineage (NCBI taxonomy): Eukaryota > Fungi > Ascomycota > Sordariomycetes > Sordariales > Sordariaceae > Neurospora > Neurospora hispaniola. The sequence goes on along the minus strand of NW_026944410.1, from coordinate 2,514,947 downwards.
TATGACTAGTAGACTTTTGAGAGTTAGGACGGCGCGGTGTTTTGCATAGTTGCGGTCCAGCGAGTTTTTGGTTTGTTCACTGGCCTTCGCGCAGTGATGCCATGCTTCTCGTAGTGAATATCCTGTCCGTGCAGCAGAATGTTGACTGCGCGGATTTCGGCGATTTAGAAATACTCGTGTCGCCCTTCTTGGGAGACCAAGTCATTTTTTTGATAAGGACTGAGGTGAGCTCAACCCGCGGTTTTTGGTTTGGTTGGCGGGGCGTGATGTTTTGTGCTGATGATTCTTTTACATTTTGGATCATCATATGTGTGTACACTGATTCCGTATCTCCCGCCAAGGGCTGGTCATGGTTTCTTTTTGGGTGCCTCTGCAACGCTGTTACGACCGTGTTGGTTTTTCTTCAAGACCTTTCTTTCCCTCGCTCTCTGAACGGTTGCACGCTTATAGAGATCTCATTGGGATTCTGCCAAGACGGCCGTCTGACTCTGGGCGATTGGGTAGGTGGGAGCCGTTGTCGCATCGCCGATGATTCGAAGGGTCTGGGGGTTCAACCGTCGTACCACAAGAGCACCGACAAACCCCAACGCGTGGGATATTGCCTAGACGGGATCTTGTCTGAATAAGTGATGCCCGATTGACGGGCTGAGTAAGGTAGGGAGATCGTATGTGTCGTATGAAGATAGGATCCCATATTGACTCTGAATCAGTACAAACTCCTCTGTCATGAGTGACTGTGAGGATTATCACATGTTATTGGTATGGGCGTTAGTTGTCGTTGTCGTGCGCTTCGTTCTCGACCGAGCCGGTGCACAGAGTCTCCAGGATGTCCAGGGACCTGACTGAGTGCTCTCCGCCATGAGGTACGTGCCGGCGACATCGGCCCTTGTGAGATGGGTGTTGGAAAAGCAAGCTTGATGATTGGCCTGCTGGGGCACGACGCTGTGACCTCTCCTCTTCCTTGCCAGCCTTCCGAGCAGGGGTTTAAAAGTCTAACATGGATGCCTTGCATGCACTTGACGATGTGTGGATCTTGGGCTAACTCTAACTGGACGCCGTGAGAGTGGGGTGTTAATGGCTGCTTCCACTCAGTGCTGTTTTCTTTAGTGTACATAGTTTCTCTTTGTTGAAATGAAATGTTCCTCTTTGGGCAGTCAACCACCAAAGAGCTAATCCCACTCATTGGAAACGGCTGACGCCCACTGAAACAGGTGACTCAAATCAGTCTGGAGGTTGGAAATGAAAATGATATCCTTTTTGACTCTCTGATCAGTCTCCCAAAAACAAGTCCATGACGTGGTTTGCCGGGCGAGCCCGGAGGTCGTGATACCGCCTGTACTTGTGTGTTGCTACAAAACACGGGATGAGAAGTGTCATCGTCACACAATCATGTGGTTATAGTAACTTCCCTTACCCTTTGCTGGACGCCTTCAACTCCATAAGCGTTGGTGCTGGAATACAGTAGTAGAAGCGGGGCCTTTGGAGAAAGGCATTGATACTATGTTGTATGATGGAATTTAAAAAAAAAAAAAAAAAAAAAAAAAAACCAGCTGGTAGAGTGACCGCTCAGGCGCTTTCTTGCAGCCGATGTATACACTACGGATGGGCAAGAGTCGCCCGCGTTGTATCGACACCGAATCACCAGCGCAGCCCAAAAGGAGGAATGTTGAAGCGGGCGTGGGGCGTAAATCCCAATGGTGGACATAATTATTATATCTCAGTCCTTCGATACGTCTAGAGTCGTGAGATATCGTGAAATGGACACAAGTTGGAGGAGGAGGGAGCAATGGATATTTCCCCACTCTTGGGCGTGTGCCAACACCCTCAATCGGGCATTCCTATCTGTAATGGCGCCCGCTGGGGTCCCGGTTGGTCTACCGCGTTAGCTGCCACATGCGACTGTGGAGCTGTCCAATCTGCGTCTTTGGATTTGTTCACTAGGCCCGCCCGCTGCCTGTTGGACATGGTCCCTCTCTCGTCTCGAGGTTGCATTTCCCGTCTCCATGTAGTGTACAATCCTCTCCAGGGCCTGGCACTCCGGCTTGGCCTGCTTCCACTTCTCGTGTGTGCTCCGCACCGGCCATTTTCTTGACTTGGAGCAACCCAACAGCCGACCAAAGAAAGTCGGATCTGTCGTTCAAATTGCCCCGAGCGCCGCGGCCACCTTTTCCGTCCTCCGTTCTACGCTGGCGTGTCTTCCCGAGCTGGTTCCATCCCCCCCCCCCCCTTCTCCTCCCCCCCTCCCCCCGCGGAGGCGGAGCGCCCGTTCTGTTCATAAAATCCGTCATCGCCACCCCTTCCTCTCCTCCATCCTCTTCTTTTTCTCTCTTTCTTGTGCACTTTCGACCTTCCTAACATCTGGCCCTGCCTTCCAGTTGTTACTCCGTTGGCCACTACAACAGGTGCCTACAGTATTCACAGCTCGTCAGCTAGGAGGTGCTCTTCCTAGTCGAGTTTTGCATGTAAGGAACTAACATCCAGACCCTCCCTTCTTCCCTTCCCATTCCCTCTTCCTCCTTACCAGTTCCGATGCTTGGACAAGACGAATCGACATTCGGCGACACTTGTAACTGTCGAGGGCAAGCTGCGACTTGGAAACCGCCATCCGCTACAGGCACGCAAAAAGAAATCGCATTGGACACTTGGTCGGCTTCAATCTGCCGTGTCTTGGTCTCTTCCACTAGTACGAGACCAGCGAATCAAAAAGGCTTCAGTGCCCCGAGACGATACAATTCGATCGTCAAGGCCCCGCGATCTCACAAGCTATGTACACTACCAAGTTTACACCACGACCGGTCGGTAATCAGCGATCCCACACACACGACACTCAGCCCAGAAGATACGTACTTTCCCGAGCTTCCAGCCGATGACCACTCCCAAGACGGCACAAAGCGCCACGCTTGTTCCGAAACCGGAGTCACAAGCCATAGGTTCCCCTAGAAAGAGACCTAGCGCTGTAAAGCCATGGACACAGTAGCAACTCGGATGCTCAGAACTTGAAAAACATGGCCATCTGGATGGACGTAGCAACTTGGCATCGATCTTTTCACAGTCATGACGAGACAGCAAGAATGGACGACATGGAAACTCGGTCGTCACCAAGTGGAAACGCAGGGTAGAGCCAACTTTTGTGGTGATGCCCCTGGCACACTTGGTGGGCCCCGCCCCCGCCTCCCTAGGAGCCTGGCCCTTGGGGGATCTTGTGCTGGGATCTTCCAGTCGCCCCCGGCTGCCCACTCCCCCGCCTGTGCATCCCACATTCATCTCCCTCACTATCACCAAAACGGCATGGAGCTTTTTCACCTCCATCACTTCCACTGCTGGCTGCTTCTACACATAGAATGGCGTGGAGATTGGCTGCGCTGAAATACCTACCGTCAACACCGCCACATCAAGACCGATGATCTTGCCTTCCAGCCGATCTCCCCGGCAAGACACGGTTGGGCTTGGGGTCTTGTCGATATCGGATGCTGCTGGCCTATCAAAAGACAGGACGACAACCGCATGGGCGCGATAAGGAAAGATTGCAATTGGCTTTTTTTCGTCATATCGTCCCACGCAGTTGGTGTTGGAGTTGTGAGTGGGCAGCCCTGGAATTGGCTGGGTACGACTGTGCGTTCCATTGCATCACAGGCTCACACGAGCAGCAGCTGCCGGCGAACTTCAAACAGCACTCGAGTACCACCGCAGGAGCATCACCACCACTCGGACGCACACCCACCCAGGCCACCCACTTCTACCCCGATTTCTTGTTTCGAGATCTACCGTAGCAAGCCATCGGATGGTGTGTTAGCGAGGCATCTGCCGTTCCACTTGTCCCGTCCACACAGACTCCTCAAACTCAGCCGGTGGCTTGGGCGTTTTTTATCATGATGCCTCCAACTCAGATTAGGGACCCGGTGCGTCTTGGCTTCAGAGCTCCTCCCTCATGCTCTCTTGTCGCGAGAGTTTGACTAGAGGCCCGCTAGCCTGTTGCCCATGGTTGCCGGTTCAACCTGCCAAGATCGGGCATTGCTGCTTGGCTCGGTGTCCATACTGTCGTGTGTCTTGTTTGCAACAGTTGTCTATTTTACCTTTCCGCTATCGGATCACCGACGTACATAGAGCCGTGTCGCCTCCGTCCAACTGCATAACTGCAATATTCGGAACCCCCCCTCCCTCTTCCATCTCGCTGTGCAGATCGGATTTGTGGCCATCAAAACTTGAACCGTGCCCTGACAGTTGACTGACTTTTCTTTCCCTAGATCCCCATTTCTCGTCCGAGCCATCCCCTCTTCCTTTCTCTTTTCTCCTTGTTCACAAGCTTGAGCTCCGATAGCCAAGTCGGCGCCTTTGACAGTTTCTGAACGATACCCATACCTCGAGCGTTTGCCAAGGACAGCCTGCCTAGCATGGGCGCTATCGAGGATTTCGACGACCGACAAGTGCATCTTGAAACAGAGAAAGAGCAGTATCATCCCTATGAATACCAAACAGAGAATAACTCTTCGTGGGCTGGCGCCTTGCCGGTGAAGCAGTGCGTTTGACCCCAACCCCCTGTGATAAGTTGGCCAGGTTGGCTAACTACATGTTGTTTAGGGGACTGTACGATCCCGAGCTCGAAAAGGATGCCTGTGGTGTAGGTTTTGCTTGGTAAGACCCCAGAAAGAAACAAATTCAAGGTACTTTGAACAAACGCTTATCTGCCATGCTACAGCCATATCAAGGGCAAGCCCAGTCACAAGATTGTCAGCGATGCACGAAACCTGCTCTGCAACATGACCCATCGTGGTGCCGTGGGCTCTGACGCACGCGATGGCGATGGTGCGGGTGTCATGACATCGATCCCCCACAAGTTCTTCGTGAAGAACTTCGCGCGCGATGTTGGAGTTACGCTTCCTCCACTCGGCCAGTATGCTGTGGGAAACTTGTTCTTCAAACCCGATCCAGAGACACTGCAGGAGTCGAAGCGGCAGTTGGAAGAGATTGCCGAGTCGTTGGGCTTGAGAGTTCTAGGATGGCGAGAGCCTCCCGTGGATTCGACTTTGCTTGGCCCTGCTGCTCTTTCCCGAGAGCCTTCCATTCTGCAGCCTTTCGTTGTGCTAGCGTCTGCTTACGGGCCCGGCAATGAACCAGAAACAACTGATCCCGAGAAGTTTGACGAGAGGCTGTTTGAGCGGCAGCTCTATGTCCTCCGGAAGAGAGCTACACACACGATTGGGCTGCAGAACTGGTTCTACATCTGCTCCCTTTCCAACAAGAACATTGTCTACAAGGGTCAGCTGGCGCCGATTCAGGTTTACCAATACTACAATGATTTGGTGAACTATGACTATGAGGCTCACTTTGCCTTGGTGCATTCGCGTTTCTCCACCAACACCTTCCCCTCTTGGGATCGTGCCCAGCCTCTCCGATGGGCTGCTCACAACGGTAAGCGATAGATCTTGCCCGTAAAACACTTGGTGCTCCTCGCTAACGGAATCTTCGTAGGTGAAATAAACACCCTTCGCGGCAACAAGAATTGGATGCGTGCCCGTGAGGGAGTCATGCAGTCTGATGTCTTTGGAGATGAGCTGGAACTTCTCTACCCTATTGTTGAGGCTGGCGGTTCCGACTCTGCTGCCTTCGATAACGTGTTGGAGCTCCTCACCATCAACGGCGTGCTCTCTCTTCCCGAGGCCGTGATGCTGATGGTGCCCGAGGCTTGGCAGGGAAACCAGAGCATGGATCCCAAGAAGGCCGCCTTCTATGAGTGGGCAGCTTGCCAAATGGAGCCCTGGGATGGCCCTGCGCTCTTTACGTTCGCTGATGGTCGTTTTTGCGGTGCCAACTTGGATCGTAACGGTCTCAGACCTTGCCGTTATTATGTGATGGACGACGATCGCATTATCTGCGCGTCTGAGGTCGGCACTATCCCCGTTGAGCCCGAGAAGATCATTCAGAAGGGCCGTCTCCAACCTGGCCGCATGCTTCTCGTTGACACTCGCGCCGGTCGCATCATTGATGATTCCGAGTTGAAGGCTGCTGTCTCTAGCCGGGAGGACTTCAGGTCATGGCTCGACAACGAACTCATTACCATGCCTCAGGTGCTCGAGACGCTTTCCGGGAGCCAGAGCATTGAGCTTGCTGCCAAGCCTGATGACACCAAGATCCAGGAGGACCCCCTATTGCACGCTTTTGGATACACCTTTGAGCAGGTGAGCTTGCTGCTTGGCCCCATGGCCTCGGATGAAAAGGAGGCTCTTGGTTCCATGGGTAACGATGCTCCGCTTGCCTGTCTGTCCGATGCTCCCAAGTTGCTGTACGAATATTTCCGTCAGCTGTTCGCTCAGGTCACCAACCCGCCCATCGATCCTATCAGAGAGTCGATTGTCATGTCTCTTGAATGCTACGTTGGTCCCCAGGGCAACCTTCTCGAGATGGACTCGTCACAATGTGGAAGACTCCTGCTTCCTAGCCCCATCCTCTCCATTCCTGAGTTCAATGCACTCAAGAACATGTCTACTATCCATCCCGAGTGGACTGTCAAGACCATTGACTTGACATTCCCCAAGAGGGAAGGCATTGAGGGCTACATTAGACACCTTGACTATATTTGTATGGAGGCTACTGCCGCTATTGAAGCTAGTGATCGTATCATTGTGCTGTCTGACCGCAACACCTTCAAGGACCGTGTCGCTGTTTCTGCTCTCCTCGCTGGTGGCATGGTTCACCATCACCTTGTCAGCAACAAGTGGCGTGCAATGGCAGCCATTGTCGCTGAGACGGCCGAGGCTCGTGAGGTTCACCACATGTGCGTCCTCCTTGGCTACGGTGTTGACGCCATCAACCCCTACCTTGCCATGGAGTGCATCATCAAGCTCAACAAGGAGAAGCTCATCAAGAAGAAGCTGACTGATGATGAGCTGATCTACAACTACAAGCACTCCTGTGATGGTGGTATCCTCAAGGTCATGAGCAAAATGGGTATCTCTACCTTGGCCAGTTATAAAGGTGCCCAGATCTTTGAGGCCTTGGGTGTCGATGACAGCGTGGTTGAGCGCTGCTTCAAAGGTACTGCCTCCCGTATCAAGGGTATTACTTTTGAACTTATCGCTGAGGATGCCTTCCGTTTGCACGAGCGCGGTTTCCCGTCGCGTTATACCGTTGCTGTTCCTGGACTTCCCGAGTCTGGTGAGTACCACTGGCGTGACAATGGCGAGGCACATGTCAACGATCCTACTTCTATTGCAAACATCCAGGATGCCGTCCGTACCAAGAACGACAAGTCTTACGAGGCCTACTCACTCTCCGAGTACGAGCAGATCAAATCTTGCACGCTTCGTGGTATGCTTGACTTCAACTTTGATGACTGCTCTCCTATCCCTATCGACCAGGTTGAGCCTTGGACCGAGATTGTTCGCCGATTCTGCACTGGTGCTATGTCGTATGGTTCTATCTCCCTCGAATCTCACTCTACCCTGGCCGTTGCCATGAACAGGCTTGGTGGCAAGTCCAACACCGGTGAAGGTGGTGAGGATCCTGAACGGTCCCAAAGGCTGCCGAACGGCGATACCATGCGCTCAGCCATCAAACAGGTGGCCTCAGGTCGCTTTGGTGTTACATCTGCTTATCTGGCCGACTCTGACGAACTTCAGATCAAGATGGCACAGGGTGCCAAGCCTGGTGAGGGTGGTGAGCTTCCTGGCCACAAGGTTTCCAAGTCCATTGCCCGCACTCGTCACTCTACCCCTGGCGTCGGCCTCATCTCGCCACCTCCTCATCACGATATCTACTCGATCGAAGACTTGAAGCAGCTCATTTATGACCTTAAATGCTCGAGTCCTCGTTCTCGCGTTTCCGTCAAGCTTGTGTCTGAGACTGGCGTTGGTATCGTCGCCTCGGGTGTCGCTAAGGCTAAGGCAGACCACATTCTCATCTCTGGCCATGACGGTGGCACTGGTGCTTCCCGCTGGACTGGTATCAAGTACGCCGGTCTCCCCTGGGAGTTGGGTCTTGCTGAGACTCATCAGACCTTGGTGCTTAACGACCTGCGTGGGCGCGTTGTCGTTCAGACTGATGGTCAGCTCCGTACCGGCCGTGATGTCGCCATTGCTTGCTTGCTGGGCGCTGAAGAGTGGGGATTTGCGACCACTCCTCTCATTGCCATGGGCTGCATCATGATGCGCAAGTGCCATTTGAATACCTGCCCTGTTGGTATTGCCACTCAGGACCCTGAGCTTCGGAAGAAGTTCACTGGTACGCCTGAGCATGTGATCAACTTCTTCTACTACGTAGCGAACGAGCTCCGTGCTATCATGGCCAGGCTTGGTTTCCGCACCATCAATGAGATGGTTGGTCATGTTGAGGTGCTCAAGGTCCGCGAGGATCTCAGGACCAAGAAGACCTCCAACATTGACCTATCTCTCATCTTGACTCCCGCCCATAAACTCCGTCCCGGAGTGGCAACTTTCAATGTCCGCAAGCAGGATCACAAGCTTTACGTTCGCTTGGACAACAAGCTTATTACTGAGGCTGAGTTGACCCTTGATAAGGGACTGCCTTCACGTATTGAGTGTGACATCGTTAACACTGACCGCGCCATGGGCACTTCACTGTCCTACCAAATTTCCAAACGCTATGGCGAGAAGGGACTGCCTGATGATACTGTCCATGTCAATATTAAGGGTTCTGCGGGCCAGTCCTTCGGTGCTTTCCTTGCTCCGGGTGTCACGCTCGAGTTGGAGGGCGATGCCAACGATTACGTTGGCAAGGGCTTGTCCGGTGGTAGACTGATTGTCTACCCCCCTCGTTCCGCTGTATTCAAGGCTGAGGAGAACATTATCGTTGGTAACGTGTGCTTGTACGGAGCCACTAGCGGTACCTGCTTCTTCCGCGGCGTTGCAGCTGAGCGTTTCGCTGTACGCAACTCTGGTGCCACCGCCGTTGTTGAGGGTGTCGGTGATCACGGCTGCGAGTACATGACTGGTGGTCGGGTCGTGATCCTGGGAAGCACTGGCCGTAACTTTGCTGCTGGTATGTCTGGTGGAATCGCCTACATCTTGGATATTCAGGGCGACTTCTTGACCAAGCTCAACACCGAGATGGTTGAAGCCAGCACTCTTGAGGAGGCGGAGCCTGAAGAGATCGCATTCATCCGCAGTCTCGTTGAGGATCATCACCACTACACTGGTTCCGAGCTTGCTGCTCGTATTCTGGTTGACTTCTCCCGTGCCCTCAAGCGCTTCATCAAGGTACTACCCGTCGACTACAAGCGCGTACTGGAGGAGGAGAAGGCCAAGGCTGTGAAGCAGGCCGCCGAGACCAAGCGGGCTGAGTACAGCCTTCCTGCGGCTGCGAGAAAGGAGAAGGATCCTCATGCGCCCAAGCTTCAGGATATCGAGGAGAGTATTACTGATAACGCTATCAGCAAGAAGAAGGCCCTCGTATTGGACAAGACGCGCGGTTTCATGAAGTATCAGCGTCGCGCTGAGAAGTACCGGAAGCCCGCGACTCGTGTTAAGGATTGGGCTGAACTGTCTCAGCGTCTTGATGAGGACGAACTCAAGTACCAGTCTGCCCGTTGCATGGACTGCGGTGTTCCCTTCTGCCAATCCGATAGCGGCTGCCCAATTTCCAACATCATCCCCAAGTGGAATGAGCTGGTCTTCCAGGGTCAGTGGCGAGATGCATTGAACCGCCTGTTAATGACCAACAACTTCCCCGAGTTTACTGGTCGCGTTTGCCCTGCTCCCTGCGAGGGTGCTTGCGTTTTGGGCATCAACGAGCAGCCTGTTGGTATCAAGTCGATTGAGTGCGCCATCATTGACCGTGGTTTCGAGATGGGATGGATGGTACCGGAGCCCCCTAAGATTCGCACAGGCAAGAACGTTGCCATCATTGGATCTGGTCCCGCTGGTCTCGCTGCCGCCGACCAGCTGAACAAGGCTGGTCACAACGTTACTGTGTATGAGCGCGCCGACCGTCTTGGTGGTCTGCTCATGTATGGCATTCCCAACATGAAATTGGACAAGCGCATCGTCAAGAGACGTACTGATTTCATGGCTGCTGAGGGTGTCCAGTTCAAGACTGGCGTTGCGATTGGCGAGGATATGACACTCACGGACCTCAAGAAGCAGAATGATGCTGTCATCATTGCTACCGGTGCCACTGTCGCCCGCGACCTTCCTATCAAGAACCGCAATCTTGAGGGCATCCATTTCGCTATGGAGTTCCTGCACAAGAACACCAAGTCTCTTCTTGATTCCGAACTGGCCGACGGTTCCTACATCTCCGCCAAAGATAAGCATGTCATTGTTATTGGTGGTGGTGATACCGGTAACGACTGCATTGGTACCTCTGTCCGCCACGGTGCCAAGTCGGTCATTAACTTTGAGCTTCTCCCCAAGCCTCCTCCGGCTCGCGGCCGCGACAACCCGTGGCCGCAGTGGCCCCGCGTCTACCGCGTGGACTACGGCCACGATGAGGTCAAGCAGCACACGGGCAAGGATCCTCGTGAATACTGCATCATGTCGGAGGAGTTTGTCGATGACGGCAACGGAAAGGTGAGGGGTATCAACACGATCCGCGTGGAGTGGACCAAGTCTGCCAGCGGCGGTTGGGACATGAAGAAGATCGAGGGCTCGCAGCAGTTCTTCCCTGCCGATCTTGTCCTGCTGTCCATGGGCTTTTTGGGACCTGAGGCTCGTGTGCTCGGCGATGAAATCGAGAAGGATCCTCGCAAGAACGTAAAGACTCCTCCCGGCAAGTATAGCACCAACGTCGAGGGCGTGTTCGCTGCCGGTGATTGCCGTCGTGGACAGTCGCTCATCGTCTGGGGTATCAACGAAGGTCGCCAGGCTGCTCGCGAGGTGGATCTCTACCTCGAGAAGAGCACATGTTTGCCTGTTACTGGTGGTATCGTCAAGCGCACCGCTGAGGAGGTGTTCGCCGCTGCCGCCGCAGCTTGAATGGTGACGGGGAATGTCATGATATCAGGAAGAGGATACGGTTGGGACCATTACCGTGATGGATGAGAGCGGCGATGGGAATTCTTATGGTTTATTCTGCATCGGGTTCATTCAAGGTTGATACCACTGGTGGAAGCGTTTGTTTCTTGGCTGCGGATTCTTTTTGTTTCTTACGTTTCAAAAGAAAGCATGCATGCTCATATGGCCCTTTTGGGATTCCGATGTTCTCGCCAGTTTCCTGTTCTGATTTATTTCTCGATCGTTTGGTTCTGGGGTGGTCGGGTTGTGTATATACCATTACCGTTTTACGAATACATATTTTTTTTTCCCCGAATGTTCCTGGACTCGCTACATCAGATATCATGCAACAAACTGACCTTGCTGCATGTGAGGTTATCGTGACATTCCTGTCTTGGCGGGGAGTACGTAGGTTGTTGAGAATCTGCGGACGGCGACGGGGGCACGTGTAGTCATGATTGGCCAATTGCAGGCCTGGACGCCCCTGTCAGCATTGGTGGGTTTAACTGGAGCAGGCCTCGAACGCGCTCCGACGCAATCCCTGCGACAGTGACGAAGTGATGTGGGGATGTTTCCACGAAGGTCTGGCGTCTCCACGGACCACGAACAACACTGCAATCGTTAGCGCAATGACCTTCTCTTGCTCAATCGTGTGATCGCATCTTGGTTTTTTGTTTGCCCAACTGAATTCTTCCGTCGCCTTCCAGCGAGGGAGCTTGAAAGTCTCGATTTCCCGCAATCAATTCTCGCAACAGCATCATCGCATCACATTTTCTCAACAGCGTCTTCCACACAAGCCTCAATTAGCAGCAGCACCAGCAGCAGCAGTAGCAACACGACAACATCACTGCGACCATGCGTTTCGGCAAGACGCTCAAGCAGTCCATGTACGAGCCATGGCGGGACAAGTACATTGAATATGATAAGCTCAAGAGCCTCCTCCGAGAGGATAGACCTGACGATGACGAACCATGGACCGAGGAGGATGAGGTCCGCTTCTGCGACGAGATTTTCAATGTCCAGCTCGAAAAGGTCGCCCAGTTCCAGGAGGAGAAGATGCAGGAGCTGCGTCAGCGAGTAGATGCCGCCTTCGACAAGCTCAGAGATCTGCCACCGGCCGATTCCGAAAACAAGGACAAACCGACCGACGAAGCCCTCGCCCAACGACTCAAAGAACTCGAGGCCGAGCTGGATGCCATTACGAACGAAGTCAAGGAACTTCGAAAGTACAGCAATCTGAACTACACGGGCTTCCTCAAGATCGTCAAGAAGCATGACCGGAAGCGTGGCGATCGGTACAAGATCCGTCCCATCATGCAGGTCAGCCTGTCCAAGCGGCCCTTCAACTCGGAGCAAGGGTACACGCCTCTGCTCAACAAGCTGTCGCTCTTGTACTTCGCCATCCGCCAACATCTCGAAGAGAATGGTTCCGTAGAGCCGTACCATCTCGATCCCATAAGTCAGCCCGAGACACACAACGGCGAGAAGTATACGGCCTACAAGTTCTGGGTACACCCCGACAACCTGCTCGAGGTGAAGACGTATATCCTTCGTCGGCTCCCTGCCCTTGTTTACAGCCACCAGTCGTCCAAGGAATGGGATGGAGACGAGGACCCGACCATCACATCCTTGTACTTTGACAATGCCAACTTCCAGCTGTACTACCAGAAGGTGGAACGTGAAGCCGAGGCGTCATCGCTCCGCTTGCGTTGGTATGGTCAATTGAGCCAGAATCCAGAGATTGTGTTTGAGCAAAAGATCATACACGACAATGGCACTAGCGAGGAGCGCAAGTTCCCCATTAAGGAGAAGTACATCAAGCCGTTTTTGGATGGCGAGTACAAGATGGAGAAGTCGATCCAGAAGATGGAACGACAGGGCCAGAGCACCGCAGACGTGGAAGAGTTTCGTTCCACTGCCGAGGCTATTCAGGATTACATTCGCAGCAACAAACTCGAGCCCGTCGTTCGCGCAAACTACGTCCGAACGGCCTTCCAGAATCCCGGAGATGATCGCATTCGCCTGTCTATTGACACCGACATTGCCTTCATTCGCGAGGATACCCTCGACCGCGATAGGCCGTGCCGTGATCCAAACAACTGGCACCGTACCGATATCGACGACAGCAACATGACCTATCCCTTCAAAAACATCAACCAGAGCGAGGTGTCGCTGTTTCCCTATGCAGTGTTGGAAATCAAGCTGAAGGAAGACCAGAACCGCAAGCGACCTGTCTGGGTCACGGACCTGATGGCCTCGCATTTGGTCCACCCTTGCCCTCGCTTTTCCAAGTTCATGCAAGGCGTTGCCTCTCTTTTCGAGGACTACGTCAACAGGTTGCCCTTCTGGCTGCCCGATCTGGACACCGATATCCGCAAGGATCCCCAGGTGGCCTTCGAGGAGGAGGAGGTGAAACGAGCCCACCGTGCACAGAACGAGCAAGTAGTCGGCAGTTTCCTCGGAACCAAACTAGGCAACTCGTTCAAGCCATCTCGGAGCTCTCCAGTGGCCAAGTCATACCTCGCCGAGCGGGTGGCGGCCGAGAGCAGCGGCGCCAAAGCGCAAACCCCCGCCTCCGGGGCGACAGACAGGACCCCTACGGCTGTTACTCCCGCCGGTGAACTCAACGAAAGCAGCAGCAGCCAGCAACAGGATGGCGGCCAGCAACAAGGAGGCCGTAGCGAGTACGGCACCATGACCCTCTCCTCCGTCTTCCCTGGCTTCTCTCTCTCCAAGTACTCCAAAGCCATGCGTCTCAAGCGGGCCCAGGGCGAAGGCGGCCGCCGTGGCTCCGTGACCCTGCCGCCCGGCGTCGAGGAGCCTACCGAGTGGCTCAAGAACTCAGGCCCCTTGCAGATCGAGCCCAAGGTCTGGCTGGCCAACGAGCGGACGTTCCTCAAGTGGCAGCACATTTGCGTGCTGCTCGGCGGCTTGGCCATCAGCTTGTACACAGCCGCGGGCAGGGGCACGGTGGCGGAGTGGATTGCGGTTGGGTTCATCATCATTGCGGCGTTTGCCGGTGGCTGGGGGTATTTCTTATTGCACTCGAGGAGGAAGATGATCATTGAACGGAGCGGCAAGGACTTTGACAACTTCTTTGGCCCATTGGTGATCAGTGTTGCACTGATGGTAGCGCTGATTTTGAACTTTAGCTTTGCGGTAAGTCTTCCAGATGTCTTTTGGGCAGTCAGGGTACAGAGTAATTGCTGACTTAACTGGCTTTAGTATCGCGACTTCTTGGCTAGAGCTCAAGCTAGAGCTGCGGTTGAAGCTCTGTTCATCCAAAGCAGCAACTCATCGGCGAGTCACATCGACCTGAGATAGTGGTGTTTGTAGAGCTTGGTCGGTCGACGTGAGACTAGAAAAGAAACTCATGCTTGATGAACGAAGGGATAACAAAAGATTGGATACGGAAAACAAACTTGGTTATGACTGCATGATTTGGGGATCTGGCGTGTGGACGATGGTTGAGTAGAAGAATGTCTCGACGAAGATTGTGTTGAGGTAGGCATACATACAGACTGGCATGATTGGCAGCATCAAGATTAGTATGCAAGGGCACTTGAATCGGTAACATGTTGATGGTTATGGAAAGGGGGCATGTCCCTCTCTCTCTTTCTCTCTCTCTCTCTTTTGATATGCGCACGGACCATTGTTGCTCTGGAAAATGTAAATGGACTGAAGTTCTGAACTGGACGGCAATTCCATGCAAACAACATCTCACCAGCGCCTTTGACAAGCTCGCAACAATCGCCGTGATCATTTCCCCCAAACTCCAGACGGTGGTCATATGAAGGAAAGCTCAACCACTCGACGGCCACCCTGCTAAGATTTTCACTTGCGTCGGTTTAACGAGCCCTCGTCATCAAATCGACCAGCTGAAGGGAAATCACAATCAGGCGGGAATCATAATCAACAATCAACGACATCACCCACCATCATCAACAACAAAACCTCACATCACACAATTACTGCCAACAAATATGTCATCCCAAATTTCTCTCCACCCTCGTCCTCTCCAACCATCGCCCTCCTCAAGCTCATCAACACCCGCAACCAACCCACTCCCAACCCTTATCCAAACCCCCACGGGCCTCGCCCTCCTCGAACTCCAAGGAACTCTCAACATGCGCGACTTTGACCCATCCTCTACAGAACAAATCACTCCAATCCCTGTAGGGAGGATCGATTTCCCCGATTACCAGCCCAACTCCCTCACCTTTGATCCCAACGACAAGAAGTGGATGAAGAGGGTGTATATGTACATTGGCGAGCATCAGCGGTTGCATGGGGAGGTGAAGGGGCTGGGGAAGGCGATGGGGGTTGTGAGGAGGAGGAGGGTAAGGCAGAAGGAGGGGGTGAACGGGGAGGGGGAGGAAGAAAAAGAGGAGTTGGAGGTGCTGGATATAATAAGGTACAAGATTGTTTTTGGGACGAGGCCGGAGCCGATTACTAGGGGGGAGCAGTTCATTGGACGGGGTTCTGAACAGACCTAGGGTTAAGGACGGGAGGGTGTGGAGGAGGGGGTTGGTGGTGGCGAAAGTTAGGAATAGCTCCTAAGGAAAAGGGGAAAAAAAAAAAAAAAAAAAAAAAGAAAAGAAAAAAAAAAAAGTTCAGGCCATGAAACAGAAGGCCAACCTCAGAATCACCACGGGTAGCTTTGTTACCTACTTTCATGAAGGGAGGGTGGTGTGGTACATAGGTGCTGAAGTTGAAGATGACAGAGGGAATTTGACGAGTTATAGTGGATATTCCTATACCCCCCTCACACTTTGTTACATACAGTCGTTAGCATAGCTCGGTTACTCTGGTGCTACGTTTATCTTTGAAGAGATGGATAGACAAAAAGGTGTCATATGACCTTTGTCTCCTTCCCATCCCAAATTTTTGATTTTCTATTTTACTTTTTTTTAGCAGCTCAATGTTGTGGTTCCTGACTAATGTTTGAAGGGTCCTCCATGAAAAAAGCACGAGAGGTCACGAGGTCCCCTGGATCCTGGGTCTGGATCCAGTCTGTGATACCATGATAGGTAGGACGAGAGCGGTGAATGATATGTGTGAAGAATGAGGTTGCAGTCAGTTCGAGGCCGATTCGTCGCGGGGAAAGAATGTGAAGGCGTCTACCGGTGTAAGGTAGTGTGCGGCACCGGTGTAGCTCAGCTTGCTCCTTCCCAAGTCCGACATAGCTTCATCTCTGTCATCATTGTATACACTACCTACCTACCTAGTGTAGTAGACTTGAAGGCTCCGATCAGATGATGCATCCTATCGACTTCCACTTGCCCGCCCCAGTCTCCGATGACCTGAGGCCTTGAACGTAGTGTAGACTCGCTCTCGGAGACATCATGTTCGGACCGTTGTTCACGTTTCACATGTCGAACGACAAAAAGACCAGCAACATGAGAGGATCAACAAAGCAAGCTCGAGGCAAGCGAGGCAAGTCAAGATGGTGCCCCGCCAACCGGTGTCGTTGGAGCTGTCAAAATTGTCCACTGAAAGGTGGGGGATGCTGCAGCAGACGCCACAGCGGGTTCTGACTGGTTCAGTAGGGATGCACAATTCCCTTCCAAGTTGCCGCGAGAGTTGATGGGATCACCAACAATATGCTTCTAGGTAGGTAGTGATGATCCATTGCCCGACGCCCGCATGCCCTGGCCCGCATTTCGTTCCCGCTTCAGTTCCAGTTAGGGCCGAGTCCCGGGCCACGCAACCGCCAGAGACCTATAGGGAACTAGGTACACACATCACAAGTGGAAGCTATGGATCCCTGATGGTCCCCTTTTTCCAACTCACTCTCATCTCCACTTCGTCAATGGCGACGGCTCGTCCACACTTGCTGCATACCTAGGTAGCCTGGCACCAAGGTTCTAGACTGGCTCTTCAATACTTAGCTGGTATACATGCCACACAGGAACCTATCTTCTGTCCTTTCTCTACTCTTCAACTCATCAACTGTTTGCTTATTCTGTTTAGTGGCTCACATTCGAACCTGGTGTCCGAGCCCTTGACCGTCAACGAATCATCCAGTGCCGGAGACTATAACAGGGCCGCCACACTCCCTTGCCAGACACTGGACCGTCTGCACTCCCTCTGCCCATCTTGCCGCCAACATACAGAGCAGCCTAACGGATTCGCATCGCATTGCGATCCTGTAGTACTCGCACTCAGATCATTGACTGGATATCACAGTCACACAGCCTACTATGAAGTTTGGCAGAAAGTATACAATCCTAAGCCTGGTCTTCTCTGCCTCACAAGCTAACCGTTCGACAGTCTCCCACGTAACCAGGTCCCAGAGTGGGCAGCCTTTTACATCAACTACAAAGGCCTAAAGAAGCTGATCAAGGCCGCCCAAGGAGCGGCCAAGAATGGAGAGCCGGTAGATTTGGCCGAGTTCTTCTTCGCCTTGGATCGAAACCTTGAAGATGTTGACTCCTTCTACAACAAAAAGTATGCCGAGGCCTACCGGCGACTGAAGGTGCTGCAGGATCGCTATGGCAAGACTCCCGAGATTGTCTCCAACCTCGACGATGACGAGGTTGAGGAGCTGATGGGAGCCCTTCTCGAGCTGCGAAGTCAGTTCCGGAAGCTGCAATGGTTCGGCGAAATCAACCGTCGCGGCTTTGTCAAAATCACAAAGAAGCTGGACAAGAAGGTCCCCAACACAAAAAGCACCCAGCACAACTACATTTCCACAAAGGTCGATCTGTTGCCGTTCGCCAAGGATACCGCCATCAGCCTCCTGTTGACCGAGATCAACAAGTGGCTGTCAAAGCTGGGAGATGCGCAGAACATTGATGAGACCAAATCCGAGAGATCGACACTCTCGTTGGGTCGTGCTTCTGCAAAGGCTATGCTTAACATACCCAGTGCGCTTTTCGACAGGTTGGATCAAGCCATTCGTAAAGACGAAGTCGCGGCTTTGGAGCGAGGTCTAAAGGAGGGAAACCTAGCGAGCTCCGAGGGCTCATCACCACTACAACAGCCCTTGCTGCTTAACCTACTCCAGCGGTCCATTTCCTCCCGTTCGAGAGACTGTATCGTGTTCCTCCTCAAGCAAGTCAACTCGCTGGACGAGCCCGACGACATCAACGAACGCAACTGCATCCACAGACTTGTCATTCACATCGGTCGCACAAAAACGGCCTCGCTCCTCAGTAGTGAGCCAGAAGCTGAATCGTACCCCTTCCCGCGCACCGGGGTTCACTACGCCCAGCCTTACCTCACCCCAGCCACTTCTCCCCTTTCAGCACCGCGCGGGACGACCTTAAAGGAGTCAAAACTCCTCGGCCATGATGACGAAGCAATTCAGCTACTCAAATACCTACTAGAAAACCTGAGGCCAGACCAAAGAGTGGCTCTGGTTGCCAAAGACGGATTTGGCCGTATACCGCTCCACTATGCGGCGCAGTTCGGCTTCGTCGTCGTCTGCCAGATCATCATGCGCAAGATGCAGGACTGGGGACAGTTCAACGTCGAGAATGGCATCGACGCCCCCGAATGGCAGGACAAGGATGGAAACGCGCCGCTGCACTTGAGCGTTATAGGCGGCCACCCGCTAACCACCAAAGCGCTGCTTCAAGGAGAGAACTGGAAGGGGGTTAATGACCACCAAGCCGAAATGAGGCGTGCCATCTCCAAGTCGAGCGCGGTGCTGGCTCTCGCGACCAAGGCCAACTCCAAGGACATCGTCGAGCTGCTGGTCAATGCAGGAGTGGACATCAACTGGCAGGACAACAGCGGCGAGACAGCCTTGCACGTTGCTGCCAGATTTGGCCACGACGAGTGCGCCAGGGTGTTGCTCAAGGGTACTGAGCAGCAAAAGGCCAACCTGGAATTGGCTGAGAAGAACTTTGCGTGGACTCCGCTGCACATTGCGGCGGTTGATGGGCATCTGGGTGTCGCTCAGCTGCTCGTGGATGCTGGTGCGGATGTGGACAAGTTGGATTCGTCTGGCTGGACGGCAAAGGAGCATGCGGCGCTGAGAGGCCATCTCGATATTGCACGACTCCTGTCTGCTCACAGTCAAGCCCCTGAGGATGAGGGGGGCAGCAGCTCCGACGGCGACGATGAAAAGTCATCGACGACTACACCGTACCCCGAGACCGACAACAATACGCTGTCTGCATCCCTGGGAGATAGACGGTCCAACGCAACGTCGCGTCCCGCTGAACCCGTCAAGACCTTTGGTCACAGGTACCTCAAGGATGAGAGCCTCGTGCTGGTCAGTCTGGGTTCAATGGATATGCGCAAGGGAATCGAGGCAATCAAGCTGGACAAGGTGCCTCTTGCCGAAGCGCACACTACACAGTTGGATACGGCTCTGTCGGTTGTCGTCTCCGCCCAAGGCGCGAAGGGCGACCCGACTATGATCGACCTGCCTGTTCACGAGAACATCTCTACCGAGCCTATCCTCTTCACCACCAGGGACGCCGCCAAGGTCAGACTCTTCTTCGATATTGTGCCGACATACTCGGGTAACGAGAAGAACAAGGTTGGCCGAGGTGTTGCTCTCCTTTCGAGTGTCCGTCCCACCGTCGGCACCAAAAGGATGAATTTGCAAGGCGACATCTCGGTGCCGATTATGGGCAGCAACTTTGAAGTCATCGGCACAGTCAATTTCAATTTCCTGGTCATCACTCCTTTCTCTCACCCAAAGATGGAAGTAACCTCTCAGCAGACGTACTGGAAGAAGCTGGACTCTACCATGGTTATTGGCCACCGCGGCCTCGGCAAGAACGTTGTCGCCAACAAGTCCCTCCAGCTAGGCGAGAACACGATCCCATCGTTCATTGCCGCCGCTAACCTCGGCGCTCAATACGTCGAGTTCGACGTGCAACTCACCAAGGACCACGTCCCCGTCATCTACCACGACTTCCTCGTCAGCGAGACGGGTTTCGACGCACCCGTGCACACTCTCACTCTCGAACAGTTCCTCCACATCAACCCAGACTCGTCCCGCTCGGGCACCCACCACCACCACCATCACCACCACGGCGGTCATCACGGCCACCACGGCCAACCTAGCCAACAAGCCCAGCATAGGCAGCTGAAGAAGTTCCGCAGCAACAGCCCCGGCCCACGGCAGCGCTCCATGTCCATGGACTTCCCCGGAGATGGTAAAGACCTGATGGAAGAGCGCATGAAACACACGCGCGACTTCAAGGAAAAGGGCTACAAGGGCAACTCGCGCGGCAATTTTATTCAAGCACCCTTCGCAACGCTCGAGGATCTGTTCCGCAAGCTGCCCGAGAGCGTGGGCTTCAACGTCGAGATGAAGTACCCGATGCTGCACGAGACGGAGGAGCACGAGATGGACACGTACGCGGTTGAGCTCAACTCGTTCTGCGACACGGTCCTCCAGAAAGTGTACGACATGGCGGGGCAGCGGCACATAATCTTTTCGAGCTTCAACCCGGATATTTGCTTGTGTCTGAGCTTCAAGCAGCCCAACATTCCGATTTTGTTTTTGACGGATGCGGGCACGTGTCCTGTCGGCGATGTCAGGGCGAGCAGTCTGCAGGAGGCCATCCGGTTCGCGAGCAGGTGGAATCTGCTGGGTATTGTGAGCAACGCCGAGCCGCTGATCAACAGTCCGCGGTTGGTGAGGGTGGTGAAGCAGAGCGGATTGGTTTGTGTCAGTTATGGGTCGCAGAATAATGATCCAAGCTTGGTGCAGGTAGGTTTTTCTTGATGCATTCAAATTCCTTTTGTCATTTTGAACCAGGCTAACCAACTTTGTTCTTTACTCATAGAAACAAGTCAAGGAGGGCATCGACGCCGTCATTGTCGACAGTGTCCTGGCTATCCGTAAGGGACTGACCAGGGACCAAGGCAACGTCAATGGTAGCGGCGGCAGTAATGCCAAAGAACTTCAGCAGAGGGTGAGGGAGGTGGAGGAGGCCATCAAGAAGGAGGAGCGAATCGAGGAAGAGGGCTCGTCTGCTGAGGGAAGCAGCAATGGGGATAGTAACGGTACCGAGATCCGGATGACTACCAATGCAGAAGACACAGGGACGGAAATCAAGGAGACCTTGAGGGCTTTGCGGACATGAAGGATGGCCGGGGGAGGGGGGTTTGGGATAGCGATGCCAGGCGCATTTGAAGGGGAAGCGTTGGTTTTGGTACATGATTATCAAATTGCAATAGCCAATTTAGCAGTCGAGGTTCTTCAAGTTGTTTGTGACATTCGAAAGAGTCATCAGCTTGGGTAGAGTGGAAGCTGGAGAGGAGGGCATGAGTTAGGTAGGGGGTAGGTAGGTATATTCCTGGGCTAAACAGCACTCATTCAGTAATCGTGCACTGGCCAGATTTGTTACCTACCTAGCGCAGTGTGGGCTGCCTCACCCAGAGGTGCCGCCCGATGTGGACGGCACCCACCCACCAAGGAACTGCTTGACAAGGGAACAGTGGCTGAGACGATGTCGTGTGTGCGCGCGGGACCAGTGTACCTCTCGTCTAGATTGCGTAACCTTGAAAAATGATGGAATTGATCCTTGATCAGCTGGCCTTGTGGGCAGTGTACCTCTAGGCCTTGGTGTGGTTGCGTAAGAGAGGCGGGTTTGGGTCATGATTAACAGGACCCTGGGTCACTAAAAGTCTTGGTTTGCTTGATGCCCCTCTATAATTCTCGAGATCGACTGTTTTCACACCAGCAGCAATCAGGCTACACAGTCTCACAACGTTACTCCCAAGAAGCCTTTGTCCTTTTGATACCTTGATTCTCGTCCTGGCTTTTTCGATTTCTTGAGCCTTGATGTGGAAACTTTAACCGTTCAGGTAAGGAGCCACCAAGGCACTACCGCGTGTTGAACTTGACAAGGAGGAGGTACTACTACCAGAGGGACCTCTACCGGGCCGACCATCACACAGTTTGGCCGATTGTTTCACACTCAACGCACTCGCTCCGTCGTTGCTCGGCTGACAGCACTCAACTGACTGACCATTACGTCCACGTCCACTCCAGTCCAATCGTCCGAGGCCATCGCGCGCCATTTCAGCCACCAGTCATTCTTATCCTCCGGCCAAACTCTTCCTGTCTAGCTCCTTCTTCGCCCAACAATCCAATACGAACGCGACCGGATACGTTTTGTCGACCGGAAGACGACTCGGGCGCGAACTGACCAAGGCGCTCTCGGTTTGGAATTGGAACTCGACATCCCCTCATTGAACACCTCGCAACTTTAACTCGAATTCCTTTTCCACACACACACCCCCAAACAAAATAGAAAAAGAAGAAGCAAAAAAGGCCCGCTCAACAAACCTTAACCAACAAGGTCGACGTCCCATACACAAGTCAACTCGATGGCAGGCCCTGCGTCTCCCGGCAACGACGGCCCAACCTTTGCGCCCCCGCCGCTCCCGGCCGGCTGGATCGCGCAATGGGATAACGCCTCCAAGAAGTACTACTACGTCCAGCTCTCCACCGGCGTTTCGCAATGGGAGACTCCCACAGATCCAGCTCCCGTTGGCGCCACCCCCGGGGCCGCTCATGAACATCCGTACGGCGTGCCCGGTAGCGACGCCGATAGGAAACCCGAGATCATCACTTACCCAGACGGCAGCCAGAGCGCCAAGTACCCCGATGGAAGAGTAGAGCCGGTTGCTCCACGAGAGGATGGCACGAGGGGAATTGGAGGCCCTGATCAGGATAGAAGTTTGGGTGTACGTTCTCTCCCCCCCCCCTTTTCTTTGTCTTTTCTTTCCTGAACGTTGAAGTGGGCGCGACTGACACTTCCATTTCCTACCTTAGTCTTTTATTGGAAACACTCTCATTAGCAACCTCGCCGGCGGAGGTAAGCAGTCCCACGGAAGCAGCAGCGGTGGTGGTGCAGGTGGCCTGGTTGGCTCCCTGCTTCAGGGCGTCACGGGCGGTGGAGGCCACGGCTCTAGCGGACACGGAAACAGCAGCAGCGGCGGAGGAGGCCTTGGTGGAAAGATTGCGTCCCAGCTCGTCTCGGGCATGTTCTCTCCCGGTGGGAGCAACAAGCCCAAGCCTTCGTCCTCGTCCTCATCCTCGCAGCAACACAATTACCACGGCAACCAGTCATCTTCGCATAGCTCTTCGGGTAGCCACGGCGGTGGTCTCGCTGGCGTCATGGGCGGCATCGGCAATCTGTTCGGAAACAAGCCCAGCTCTGTAAGTTGAATGGCTGAACCCCACCGTGACTTGAAGAAGCAAAGGCTAATCAGAGAACTCCTGGTCAGAGCTCCGGCTTCGGCTACTCCAACTCGGGACAAAGCGGTTCCTACAGCGGCCAGACACCTCCGGCGACATATCAGCAAGCCACGTCGGGAGGTGGCTCATCCTCCACCTACCACACGGCCGGGCCCACGTCCCAATCGCACCAGTCACACCAATCGCACAGCGGCAGCAGTACTCCTTCCTACGGCGCGGCCGGCCAACATGCCCCCTACGGCCAAAACCAGCACGGTCAGCAGCCTCCTTACGGTAGCACCTCCTCCTACACCTCACCTCCGACTGGCCAGCAGCCCCAGTATGCTCCTCCCCCGGCCGAAGGACCACCGGGACAATATGGACAGCAAGGGCAGTACGGACAGCCCCCGCAGCAGCAACATGGGTATCAGGGTGCCCCGTATGGTCAGCCACAAGCAGGCGGCTACTATCAGCAGGCCCCCTCGTACGGACAACCGCCGCAGGGAGCTCCCTATGGCCAGCAGCAGCCTCCGTATGGCGGACACCAGGGGCAACAACAGCAGTACCCACCGCCGCCTACTACCTATGGCCAGCCACCTAGTGGTCAGTATGGCCAACAGTCTCAGTACGGCGTGCCGCCGCCACCCCAATATGGCGGGCAGCCGCAGGGACAGTATCGGTATTAGGGAGGCCAGCCTCATGATGATGATGGACTGCGTTTGACCGTGAAAGTTGCAGGTAGCCGTCAGCACCAGTTCACCGGCGTCACGTTGAGAGGTGGAATGGGAATGCCGCCAGCAGCGTCGAATTCGCGGTATGATAACGAGCTTCAAGGACGGCTACTCTGATTTCAGGTTGCGCGCAACGCCAAAAGTGGTCGACGTATAGAGGACTGAACAACCTGGCGAAGATACCAAGGACTTACAGGGGTGAGGCCGGACAAGGTCGGTTCAAAGGACATAATCGGGTAAAAAAGCTTTTAACGACCAGGTTATCGTTTTGGGAGAGGGATGCGAAGACGTAACAGGATGAGCTAGGTATCTTGAAGTTGTCGAACATCTGGGCCTGGAGCCGTAATCAGTACACAGAGGCCAGCTACTCTGGGTGGCACCAAAAAAAAGAGCCACGGCACAGTAAGGCAGTGGGGAATTCCTCTATGACGAAGCAATGAGAGCGTATACTAGCACGGAAACGTAATCCTTCCCTTCAGTTGTACTCCTGGGTCGCATATATCGGAGGATGGAACGTGTTGTGGAGCCAAGTGACTGGAGGAATCAAGGAAGTAGTGATGTTGAAGATGTATGCTGATTGGCGCCGGCAGTTTGGTTAAGCACCACTGCGTAGTTGTGTATGTTTGTGGCGTCTATGCGGCGATGGGGTATATGATCTTCTTTTTGAGTCTTGCTCTTCAAAATATGTATGGTATTGATATTGGGGATTACAGCGTACATGTACAAACCTTGGTGAAGGCGAGAAGGGAGGGTTTGCTTGTATGTGTGAACGTCTACACAGGATTATGTTTTATCTGCAGCCATTTGGGCACAAGCGAGGGCTTGCGCCGAATACTTAAGAAGGGTGAGATGAGGAAGGAGACATAGACAGACGGTTGGCAAAACTGAAAGGTGCGATGGGAACGGCAGCAATTCCGTTCCTGTCTCGCATACGTATGGCTTTCCTGTAACAAATATACCATTCACAACGGGCAAAAGCGATTCTCAAGGATATCACGTCCATTATCTTTTTTTCCCTTTTACTACCACCTTCAGATCGCCCTCTTCGCCTGTCTATCTCTCTTCATTCAGTCCTATCTCTCCTTCTTATTCTCCTCCACACCCTCACCCACCTCCTCAGCTTCCATCCCGCTCGACACAATGTCTCCAACCAGAAAGGAAACCACTCTCTTCGAGACTACCCATCCAGCCACAGCAACGACAATGATCCAACCAATCGTCGGCACCAACGACCGAGGAAGCACGTTGAACAGGAACGGGTCAAGGATGATGTCCACGTCCACCGGCGGTGGGTGAAGCATGAGACTGGCGTTGGAGGTGAAGTAATCTGCTGCGGCGGATATGTGGAGGAGGAGAGCCCCGGCCGAGGAGGAGGAGGAGGAGGAGTGCGATGATGATAATCCACCAGAGTGCTGTGACTGTGGTGAGACGGCTGGCAAGTATTCCATTAAGGATCCTGCGAGGTAAGGGGTAGTGATGACTTCTTTGGGGGTGTAAGTTTCCATGTAAAAGTTTGTTGGTTGCTTTTTTTTTTTTTTTGTTATGAACATGTGTTAGTGATAGGTTACCCACTGAAGCGGACATAATAATATGACATACCGTAGCAGCCCAACAAACTCTCACTTCATACCTCTGCCTGTCCGTCAACCCCTCCAAAAGAAACCATGCATCTTCCCCGCGAGGGTGGTCGGCGGATGGGAAGACACGGTTTAACCGGGTCCGGAGTGAAGACCGATCACTCGGGGTGGGTGTGAGAGTGTGGATGTGGTGGAGTTTGGTGTCTAGCCATCGCTGTGCTGCCTGGTCATCTTTTATGACAGTTTCCTTTTCCGAGGGGGGAGAGGAGGGGCCGAGAAAGATGGCCTTCTCTACATTGGCGAGAACCAGAGAAGAGAGGAGGGATATGATGAGGAGGGGGGTTGTTGGAGGGAAGTGAGGCATGGTGTTGTTGTTTACTTGGGGAGGGGGGACTTGTTCATGTTGGCCCCCTAAGACTAGCCTGAAGACAAAAGGATGGTCTCTCCCCAGATTAACCCCACAGTCGGAGAAGGGCTGGCCTGGCTAGGTG
The DNA here is from genome assembly GCF_033458365.1 of Neurospora hispaniola. NCBI lineage: Eukaryota > Fungi > Ascomycota > Sordariomycetes > Sordariales > Sordariaceae > Neurospora > Neurospora hispaniola. The sequence goes on along the minus strand of NW_026944410.1, from coordinate 2,489,045 downwards.
GGTAAATTTACCCCGGAATAAGTGGAACCCCACTGGAGCTCTAACGGTGGGCTCCCAGGCTTCAGTTGCTCGACGCTGGAACAATCACATGCTTCGGTCATTCTTCCCCATCCTCGCTTGATTATATTGTGGTACACCAAGCATTTCGAGCCGATCCGACGGTCCAACGACGACTGCCCATTCCAGCCAAAGAAGTGCGTGACGCATCTTCCTAGCACTTTCACGACAATCCGAAAACACTGAAGATTACTTTACCATGTCCATGTCGACAGGTTGCGCCATCACAACCTCGACCATCGTCTATCATTCGCTATAGAGCATCGCGACCATCGGCTTACACCACCCGACTACCCAAGTGTATTGCAAAGAAACTACCGACGAGAGAGACACTGGCCTGTCGCATGTTGGCGCCTGTCTGATTCTGAGTAGCGAAGCCTCCACGGCTCACTCAACCTACCATATCGAAGGGCCTCCAAGTCCATGACCACGCAAAGGGCGACAACAACACTATTATAGTAAGCCCGCAGAGTCACCACCATCGATCATGGCGCCCTCACTCTCCAAACCCGTCCTCCCTGTGTTTCGGGACCGCACCGTCAAGGGCATCATCACCCAGCTCACGTCCATGTACCTCGACAACCGCACCCGCATCTCACGCGCCGTCTACATCACCTTGTTTGTCGCCCTCGTCAACCGCGTCCGCCACGCCATCGCCGAGCAAAAGGCCGCCTCCGTTCGCGACGCCGCCAAGCGCGCCGAGCGCCAGGGCACCACGGCCTCGACCTCGGACGATGCCTTGGGCGGCAAGAAGAAGAAAGTGGAGCTGAACCGCGACTTCTTTCGCTCGCTGTTGCGGTTGCTCAAGATCGTTGTGCCCGGCTGGCGCAGCAAGGAGACGAGGCTGTTAATCAGCCATAGTTTCTTCTTGGTGTTGAGGACGCTGATCTCGCTCAAGGTGGCGGCTATGGATGGTGCGATTGTCAAGGCGCTGGTCAAGGGCAACGGAAGGGAGTTTATCACGAGGATTGTGTATTGGATGTTGATTGCGGTGCCGGCCACATTTACAAATTCTATGGTGAGGACCCATTCACTGTTTTTGTAACATGAGACGACATGCTAATCCTCTAAACCCACGCCACAGCTTTCATACCACCAAGCCGAATTGTCGTTAAAGTATAGGACGAGATTGACGCAGTATATCCACGACAAGTACCTTTCGCAGCTAACCTTTTACGGTATCTCTGCGCTAGATGACAGAATCAAGAACCCCGATCAGCTCATTGCGGTGGATGTGGCCAAGTTCTCCAATAGTTTGGCAGAGTTGTACAGCAATTTGGCTAAGCCGATCCTTGACATGGTACGCAACCCCCCTCCGACTGCGGCTGCTACCAATGGGTAACCTTTGGCTAACCTACAATACCTAGACAATCTACACCTTCTCGCTATCAAAGAGCGTCGGTGGAGAGGGTGTCGTATTCATGTCCCTTCTAGTCCAACTCTCCGCAAACGTCATGCGAGCGCTAACACCGCCCTTTGGCAAATATGTTGCTGAAGAAGCGAGACTAGAGGGCGAATTCCGCTTCCAGCACTCCAGACTGATAGACCACAGTGAAGAGGTCGCCCTATACGCCGGTCACGAAGCCGAGAAGGACACGCTAGACAAGGGCTATTTCACCTTGATCAAGCACGTCAACTACATCTTGCGCCGGCGCTTCTACCACAGTTTCATGGAAGATTTCGTTATCAAGTACTTCTGGGGCGCACTGGGCTTGATGCTCTGCAGTGTTCCCGTTTTCGTCAAGCTACCGGGCCAGCTCCAGATGAACATGGGTGATCGCACCGAGACGTTTGTGACAAACCGGAGAATGCTCCTGTCGGCTTCGGACGCCTTCGGCCGTATCATGTTCTCGTACAGGGAGATCATGGAGCTGGCGGGCTACACATCCCGCGTGTCGTCACTGCTGGAGGTCATGGATGACATTCAGAATGGACACTTTGAGAAGAAGCTGGTGTCTAGTTCGGGTACAGAGGATAACGAAGCTGTGCTCAAGGGCAGAGGTAAAGTGGTGGAGAGTAGGGATATCGAGTTTATCGATGTGTATGTTCCAACCTCCCCTTCCTACCAAGTCGTTTGCATGCATTGCGTCGCTAACCCTTCTACACAAAAACAGCCCTATCATCTCCCCCAACGGCGATGTCCTCGTCAAAGCTCTCTCCTTCAAGCTCAGAGCAGGTGACCACCTCCTCGTCGTCGGCCCCAACGGCTGCGGCAAGTCCTCCCTCTTCCGCATCCTCGGCGGTCTCTGGCCCGTCTACGGCGGCACCGTCCACAAGCCGCCCTTTACCGACATCTTCTACATCCCGCAGCGTCCCTACCTCTCTCGGGGATCCCTACGCCAGCAAATCATCTACCCGGATGGCTTGCGCACCATGCGCGCCAAGGGCGTGACCGACGCCGATCTGCTCGCCATCCTCAAGGTCCTCAACCTCGAGCACCTGCTCCAGCTCTACCCGGAAGGGTGGGACGCCGAGGCCGAGTGGCGCGATGTTTTGTCGGGCGGCCTCCAGCAGCGCGTCGCCATGGCCAGGCTGTTCTACCATAAGCCCCGCTATGCCATCTTGGACGAGTGCACGAGCAGCGTGACACTTGAAACGGAGAAGGTTATGTATGACAATGCCAAGGCACTGGGCATCACGCTCATGACGGTGTCGCATCGTCGTAGCTTGTGGAAGTACCATACCCACATCTTGCAGTTTGATGGACAGGGGAAGTATGTATTTACGAAGCTGGATGCGGAGAAGAGGCTGGAGCTGGAGGATGAGAAAGAGGATTTGGATGTGTTATTGAGGCAGGTGCCTGAGCTGGAGAGGAGGATTGCTGAGTTGACTGCTGAGTAAGATGTGGGATGGCTTGATGATTACATGTATATGGTGAGATGAAATGAGACGAAAGTGGAATCGAAGGTTGGTGAGTAATGGATTCATCGCAGAGGGGCAGGAAGGATGGGTCTGACTGGACCCTCGGAGAATCCCGCAAAAACTGCAGTATATCCTGGATGGCTTCATTGTCCTTCTTTTGCTTTTGGGATAGCAACTTGTTTGGAATTTAAGAGACATGGATGCGGACATGGGATTTAACCGCATATAAGTCATCGAGTTATCCTGGAGTCATCCTGGTTGGCACTGTCCGGCTCATGCCTTCCAAAACTCGTGTGGGTCCACAAATCATTTACTCACGGTTCGTAGACGTTGTAAGTTGATGCCACAAAAGTTGTGTCTTCATTCAGAGAAAAAGAAAGTAAGTCTACGATACCCCAAACAAGCATCCTCACCCGATATCCAAAACAATGGCAAAGGCTGACAATTGTCTCCCTCCAAATTCGTTAATGGTTCAAAAGTCTTTTTTTTGTGTGATCCACATCACAAGAAAGAAGAAGAAACGTACATGCGTACAAATGATACGAGTACAACGTGGTAACAAGAAGGAGTATATAACGATAATATCCAATCAACTCGATATCAACCCCTTAACCCCCCTTATCCTACCCCTCATCAATCCCATCATCCTATCATCAACTATCCATGCAATTCAATCTCATTGAACTCACTCAAGCTACATCTAATGTACAACTCCAACTCCTGACTTAGATCTTGTCAAGATACACAGCGGTACCAGTAGGCGCCGCGGGAAGCGTGCTGTTGCCAGCCGGGAAAGGAGCCAGCGTGGCAGAGGCAGCAGCGGAGGCGGTGGAAGTCTCGGCCTCATCGGGGCAAGAATCATCCTCACCCTCACCCTCAGCCTCGCCAGTGGTATCCTCATCGGGAGGGCAGGACTCGTCATCACCGGAGCCGTTGGAGCCAGAGAGGTCAGTGCCGTTGTTGCCAATAGCAGCAGTGGTAGTAGTAGTGGCGGCGGCGGCGGCGGCGGTGGTGGAGGTAGCGCCAGAGGCCTCGTTGTTGACAGCGGAAGGAGCGGTCATGGTCACGTAGACGGTGGAGGCGGGGAGAGTGACGGTGACGGCGGCAGCGCCAGTGGGGCAGTCGCTACCGGCAGCGGCAGCGGTGACGGTGACGGCGGCGGGGCATTGGCAGGCGCCGGAGTCGAGACCGGAGCCAGAGCCAGAGCCAGAACCGTTGCCGTTGCCGTTACCGGAGCCAGAGCCAGAGCTAGAGCCAGAGCCAGAGCCGGAGCCGTTGCCGTTGCCGTTGCCGTTACCGGAGCCAGAGCCGTTGCCGTTGCCGGAGCCAGAGCCAGAGCCAGAGCCAGAGCCAGAGCCAGAGCCGTTGCCGTTACCTGAGCCAGAGCCAGAGCCAGAGCCAGAGCCGTTACCAGAGCTGTTGCCGTTGCCGTTGCCGGAACCAGATCCAGTGCCAGAGCCGGAGCCAGCGTCGGGAGAAGCAGTCTGGGTGGCGACCGAGGTGACGGTGGCGCCCACGCCAACAGTAACAGTCTTGGTGCCGATGGTGGTGGTGGTCATGGTGTAAGTGGTATCAACCTCGGCACCAGCAGCAGAAGTAGCGGGGTTGCCGCCACCGACGGCATTAGCAGCGGAAGTAGATTCAACAAGGGGGTTGGCGTTGGTCATGGTGATGGTCTTGACGACGGTGTTCTCGATGGTAGACATGACAGTGGTGGTGATGACGCGAGTGTTGCCGTTACCGTTGCCGTTGCCGCCGAGGGTGATGGTGACGGCCTTGGGGGTGGTGAGAGTCTCGACGGCGGTCGAAGTAACCTTGATGCCGCTGCTGGAGGCCTGGTGGAAAACGCTGGAGGAGATGGAGGAGGCCTCGGCTACAGGGCAGACGGTGGTGGTGAGATGAGCGGTGCGGGTGACGACGGTGGTGGCAAGAGCCTCGGTGGGGAGAGTGGCCAAGTCCTCGGTCCTGGCGGGGCAGTTGGTGATGGAGGCAGCACACGAAGTGATGGTCTCAACCGAGGTAGCAATCACGGTAAGAGTGGTGAGACCGGATGACGCAGCAGCAGCCGGGACAGTGGTAGAGTTGCTGAAGATGGGAGCGGAAGTAACCGCGGCAGAGGCGGTTGTGGGAGCAACAGAGGACAGGAGGGAGGCATTGATACCAGTGCTCGAAGCCCCGGCAAGAACGCTGGAGGAGATGGACGAAGCATCAGCAACGGGGCAGACGGTGGTGGTGAGATGAGCGGTGCGGGTGACGACCGTAGTGGCGAGAGCCTCGGTGGGAAGGGCAGCAAGTTCCTCAGTCCTGGCAGGGCAGTTGGTGATGGAGGCAGCACACGAAGTGATGGTCTCGATCGAAGTGGCGACGACAGTGAGGGTGGTGAGAGGCTGAGCTCCGGGGACGGTAGCCGTAGCATTGACGGCATCGAGGAAGCTAGACACTCCCGTAGAAAGGGGGACCCCGGTTGAAAGAGGAACAGCGGTCGAGATAGCACCAAGCCCGGTGGAAAGATCGACGGCCGAAGAAGAGGCAACGGCAGCAGCCTCGGAGGAGCTAGCTACGGCTTCGACAGAACTGACGGCGGGAAGAGTGGTGTTGAAGCGGCGGTAGTGCATATGGCGAGGATGAGAGTAGGCGGTTGTGAGGGCGGCAAAGAAGCCGAGGGTAACGGCGGAGGTCTTCATGTTGACTGATGTATGTAGGTATCACGTGTGATTCTGGGTGTTGATTCTTTCCCTCTTTTTCAAGCCGTGGGTCTGAAGTTGGCTGTAATGAGTGGTTATTGCGCCCAGGCAATGTAGTTGGTGTTGTTGTTTTCTTTTCAAAGAACGAAGATCGACTTCGCAAGACTGGCAGGTTAAAGACACTTTGCCCGTAACAGAGAACGTAAAGGTGGGAAGTAAGACAAGTGAAGTCTGCTAGACTGGCTAGACGAGGAGACAAGCAAAAGGAATGATGCTTGACTTGTTAAGAGACAGACCACTAAAAAGAAGGAAGCTAAGGGGAAAAAGAGAGCAAGAGGGAGGTGAGATGACAAGCACGAGACTTCTCGGGGGCTTTAAAGGATAAATCTTTGACGCCGCATCCACACAGCCAAGAGAAAAGAACCCCTGTTGACGATGGAAGCCCTGTACGAAAACGAGGCACAGCTGGGAGACTCTTGGATGGGGGGGCTCCACAGATCCTTAACGAACGGAGCGGAGCGGGCTCTTCCATACAGAGCAGTCCCCCCGCTGTTGTCAAACGAGCAGAAAACCGAAGGACTGAGGGTAGCCATTGCGGTGAAGGTGATGATGGCGAGTACCCCCAATGGCACCACGAGAACGAGGGTTCATCTTGTGGAGGAGAGTTTCGCGAAATCCAGGAGTCCCAATTTCTGTAACACGCGCGGATAGCATCCTTGTCGTGACAGGGATAGCAGCAGGAGGCAGACGCAGGAACGGATTTCCCGAGACAAGCACCGGGCCAATGGGATCAGGATGCCCACCTCCCGAATAAGATTCCTAGGGGCCTCGAGGGGGCCAGCAACAGAGAAGCGGGTGGAAATTGCCTACAGGTAAAAACAGCATCCGTTGGGAAGAAAGCCAAGAGAAACCTGGAGCTGTGCATGGCGGGGGTTGATGGTCATTGATGACAACATCCTCCACTGGATGGTGATCGTAAGATGGACGATCGATTCGGGTTCTAGATGCTGTAAGTGAAGAGCCTCTGAGACAAGTGATCGGCAGCAAAGACTGATGCCGAGTCTCGGTTCGCGAGATGTACCGTTTGGTTTCAACCGTCAGAGCAGCGAACAGAATATCTAAACGTCAGTAAGGAGGATGGAAGGCAGGTTGTGGGCGCGGCTGAGATGAGCCTCTTTAAACATATCCGTATCCGTGTATTTATATAGAAACCAGGCCCATGGCATGGTGACACCGTCCTACCCATCCATCAGACGGATGGTCAGACTAATGATGGTCTTTGCAACAGTGTTTGCATAAACGTCCGCGACTCCCGCCCTGGTTCACACTTGTTCGAAGTCGGCTGCGCTGCGCCACCCTTTCGAGAGATGAGTTCTCCGTGTTATGTGACCCCTTGTGATGAAGACTTCTTTCAGGGGCAGTTGGGGTCGAGAAGAAACCCAGGAGAGAGAGAGGCTGTTTCATCTTTTCCAGCTATCGGCATCACCCGTGATTCGTCCGGTCGACCAGGGGCCCCCATTGTACCCCACCATCCCCATCATCTCGGAACAATCGAGGCACGGATTTCAATGCTCGATCGGAGGGGCCGGCCAAGTGAAGCTTCAATGAAGATTCCATTGCAGGCATCACCATGCTTCTGTTTCCTCGGAGACCACTACCGCGTAGGGCTTTAGACTCGGCTTCTCAAGTTTGCGGACAAAAGTCCGAAGGGCATTTGTGTCTCTCTGATGAAAAGCACGACGGGAATGTTGAGAGGGTTTGGCTTTTGGCTGTGGAAAAGGGCCGTTGTCAAGGCAAATTCGCAATTCATTCCCTGGTGACCGGCGGGAATAATGGCATTCTGACTCCTGACAAGGGAATCGGGTCCTTCTCCCTGGCGAGCTTGGGTTGCCGAACTGCCGGGTAGAAAGGTACGAGGCGTCGTCAGTTTTTTGGTCTTTTTTTTTTATCGCTGTTTTGTGGACCCAGATGCAATACGCGGACGGGAAAGCGGCAGGTGAGAGACGAGATAAATAACGAGCTTGAGAGGGTTAGGGTTTCAAGGTGACCTCTTGGTTTGTGGCACTTTCACTTTTTTCCGAATCCGACCAGTTCAACAATAAATATAAGACGTGATGAATCTCAGTCTCTTATTACACTGCGTTGTTCCATCATCTGTCGGTCTACCTATGGTTTTCTGACCACGCAGCCAAACAACATGCACAGATGTGAGCCGCACACGTTTGCAGCAGCTTTGCTCTGCTTCTGCCGAGCAAGTTTGGTGCATTGTGTCCGAATCAAGAATGTTTAACCACAATGTGTCTTTATTCGAGACGACATGGTTCACTTGAAGCTGGATTCAACTACACTACGGTAGACCCATCTTTTTCCAACTCTATCTCTTTCTCTCTCGGTCGCGATAGTGTCTCTTCGCCAATCTAGAGGCAGCTCGAGATAAGCTCTACCCTGGGCCGACCGACCGTAAGTCCATTTGGGTTAGATTTGTTGGTGTACATCCAATCCGGCTCACTGCAATCAGCGGGGAAGCATCAATGACGTGGTACCCGGGCCGAAAAGGTACCTTCTTCCCTGGCTTTCGGAGGGGCTTATCCGGCATTTTGATGGCCGTTCTTCACCATGGTCGGTGGAAACTCCGGACACGTGGGGGACAACAAGTCCAAGTTTCCGTAGCATTTTCATCACGCAATTTGCGGGCGTTAGGTGTGCTTAAAGACTAACATCGTCGCGACCTGAGGAAGCACCACGTCCCTTATCTCAACACCCCCCTCCAGCACAACTCAGGAGGTCCGGCAACTTGGGTTCAGATCGCGTTGCTTCATCTGACATGTTGACGGGTTGACGGCGGCCAGACATGCGCAAGTTCACTTTCTTCAGACATCCACGTCTCAAACTCGTCACTAACACGAAAGCACAGTTCACCTATCGCCCCTGTTATGCGGCCTGGCCGTGCTGGGCCAGCTCGGCTCCCTAGTCATCGCTGTTCCGCTGGAGTTCAAGTACCAGAGGGTGATCCAAAACATCTCTTCCGAAGGTCACCGGGGAGCCGTGGCCAGTGAGAGCGCGATATGTTCCCAGATTGGCATTGACGCCCTCCGCAAGGGCGGTTCCGCCGCCGACGCCATGGTAGCCACCACCCTCTGCGTCGGCACCATCGGCATGTACCACTCTGGCATCGGCGGCGGCGGCTTCATGCTGGTGCGCGACCCGGACGGCAACTACCACACGGTCGACTACCGCGAGACCGCGCCCGCCGCCGCCACCCAAGATATGTATAACGACGACCCGAACGCCAGCGTGCTCGGCGCCCGCTCCGTCGCCATTCCCAGCGAGCTGCGCGGTCTCGAGTACGTGCACAGCAAGTACGGCCGTCTGCCATGGCACGACCTTGTGATGCCCTCGGTTAAGATCGCCCACGACGGCTTCAAGGTAACGGAGGATTTGGTCCGGTACATGGCCAGCGCCTCGGCGTCGGACGACTTTTTGACCCGTGACCCTGTCTGGGCCCAAGATTTCGCTCCCAACGGCACCCTTCTCGGGCTCGGCGACACCATTACGCGGAAACGGTACGCCAAGACACTCCTAAAGATCGCTCTCCTCGGCGCCGACGCCTTCTACACCGGCCCGATTGCCGACTCCATCATCGCCCTCCTCCAGCCGCTCGGCGGCATCCTCACCCACTCCGACCTCGCCAACTACGAGGCCTCCATCAAGCCCGCGCTGAACATCACCTACCGGGACTCCTTCCGCATCTTCGCCACCGACGCACCTTCTTCGGGAGCTGTAACCCTCTCCATCCTCAAAACCATGGAACAATTTCCCTCCCTCAATCTCTCCTCCAACATCCCCCTCACCAACCACCGCTTCGTCGAAGCCATGAAGTTCGCCTACGGCGCCCGCCAATCCCTCGGCGACCCATCCTTCATCACCAACATCACCTCCTTTCAGGAAGCCATGCTCTCCCCCCAAACCGCCAAGTTCATCTCTTCCAAAATCCTCCCCAACTCCACCCTCCCCCTCTCCGAATACGACCCAGTAAAGAACTACGCCGCCGCTTCCCACGGCACCTCGCACATTGTCACGGCCGACCGGTCCGGGCTAACCCTCTCGTCCACCACGACCATCAACCTCCTCTTCGGCAGTCGTCTAATGACGCCTGACACGGGCATCATCCTCAACGACGAGATGGATGATTTCAGCCAGCCCAACAAGAACAACTCCTTTGGCTTTGTCCCTTCCCCCTCCAACTTTATTCGCGCCGGCAAACGTCCTCTTTCGAGTATCTGTCCCTTGATGGTCGAGCATGTGAGCAACGGCAGCTTATGGTTTGCTACGGGAGCTGCCGGAGGAAGCAGGATCATTTCCAGTACCACGCAGGTGGCGTTTAATGTGCTCGAGGGACTTGCTGTCCATCCGAATACGACCGACTTGAAGGTCAAGGGGGTGGGTGGTGAGGGAAGCGTGATGCGGGCGGCGGTGGCGGCGCCGCGGTTGCACGATCAGTTGATGCCCGAGGTGTTGCTGGTTGAGAAAGGGTACGGACAAGATGTATACGATGATTTGAAGAGGAGGGGACACAATGTGACTTGGCAGGCGCCGGGGCTGAGTGCGGTGCAGGCGGTGATGAGGTTTGGGAATGGAACATTTGTAGCAGCGAGTGAGACCAGGCAGGTCAATAGTGGTGGGTTTGCTGTTTAGATGGGATGCGCAAAGGTCAGGGATGACAGAACCTACCTCGCCGATGACAAAAAGAACTAAAAAGAAAAAAACTGGCACCTTTAGTTATGCTGATTGCCCATGTAGTACCCAAAAAGGTGCCGCGCCTTTCTTGTCAGGGACGAGCCTACTTACCCTTGGATACTCATAACGAAATAGCGGATCGTATAGACATTAGGAACAACAATGATGATAATGATTCAATGAGATAATCAATGAGAGAGGAAATTTGCTCAAAAAGTTTCAACATTATGAAATAGGATATCTCGTACTAGCTCGCTCAACCGTTCAACACCAAGCCACCTGCCACCAAACCGACCCTCTCCTTTTTGAGTCCGTTCATGCTCATCTCAACAAGCGCCTGCCGAATATACATACTCATGACAAATTCGTCGTCTCATCAGAAAAAAAAAACAGCAACAACGCCGCCTAACATATAATCTGTCTCTTCCTCTATTTGCTGGTATCGACGACATATCTGCCGACAATCTTGCCCTCCTCCATCAAGTCGTAGACTTCCTGCAGTTTGCTGAGGCCGACCGTCTTGATGGGAACCTTGATCAAGCCGCGGGCAAAGAAGTCAAGGGCCTCCTGGGTATCCTGCCTGTTACCGACATACGAGCCCTTGATGGTGATCATGCGGATGACGGTGTCGAAAACGGGGGCCTGGAACTTCGCGCCAGCGGGGAGACCGATGCAGATGATGGTTCCGCGGGAACGGACGTAATCGACGGCCTGGTGGAACGGCTTTTCGGACACGGCGAGAAGGATGACGGCGTGGGGACCGAGGCCGTCGGGGGTGGCAGCCTTGACGTCCGCGACAAGGTCTTTGGTAGTAGTGAAGTCGACGTAGGCCTGGGCGCCCAGCTCGCGGCAGTTCTTGCCCTTCTCCTCGCCACCGTCAATGGCGATGGCGTGCAGGCCCATGGCGTTGGCGTACTGAATGGCCATGCTGCCGAGACCACCGCCGGCGCCGACGATGGCGACGCTCTGGCCGGGACGAACACCGGACTCCTTGAGGCCCTTGTAGACGGTGATACCGGCGCAGAGGACGGGCGCGGTGGTCTCGAGGTCGCACTCCTTGGGGATCTTGGCGACGTGGGCGGCCTTGGCGATGGCGTATTGCTGGAAGGAACCGTCGACGGTGTAGCCAGACAGGAGGGCGTGAGGGCACAGGGGCTCGTCAGCCTGCATACAGAAGGAGCAGGCCAGGCAGGAGCCGTTGAGCCACTTGATACCGGCGTGGTCGCCAACCTCAACCTCGGTAACGAGCTCACCCTTGGCTACGATGACACCGGCGCCTTCGTGGCCGCCGACAAGAGGGAGCTTGGTAGCGAGGGGCCAGTCACCCTTCATGGCATGGAGATCGGTATGGCAGACGCCAGAGTACTTGACGTTGATAAGGACCTCATCGGGGCCGGGCTTCTGGACGGGGATCTGCTTGAAGACGACGGCTGAAAAGGAAAGTCAGAATATGGGTCACAGGTGCCACTGGTAAGGACAAAGGGTGTTGGACTTACGACCGCCCTTCTTCTCGACCACCTGGGCCCATTGCTGTTCTGGAATCTCGAACTGGGTCATTGTGATGGTGTGTTGGTATAGTGAAGTTGATGGAAGTAAAGTGAACACAATAGTCTCTTTCTATAAGAGACTGAGGAAGCTCTGTGTATATGATGGAAGTCTATGAGGTACAACAAGTGATGTAAGCCCGAGAAGAGCTGCGGCAGCCATGACCTCTTATACTCTTCCTGTCCCCCATCGCCCTTCCCTGGCCGACCGATCGGCAACCGTTGGGAAGGAGGGGGAGGCAATGGATGACCCAAGCAAGGCAGGCGGGCAGGCGTCATGGTGGACAGCGAACCAAAGAAAACACGAGACTGCAAAGGCAGGATGACTACAGGAGGAAGGGAGGCCGAGATCTGCACGTCTCTACAGACCCGGCGAGGCTAGTGGTGGTGGCCCGGTGGGAAGACAAGTCGGACGTCTGGCGAGGCAGGTTCTCGGGGGTTTGTACACTAGAGTCTTGGTGTGTGTAGATTGACGAGGGAAAACGTATGATGTTGATGGGCGAGGCGGGACGTAGAGGATGTGACGGTACGGGGAGCTCCCACTGGCCAATAGGTCGCCCATTGTCTGCACTTTTCCATCAGCCCGGTGGATACCCCTCTCGACGAGCCCCCCGTCCACGCAGTCGTCAGCAGCCTGATTGATCCATGGGAAGGGAAGCTTCAAGCTGCCGGTTCAAGGTTTCCGAATGTTGTCTCTTGAGAAGGAAGCAAAGAGGGGAGATTTCCGCTTCTGTCAAGTGTACATACAAAATGCGGGGGAGCTTGCACTCGGACGCCAACAGTTGGAAGCAAACAAGGTCACGAGCTCTCGTTAGATGAAGCTGATCATGCACTAAGCAATTAGCATAGTGAAGGTCCCCCGGTGTTGATGTGCAAAAGAGGAGAAAGCTAAAAGGAGGACGGGGGGAAATCGTGGGCTCTTGGCGCATGTCGACTGCGATCGTCCCAACTTGGCGCGAGTGATGTAAGAGACGGAGGCTGGGATCAATGGATGAGATGTTCAATTGGCTTCAGTGTGGAACTGGAGCGCTGAGTCGAGTGATGACGGCGGGGGTACCCGTTGACAAAGAACAGCGCTACACTGAGTACACTACACTAGCTTCTTGGGGGGCAGCCCGCCCTACCTCTATCCAGCCTCAGCGGAGCCCGGCTAGCGTCACCCGGACCATCAAAACGGCCCTTTTCCCGCTCATCATGTCAACAATGCCGTGAAGCACCTGAGGTTCTGATCCCATCTCGTGGTTTGTGAGACGCTTTTTCTAGTCATTATGGAGCGGCCGAAATCTCTCCGTCTCTCCTTATTTTTGTGGGAACTTTCTCATCAACTTCACTTTTGTCGTAGAACCAAACGCCCGGTGGTCGGCACCTTGAATCCGAGTACAGTCTTGGATACGGTGTTTGCCCAAAGTAACTAAAAGTCGTTGACAGCGCGCGGGTCGGGTCCGATCCGAGACCCCGCCGTAGGTCATGTTCCACCCCCACACTTTCTAGTGTGGTGTAGGTAGTCTATGTATACATAAACGACTTTCCGCTCCACCGAAGCCACTGCCTCGAACCCACCACTACATACGCTACACATTGAAACTTGTGCCTACCACTCCTCCTCCTTCTCCTCCTCCACCTCCTCGTCGAAGATCTCGTGGACGTCGTGGCTCTCCTCTTCCCCGCGCCTTTGTCAACGCTGGTTGGGTTGGTGGTAAAGCTGAAACGGAGGCTGATGGTAATAGTACGGATCAATTATCGTTCCCAGAGCAAACATGAAGGAAAACAAAAGAAAGAAAAAAAAAGTCAACTTCCGCTCGAGCGAAGAAGCCTCGAAACGGCAAACTTAGCCGGTGCAAGTGACGAGGAGGCTTGGCTTGTAAGCCACCAAAGGACGGTCTGGAACCCCTGGTTTCAGCGACGAAGCTTCTTCCCCGCATTCTTGTCCTACTACCTACCCATACCTATGGTACCGACCTCTATGAAGGCATGCAGAAAGCTGCATAACCTTAGGCTCTTTGTCCGGCGCAAAGTAAGCAATCCGACTACTGAACCCTCCGAACTGTGAATGCTCTCTGCGAACATGGTCGGTCTCTTGTGAGGTGACGTCCGAACATGGTCAGGCAACATCTTTCAACATGACAATCGCGCCCAGTCCTGATTGAAATCCAATCAATGGGCTGAGAATAGGAACAACAGGAAAAACTAAAAGGAAAAATCAGCAAGTTGTGAAAGTGATGCGAAGCTATCGGTTAGCTTGCCCGATGGGAGTTCGGCCAGTTCCAGAACTGTCGGGCCATATCAGGCCACCCGGCGCGAACCGGTGGTCGTGGTGCTGACACATCCTTGCTTACCGAGAGTTACAGTGAATGCCGTCAATGGCTTGGCACGCCGCCTCCGGAACCAGCCGATCGGTACCATCAAGCCCCTTTTTAAGGGGACCGTTGCTCTGCGTAACGGATTTCTAAACATCAACACAACAACAAACACATTGGCCGTCTACGCTGACGCAACTTTACTAGCATTAGTTCCTCTTTTCGATTCATCGCCATTATATAAACATCGGCGCCCGCTGCCTGCCAAATAAGATGCGGACTCGCTCCTGTACACAAATAACTACGCTTAAGATCCACCAGGTCCTCCGAGCAGAGCGAACCTGCGCACGATGCTGGGTCCATATTCTTGGTACTGTAAAGATCCGTCAGCAACCAGACTGCCAATGGTACAAGGGTAAACAAACATACCTCTGCCTTGGTGTGGCAATACGACCGGAACTCGGGCGTCTGACCGAGCAAGCTACCACCGAACCACGGGCCGTGCCGTTGCCTCTTGTGGGTGATAACCTGGACATCAAGACCACCGCTCTTGGCTCCACCGCTGCGCACCTCGCTGGCCTTGATTCTCGTATCGACAAGCTGCTTGATATCGCGCTGTAGCCTGCGACCAAAGTCCTTGTAGAGCGTGCTGCCACCCGAAAGAACAATGTTCTTGTAGAGACCACGACGGACATCGATGGGCGAAGACTGAATGACACCATCGACAACCACGGGCAGGGGCGTAAGGAAATCGGACGAGTAAATCTCGGGGTTAAAGAAGATTTCGGGCGCCATGAAACGCTCGTAGCCAACATCAACCGTAACTTGGCGGCCACCGGGCTGGGTAATGGTGTGCTTCAGGAATCGGCTGCGATCGCGGTCGTACTTGGCAAACTCCTTGACGATATCCGGACAGACGTAGCAGTACTCCTCCTTGATCTCCTGGGCCGTCTTGAGGGACGAATCGGGCTCGCCGCGGTCACGGAGAAGCGACTGGACAAAGTAGGTGATATCGCGACCGGCAATAGGGATCGACTTGATGGACGAGCCGATAACGTAACCTTCGGCGACCGGGATAACGTGTGTCACACCATCACCCGAATCAATGACAGTACCGGTCAAGGATCTGTCCTGGACCTTGGATGATGTCCAGGAAGCCGCAAGGGCCAGAACGGCCTGGACGGCAATGTAGAGACCGGCGCAGTTGAAGGATTCGAAGAAGATCTCGGCGGTGTTTTCGCGGTTCTCGGGAGGGTTGAGAGGCTGAATCGACGTGTCAGTGCTGCAGAGGTACTGATGTGGCCTGGAAATGGTAGTCTTACGGGCTCAGTGAGGAGGAAGTGGTGGTCCTCAGGCTCTACTCTCAGATACTTGAAGATGGAGTTGGACCAGAACCTTTCCATGTGATCCTAAGCTCCAGTTAGCTCTAGGTATTTGTGACATGCCATCTAGCAGCCTGAACGCACCCAGTTCTCGATCTGTCCGTGTCTGATGGGATAGTGCAACCCGTAGCCTAACACCGTCAGCACCCATTTCCATTGAGGCGGTGTAGACCAACGTACCAGGTCCATTGGCGGCCGCTACGGCCTCGTCGCCGATAAAGTAGTCGAGGTCTTCGGTTCCGCGCTTTGCTGAGAGATGGCCACCTGGACCAGCGCCGCCGGTGAGGAAGGATGGTTTGTTGGCTACGGCGGGGCGGCCAGAGCCCGAGCCGCCGGTGCCTGCCGAGGGGCTTTTGGTCGCGATGGCCGTCGGGAATACGAACGAGGGGGAATCATTGCCGGCGAAACCTGCAGACGACGAAGAGCTTGGTCAATCGGTGGTCATGGATATCTTGGGATGTCGGAGTCGCGAACCTAGCTTGGAGAACCCCGTGCCGCTGGTTAGGGGCTGTTAGCGATGACGGCCCCGGAGCTGTTAAGGAGCGGGCGGGGTGGAGACGGGACACTTGGATGCACGTACTTGTCCATGACAACGGCGGGGGTTGTGTTGGCCATTGTTGCGGTGGTTTGCTGCTACGCGCAGCTCGTGATGATTACGGTTTGGTGAGGCAACGACTGCTGTTAGTTGGTGATGGATGAAGTGACGGGGCGGGAGCGTGGATGGGTAGTGGATAGGCCAGGCGGGAAATGGAGGTTGATGTCCAAGATTGTACGTGCCTGGCCGAGCTAGCTCTCCTTACTCGTCTGGCTGACAGCGCTGCGTGGTACTGTGGAGGTACCTGTGCGGCTGTGCGCCAAGACCGCGAGGTCCCCGTGAGGTACGGCGGTCCATTTTGTCAGTCGGGCATTGCCAACGACGGGACCTACGCCATAGCTGGATATGACGGAACCAAACACCTCGCTGCCACCTGCGCGCCACCCGAGCCCCCCGAAAACCGATGCCCCGGTCCCAAGCACCGGAGTTCGAAGCACACGGCCCGGGCCCGGACGATGATGGCTAGGAAAAAGTGGGGCCGATCGGGATCAAACTAGGTAACTGTAGCGACAAGGTCAGCCGGACAGACAGGCGGGGATGTGTCCTTTCGAGAAGGAAGGAGATACTGAGTGGAAAATCACCTCCAGCCAGATAGATTCACTTCACACCTGCCATTTCTGTCGAATTCATTTCAGCTTCATCTCGAAGCAAGTCCACTTTGCGGAGAAGCTGCACACACTCACAGCTTCTCACTTACCTAGTTATCACAACGAATCATCAACCTGCCTGTCCAGTGTCCACATTCCGTTTCGTCTCTCTCTCTGTCGTATTCTGTATTTTGCCACCTTTGCCTTCACGCATCTTCATCCCGCCCACCTACTGTATCCAAAGGGACTCTTCACCCCTCGGGCCAACCTGAGTGCATCATCCAGCTCATTGGGGATCGCTCCAATCTCAAATACCCCTCAAGACATTATCACTACCGAGCATTATTCGCAATCATTGTTTCAGCAGGTTGCTTCTACGAGGGACACCAAGTCCGGCCACCTTTTTCATCTCATCCACCCGTTGCTGTCTTCTTCAACTCTTCGTCCTTGCCTCGATAAGTCTTTTCGCCCGTCCTTGTCCCAAAGCACAAAAGTCACCCATGACATACCAAAACTGAGGACTCTATGTGCCCTCAGAATACAGACTCGCTTGAAAGACACAGGCTCGATTACCAGACAACTCAACCTCGCCAGATCACACGCTACTTCGACTATATCCTCGAGTCGTTCTATCACAGCTGCGCCCACGATGAGCAGCAAAAATGCCGAGCCCGGCCATGGTTCACCTGAATCAAATATTGACATGTCGGACAGCTCCTCGGAGTCAAAC
Source organism: Neurospora hispaniola (assembly GCF_033458365.1). Taxonomy (NCBI): domain Eukaryota; kingdom Fungi; phylum Ascomycota; class Sordariomycetes; order Sordariales; family Sordariaceae; genus Neurospora; species Neurospora hispaniola. The sequence goes on along the minus strand of NW_026944410.1, from coordinate 2,471,570 downwards.
TGGCCTGGTGATCATGAATACGGATTGGATGGTGGTGTCGAAAGGATATGGAAGCGTACGACGAAGCCAGTTGCGGCAATCTTTGTCCATGCAGGTGCAGGGTACCATAGCGTTACGAATGAAAAGGTTCACTTGGAAGCATGCAGCGAGTAAGTTGAGTCAAGAGTCATCAGGTGATCCCTTGCTGATACGGTTGTAACTAGAGCCTCCCGTGTCGCCATGAGGTTTCTGAAAGCCGGTGCTTCTGCCCCCGAGGCTGTCGAAGCTGCTATCAGGTGTTTGGAGGACAAAGAGATTACGAATGCCGGCTTCGGAAGTAATCTCAACATGGATGGAGTTGTCGAATGTGACGCAACTGTAGTCGACCATCTGGGGAGGAGTGGTGCTTGTGGCGCTGTTCCGGGTACGCCCTAACCGACGGTGCCACATATGAGCGGCCAGAAACGACATGCTGACACTGGTTGACACATGTAGGCATCAAAAACCCCATCTCGCTTGCCAAGTTGATTCTGGACAAAAGTAGTCAGCCTCTTTCCCTCCGAAGAGTACCGCCGAATATTCTCGTGGGCCTCGGAGCTAGGGACTTTGCCGAAGAACACGGGATGGCTACCGTACCAAACGAATACCTCATCTCCAAGAATGCAAAGGATCGTTTTCTCCGCTGGAAAGAGGACCTGAAAAAGGCGGAAGCAAGACATATTACTCAAAGTAGTAACTCCTCTCACATCTCACAAGTGTCTCTGAGAAACCTAGAGACACATCGCCCGTCGCCGACACCGAGTGACTACGAAAAAGCGGCGGAAACGCTAAACGCCTCGACTTTACTACGGGACCACTCGAGTGCGATTTTAACTGGGATATGGAACGAGGGCCAGCCCGACTCGCCATATGGTAGAGGGTCCCCTTTACTGGGGGAAAATGGATCACTTGGAAGTGCCCCTTCAGCAACACCTCGCCCACCTCAGAGAAGTCTTACCAACGGAAGCAAGCCAGTCGATCGAGCTGCCATGAATTACGTGTCAGGTGCTTTTCAGTCACGCGCCACTACTGGCAGCCCAGCCGCTACGAAGAGGGCAGTGGTACGTCACAGTCATAGTGAAGATATTGGCTACTTCCCGGCTACTGGGGAAACCCTGAGACGATCTCCGTCATTGTCAACTCATGATGGGTTTGTGAGCGCAAAGGAAGACCACAACCAGAGTCTAAACACCATGGAGAACCAATTGGAGGAACAGTTACTTTTGCCCGCCCAGATCAATGACCCGGTGTTTGCGAATGCACCGAAGCAAAAGGAGGACGAAGATCTAATAACTGACACCGTCGGCGCAATTGCCGTAGACCTAAAGGGGCGCATCGCCGCAGGTTCCTCTTCCGGCGGCATCGGCATAAAGCACCGCGGTCGCATCGGTCCTGCTGCTCTCGTCGGAATCGGAACGGCCGTGATCCCTGAGGATTCTGACGACCACACAGGCACATCGGTAGCCGCCGTCACCAGCGGTACAGGCGAGCACATGGCTACCTCGATCGCCTCGGCAAAATGTGCAGAGCGTCTGTTTGAAAGCAGCCGCCGCGGCTTTGGAGGACACAGCATATCGGAGCTAGATGAGCATGCGCTGCTAGAGGCCTTCATTCTGGACGATTTCATGGGCCATCCGGGCGTCAAGAACCAACCGTCGGCGGGTGCAATCGGAGTCATGACTGTCAAGAAAGATCGGACGGGGTACTACTTTTATTTTGCACACAACACCGATTCTTTTGCACTAGCTAGCATGGCATCAACGGAACGAGAGCCGAGTGTTGTGATGTCGAGGCTTGGAGAGATTGGGCCGGTGGCTCAGGGTGGACGCAGGATTCGGATTGATTGATCCAAGTTATTTGCTGGCGACTATTACTCTTAGAATTACTCGCTTAGTGGCTTCTCGTTTGGCTAAGGCTTCCACGTTCTGGCTTGGAATTGTCTTCAACGAATTCGGAGCTCGGCATAGAAGGCGTGGATTCAACGGCATTCATAGGCAGGCTTAGAGGGAACGGCGTTCATGAGCTGATGATACCCTACGTAATACCCTTTAGAACCGCGAGACTAAGTGGGAGAACCTCAAAAGAATGTTACGGAACCTGACTTACCCTATTCGATTTCCTTGAGCTTCTCTACAATAATATCATTTATCATACCCAATTTTTTCATGACTCTTGGCGTGGCAGAGTTTAGTGATTCATTAGTGCTCCTCCATCCCTCGTTTTTGCAGTCCACTGAATTAAATTGTTTACACGCCCAGCACATACCATTGCATGTACCACACGGCCCGTAAGGCGGCGCAAGTTGGACTTCTCATCAATAAAAGGCTTCGCTAATAATACTGCAATAACGGTGGCAGAAAGGATATCTTTCACCAACAAGGTGACTTCGTCACTTACGAGCTACAACTGCACTGCATAGCCTTCTTCTGCTGCGGCACATCCCCCGTCCACCTCTCCTCCTCCGCCTTATCACCCTGATAAACACCCTTCCCGGTCGGTCCATCTTCAAATTCCTTCCCCGTCCACGCATCCTCAAACGGATGCGTAGCCATATGCAACACCCTCTTGAGCACGTCCCGCTCGCCCTGCTTCTCCACGCGGCGAATCACCTCGTCCAGAATCCATCCCCTTGGGATAAAGTTAGGGTTAACCTTTTTCATCGCAGCAACACGCTCCTCCGAGTCAGCTGCGGAGGTGGACCAATCCTCCTCGATCCGTACCCGCCACTTATCCAACCACTCGCCCACGCGCTTGCGAGCCTTTTCTTTGTCGGTTCCCGGTCCAGGCACGTCTTCGACTTGAGAGAAAAAGACTTCAGCTGCCTTTTGGCGGGCTTCTTCGGTTTGTAGGTCGGCGGTCTTAAGCGTGCTGAGACGCCGGAAGAAGAGGTTGTAATCGAGCTCGAGGGCTTCCAGGGTATTGAGGAGGGAATCGAAGAGTGAGTCGAAATCGGATTCTTTGTACGTCTTGAGCCCGAGGCGCGCTGTGAACAGGCGCTTGAACTCGCCCATGAAGACGGCTTTGAACTCCTCGCCGGCCTGGGTGATGAGTTTGTGGGCGCGTTCCTCAATGGGTTTCGAAGCGGCTTCATCGTCGAAGTTGAGCCCATTGGTCACAAAGGATTCGGAGTCGACTTCAGGCCCGGCCCCAATCAGCTCGCCTAGTGCTTCGCCTAGTCGGACTAGGTTCCACCAGATGATGGTCGCTTGGTTGCGGTAGCTGTAGCGCAGCGCGAAGTCGTCGTGGTTGGGTGTGTAGTTGGGGTCGAAGTTGTCCATAAAGGCGAAGGGGCCGAAGTCGATGGACAGACCCAAGATGGAGGTATTGTCCGTGTTGAGCACACCGTTCATGAAGCCGTAGATCTGCCACTTGGCAACCGTCAGAGCGTTGCGCCGGATAATTTCGCGGTAGAGACGGTGGAAGCGGTTTTCTTCGGCTCCAGGGGGGCCTTCGATAGTTTCTCTGGCAATTCCCCGGGGAGGTTCGTCGCCAGGTGCACCCTCGGGATCGGCTAAACGACCAGGAAGCTTGTCCCACCCGCCGAAGACTTCCTCGCCGATGTAGGTGGCTAGTTGCCGGACGAGCTTGCGGTCGCCGCGCGCGCGGAGGATGTCGAAGTTGCCGAAGCGCAGCCAGCTCTGGGCCATGCGAACCACGATGGCGCCGGGCTCCATGGTCTCACGCCGTACGCGCGAGTGAGGGAGCAGGCTGATGGCTAGCGCGCGCGTGCTGGGGATACCGAGGGCGTGGAGGTTCTCGCTGACGATAAACTCGCGGATGCTGGAGCGTAGAACAGCCTTGCCGTCCGCAAAGCGGCTGTAAGGCGTCATGCCGGCCCCTTTGAGCTGAACCTCATACCGGACACCTGTTGCCGGGTTGGTTCCCTCAAACAGAGAGATGGCGCGCCCGTCACCGAGTTGTCCTGCCCATTGACCGAACTGAAAGCCTCCGTAACATTGAGCCCATGGGTAGCCAGGGCCAGAAAGCGTCTCTTCGTCCCATCCGATGATCTTGTTGCCTACTGCTACTTGGCGAAATTCTTCCGTGTCTGCTTCCGACAGTGCGAGACCTAGGTCGCGCATGGCAGCTGGAGAGACGGCGAGGAGCTCGGAATCTTGTTGCTTTTCGGGACGAACCCATGTGAAAATGGCATTCTTCACCTGGCGAGGACCAAGGTCATCGCGATCGGCCTTGTGGCTGTCAGCTGGCGTGGGGAAGGCGGCATCTGGTGGGAGAGAGGCAGTGAAGTGCCATGATTTGGGGAGGGCGGATAGTGTTGTGCCGTCGAATGAGAGGGGATGTGTCCCGTTCTCGATGGTGGTGCCGTTTGAGGCCATGATATGTTTGGTGGTACTGAAGAAGGCCGAGAAGGGCTGGTTGGCATATGGAATGCTTTTCAGATGCTGAGCGAGAGCAAGACAGCGGGCTGCGGGTTTCAATGAGCGCATCGAAGACAAGACAGCCCAGTCGTCTGGTGGGGGTTTTCACTAAGATAACTGGAGTAAGGAGTAATTGTTCTCGGCACTTCACTATGTTATTATACGATATTGACCTGGAGGTGGTTGCAGTGGCAATACGCTTTGTATATTCTTAGTTACCAGAAGTTTGGGGTAGTTCAACCTAGGGCAATTAGTCAGACAAGGTCTACCTAGGCTCCTATGTTATACTATGCAGTACACTAGTATGGATTAGAAACTCAGGCAAAAGTTTCCAAATACTTTTCAACTGCCAATTGTATGTTCCGTAGATGTGCTGCAAAAGCTCCGGGTGGCGGAAAATCGATCGATTTAACTCAACATCCAGCAAGAAAAGAACTCCAGCTTCAGTACACGCTGTTTTAAGGTACGTACCTGAATGCTTATTGTAGTGTAGTGTACGAATGACACCTGCCAAGGCTCCACCTAGATAGATAAGATAAGGATAGGTACCTGACTACTGAGAACGTTCTCTTACCTTTGCCTCTTGCCAATCCTGCCAATAACTATTGCTTTGCCTCTTCATCAGCTTTTTAGATGATGATTGATCCCTTGTATGGCTGCTCCCTTCCCATTTGGCCTATTATTCGGCTCGCCTCCTATGAAAACATCCTCCCGGCGCTCTCGGTATGGCGTCATAGTCGCGGCCAATCGTGCCCCGCACCCGTGGCTGTTACCTAGTGCGGGGTGGAGCTTTGTACCGGTACTTCGTCAGCTTATGTTTACTTTCTGCCCCTGAATCTCGGACTTGCAAACAACTCCTCGGGCAATACGAACAACCACAACTAGGAAAATGAAGCTATTCCCAAGTGTAGTAAATTTCCTCGAAATCCAGCAGATCAACACTTCCCGTACACAGCCAAGTTCATTACAAGATGAAGGACACTGGTGGTTCGAGACCCAGTGGATCTAACTATCCCGCATTGCTGCGTACACTAGAACTAGAACAGGTACCTTGCTGAATAATTGATGTTGTCGATGCACCAGCGGGAATAGCAACGGAGTTGTATAAATAGAACGACAACAACGTCGCACTTGGCGCCATTGCTCTTCACTTTTTATCCTCACGGCAATCCAATCCTTGTTGTTCTATATATATTCCCACTCTTGACCACACTTAGCAGCTTTACTGTTCTCCCCACCCCAACAATTGAACTTCATCCAAAATGAACTCTGCCACCTCCAACTTCGAGGTCGATGCCACCGGTGTCTCACCCAAGCAGATCCACAACCTCATCCCATCGCTCAAGCTCTCCGATGGCAATGAGATCCCCATGGTTCGTCCCTCTTATCTCTTCATCCTTTCTTCCTTCCCTCTCCTGCAAAACCACATACTAACAAAATCACTTACACCAAAAAAACAGCTCGGCTACGGCCTCGGCACAGCCAACTACAAATCCGGCGACTCCGCCGACACCATCTCCGAGCCTATTGTCAACGCCACCCTGACCGCTCTCAACGCCGGCTACACGCACCTGGACGGCGCCGAAGTCTACGGCAACGAAGTCGAGCTCGGCAGAGCCATTGCGCAATCCAAGCTGCCTCGCTCGTCCCTATACATCACCACCAAGACTATTGTCCGCGCCGGCGACACAGTCACCCAGTCTTTCAACCGCTCGCTCGAGAAGCTCGGACTTGATTACGTCGACCTGTACCTCTTGCACTCTCCTTTCTTCGCCAAGAACCCCGAGGAGCTCCAGGCGGCGTGGCGGGAAATGGAAAAGATCAAGGATAGCGGAATGGCCAAGTCCATTGGTGTTTCCAATTTCTTGATCTCGCATCTGCAGACCCTGTTTGACATTCCTGGAGGGTTGCAGTACCCGCCCGTCGTGAACCAGATTGAATACCATCCTTACCTTCAGCATGTGGTTGGGGGCGAGGATTTGGTCGCGTTTTGTCGAGAGAAGCACATTGCTATTGAAGCCTATTCGCCGCTGACGGCCATTACCAAGGCTCGCCCGGGCCCTGTCGACCCCATTTACACGCAGCTGGCCAAGAAGTACGGTGTCAGTGAGGCGGAGATTGCCTTCAGATGGTGTCTGGATCAGGGTATCGTGACGCTCACAACGAGCAGCAATGAGGAGAGGCTAAAGGGCTACCTGAAGAAGCTGCCCAGCTTCAAGTTGACACCCAAGGAGGTCGAAGATATTGCGTCAGCGGGAAAGGATAAGCATTATAGGGTGTGGTGGACTGAGGAATTCGCTGCAGACGACAGGCGTTAACCCATGGAATCTGGCCATGAATTATGGTTTTGGTCGGTAGACATGTTAATCACGCGCCATTATAGTTAATCTCAAGTTGTTGAATGATCCCTACTCTTGTGAATGTAGGAGTTGTTCGGTCGCCGGGGGGGGGGGGGGGGGGGGGGGAAGAACTATGCATGGGGTTTCCTTCAGAGCAACTCGATAAGCATATTGAAGTCATTCATTCAACCGTCTTACAGGTATGTATAAGTTATATAGACTCATTTATTCATTGGTCCGTAAGCTAAGCGAGCGACTATGAGACTCGTAACTATCATTGATACATGCCCAAGGCCGAGTAATCCATTGCAGGCCGTGCATTTAACTTCCATCCATGCTTCCGGTCGTTTCGTTTCCATTTTTAACCTAACACAAAAAAGAACTAGACAATCTTACTTCGGCCCCCCTTTGTTGAACTCTTCATCGTACCATTTTTCCATTATTCGAGTCAACCCTCCTCAGCAGACTTGAGCGCCAAAAGATAAACTCCGCACATTAGGGGAAAACGGGTCCGTCAGAGAAACGAACAACTAGAAAAGGTTGTGTGACTGCTCGTCATCACTAGATCGGGACAAGGCAGATTCATACTTCCTCCATTATGAGCCGCGTACCGGGTCGTCTTGATATTGCAAAATCCATAAGTGATGTTGTTTCCAAAGCGCTCGAAGGGGCAGTAGCCTCCCGAGCGTAGGATGTCGGGTGATTTGTTAAATTAGCTGCAGACGAAGATGTTGTGAAAACCGAATCTCATATGTTATAGGTAAACTTCCAGCTGAGAACCGATTGCGAAAATCCAGCGCAGAATCGAACGAACGACGTCCTTTGTACTCGCACATTGTCGCAACAAAAGGTAGTGTATACTTGAAACAAAAGAGGAAAATTGTCGTCCTCATGAGCGAGGGGTCTGTTGTGATACGGCATACCTTCAACGGTGATAAGTTCCATTGAAGCGAGGACCAGGAGCAACGCGGCCTCCCATGGCAGGGCCAACACCAGGGCCAGGACGAGTAGCAACAGCATGGTTGGTGCAGAGCATGCCGACGCGGGAGCCGAACTTCGATCCACGAAGAGAGACCATATGCTTCCGGATGTGAGCAGCAACGATCTCCCGGTGCTGAGGGTTGGCATGGGTCAGAATGTACTGGATGAGGTAGTTGCCGTACTGGTCGCTGGCGATATCGATCAACGGGATGCGTGGACGGTCGTGTCTGCCCTCGCAAACGCGATCCAGATAGCGACCCAAGAATTCTGGGCCTCCAATCTTGAGGCACTTCTCAACAACCTTTGAGGCGAACTGGTCCATGCTGTACTTAGCTGCATAGCGAATAACATGATCGATAGCACGGCTGCGGTCTGCGGGAGCACCATGCTCGCAGATATGCTGTATGCACCAGTTTCCAAATTGGCCATGGGCGACGATATCGATGTTGGCAAGGACTTCCTCGATGCAGGGACGCTGTGCATACATCATCAGTAAACATGCAGTAAAGGGGTTATGTGGAACATTAATAGATAATATACCTTGTCTTCTTCCAAACAGTTCTCAAAGATATTCTGGACAACAAGACTACCAGTCTCACCCAGTGCAACCTCATGCCACATGCCATGAAGAGCATCGTTGACGTACTTCATGATCTGCGGGGGAGATTCAGTCCATCTCAGCTCGAACAGCTTCTGCCACACGTGGCATGCGTAACGGTGAATAACCGTCTCCGGAATCCTGCGCAGAAGCTCGTGGACCATGATAGCCTTGTAATCTTCAGGGACAGAATCGAAGGCCTTCTGAACGACGTGGCAACCAAAGGGATCCATAGAAAGGTTGAGAGTATTGCCGCGGATTGCCTCAGCAATCTTGATGACTTGCTCAGGAGTGCCATGTTCGAAGCAGCGCTGTACGAGAAAGTTTCCGAACCGATTGACCATCAATGGATAGGCTTGCGCAACGATGGCTTCAACAATGTCATACTTTTGCTCGGGCGTTCCCACCTTAAGCTTCTGCTGAAGGAATATAGAAGCCTGTTGGTCATTGTTGCAAACAATCTTGTCGACGATATACTTCCAGTCGCAAGTGACGTTGCGGTCCAACAGCCTGCGATAGTTGAGAGGCTCCGTAGCCGGCAAATAGGTTTGTCCTTCGGAAGTCACAGTCTGTAAGGGGAGTTTGTCAGTCCAATCAATGATGAAATCTATTCCAACCGGACTTACCTCTGTCTTCCAAGGTGCTCCTGCAGCAGTAAACTCAGTAGCGTGCGGAGAGAGCGGTGATACAACCGGCGGCTGTTGATAGGCCGAATACATATTCATGCCTGCGCCCCCCGCCATGGCGTTGGGCGGGCCTCCTGGATAAGCAGGAGTAGTAGCTTCGTAATGGGCAGGCCCCATGTTGTACACGCTATAACCACCATAGGCACTGGAGGAGCCTAAGCGGTTATCGTATCTGTTGCCTCGACGACCCATGGGGCGGCTCATGTCGTGATCATTGTTGATACGCTCAGGTCGGTAAGTCTCCAGGGCCGATGGCATATAAGAAGGCTCGTATGCCTGGTTCGAGCCACGCATGTTCTGCCACGGTGTGGCCTGGGGACCGTCGACAATGGCGATAGGTCCGGGCGCAAAAGTCGGAGAATAGGAAGATTTGCTGTTGTTCCAAATGGCGCGAGAACGATTGAGGCCTGCAGCCGACATGTCTAACAAAGTATCTCCAGTATCGGGGCGCGCATTGTTGTGAGCCGCCCAGTTGTCGTTACGGCCGAATGGCATTTTGGCAGGGCATCCAAATGCTCCATTCGTGGCGGGTCGCGAGCCCGAGGGAGATACCGTCGCAACACTGGCAGCCTGAAAGTCGGGATCGACACTCAAGTCTGGCGTCGCGCATACACCGTCCTGGGTGACGTAGCGAGTCTGAGCCAGTTCTTGATCCAGCCGTGAGATTTTGGTCTGGGCCTGCGCAAGCTCTTGCTTCAAACGCAAAACCTCGTCGTTGGTGGGTTGACCGTCGCTGAGCGTGGCACTAGCAGGTCTAGTCGTAGATGCAGTTGTATGGAACCCATCCGTAGCGGGCGTGATGGGAAGAGAGCTGCACGACGACTGGTGATCAAGGACACGAGGGAATCTGACTTCTTCGTCCGACGGTTTGAAAGACTCGACGCTGCGTTGCTGCAGTGACATGACTTGTTGCTCGGAGATGGTGGCGTACAATTTGTCCATGGAGTAGGCGTCAACGGCGGCCATGGCCTCGTTCATCTTAACCTATGCTATGTGGTTAACGAATGTAGGCGCTGCTTCCTTGGATGTGGTTCACTACCTTTGTGTAGTTCCGATTCGCTATCTTGGACGTTTTAAGGGCGCTGATGGCGTGTTTTTGAGGGGACGGCTCGACGTCCTAGCAGAGACCGGGTCAGTGATTAAGGCCTGTGGATATGTATGAGTGGGTTTAAAGGCGCAACAGCTGCGAGATAGGTCAAGTGAATATGAAAGGAGTGACTGGGACAAAATACAGGTCCGATGGTTCGGTTGAAGAAAAGAATAAGGTTGTGAGCAAGCAGTGGCTGAATCTATGTTGCTGTGGGAGTGAGCGGGGCTGGTGAGTATCTGGCGGCCGCGTGTCGAGAGGTTTAGTACCGACAGCTGCCAGTCCGCTGTAATGATTTTCGTCCCGAGTGTGTTGCAGTTCGTCGCCGTCTGAGGGCCGGCAAGGTTCTGACGACCCGGCGGGAGGTGAGGGCAGCAATTTTCCAAGACCTGAAAAAAGAACCTGAAACATGCAACTGGATACGTAACATACACTAGAATACGTACCTGCTGCAAGTTGGGAGACATCAACTCATCGGGAAGCTTCGTGTTCTCGTCCTGAGACTGCGAGAAACTCCTGGAAGCCGAAGCACGGCGCTCGTTGGGAGAGCCGGTGGATGCTGCGACGGCAGACATGGTCGTCTGCTGAGGGCTGGGTGTTGAATGACCTAGCCTGGGGGGATTGGAGGGATGCTTTGGGTGCTGGTGTTTCACAATGGGAGGAGATGCTCAAGATGGTGATAGAGAAAAGCAGTAGATTTGGTTCCAATGGCGACGAAAGACACAGATAAATAGAAGCTTGGGGACGAGAGATGACCACAAACCGCTTTTGAGAAAACACGGTTGGTGATGGCACCGACAAGAAGATGCAGAAAGGGAAGAAGCCTTAGAGGTATGTGTTGATATAATGGGGAAAAGAGAAAGAGCTCCAAGAGCTGGTCTGGGACGGAAGAAAGAGTTTAATTGTGCCCGAGATACCCGTACTTTCAGCTACAGTTGCCCTGAACTTGGACCTTTTTGCAAGGCAACAGCAACAAACATCTTGGTGACGATGGACGCATCGGTCAAAATAGAGCTAGAGGTACCTAGGTACCTCTGGGTATGAGCCCGGGATGACCGAGACTCAAGTCGAAATGGTGGACCCTTGGCTCCCGAGGGAGGAAGGCACGACGGAACTGTGACCGGGACTGCCCAGGTGTCACTGCCCGGACACTCCAAGCGAAAAGGGGTTCACGATGCCTAGGTATGAGATAATCCGCAATCTCAATGATCGAAGCTCACTTGGGCAACCATCAGATGATCTGAAGAGTGAACGCACATCGGCTCGTCCATTCGATGATCGGAATCGAATATGATGAGTCGCTGGGGAAGTTGCGACCGGTCTTCCATCTAACGATCATCGGCGTTCGGCATCGTGCCTCCCGTTCTTGTAGCGGGATCCTTATCACCAAGCGGAAGTTATTCACTTGTCGCGGGGACGTCGGGCATGATGGTCAACCGAGCCAGCGATAAGACATCCTGCCGCGTTAAGGACCTTGCTGTCCGGCTGCCACTTCCCATACGATCAAGGGGTTTCTGGGTTAGGCGTCCGAGCCCCAATGACATATTCCGGGTCCATTAGGCGGTATTCATAGGTGTTCATGTCACCTGCCATCCGATGTGATCTACCATTCTGCGTCGGAATGAAAATGAGTAGAGTAGAGGTAGGTAGGGAAGCATCCAACATCTGGAAGCTTCAACAAGACAGCATCATCACCTAGCATCGTCGGCATCAACAGAGAGGAGTGGCGGGTCGGCTTCTCTCGTTCCGTAGGGCTGGGATGCCAAGGTCTTTGCAAAATGTGGCAGGTGTGATTAGCTTCCATTCCTATCGATCCATTTTTATTTTTGAAAAGGCTAGAAATGGAGCAGGAAGAGCCAACGCACCTTTTCACATCCTTCATGGCGTTCTTTGACATGGACGGCTTGTGCAAAGATCCTGGGTGATCCGACACTCGCTTGTTTTCACCCAAATGATCAAAGCTGTTCGTAAAGATGGACAATGGCGAAGGGTCATATCCTACCTCTAGCCCATCCGCGCTATGGAATCAAGATACAGTATCTTCAGCTTATCAACAGGCGCTTCTTTGTTCGATGCATAACAAGACTTGTGTAGACGCATGGGAGGACAGTCCGGAGATGAACCTTTGTCAAAGCTGGTAACCACAAACCTGCCTGTCAAACCAGGCAACGATTCAACAGCATTTGAAGGAACAAGTGCCGCGGGCGTCGCTAACCATATGTACAGTCATGGGCAGCACCTCGTCACGTGGAGACTGTTATGGCATCAAGTACTGAGCGGAAAAATGGATGTCGAAATGGACCAACTGCCGGAGGAACGCCAGGTATTCGGGGTATATGATTCTAGTCCGCCCACTATATGATACATGTACACGTCGTGTAGTTCTGTTTTCGGGACGTCGTTTCTTATTTCTTCTTCTTCGCATCTGTCGCAGAATATGAACGTTAGAGATTTGAACCGTGAGCAAGAGGTGCAGACGGAACCCACCGGCCGCCGAGGGTGCCGTTCTCTTCTTCTTGGGCGCTCCCTTGTCGCGGGCTCTCAGACTGTAAGGTATGGTTAGATTGTGATGTTTGCAAGTAAACACTAGCAGGAATGAGAGAGACGAACGCTGCCAAGTGCTCCAAACGATCATCATCAACCTCATCGTCCACCTCGAGACCAAGAGTACCGAACTCCTTTTGAAGCTCGCGGATACCGACGTTCTTGCGGGGGTAGTAGGTCGCAAGTGCCGGGCCCTTGAGTCGCTGACGCAGGATCTTGTTACCGGTCCGGATGCCTTCGGGATTGAAAGTCGTCGAGAAGAGCTCGCAACGAGCCTAGGTATAACCTAGTTAGCGGACTGGTCTTTCCTCTCGTTCGGAACTGTTCCATACCTTCACAAGTTGCAGTAACCGCGCCCGTGGGACCGACATCTTGCCGTTACATGGAATTGCGGATTCGCGAAATCTAGAAACAGCAACATCAAGAGCCGCGACGTCGTTCAGAGATCTCCCGCTCCAGCCCGTCAAGCAATGCGCCACCAATCATAACCATTCATTGGTACAAAGAGTGGAGCACGGGTTGCAACCGTTGTTTTCGAGCCGCACTGTCCCCGGGCCGTCAGGCGCAAGCCCGCTGATGAAGCTGAGGTCGGCGCGTTCCAGGGCTGACAGGCGCTAAGAATGACAGCTACGGGTCATAACAGGGCAGCGGGCAGCAGTGCCCTGAGGTGATGTGGATCTGGGGTCGAACAGGGGGTTAGGGTTTCCACTACGCAATGGCCCGGGATTTCGTTTTCATCTTGAATCCGTTTTCGATTCTGCCTCTACAATTTCATCGCCGCATCAACGCGAGACCTGAGGCATTCGGATTGCTTGTAGGAAAGTACAATCTTGCTATGCCGAAACACGGACTCACCCCGGAGGAGGTATCAGAACCGCCCTCCAAGCGTGCGAAGTCAGACTCTGCACCATCCGCATCACAAGGCCCTACATTGGAGTCCGCAGCCTCCTTCCAAATTCCTTCTTTGCATGCCAATACCAAATGGACACTCGCTACCATCCAGAGAACGCGGCCACCGCTCCCCGACATTCTGGACCCGGCACTCAAAAAGGCGGCGCTCACACACCCTGGTAAAGCTAACAACGACCCTGTTGCAAGTTATGAGAGGCTGGAGTGGATTGGCGACGCTTATCTTGAGCTCATCGCCTCCTCCTTCATATACCAAACTTTCCCGACCTTGCCGGCTGGCAAAAGCGCACAACGTCGCGAGATGCTTATCCGCAACACCACACTAGGCGAATTCTCGGTCCATTACGGCTTGGACAAGATGGCCGATATCCCGGAAGAATTCAACATGGAGGGCAGAGTGGGCGGTACAAACGCAAGTCAAAAAGTCAGAGTTAAGATTCTCGGCGACCTTTTCGAAGCCTATGTGGGAGGCGTGATTCTTTCCGATCCTGCCAATGGGATTCAGCGTGCTTCAGACTGGCTCAAGGCCCTATGGGGTCCTCTTATGGCGGAGTACATCCGCGAGGAAGAGAAGAAGGCCAGGAAGCCGGAGCAAAAGCAGTCCGCAAGTGGCCAGGCACTCGACCCAAAGACAGTACTCGAAGCTACCATTGGAGCCAGGGGTGTCAAGATCGAGTATAAAGATCTCCCTTCCAAAAACCTCAAGGACAGGGGAACTAAGCTGCCTCTTTTCGCTATTGGCTGTTTTATGACAGGCTGGGGAGAGACCAACCTGCAACTTGGGCACGGAAGTGCTTTGAGCAAGAAGGAGGCTGGTCAGAAAGCGGCTCAAATGGCCCTGGATAACAAGAAGCTGCTCAAGAAGTTTGCGGACAAGAAGGCGGAGATGAAGGCCGCGCGGGAAGCCCAGCTGCAGCAGGCAGGAGTGACGTTTCCCTTGAAGGATCAGCCTTCGGCACAGGAAACCACTGGCGACGTGTTGTAGCGACCAAGTACTGTTCGGTCTCATATGATCTTTAATACTTCGACACACCAACCATCACATGCCCACAGTCTCGTGGTTTATCTTGGGCATCGGCCATCAGAAGGACGCATAGCAGATGAATTAGGCCATTCATTACTACGGGCAAACGACCCGGGTTCAAGGGAGGACCGGGGACAGTTTCGTTTGCACATGTGAAGAGAAACCACAACCAACAAGCTGTGGACAAAGTCGATGATGAACCATCTTGTTCATCCACAGGTCAGCACCTCCTTTCATAGTTAGTAGAGATATCCATCAGGCATCTTTGGAATGTTATACCCCTACCTGGAGTGTTCGTTACTTTCAAAAATCTGGCGGCTTATCTTGACTTCAGGTCTCATAAACCACTATGCTTTGACAACCAAGACTCTAAGGACAAGGAAAGACATAAAAGATGGGGTCCTCAAGTTTCTGTACGGTGATCATGAAGCGCTCGACCAATCATTAACAACTTCTTGGTGTATCCCAAGTGCGCTTACTGCGGCCGAGCTATCAAGCCGGCTCCGTCCAGGGGAGACCCGATCCCACCTCGCCTACTCCGGGGTGCGCCGAAAAGATGGGGAAGTGGAGATCCGATCAGGCCTTAACGAGTTGCGTGCCGAGGCATCCCAAATAGCGGAGAGCTGTACCACCTGCCCATGAAACATCGCCCAATCGACATCAATGACAAGCACCTGTAGTTGCGTTCGCACAACAACAGCAGACTCCCACTTACAACTAACACGATGTAATCCAACCCAGTCCAACCCCCACTTTCGCCCACCCGAACGACCTTTCTTTTATGGTGTCGGCATCCTTCTTTCTGAGGCATAGACATTACGGTATTGCTCCGAGCTTCAACAGTCCAGCTCGCAATCAAAGTTTCAGCGGCCCGCCGATTGCGATTCCCGACCGGTGTGAGCCAGTCTCCAAAGATCAATCCATCAACAGAACCCCTTTGTCACGCTTCACGAATCGACGTTTTTATACCCCCCAACGACCCCATCGACGCGCTTTACGACTACAATCTGCTTTGCCACTGCAATTTCCAGCCATATACCCAACGATAGACATACCATACTAAGCGCGATCGTAATAGCATTTACCACCACATACCATTGTTATCATATCTGTCCCAGCTACACAATTAATAATTTGATCTATTGGCCACGCTTCATATACCATAAAAATGGCAGACTCGATAGGTACGCTCGTTTCGGCATCAGCTTATACCCACCCTATGTAACTTTAACATGCTGGAGGCAAACACTCAGCTAACGTTTCCTCCTTTTCCTTCAGACCGGGTGTTTGTTCATGCCCTCAACACCGTCAAAAAGATTCCCAAAACGGGCGCTGCCCGCCCACCTCCCGGTGACCGCATGCGACTCTATGGGCTTTACAAGCAAGCCATGGAAGGCGACGTTGACGGGGTGATGGAGCGGCCCAGCGCCGCGACAGCCTACGGGGCTGCGCCCGAAGACATTGCGCGCGAGCAGGACAAGTGGGACGCGTGGAACTCACAAAAAGGGCTGTCCCGCACCGAGGCTAAGCGGCGCTACGTCGAGGCGCTGATCGAGACGATGCATCGGTATGCCAACAATACGCCCAACGCGCTCGAACTGGTCGCCGAGCTCGAGTTTGTGTGGAATCAGGTCAAGAGTAATAGCCCCAGCGAGCAGTCGCTTGCTGGTGGTGGGCTTCAGCAGCAGCAGCAACAACAACAACAACATCAACCGTATAATAATGGAGGAAACGGAGGCAGTTATGGGTATGGCAGTGTTGGTCCATACGGCCAAAGCCCAGGAGCTGGTGTGAGAAGGTTTCAGCACCCGCTGAGCGGGACAGAAGGGGGCTTGAGGGTGTTGAGCCCCATGAGTGAGGAAGACGAGTCGGAGAGAAGGATGAGGGAGGAGGCAGAACAGGAACTCTTTGGGGCCGATGAGTTTCCGGGCGAGTATGCAAAGCGTAACGACAAACGAACCAAGAGGATGGAGAGAGCGATCGTGAGGCTGTCGGCCGAGATCGCGGCGCTGAGGGAGCAAATTTCGTCGGGAAGGGAGTGGAAGACGCGCAAGGAAAAGAGCTTCACTAACTGGATTGGATGGTGGTTTTGGGTGCTCGTGAAACACTTTATCATTGACCTGTTCATCCTGGTGGTGCTGCTGCTCTGGATGCGCAAGAGAAAGGACAGGAGGCTGGAGGATTATGTGAGAGGAACATTGAAGCTGGCGAGGGAATATGCAAGGTTGGTCTTACCATCCCGGTGAAGTCTATTAAGCAGTACAAGAGCGGGATGTGGAGCAGTACTACTATCCACCGCGAAGACGAAGAAGATAACAAAGACGGGACGTATGGTTGCACATTGTTTGGCTCGCACATGAACCCGCACATACCTTACCTACATGGCATTGGGCAAAAGGATCTCCAAGGCGTCATAACTTGATGCATTTTCACTGGCGCATCGTTGCCTCGTTGGCCTTTGGATAAGCAAGCTCGAGGGTGGCATAAGTTGATGTTGTACTTATCAAATTTTTCATGTTTGCGCTCAAAGACATATTGAGATTTAAGATTTCACACACACAAAATCTTCGTAACAACTTCAAGATGCTGTAATCGGAGTTGTATATTGACGGTAAAATGGAATGGCTGATGTGGGTTATGACTAGCACGTAAGTCCGTCAATTGTCTCCTTCAGGTAAACTTGCCAGGATATTGAAGTTATTATTGGCTATCTCAAAACAAAACGTAAAATCTTTCAACGTCCGAGGACACTCATCTCATCAGCACAAAATCACCAGGAGATATGGTGACTACCGCAACATGTGAATTCTTCACATCAGCTCATATCGGCAGGTCAATGCACAGACCAGAACAACTTTGATACAATTTTGATCTCATCGTATGTTTTGACAAGTGTCAAAAGCAATCCTCTTCTAAGCTACAAGGACAGTTGCTAACGACATTCTCGCCGTCAGGAAACCCCATTACTATACCTGAACTCAACCAAAGCGTTCTTTTTGGAAAAGAAAAAAAAAAAAAAAAAAAAAAAAAAAACTCAGTCAAAAGAGGTATCGCGAAAGGCACATTCCTTTGGGCACAGTTCTCTGTCCCTGTGCCTATATCAAGCAGTCATAATGTCCTCACACTCGAATCATCGACCGGGTGCCCATTCCACCGGCGGCGGACAGCATCAACCTCAACCCCCGACACTCCGACCCTCTCAACAAATTCCGCCTCTCACCAACGTGGCACCGAGCATGTTTGTCCCTCTCAGAAAAGACGACGTCGAACCACCATCCGAAGACGATGAGCCAAGCCAGCGGATCGCACGCTTGAAGCGCATTATCGAGACCATCGATTACCACACCGCCGCCGTCAAGGAGAACTACATATGGATGTTTGAGCGGGAGATGCGTCGGTTCTCTCTTGACGCGGCCGAGCGTGAGGAAGAGTTTAAGCTTCGCGATCTGCACCCGCCTGGCCCAGCAGAGACGGAAATCGACGCCGTGTTTGCCAGCATGGAGAGGCCAGCTCCCGAAGGGATTGACTACAACGACCCCAACAACCCGTTCAATGTCAAGCATCTACCGGAGCTCAACCCGCAGGAGTTCATGCCACGCGATGTCTCGCTGAGGGAGAAGGCCATGATGGATATCCTGACGGTGGTGGAAGCGGGGAAGAATGAGATCGAGGCGTACCAGAATCACATGAAGGGCTTGAGGAGCACCTACGTCGAACTGCTGGGGAAGGAGCAGGAGATGCTGCGACAGGCGGCGTTGAGGCCGGAGGAACGGACTCGGGTTCAAGATGCACCCATGGGCTGATGACTAGATATATCATCACCACATGCTGCCTGCCATCAGAGTTTCGACATGGGTACGAGCTCGTGAGAGGGGTTGAGCAGCAGCCGTGAAGCTAGAGTTCGGTCCCAGATAGTCGCCAAATGAACATGGAGCAGATCAACTACACTTCTACTTCAAACCGTGCTTTTAAGCAAGGTCATTTTGGTTGTGATGAGATGTGGCAACCGGCGGTAAGAATCACTGCTCAAAGACGCCCTCGAAAGGGACATCTAGCGTGTATCCATAAACGGAGCCAAAGAAAATCTATCTAGGACACATGATAGAGGGGAACACTCGTAGAGCGTGCAAAAGCCATACCCGAAAGCGTGGACAGTTTGCGAACCAATATCCCCCTACAATAAGTGGCCATGGTACAATAATGAGGGAAAGAGATCAAAAAAAGAGGAAGCGCGGCAGCTGGCCGAGCTTTTAAAGGAGTTTTGAGATCTCCGAGAGTGGGCTTACAAATTAAGCATCATGATTGGTCGAAGCTCTCTTTACTCCGCTATGTAGCCGGCAGCTGGTGGGGTCCAGCTCCTCACTTCTTGCCGGGGCGGCAGGGTGGAACCTGAGCCCACTGCAATACCGACCACTGGACTGGCAGAGTGGCAGGTCCGGGTCTAGTGTACTGTCGTCCAACTCACAGCACAGACCAGACGACCTGCCCACTGTCATTGCCGACCCGACATAACATACAAGCAGGCGCTTGCTGGCTGCAGGCATAGGTATTGCGATACATCCAACCTCTCGATACTATCTCGACCTCCAAGTCCCCCTCCGACCGCCGTCGAGACGACGACACACGATGTTGAGGTCGACATTGTCCCGTTCGGCTTGGCGGACTGGCAGGCATCAGGCGGCCAGGAACGCCAGCCGTGCCTTTTCGGCCACAGCTCAGAGACCCGCAGAGGTCGAGCTCACAATTGGTATGTCTCCATCCAGACCTCCACCCCATGACTAGCATACACCGTGTATGATCCCCGTACCCGTCGGCGCCGATACTGACTCGTGTCTCCCGCATCTCACAGATGGAAAGAAGGTCTCTATCGAGGGTGAGCACTCACAATGCGCTGCGTCGCAAGTCCTGGCTACGGAAAATGGGGATGAGGGGGGGCCCAAAAATACGGACATGGTCGTCGCTAATACTCGAGGAAACCACCAGCTGGATCGGCCTTGATCCAGGCTTGCGAAAAGGCTGGCGTTACCATTCCCAGGTATGCGGAAAACGGACCCTGAATCTCGGAACTGCCCGTAGAGGTTCTTGCTGACTGTTTTGCAGATACTGTTATCATGAGTACGTCACATGTGGCTCGCCCTGCTCTCCCAAATTGATCGCAGCTCCAGTCACTCCAGCAGGCGTCAGCCCTACGAAGATCGACTGACAAATGTTGTAACTTTCCAGGAAGCTCATGATTGCGGGCAACTGCCGCATGTGCTTGGTCGAAGTCGAAAAGGTCCCGAAGCCCGTCGCGTCGTGCGCATGGCCCGTCCAGCCTGGCATGGTCGTCAAGACCAACTCGCCCCTGACGCACAAGGCGCGCGAGGGTGTGATGGAATTCCTGCTCGCAAACCACCCATTGGACTGCCCTATCTGCGACCAGGGTGGTGAGTGCGATCTCCAGGACCAGTCGATGCGCTACGGCGGCGACCGTGGTCGGTTCCACGAAGTCGGCGGGAAGCGAGCGGTGGAGGACAAGAACATGGGTCCCCTCATCAAGACCTCCATGAACAGGTGTATTCAGTGCACGAGATGTGTGCGATTCGCGAACGATATTGCCGGCGCCCCGGAGCTGGGTTCGACCGGCCGTGGCAACGACCTGCAGATTGGTACCTACTTGGAGAAGAACCTCGACTCTGAGCTTTCTGGTAACGTCATCGATCTCTGTCCTGTCGGTGCTCTGACCTCGAAGCCGTATGCTTTCCGTGCGCGCCCTTGGGAGCTGAAGAAGACGGAATCGATTGACGTTCTGGACGGCCTGGGCTCTAACATTCGCGTCGACACTCGTGGCTTGGAGGTTATGCGCATTCTTCCTCGCCTCAACGACGAGGTTAACGAGGAGTGGATTAACGACAAGACTCGCTTTGCCTGCGACGGTCTCAAGACCCAGCGTCTTACCATCCCCCTAGTCCGAAGAGAAGGAAAGTTCGAGCCGGCGTCATGGGACCAGGCTTTGACCGAAATTGCACACGCTTACCAAACGCTGAACCCCCAGGGCAATGAGTTCAAGGCTATTGCTGGTCAGCTCACCGAGGTTGAGTCATTGGTTGCCATGAAGGATCTTGCCAACAGGCTCGGATCGGAGAACCTTGCGCTGGATATGCCCTCGGGCCACAAACCTCTTGCTCATGGTGTTGATGTCCGCTCCAACTATATCTTCAACTCCAGCATCGTCGGTATCGAATCTGCTGATGTTATCTTGCTAGTTGGTACTAACCCGAGACATGAGGCCGCTGTACTCAATGCTAGAATCCGTAAGCAATGGCTGCGCTCTGATCTCGAGATTGGCGTTGTTGGCCAGACCTGGGATTCGACCTTTGAGTTTGAGCACCTAGGTACCGACCACGCTGCTCTTCAGAAGGCGCTTGAGGGTGACTTTGGCAAGAAGCTCCAGTCGGCCAAGAACCCCATGATCATTGTGGGCTCCGGCGTCACCGACCACGGCGACGCTAATGCCTTCTATGAGACCGTTGGAAAGTTCGTCGACAGCAACGCTTCTAACTTCCTTACTGAGGAGTGGAACGGCTACAACGTCCTGCAGCGCGCTGCCTCCAGAGTCGGCGCCTTCGAGGTTGGCTTCACTGTGCCTTCCGCCGAGATTGCCGAGACAAAGCCCAAGTTCGTCTGGCTCCTTGGCGCCGATGAGTTCAACGAGGCCGACATCCCCAAGGACGCCTTCATTGTCTACCAAGGTCACCACGGTGACCGGGGCGCCCAGATCGCCGATATCGTTCTCCCTGGCGCTGCCTACACCGAGAAGGCTGGTACCTACGTCAACACCGAGGGCCGTGTGCAGATGACCCGCGCTGCCACCGGCCTTCCCGGTGCCGCCCGTACGGACTGGAAGATTCTCCGCGCTGTGAGCGAGTACCTCGGCGTCCGCCTTCCCTATGACGATGTCGCTCAACTTCGGGATCGCATGGTCGAGATTAGCCCTGCTCTGTCATCTTATGATATCATTGAGCCTCCCTCGCTGCAGCAGCTCAGCAAGGTGCAGCTGGTCGAGCAGAACCAGGGCGCCACCGCAACCAACGAGCCCCTCAAGAAGGTTATCGAGAACTTCTACTTTACTGACGCCATTTCCAGAAGGTTCGTTCTCTTTTGTTACGCTGTCGACATCTCCACTTCCATCAGATCATAACGCAGTATCCACTAACCGTCCACAATTCACAGCTCCCCAACCATGGCCCGTTGCTCAGCCGCCAAGGAGACGGGTGATCCCCGAACCAACTTCATGGCTCCCGGCATGGAGGAGGATAGACCTATGGGTCAGATCGCCTATGGTGCATAGATAAGCATCAGAGATCAAGCGTAGGGAAAAGCAAGGCAAAGGTAAGGGGGGCGTATAATGAACAAGACAACGGACAGACAGATACAGCCAAACCAACAGACACTGGATCACAGTACAGTGCAGGACATATAAGGATGAAAAAAAGAGAGGAAGGAGGGACTTCCGTCTTTCCTTGCTTTCTCTTTTCAACTTGTTCTTACCGCATGCATCCCAGTTGCTGCAAATTGTTTTTTTTGAAGAACGATAAGAGACATATAGAGTTTTGTTCTTGCTCTTTGATTAATTTTTGTCGTAGCTTTGTGTTTATTGTGCATGTATATATTGAAGGGATGATGGTGTGGACGTTGTGAAGAGAGGTGTCGATGCTTACAGTCAGGCCTAGAGTAGCAGGGTTGTATGCCATGTTACTTATATGGCTGGTCTGTTCAGTCATCTCTTATGGCGTGCCACGAGGGCTTGAGAAATCAATTCCTGGGATGTTCAAGCAACTGCATAATAATCCCACGAAGTATATTTCGTTCACAACCCATCCATGGATGACAATTCCATTCAATCGTAGCCGTTAGGGTCAATCTCATTCAACGAACTACGGTTGTACCTAGCTTTACTGTCGAATCGATTCATCGCCTATCGAATATGTTGCTGTGGATGCTCTTGCCGTTGCAAATAGTTCCATGGACCAGTCTCCCAGCAAAGTCATCGGCAGAATGATTGTATAGTTACTGGAACATCCCAGGGATCATTTCCCGAGATCCCCGTGACGCGTTATGGACTTCTTGCTCAGTAAATTGTGACCGACGTCTACTCCATACTGAAGCTATGTTCGGTAACACTAAAGGGGATTACTAGGCTAAATCAACATCAAACAACGTGAGATACACGACCAGAAAGTCAAATCTTTGTGCGCCAAAACATGCTGGATGTATCCCATGAAGCCATGTATAGCGGCCGCCCAGTAAGCATTGCGATCTGCTCAATAAGATCGTTGCCCGCCAGTGGACCGCCACATCTACGTAAGAACCTTCCAAATCTGGATTTGCCAGATCATGACTTGGGGGATACTAACGGAGAAACGAGCAGGAACCCCACAGAGAGCATTGCCATCTGCTCATTGATATATATGCAAGTAATGAAACCGCTGCCAAAACCACGACTCTATACCATGCTATGCACTCCGTCCTCACACTCTAGCACCATCTTACGCATCATCTTGCCCCTGATGAGGGACGAGCTCATCATGTGGCTCGGGTACTTCACTTGGTTTGAGAAAAAGAAATGACGTCTAATCATGGAAATGCGACCAATCTTGATATGTGCTGCCGCGCACATCTTGGGGGGAAAGCCGTCATGAGCGGAAACTGACTAGGCTCCCATCTTCTGTGGCTGGTCTCGCTGATGCTCTTGCTCCTCGTCCTCAGGTGGGAGGGGAGGGAATTCACGATCGATCATGACCTCGGAAGTGACGAGGTTCGCGGCTGCAGCTTGTTGTTGCTTCTTCTCCCAGGGCTTCTGGGGAGCTTGCATCTTTCCAATAGGAGAAATACCCTAAAGGAGAATGAGAGGCAGAGTTAGTGTTTGTTCAACGTTTCATTCTTTTCCCATCAGTTTTGAAGTCTTTTACTTCCAGCTCTTCATAGTTTCCAACGAAGGAAGAAGTACTATTTGAGAGGGGAAAGGCGCACGATATATAAGTGAAAGTGGAAAACTCACAGGCTGCCTAACAACCGTATTAGGAATCTCCTTAATGCCAGGGACCGGCGTCCCATTCGTGATGAGCTCAATGATGGCGTTGAAACGCTCCGGGTAAGGAGCATTACCATTGGTTCCCCTTTCAGCACCATCGGCGTCACCATCATCGGCCTTTTTGAGTAAATCCACCTTGGGAGCCTGGACTTGCCAAGCGGGTAGATCGTCATCTGATGCTGAGACTGGGGTAGTGCCCATGAGCTGCTGGATCTCGGCGAGCTTGTCAACTAGCTGGGCGTCGACTGGCGAATTGGGAATTTGTGAGTGGGAGGGTGTCGAAGGAGATGACGAAGGGAGAAGATAGTTCTCGTAGGCGGACCGGTCGATGTCGATACTGAAGCGGGACTTGTACCACCAGACGCGGGCTTGGAGAGAGATGCCAAGAGCCTTTTGGCGCTCGAACCCGTTTGAGAGAGGGCCCAACATGGCTACCAGCCCTTGCTGCGATGATGATGATGGTAGCGGTCAGTCTTTGGGGTTGAAAATTGTCACATGGTGAGCGGTACCGAGTGAGGACTGTTTGTGATGAGAGAGAGATTCACAGGTGAGGCCTGAGTGAGGCGCCCCCTCACATGGTCACCGCGAGTTGACTCACAAGAAAGGAACGGTCCTTGATCCAAGGGTAGGCATCAAACTTCTTGAAGGCGGCGACGTCATTGCCGCCCGTTGACGGTTGTTGTGTAGGAATCTCCATTTCGTGGTTGTGGAAAGTGAGGGGCTGGCGTAGAGATCCCGCGTGCCCGTTCGATGAAGCCTACGCTTCAGAAGGAGGATGTCACCTTCACTGGAATGAGGTCCACGAGGTGATGTATCCAAGCCGGAAAGGAAGCTTGTGCAGCGGACCAGCAGCTGCAATAGCTACAAATGGAGCTTTTCTGAAAAGACGAGAATAACACTTCTCGGTGTATCACATGTGAGTTTCCGGGGTGGGATGACGGAACGAGGTTCAAGTTGTTCGGGATGTTGTAGTCGTTCTGAGGCAAGGGCGGGAAGTGAGGTCCACTAATAAGAGAACCCTGCCGTCCCAGCCTGCGCCTGAGGATGGCCAGGTAAAGGAAAGGTCCAGGCTCACCGGGCAACGAGCACGGACCCGATCTTGAGATCCCGTTCCTACCTCTACACTACACGCCACAGGGAGGCACGTTGAGAGCAACGACCAAACACTGCGCACCCCTGAAATGCGGCCGTGATACAGCGGAATGGCCACTGAGATCTCAGGGACGAACGTGCACTGCTATATGTATGTAGGTACACACAGGGCATTGCTCCGTTACTAGGTTTCATGTTGCTTCCCTTCGCCTTTCCTTCTCGTACAAACACCCACCCGACATCTTTTCCAAATCAAAACGGAATTGCTCTTTACACGGTGGACCGATATAATACCTCTAGATCATAGCCAAGTTTCAACTTCTCCCATCCCCATCAGCGTCCGGCACTGCGTTACCTTTTCTCCAGGGGCAATCCACGCCAATACGCCCACCGACTCAGACGTGCCAGACTCGACTGCACACTGCGATCGTCACCACAACCTAATCTTGTACACTAGGTACTTGGCACTTGAGCGCTGACAGCGACGGAGCGACAGCGCACCGTATCTCGCACTGGCCCGACCCCAGCGAGTGGACGACTGAACCCATCAACACCCACATTTATCACCGTCGCCAAAGACGCCTCACATCGACCCTCCACCACGTACTTTTATCTCTTGCTACATCGCTCCGTCTTCGGGAAGGAGTGGTCTTCAGCCTCAAAAGCCATGCGTCGTGCTGCCGTCAAAGCTCTACGGACGAGCTACCAGTGCACCTGCCGGGGCCTACGAGTTAGCCGTAGGGGATCACCTCTCCCCCTGCTGCAGTCCTCAAAGGCAGCCAGTTCCGGTTCCCCCACAGCTCATTACAATCCCCGTCTCGGCACGGCTACCGCAAGATACCTGTCGTCTACCGGCGCGCGCGACTCTTCAGGTACGCATCATCATTCGAATGCTCGCCCCGAGCCCCTTCGTTCATCCATGTACGTCCGCGGCGCTTTCGTCACCCTGCTTTCAGGGCTTGTCGCCTACGGTGCCTGGTACAACTCCGGCGACAGCAATAGCGAGTCTCCGATAGCCTCGACGACTAGCGCAACCACCACCGCTACGGGCGCTGTCCCGACCCGGTCTGTCCTGGTGATCGGAGCCGACGAGTTACACACGGGTACCTTTGTGGGAGACGGCCCTATTTCCAAGACCACAAGCGATAACGAAAGAGTAGTCGAGATGTTGTCCCCCGAGCAAGCGACCCGGAAGCTACGCCAGTACGAGCAGTCGGTCTACGTTAACCGTGGTCAGGGTGTGGTTCGTTACGATGTGGCCCAGCTGCCCTCTAACGATCCGATCGAGGATGACCATGCCGAAAAGATTGTCGAGGTGCCCAACAAGGCTCCGAGCAGTGATCCGAGCGATTGGATGTTTTGGGGCGTTTTCGATGGCCATTCGTAAGTGACTCTCCCACGCGGACTATATATATATGTATATATATACATTTTTGATATAGTCAGTGCTTGTTGAGCGACGACTAACAACATTCCATACAGAGGCTGGACCACATCGGCCAAACTACGCCAGGCACTCATCAGTTTCGTTGCTCGCGAACTCAACGAGACCTACAAGTCTTCTCCGGATCTTATCCCGTCTGCCGCCGCGGTTGAGTCTGCCATAAAAACCGGATTTACGCGACTGGATGACGAGATTGTGCATCAGAGCGTACAAAGGGTTCTGAAGTCCAACAACCGGCTCGTTGCTGCCGAACATCTGGCCCCAGCCTTGTCAGGCTCGTGTGCTCTGCTCTCCTTCTACGACAGCAAGTCCAAGCTTCTCCGGGTTGCTTGCACTGGCGATTCGCGCGCAGTGTTGGGTCGCAGATCCGAATCTGGAAAGTGGACGGCAACTGCCCTATCAACCGACCAGACGGGTAGTAACCCGGACGAGGCTGCTCGCTTGCGCAAACTGCACCCGGGTGAAGAGCATGTGGTTCGTCACGGTCGCGTACTTGGCGGCCTTGAGCCGACACGCGCCTTCGGCGATGCGAGCTACAAATGGAGCCGCGAACTTTCAGAGAAGCTTCGGGAAAAGTTCTTTGGTAGGTCTGTTTCTCCCCTTCTCAAGACACCCCCATATGTCACCGCCGAGCCAGTCGTTACAACGACCAAGATCGAGCCTGAAAAGGGTGATTTTGTGGTCATGGCCACAGACGGCTTGTGGGAGATGTTGACCAACGAGGAGGTGGTTGGGCTGGTGGGCAAGTGGATCGAGAGCCAAGCTGGTAGCAGCTCCAAGTCGTCGGGTTTTTTCTCCTTCTTGCAAAAGGGTAGCAAGACAGCCCTGCCTGTCGAATCCAGCGAGTCGGAGAAGAATAGCGGCAATAAGACGCCCATTCGTCAGAGACAGTGGGGCGCTACCGGTACGGACCCGATGGAACGGTTTGTGGTTCAGGATAAGAATGTTGCTACACATCTTGTTCGCAACGCCCTCGGTGGGAAGAACCAGGAACAAGTGTCGGCCCTGTTGACGCTCCCTTCGCCCTTTTCGAGGAGATACCGTGATGATTTGACGGTCCAGGTTATCTTCTTTGGATACGACGGCCCGAAGACAGGCGAGATTGTTGTCAACAAGGAGGCGACGGCTGCGGCTCTGGCTGCCGCGGCGGCTGATGGTAACAAGACGGGGCCTGTGAAGCCTAAGCTGTAGGGCGACGATGGCATTTCCGGCTTTGTTGACCTGATATTGTTGTCCCTTTGATTCGAGCCTACCGAGTGGATTCGGGGCTCTGAGGGGTAGTTCTCGTCGTGGGCTTTGTGATTAGGTACTTTGGCGCATGTCGGATACTGTTTCTATTTGGGCAAGCAAAAGGAAGAGGGGGTGTTCAGGGCAACAGCGATCTCATGATGTTCAATAGATGCATTAGGCATGGCTTTTACGGCAGCGAAGCCATTTGGTATGAATTCACAGCACTTTAATCCCCAATTCTCATCACATCTTCAAGTCCCCGTATCTGTGTTTTCTCTCTCTCTTTGCCATCTTCTTACGAGCGTAGCCAGCTCAGCCGGAGGTTATCTCCAGCTGGGCTGTCATAACCCGATGCAGCTGCAGTGCATGGGCTACAGGTGTCGCTGCACAGGACATACAACCAACAGCCCTATGAATCTCTGTAATATGCATCCCAACGAAACCAACGACGCAGGATTTTGAGATGTTACACATTCGAGCAAGAAATGGTGCACAGCACATATCCAGTTGATTTGCACATGTTCATGTTCAGGACCCTTTCTGGTAAGCTACATGGCGTTTGTCGTGTTGCCTATGAGGTCTATGAGGCTATCTGCGAAGGTAGCACAGCAGCAGTAAGCCACAGTTGGGGGGGGTTCGACGGTGGAATGGAAAGTCCTGAACTAGATTGAGCTACCTAAAGTGGACCTTGTTATCTCATCTTGGATGCAGCCGACCAACAGCAGTTCACAGAGTCTCGAAAACTCCAAAGCCAACTCATAGACGTTGCTTCGTTGTGGATCTGATCTGTTCGGGCCTTTCTTCCCCTCCTTTTCGGGCATGAATGCGCTGTGGAGGGCTAGCTCAGGCTGGGTCGGTTTCTGTTCATTGACATGAGTAATGTGACAGTTGGGATGCCAGAGACTTGACAAGCTGACAACACCGCAGCCCCGAGCTTTGACAGGCAACCCGAACCGGAACCGTTGGGGGTAATCCTAACTTGGCAAACCAGCCATATCTCGGGATAATCTTTGTTGCTCTTTACTGGATTATGAATGGTTCTAGAACCGATCGCCGGTAAGGACAAGAAAGAGACACACACAAACTACGACGATCTGATAAAATCGAAACAAACGTTCAGTCCATTTTCGAGAGTTTGAGAGCTGCGCATACGGGGATTCCAACTGATCTCGGGGTCGCAGAGCAGGGCTAATTGGAGTAGCTACATGCGCTACAAGTAGGTAGATTAGCCTGATGACGTCACACATTATGTAGCTATCCTCACAGCTCAAGAAACAACCGCCAAGGAACAAAACACCAATGACACTATCGAGTCCTTGCTAGCGTAGTGTACACCACTTTTCAGACCTTTTGGCTCTGAAACGGCATCACCACGGCTTTTTAGTCATTTTGTTTAATGTTTTCTGGTCTCAAATTACACAGGACATGCAAGATGCGATGCAGTACATAACACACTGGAAGTGGTCATGGTGGTCTATCTTTGGACGTCTGGACACTTGCATGTCAAGCTGTACCTACCTACCTACCAATGCACTGGAGGATAATGGTGGGGTTTCCTGCCGAACCACACAAGAACAGCATTCAACAATCCCCAAGGGGACTATGTATGGAATAGACGGGGATTAGGCCCAAAAAGAGAGAGACATCCAGTCCCACGACACTACAAGGTACTTATGCAATGTCAGGAATGTCTGTGCAAATCAAATGAATGCGGTGTGTGTACCCCTCACTGCTCGAGTCTTGTTCCTGCCTGCCTTGTCCTCTCCATCGGTCGGTTGCAGATGCCCCTCCATCGGCAGTACCTAGTGTACAGTAGAGGAGTGCCTACCTAGCAAGAGCTACACGCCGATGCAGTACCGGTGGTGGCATGGATCCCAGTACATCATCACATCGACCTTCATCCCGTCTGGCTGCGCATCAACAGTAAGTAGGTAGGTCCAGCCGACGTGGCCCTGATACCTACCGGGGCCTATTTGCACGCCCGTCTGGCATGACCCAAGTGCAAGTCCTGCTTCTCGTACCTACCTAGGTAGCATTGCCGCCGTGCATGTCGATAGTGGCAGATACGTTGTGCCCGCAGCGCAGAAATACCTGTTTCTCCATGACAGCTGTTAGTGCCAGCCTAACAAGTGGGTACCTAGCCCCAGCGTTAGTGTCCTGTCTACCATCGCGCTCACACGTTTCCACAAAGGTCCCGCCCCTCCAGGTCGTCACCGATCCTTTGCCGCTGAACAAGTTGCTCTCTTTTTTCTCGGCTACCCTATGGACCCATCTCTTGTTGGATTTCTTGATTTATTGATTCTTCCCAGTTTCCCTAGATTTTTCAAGTCTTTCTATTCGACTGTGTGTGGTTGCGCCCCTTCTAGATCCCGGGTCCCCGCTTGAGGGATCGACTGCGACTCAAAGCTCCCCCTCCCCTCCAAGACACTCGCCATCTGTACGCGCGCACCAACAAAAAGGACAAGAGGCCCAGAACCTCGTGTGTGTGCTGTACACGCCCTGTCGATCAGTTACTTTCAACGTTCCCCTTTTCTTCCCAATCGTTTCTTCCTCCCGGACCGCCGCCTGAGGTGGTTTCCGTTGCTGCCCAAGAACACTCGCTTCCCGACAAGTCTTCCCCCCTTGATATACCTTTTGCGAGAGCTTCCGCGCACTCGATAATTGCTGTGAACGTCTCGCCCCTGAACTTCTGAAAGCAACACTGGACAAGACGAGGTCGACAACATGCCCGTTTTCGACAACCATGAATACCTCACAGAGGAGGAAAAGAGGCTGAAGGAGGATCGAAACCGGACCAAGTACTGGAAGAAATGGGGTCCCTATGTGGCTGAAAGACAATGGGCGACTGGCAAGTCTTCTCAACGCCCGTCTCCGCTGGAGCTAATTACAGCTCGCCTATGTCAATGTCGTCTCGTCTGAACTAACAACTGTCCCTTCTTACAGTCCGAGAGGATTACAGCGCCGACGGTGATGCGTGGAGTCGTGAGTCTTTCATCCCGTGGTTGGCCTTGAACCCTGATGGCCAGACCCGCTGATATGTTGGCTGTAGACTTCCCGCACGAACACGCCCGATCTCGAACATACAGATGGGGAGAGGACGGTATTGCCGGCGTTTGCGACACACATGGCCTCCAGAACATTGCCTTTTCTTTCTGGAACGAAAAGGAGTAAGATAATTGTCCTTGAATATAAACAAGATAGTCTTGTTTGCTAACTGGCGCTTAGTGCCTTCCTCAAGGAACGCCTCTTTGGCTTGTCCAACCCACAGGGTAATCATGGAGAAAGTATCAAGGAGGCTCACTTCCACGTGGACAACACACCTGTGAGTTTCACACTCTTCCTGGACTCTCTGTTGAAATCGTACTCGTTGCTAACTGATTCTCTTCAAACAGACGGTAAGATTTCCCCGTCAACGGGGACATCACGGAAGCTTACAGTCTTGACTATAGCACTCGTACATGAAATATCTTTACAAGTATCCGCAAGCAGAGTTCCCCTATGAGGACCTGATCAAGGAAAACGCTCGACGAGGAAGGACGGACAAGGAATACCAGATTCTCGACACCGGCGTCTTCGAAGACAACCGTTACTGGGATATCTTCATTGAGACCGCCAAGGAAGATGACGATCCGGATGAGCTCCTGTTCCGTGTTACTGCCTGGAACAGGGGTCCGGACCCGGCTCCTCTACACATCATCCCTCAGATGTGGTTCCGCAACACCTGGGCTTGGGGCCGTGAGCCGGAAAGCACCAAGCCCTCGCTCCAGGCCGTTGGGGATAATCTGGTCAAGTCTCAGCACCACCAGCTGGGAGAACGCTATCTCCTGCTCTCTCCCTCGCCCGGTGTCGGTCCCAGCGGCGAAGATGTACACCCAAAGCTCATCTTCACCGAGAACGATACGAACACCGAGCTTCTCTACAAGGTCCCGAACAAACAGCCCTACGTCAAGGATGGCTTCCACAGATACATCGTCGACGGCGAGAAGGAGGCCGTCAACCCTGCTCAGACCGGTACCAAGAGCGCAGCGTGGTTCACCTTCAACGAGGCTGGTGGTGTGGCCCCGGGCGAGTGTGCAGGTAAGTACTTGGAGCAAGGCTGGTTACTGGCAAGCACTAACACTGAGTAGTTGTTCGTTTCCGTTTCTCCAAGAAGAACACCGATTACCTTGACGAAGAAGAGTTCGATGACCTCATGGACAAGAAGAAGGAGGAGGCCGACGATTTCTACTACCGCATCAGTCCCTTGCCGATGGCCGACGACCTTCGGAACATCCAGCGACAGGCCTTCGCGGGCATGATGTGGTGCAAGCAGCATTACCTCTTTATCTGGGATGAGTGGGCCAATGGCGACCCTGCTCAACCACCTCCGCCTCCTGAACGAAAGAATATCCGCAACCAGACCTGGAAACATCTGCACTGCGATGATATCCTCTCGATGCCAGACTCATGGGAGTATCCCTTCTTCGCTGCTTGGGACACCAGTTTCCACTGCATTACCCTGGCCATGATTGATCCCGAGTTTGCCAAGAAACAATTGGATCTCTTCACCAGGGAGTGGTACTGCCACCCCAACGGACAACTTCCTGCGTAAGTGGATTTAAGAGAGCCTGGCAAGACTTTAGGAAGCAAGCTAACAGCAACTAGATATGAATGGAACTTCAGTGATGTCAACCCACCCGTACATGCCTGGGCGACATTCCGTGTGTTCAAGATCGAACGCAAGTTGTACGGAAGGCAGGATCTGGACTTCCTTGAAAGAGTCTTCCAGAAACTGCTCATCAACTTCACCTGGTGGGTAAACAGGAAAGACGTTGAAGGCAAGAATGTCTTCGAGGGTGGTTTCTTGGGTCTCGACAACATCGGCTTGTTCAACCGGTCTGAGCCCCTGCCCACTGGTGGCACCCTTGAGCAAGCGGACAGCACAGGCTGGATGGCCTTCTACTGCCTCAACATGCTCAATATGGCCCTCGAGTTGGCCAAGCACAGGCGCATCTACGAGGATATTGCAAGCAAGTTCTTCGAGCACTTCATTCTCATCAGCGATGCCATGACCTTCCGCATGGGTCAGAAGGATGAAAAGTCGCTTTGGAATGACGAAGATGGCTTCTACTATGATGCCATCTCTTGGGGTGGTCCCTGGATTCAGCAACTGCCTGTTCGCTCACTTGTCGGATTGATCCCCCTTTACGCTACCTTGACGCTGGAGCCTGAGCTGATCAACAAGCTTCCGTCCTTCAAGAAGCGCGTCGAGTGGTTCATGCAAAACCGTGAGGATGTCGCAGAGCGAACCATGTTCAGCATCCGTAAACGTGGTAAAGGCAACAGAATTCTGTTGTCTCTTGTCAATGAGGAACGCTTGACCAAGATCCTTCAGCGAATGCTCGACGAAGACGAGTTCCTCAGTGAACATGGTATTCGGTCCTTGAGCAAGTACCACAAAGAGCACCCCTTCTCGATGGACGTTAATGGCCAGACATTCAAGGTCGGCTACGTCCCGGGCGACTCGGACACTGGTCTCTTTGGAGGCAACAGTAACTGGCGTGGACCTATCTGGCTCTGCGTCAACTTCTTGCTCGTTGAGTCGCTGCAAAGATTCTACCTTTTCTTCGGACAGAGTCTACAGGTCGAATGCCCCGTTGGATCAGGTGAATATATGCATCTCGGTCATGTGGCCGAGGAGATCCAGCATCGCCTGCAGCATCTCTTTGCCCGCGACGATAATGGTCGCCGCAGCATCAATGGTGGCAATGATGTGCTTGACTACGACGAGAACTGGCGTGATTACCTTTGGTTCTACGAGTTCTTCGATGGAGATAGCGGACGTGGACTGGGCGCCACGCATCAGTGCGGTTGGACTGGTTTGATTGCCAAGATGATCCACGACACTGGCGTCTCCTGCCGTCTCCCACACACTCCCCGCACACCACGTATCGGCATGGCGCACTACTTCGACGACATCTTCCACCGCCACGCTGGTGGAACGCAAACGCCCAAGACACCCCGCTCTCCCCATCACCTTCGCCGCAACTCAACTACTCGCTCTATTTCCGCCCGCAGCGACTTTGAATTCAATGGCTTGGATGATGACAAGGAACTCACCGACGACGAAGCCACCTCGCCAGTGGATCGCCGCCGGTCTGTGACTAGCTCTGTGGTGGGACTTTCGAACGGCAGCGCGCGCGAGAGGGAAGAGACCGATCAGCACCTGCAGAACTATATCACTTCTCAGTTGGAGAGATTGAAGCAGGAGAGGAGTGAAGGGGAGGCAGATGGGTTGGTGGTCCCTGGGGGTGAGGAGTTTGAAGCTACTGCGACTCCTTGAATGGGTTAAAGCATGGATGCCACTTGGTGCATTCGATCAACAGATAAAATGGGAGGGAGGCAAGCTGCGAGTTTCTGGTTACCTGTTATAGCCATAGATGTTTTGTTTTTGTATTGGCCCCTGGAAATAGACCTAGAGTTCTAGAGTCTATACAGAATGAGTGGGTGGGAGGAAGTTTTGATAATGAAATGTGTGATGTTTTATAGTTGCATTGTCATTGTGATGGTGCTCAACATGTGTAGGTGAGTGGTTATGGCTCCTGCGCTTGGATCGAAGATATCTCCGTCAATCCCTGATATTATCCATGACTGCATCACGTTTTTATTGCTCTATCTCTGTCTGGTTACCACAGCTACCCGTGACGACGGCGGGTGTCACGCATGGCATTACCCAGGCTCTTAAGATGTGTTTCGATTCTGCGTTTATTATAGTAGGAAGGAGCAATCACTCCTGCCCATAGGGTTTATACATGTAAATTGAGACTATTGAGTATCGTCTCCGATATAGCGCGAAAGGTCGTTTGTTCAAATTTACCAGTGTGTCATTGACCTCCCACAATTACTTTAGAGCACGAGCAAAGGTTGCAACATCAAAGACATGCAAAACATCAATCACCTCTTACGAACAACCTGACTAATCCGGCTCATTCCTATGAGTGAACAAGCATGATATCGATATCTACATAAGAAAGTGTGACAGACCCCATTTCATCGTTAAGGCATGGTACGCACTAATTCCCAATTGACCTTCCACCATTCCTTTCAAACCGATCCGTTCATCTATCACATTTCATATAAAACACTAGGTATCACCCCTGCCTCATCTCACCTATTGCAACTCATGCATCTGGCCCCTATGATTTGCATTCAACTCTTGCGGCTCCCCCACCGCATTACTCGCCGCCTCGTAGATCGGCTGTCCGCCAGGTCCGTATATTGGTCCTTGCCCTTGCCCGCCCATTGGTGCACCCGTGAAGCTCTGTCCTGACATGGACAAGTGATGCGGATGACCGCCGCCGCTACTAGGTTGATACCCACCCCCGGACACCAAGGTGGAAGAAGGGCTGGAGGGGGGGATGTAGCCTGATGTAGGGCTGCCATTGGGGTTGTTATTCCATTGTGGCTGCTGCCCCCCGTTGTTCATGTCGCTGTAATCGGCGAGGGGAGGGGACGAGGCAGGAGCAGGGTAGTGTTGTGCCATGGCGGGTATCTTGGTAGGGTCGGGTTGGCCGCCGCCGCCGCCGGCGTAGTAGTAACTGTTGTGAGAGTTGTTGTTGAGGGCTGGGTCGAGATTACCCGGGCTGGGTGCGGGCGGCGGTGGAGAGTTGGTTAGACCTGCATAGCCGCCGCCAGGAGCTCCGGCTGCTGCGGAGCTGGTGGCAAGAGTGTCGGGGGTGTTGTTATTCTTGTTGTCGTGATTTTTGTTTCGGCGCACCAACCAGACGATGCCGAGGATGACGAGACCGATGACGACTAGACCGCCGACGGCTCCGCCAACGATGGCGCCGATGTTGGTTCCCCCTTGTTCCTTCTTCGGGTCCGGTTGGTTGGGGTCGGCGGGATCGGTGGACGATCCTCCCACGCCGACGGTGCCGGAGGAGCTCGAGGAGGCGGTTAAGCTTGCGTGATCGGTGCTACTGGACTCCATAGTTGGAACGGCAATGGTAGAGCTGCTGCCGGTGTTTGTCCATGTCAAAAAGGTACGGCCATCCGTCTCGCCATCCCAGGTTGTCTTGGCTGACTGTATACGCGAGCCGCTGAGGGTGCCGCAGAAGTAATCAGTGATACCACCGGGGAAGACAATGGTTTCGCAATAGGGATTGTCGGTTCCCGTGCTATTGGGTCATTAGCAGGCTGTTAGGAAAGGATATCCACGTTTTGGGAGAAGGCTTACCACTTCGCGGTGTAAGTGTCTGCCATGCAACCATCATCGCATTTGCTCTGGACAAGGACCTCGCTATAGTCCCTGCAAGCAACACGGAAGCCGCAAAGTTTGGTGTTGCAGCATCCTGCAGCACCCGGTATCGTGCCAGAGGAAGGAACGAAGACGCAATAATTGGCTGGGTCGACGCAGGTAAAAGCAGCGCCTATGACAATACCATGATGGTTAGTATGATGAGAACTTATAAAGAACAAGGAATGGTCTGTATCACTTAATACTTACCTGGTAATCCGCTCACATAACCACAAGTATTGTCTGGGGCAACGAAGATAGTATCGCCATAGGAGCCAGAGCCGCTTGCGCTCCCGGAAACTTGACGTTTGAAAAGCTCATGATGAAGAGTCGGGGGAAGTGTTGGTCTAGGAGTCTGCGCGTCTGACGGAATGATAACTCGATCTGTCGCCTGGGGCCCGGGAAATGCTAAGGCGTGAACAGAAGCTCCAAGGAGAGCAACACGGTAAAATCTGGAGACACCCATGGTTGCGGATGGCGTGAATGGACTCACATTCAAATCACAACAAGAAAGAAAGAGGGAGAGGAAGAGAGGGTTGTGTGAGAAAAGGATGATTTCAATGGGATGATTATCTAGTTCAGCCCTCGGAGAAAAGCAACCAGTGCCACTTTATCGTCCGCGAGACCAGTCAACCCATGGGATAGCTGCTTGCATATGACGGCGAGCCTAGAATAGTAGGGACCTTCGGTTCTCTTTTTGGTCAAGCCTCCCACATTCCTATGCTTCTGCACAATATTTTCTCTCAGCCTGGGCTACGAGAGCGGGTTGCCTTCATGCAGAAGAAGGCCATAGGATACCAGTCACAGCCATGGCGAGAGACCCGCGGGTGGCTGGCAAGTGTGCCTGACTTTGACGCCCTTTTCTCCTCTTCCCGTGAACCCATCTCCCCATCTCTTCTTCCTCTTCCTCCACACTGGTGGTACCCTTGGGGGAGTCCAGTGGTCAAGGGTCCCATTGCAGATGCTCGTGGCTTGCTTTGGGCCAATTCAAGGGCGGGCAACAAACGTGGCTTGCAGTAGCTGAAGGAACAGCATGTCTCTGATTGGGACAAGACGGGGAAATGGCACACAGAGCTGAGGCTCAACGTCTCATGGTGAGGTCCCGAATTGGGATCCATTGCGATTCTACTCTCCACTTGGAGGGAACCCTGCCTGGGGCAAAAGTGAGCTGGTTGGGCCATCTCTCGCTTGGTGATAAGTGATAAGTGTGAGCTTCCCTGGTCTAAGTGTACAAACACCCCTAAGGGGTGATATCTTCCCTTGGTAATTGTCAAGCCGGTCACCTGAAACAAAAAGGACCAGAGTGCTAACGTGAGAACTGTCGTTACCTGAGGCCTTCTAGTTTCTTGGAGCATGTCCATGTTCACGGTGTTGCGATGGCCGATGGGTGGGAGGACAGCACGAAGGAGTGAGTCTTCGGAAATGAGGAGTAAGAAACAACGAGGCTGTCGAGCCCAGCTCCCCAGATGTCCAAGGTGGTGGGTGTGGCACAGCACCTAGTGTATAAACGACCCCAGACTATCGATTCGAGCTTCTGTGAGTGTAACCCTATCCAAACCATTTGGGATTCTTCTCCGAGAGATAGGGTCGTGGGGAGCGGGGCGATCAGTGTTTCGTTGGGCTGAGATGGGGGTGGTTTTCTTTTTTTCTTTCGCTTCGGTCACCCAAAACATGGAAGATCTGAAAGTTGTCAAGTGGAAGCGGAAGCCTGGAAGACAA
Source organism: Neurospora hispaniola (assembly GCF_033458365.1). NCBI lineage: Eukaryota > Fungi > Ascomycota > Sordariomycetes > Sordariales > Sordariaceae > Neurospora > Neurospora hispaniola. The sequence continues at coordinate 2,434,172 of NW_026944410.1, read as the reverse complement.
TCAAGCGGCCCCACAAACAGGGCACCGAACAGCGGGCCCGGCGGGCAGTGGGCCGGAATGCGGCACACACCCACGCAAAACCTTGGACGGATCTGCAACCCACAACCCCGTCCACAACCAACAGTGACAACAACTCGCTGCCGGGCCCCCAACGCCGATCGTCTCGCAGGTGGACGGGACGGGACCCACATGAACAACCCAAAACAGACGTCCCTCACCCACTCACAACTCACGATCCTTCGTCACCTCGACAACGACGACGACCGTACACCAAGTCGTGTAAACAAATGACCCTTCATGACCCATGACCGATCTTCTCCGCGTCCTGCCGCACTTCCCCGTCGCCCAATATGCAAGTCTAATCTCTGCCCTGGAGAAGGTCGGCCTCACCACCAGCGACCTCTTGACCCTAGAAGCAGCCGACATTGGAAAACGCACTCAACTGCCCCTGCTCGATATCAAGCGTCTATGTGCCGCCGTTCTCGCTGCTCTTCACGATGACCTAGGTGTTTTCGCCACATCTCGTCGCGGCCAACAGGGCAGCAGCAGTCATGTTCAGGGTCAACAACATGGTCAGACCCTGAAAAACGCACCCGCCTCCCTCGCCGCACAATGGCAGACCATCAGCACCCTAGATCCGGACATCGACCGCGCTCTCGGCGGCGGCGGTATCCCCGCCGGCTATGTAACCGAGATCACCGGCGAGTCCGGCGCCGGCAAGACGCAGTTCCTGCTCACACTGCTCCTCTCAGTTCAGTTACCGCCTCCGCACGGCCTCGGCAGGCCGGCGCTGTACATCAGCACCGAGGCGCCGCTCTCCACCCGGCGGCTGGCCCAAATGCTCACCACCAACCCTTTCTTCGCGGACCTTGACTCAGAAAGCGGCCGAGGAGGAGAAGGACGAGGAAAGAGACCATCGCTCGACAACATCATCAGCACCGTCACGCCCGACCTGGAAAGCCAAGATCACATCCTCACTTACCAAGTGCCCGTGGAGATTGAGCGGCGCAACATCGGCCTGTTGGTGCTCGATAGCGTGGCAGCCAACTACCGCGCCGAGTTTGACCGTTCTTCCAAAGAAACAGCTACGTCGTCCTCGACACCAGGCGCGCGATCCTCTAACATGGGAGCGCGCACCGCCGAGCTAGTTCGACTAGGAATGCAACTTCGCGATCTAGCGCAAAAGTACAACCTAGCCGTGGTGGTTTCCAACCAAGTAGCCGATCGGTTTGGGACTAAGATGCCTGAGCCCATTTCTTCTTCTATGGCCCGCTCCTCTATCCCCATCCCACCTCGATCCAGCAGCAACGTTCCCACCCCCTCCACCCCCTACCCTCACGGTCACCCAGCAGACGAACCCTCAACAATCCACCACCCTGCCCTCCACTTCGACAACCAACAACGTTTTTTCACCGGTTGGGGCGACGATCCTTATGCCTCGTACGCTTTGAAGACTCCCTCCTTGGGCCTGGTCTGGTCTACACAGATCTCCGCGAGGATAGCGCTGTTCAAAAGGCCTGCTTACGGAAGGACTAAGTACCAAGCTGATGATGATGATGATGATGATAACGTCGTTGTCGGCAGTGGGAGAGAAGCTGTGGGGATGCCAATGCTGAAGAGCTGGAGGAGGTGGATGAAGGTTGTTTTTGCAGGGTGGACGGCGGAGAGCGGGACGGGGTTGGGAGAGAAAAGTGTGGAGTTTGAGGTTTGGATGGGGGGGTTGAGGGGGGTGGGGAAGAAGAACGGGAAGGAGGAGGGAATGAAGAAGGGGGAGGGGGACTTGAAAGGGGGTGGGAAGGGAAAGGGAAAAGAAGGCTGAGATGTGAAAGGGGTTTATGAGAGGACAAGGAAAGAGATGGGCCAAGGTGGTTTCAGGAAGCAGTGAGTGGTGTTTTCAATTGTGCTAGAAATGATCTGGGATGAAGAAAAAGAAAAGGGATAATATGTGATACCCCCCCATTTTGGTGCTTAGAATACACCTATTTAGAATACCAAATGTAAAAGTCGACGGTTGGTGACGCCAGTCAGTGAGCGAACGATACACACGGTCAAGAATAGCCAAAATACTCGCCTGGAACATCAAAGATTTCTTCTTTATCTTGAGTCAAAGTCAATCGCGGAGTGACGTCGTCCACAACAACTGCTTGCCTGTAGGATTTTATAGGCAGGTGTAATTAGGTATATTGCATGCATGCGCGTCCATTCAAGGGTACGTTATGAGCTTTTCTTCCTCACTATCACAGCAACCCAAGAGTAGATCCGGTCCCGGAAACCTGGGTTAGACAATGTTTATTGTGCACCCGTCCTCTTTGCTAACCTGTGATGTCCAGGCAAAAATCGAGAACAACGACAACCAGATGCTAACCGTAGCAGTAAAAAGGGCTTTAAATGGGGTGCAAAAGGATCGTGATCGAACTTGTATATGTATTTTGTCTTTGTGTGTAAGTCCCATTACAGTCTAGTGTAACCGTTTGTCTACCCTCGCCGCGCTCTTTGAAAATGCTAAGGAGTAAGAGAACCACGCGCGCCCAAACACCTGTCATGTAAACTATCTGCAAGAAATCCAAACATCAACCGGCAACTACCACCAAAGATCCCGTTCTCCACAAACCCGTACTCATTTCATCGACGAGTTTGAATTCCTACACGACACGATACCACCTCATATCCTCTACCACCCACGGAGGGAGTCGCTGAAGACTACCTCGGGTGAGGGAACTCATCCTCCAACTTAAGCTTCACACCCACATTCATACTGATAAGCTCCTGCACCAGCAACTTGCAAGCATACGGCATTGTCATCTGGGTAACGTTCCTCGTGCTCTTGCAAGCGTTGCAGTAGCCCTTGTAGCCGAACAGGCCACACTCCTGGCAGACGTCGAGCTCGGTGCCATCCGAGGATATCATGAGACGCTCCAGCAACAACTGCGAGGCGCCGTAGGCGATCAAGCAATCGCGCTCCATCTCTCCAAGACGGAGACCGCCGTCGCGTGAACGGCCTTCGGTGGGCTGGCGCGTGAGGATGGCGCGAGGGCCGCGCGAGCGCGAGTGCATCTTGTCCTGTACCATGTGCTTGAGGCGCTGGTAGAAGATGGGGCCGTTGTAGATGTAGGCCTCCATGGGCTCACCCGTGATGCCCGAGGTGAAGTAGTCTTTACCCTCCCACGAGAAGCCGTGGTCGATCAGGGCCTGGCCCATGGACTCGACAGGGTGCGAGCGGAAGGCATCGCCGAAGCCGTAGTCCTTCTCGCCAGCGATGACCGAGGCTTTGCCGGTCAGGCACTCGAAGAGCTTGCCGACTGTCATTCGAGAGGGGAAACCGTGGGGGTTCATGATGATATCGGGGCGGAGGCCCTTGTCGGAGAAGGGCATGTCCTCTTCGTTGACGATGATACCGACGACACCCTTCTGACCGTGACGGGACGAGAATTTGTCACCAAGTTCCGGCCTACGAGTTTGGCGGGTTTGGACCTTGATCAGCTTGTTCTCGCGCTCGTTGACCGAAATCATGACCTTGTCGATGATGGCGGGGTCGGAAATGCGGTAGTTGGTTGATGCGTCACGGTAGTCGTCTGACCCACGATCGCCAGCGATTCCAGTAGAGATCTGGTCCAACGGGGTCTCCTTCTTGATCATCGTTTGTCCGGATTCAACCTTTGAGCCCACCTGGGCCAGGCCATCGGCGTCGAGGATGGCGTGCTTGACAATGGGCTTGTCGTCTTCGTCCTTCATGATACCGCCGACCCTGTCGCGGCGCCCATTCGTATAGCCTTGCAATTCGGCGGTATACTTGCGGAACACTTGGCAGCGGCCGAATCCACGATCTAGAGAAGCCTTGTTCAGAACAAGCGCATCTTCGATATCGTAGCCAGAGTAAGACATGACAACGACGGTGGCGTTCTGTCCTGCCGGGAGCTTGTCGTAATGGATAAGTTGAATCGTCTTCGTAATGACCATTGGTCGTTGAGGATAAACAAGGGTATAAAGAAGGGTATCGATTCTGTTGAACTGATTGTAGGCAATAGCACCAATGGCTTGTTTACCCATAGCGCACTGGTAAGTATTACGGGGAGACTGGTTGTGATGGGGGAAGGGAATAAGACCAGCGACTGCTCCGAGAATCGTGAAGGGCTCAATTTCCATGTGCGTAGTGCTGTTGGTGATTTGATCCTCCTGAAGCGCCACAAGGGTATCGTTCTCTTCGTTGACATCGAGATACTCAACCACGCCGCTGGTCAGGAAAGTGTCGAATGTCGCTTGACCAAGTTGAAGCATCTTCAGGTGCTCTGCCTTCAACATGGACTTGCCGTTCTTGACGATGATGTAGGGGCGGCAAATACGTCCTTCATCGGTAGCGATATGAACCGCCGAGAAGTGCTCGTTGATGTGGATGCTCACAAAAGGAGAGACCCAGCCCCGGCGACGCAAAGTTCTGAACCTGGCGGCAAACCGCTTTGGCTCCCTGGTCACAGCAAATGGTGTACCATTCAGATGGATGATATACGAGCCTTTGCTGTGCATCTCCGTTCCGGTGTATTCTCGAATCGGTCCCACGCTCTCATCAGCAGCAAAAATCATCTTCTTCACTGGCTCCTCCGGCACGTTCGTGGTAATATGTGTCATGAGTGCCAAATTCTTTACCAGACCACAGGCTTCACCTTCAGGTGTATCAGAGGTGCAAAGCATACCCCACTGCGAGGGCTGTAGGGCTCTTGGACCGGAAACCTTTCTTGTTTTTTCGAACTGTGAGCTGATACGCGTCATCATGCCCAGCGCAGCGATATAACTGAGTCGACTGAGCACGTGGGTGATACCGGCTCTGTTCATGTTGAAACGCTTGACCGTCCAGTTGCCGCTCTGGATAGCGCGGTTAAGACCGTGAGAGATATAATGGCCGTTAGCCATGATCGCACCATGGGGATCATACGTAGAGGTACGGTTGGGTTTCTTGAAAAAGTTGTCAATATTGTACTTGACGTCTGAAATGAACTTTTTGAACAAGTCTTCAAATAGAAGGGAGATCAGCTGTCCAGCCAATTCCAATCTCTTGTTGCCGACGAAATCTCTGTCATCGACGAGCTTGGGATTCTGAGCTGCCATCAGCACGCGGCGAACCATCATGGCAATGTAGACGGCCTTGGGATAGAAGTCGAGACCCTCAACAGTAACGTGCGCAATAACTAGGTTCGCAAGTGCGTCGAGACCTTCTTCGGCATGGTTTCTTCGGGGAGCGGCACCGAATTTGGGTCTGTTACCGCCCATCTTGACTCTAGCACCAACGTATTCCAACGCTTGTTGTTGTGTGTAGACACCAGCTCTTCCGGCTTCATCAAAGTTGATGAGGAAATCGTCCTGGTAGCGCGCATCGCCACCGCAAACCAGCTCGATAATGTCGTTGTCGGAAAGACCACCGAAGGCCTTGAGAACGATGACGATGGGAATGGGCTCGGAGAGGGTGTTGTGCTGCAGAACAATCCGGTCCTTCTTGAGTACGACGTAAGTCTTTGACTTTCTCTCGTGTGTGGAACTGGTAACCGAGGCCATGACTCCGCCAGTCTTCTCGTCGGCCTCAACAATGATACGGTTCTTGCTAAGCTGTTCCTGAATCAAAATGACCTTCTCGGTTCCGCCAATAACGAAGTAGCCACCGGGATCGAGAGGGCACTCGTTGAAGACCTCCATCTGGGCATTGGTGGCGCCGTTGAGGTAGCACTTTGCGCTCTTGAGCATGACGGGAATGCGGCATAGCGGGATGTTCTTGCGGACGATGACGTTCTTGTCGCGGGTGTAGGCGATGTCGACTTCGACAGGGGCGGCATAGGTCAGGTCGCGGAGACGGCACTCCATGGGGGTGACGGGGTTTCGAGACTGGACTTGTTCGCCATCTTCGGTGCGGGTGGGCATGCCGACGCGAATGTCTCTGAACTCGAGCCAAAAGTTGGGGTCCTGGTCGCTGCGGACGACACGGTTGGCCCTGACGATGTCCTTGATTTCCTCATTGACGAAGTAGTTGTACGAGTCGATGTGTTGCTTGACGAGGCCCTTGACCTTGAGGAAGGCCGGGACAAGATGGAACTTGTCCTGCGTGGTCGAGACGGGATCGGTCAGCTTCTTGCCATTGTAGAACGGCTCCAGCAGGGCCTCAAAGCCATCGTCGAGAGCCGCCATCCTTGCATGTGCTGACTGCGGGTGACGGTTCGTCGTGTCGATCGGGCCGGAGGAATGGAGGATGGCGATGATGGGCGCGGAACGACCGGGGATGCGTGTTTGGTTGAGAAGATGCGCCTTGCAGTTGTGTAGGTTTCGATGTGATTTTTGGCCCCGCGGCAAATTGATAAGGATTAGTTGCGATAAACTTTTTCTACGGGCTGGCCGCTGCCGTTCTTGTCAGGTCAGTAGCGGGAGGTAAGCCGCGGCTGGGGCGGTGGGGGACGACGGGGCGGGAGTGGTCTGTGCTTAACTGTTAGTGTAGTGTAGTGTACACTACACTAGTGCAGGCAGTGTTGTGGTGACCGGTGACTGCAGTGGTAACTGGTAACTGGTATGCCGAGGCCAAAATTGTTAGCGCCCACGTTTTGGACCCCTGATTGACAGTTACATACATAGGGTAGGTAGGTAGGTAGGTAGGTAGGTTCCTGTTCCACTTTTGGCCGTGCCCTGTCACCTTTGAAACCTTTCCTTTTGCTTTGACTCCGGACCGTCACTTTGATGTTCGTGATAAGGAACCCCCGCCTCTGTGCAACTCCGACACATCTGCCTCCTGGTGGTAGGTTGTATTTACCTATCCAACCTCAACTAGCACAACGATTTGAACAATTTGTAGCGGGGTCAGGCCAGCCAGGTAACCTCAAGATATGTATCCGTTCTGCTGAATCTACCCGCGCCAAGCGGAAGCCGGGCCTTTGATCGACACACCAGTCAACAGGGGAGAGCTTCTGGTCATGAAATCACCTGCCGGGTCGTTCACGATCTCTCTCCTACCTGTTATCATGTTGATGGTCTTCTTCGGTCTTTGTTTGTTGGTTATGGCAGCCTTTGAATTGCTAATCGCATACAACGGAGGTTGATGTTATTCCCAAGTGCTGTGCCCGTCACCACCTGCTCAGGCTTCAAGAATCAGAGAAGGGTTATGCTTCTGGCTGACTATACAAACGTCAAAGAGTCGCATCACCGTTGGCCGTGTCTCTTAGCATAGTGTAGGTAGGTAGGTACCCATCTTTTCTCAAGCCAGCTCTAGCAGGGTGCTACCTTGCTTGAATCGACCTGGAACCCAACCCAGCAGTGGGGAAAATCCGAAAGAGGAGCAATTGAAAAAGGCGAGGAGATTTCACATCAAGGTCAAACACTTGGGCGCGGCACTTGTGCGTTCGCTTTCTCAACCATGATCTCAATGAGCACCCAAGTCTAGCTATCACCTGGCTGTCGTACATTTGGGTGATCAGAAAGTAGATCCATCTCCTCTCTTATACTGAATCTTCCACAGGGCAGAAGCGAGGGTTAGAGTGTCCAGCCTTGAACACTGACGGCTGCCGGCCTGTCACTCACTGTCTTATGCCTTTTGTCACTATGGCTACCTTTCCCATGCCTTGTCTCGAGCTTGTCTCGCTTGTCAGCCAGAGGGGAGTGCTGCAACACGCAATCCCTCTCGGTTCTGTCGCCAGCCAATCATTCCCTATCCGGTTCCAGACAAGGCCTAACATAGCGCAGGGGCAGCTGCAGACTGGACGCAAGGGCGCGGGTAAGAGAATCTGGGGCAGCCACCTCGTGGATTGCCTCACTGCAGGCCGTATAACGCCCGGCGACGCCTATACACCGCTAATTCCTCAGGACGTCCACTTTGCCGTCTCTGATGTTCCATTGTAAATCCTGGGGGTTCCTCGTAAGGCGATAGATATATCTGGGAACTGAAGCAGGGCAAAGGCAGGAAGAGGCTTTATCTCCATCCTACAAATACCCCCCTGGGTAGAGTCGGGGTAGGTACCGTATGCTTGGATCCCTCATCGCCTTCGCCTGCTGTTGTTCCTGTAAAGCACATGTCCGTTTACAGGCCATGTTCAAGGGATCTGGTAGCAACTGGAGGCTGTCTCGTTGTAGAGAGAGGCACTCCAGGTTGGCTAATGTATGTCACGCCAACAAGCCGCATTTGTAATCATTCGCAACTCTGGCTGTCAACTTCCAAAGAAGTGGAAGGGGAAAGGGAAAAGAGGAAGAAGAGGACAGCGTCGATGAGGAGAGCTTCCACTTCGCAAGTACCGGTACCTGTCCGAAGGGTGCAAAGCGGGGACCTCTTAGCGCGATCGCCCTTGGCCAGCAGATCCAATGATTGGGCTTCTGTCGTCCATCCACTGCGGAATCGAAGCACTAGTCTCTGGCTGTCAGGGGTTCTCGAACCCAGCATGCAGCATGTCCTCGCGTAGAGGTACTTAGCTACCTACCTAGTACGTAGAGGTGAGTTGACAGTCCTGAGGGCATCCACAGAAGAGAAGTGACATGGACCACAGCGGCACCTCCAGCGGCAGCGGCAGGCTGGGCTGGGGGGGTTGAGGTCCAGTGCCCGCGAGAGAGGAAGCGGGTGGCATCCCATCCTCTCGCGCATCCCCATCCGTTCGGTGCCACCAACCGACCGTGACCGTCAGTCTTCCGCCATACACTCCCTCTACTTCGACCTCCCAACCCGTCAGGCTTACTCGTCCTCCATCCCATCTCTCTTCGCTCTTTTTGCTGTATTACTACCACTCCCAAACCTGCTGCTCCAGGCCTTCCCGGGGCGCAGCGTATAGAGTATACGTGCGCCGACGAGACATATTGTTTCGCTTGGTACCTCTACGACTAGGTAGGTAGCTAACCTTGACGTCGTTCCTTCAATCGCATCCCGTCCATCACATACCTCAGGTCCGGGCCACTCATACGCCTTCCATCCCCTCTCGACCTCGGACGCTGGAGCCCACGAGAGCCACGGCCTCGTCCTCACCCAGCGCTGGCCCATCGCAATGCCCAGTCAGTCTCATAATGGGCGCCATAGAGGTACTCAGGCTGCTCCAGTCTTCAGGACACGGCCGACTACAAGCGCGCGGTCCTATGCCTGCCCACGGCTTGGATGGCCATCGCACCAGCTGTCAGCATCCTGAGGAGCTTTGAATTCGACACACTAGCCTTGCCGAAGCCGAAGGAACTATTTTTGATTGCGACTCGCCGAGGGGTCAGCCATTCGTCACTACAACTGCTCTACATGTGGCTGTACATGGCACATTATCGTCCTCATGTGTTGCTTCTTCTCACAGTGCTCGTCTTGGTATTCGCTGAAAAAATATGTCGACTAACGCTTGTGTGTGGTATTAGATTATAGAGGGAGCAGCCGCCGACAAATCCATCACCCTGTATAACAAAAGTGTATCGATTAGCAACTGTAAAGCCGAGATAATCATGGACGAGTTCTACCGCCCCCAGCCCCAGCGGGGCGAATCGCAAATGGCGCCCTCCTTTGTCAACAGGAGTGGTCCCTCCCTACCGCGCCGATTCACCGCAGAATCGGGCCATGTACCAACACTATCATCCTTTATACCTGGTTCCCAGCGCCCACCCGAGCCCATCGAGTTTGCTGCTACTCCTGCTGCGGTACGTTCTTCCGGTCCTGGCCGCCTCTGCTCTTGGTGCAGACGCGACGGTGACATGTTTGTTGGGTATGGAAGATCATGCTGATCATGCTTGGTAGACTCTCCACAAGGTTCAGCTGGTAAGTCGCAACTTGTTCGCAACGACGGCCCCAGGTGCCCGCTAACCTCGCGGCCCATGCGGTTGCCTTGACAACAGTTAGAAAAGAAGAGACAGGAATACGAACGAATCCGAGAGAGCAAGCGGCGGTTCGAAGCCGAGCTCTCTAAACTAGACGCTCAGCAGCGTCAGGAAGAGCGCGAACTCGCACAGATGGCGGAGGATCTGCAGATAGGCAGATTCGCCGGCCACCAGTCCGAGCCGACCACACCCCCCGAATATCGCGATGCCTCAAGAGGCTTTCCCTCCATGTTTTCCCGCCCGAACCGGCACTCGACCGGCCTCGTCAACCGTGGAACCCGCTCCTTGCTCACATCTCCACCGTCGGGGATGCTGCCCATGCGGTTAGCCTTCGATGACCAACTGCCGACACGCTCAGGTCCAGGCTCACGAAGGAACAGTGACGAAGATGAGAAGGAAGAGGCTGTACGCCAGGATCCCACCAGCCATCGTTCCACCAAAGCGTGAGTATTTGCTTTTCTTCAAGCTGTCGAACAGGTTTTGCGTTGCTCCCAGTCTGCTGCTGCTATCTGATGTGAAGCCGTTGCTTTTTCTGTGATGGGGCCGGAGAAGAGATCATAAGCCCCTCAAATCTACTGTAAAGGGTATCGAAGTTTCGGCCCAATCTTCTGCCTGACTGAGCTCTTGGCCAAATCTCCTCTTTTGCTGTGTCCAAGGCACTCTTTTTCATCCCATAATCGCAAATTATAGGAGAATGGGGATCAATAGCAGACTCGATTATCCACCCAAGTGGGAAGTGATCTATAGAGGTTGCTATTGTCTGACAGGTTACTCCATTCTGGCAATGAACCTTCGTCTATAAAAGCACACGGTTGCGCCCTTCTCTCCTTGACCACAACTTGACTCCTGTATAACTCAACGCACTCGCCCTCAATATCAATTGCAATTACGACCCAGAGCTTGACGTTAACGGGGGATCTGCCTATTAGTACGAACCGCTACTCTATGCCTGTGACCCGATCCCGTACCTCGTACGATATCGGTCTCGAAGACAGCAACAACACAGCCGGATTTCTTTTCGACGACGAAGAAGATAACTCGGGAGAGGGTAGAGCGACTCCCACCGGGCAAGTAAGCAACGCAGACGCTTTCCCTACATTGTTTAGACAGCAGGGATATTCCAATAGGGTGAGTTTGGCCTTTTCCGTTCCACTGGTTGCGCGACGGAAAGTGGTGTTTCGATCGATCCTGTCACTCAGCTCCGGCTCAAATTCATTTCACCTGGCAGGCAACTGAGCTTTCAGAAGTCCACTCCTTGAAGTGCTCAGATGCCGGTGAATGTGTTATGCTGGTTTGGTGCCCCAAGGCACTTGCGGGTGCGAAAACCACACCCACACCCTCTACCCCCACACCTGACAGCACGAAGCACATCTATTCCTGAACCACCTTGTTGCTTCCTCTTCACTTCGCGCATCTTCCTTGCCCTCGTTTGCACCGTCACCGTCAGCAAAACATCCCGCAAATTGTCGTGTACGATAAATGCAGTGGAAGTCTTGTTTATTTTGTTTGCTTCCCCCTTATACCGATATTTCATCCCCTTCCACTACTCCTCCCCCCCAAACTTTTGTTTTTTTGTGATTTTGTGTTGACTCAATATCCCACCCAAAGCTGTCTGCTTCTTCAGCATTAGACGTTGTTTTAGGCCAGTCTTTCGGCCTTGATAGTGTTGGCGCAAGCGGCTGGAACAGCATTAACAAGCATCGTTCACAGCATAGCATGTCTGCTATCGGTTCTGGACAGGCAAGCGGAACAGGCTCAGTGGCTTCGCCTGAGCTGACTCCCATCGGCACTCAGCCCGCAAACGTTCGCCATTCTCTGGACGGTACGAAGCTCTTCCAGGAGAGCGCAATCGGCTCTGCTGACGCAACCCCGAGTTCCGTTATGTCGCCTGCTATCAGCAACATCTTGGCCAGCCCCCCAAAGCTCCAGCAATCGTTTTCCGCCAACGACGTCCCAGTCCTCAAATCTGCGAACGGTCAGTCTAACAACAACCACGCCCAGCAGCACTTTCATAACCACAACGCCGGCCTTGGCCGTATCCCAGCTGGTGCCATGGCCGCGCGCCATACACGTGAGCTTTCTGGTGATACCGGTTTGACGAACAGCCGTGATAACGGCGGCTACCCTTCAATCACTTCGACTTTGCACGCCAATGCTGCACCATTCGGACCTGTCGCTCCTCAGCAGCAGACCTCTGCTGCAGTCAACACAGGCTTGACCTCGACGGCACCAGCGATGCCCTATTCCTACTACCCGCCGGGCCCCAACTATGCCCCTCCTGGCAACAACGCTGGATACGGAAACCTCCCCATGATGATGCAGAACATGTCCGTTGGCAACAACAACCCGGCAGCCGTGTATGCCCCTCAAAACTATACGGGATACGGCGCGTTGTACAACACCGGTAGCAGCCCTAGACAGCCCCAGGATAGCCAAGCCCGTGTTATTCAGAGCCGGCGCGCCATGGACGGTGAAGGTGAGCACATCGCAACCTCCAGATTTCACCAGATTGCTAACCTTTCAATGGCAGCCATGTCTCGTTTCAACAACCTGCCTCTGGAGCAGGTTGTCGGCACCATTTACACGCTATGCAAGGATCAGCATGGTTGCCGCTACCTACAGAAGAAGTTGGATGATCGTAACGAGGAACAAATCCACATGATTTGGCTCGAGACTAACCAACATGTGATCGAGCTGATGACGGATCCTTTTGGCAACTACCTCTGCCAGAAGCTGCTCGAGCTCTGCAGCGAAGACGAACGCACTGTTCTCATTCGAAATGCAACATCAGATATGGTCCGCATCGCTTTGAATGCCCACGGCACTCGAGCGCTGCAGAAGATGATCGATTCCGTCAGCTCACCAGCTCAAATCAACCTCATCATTGAAGCGCTCCGCAACCGCGTTGTTGAGCTCATTCAAGATCTCAACGGTAACCATGTCATTCAAAAATGTCTGAACAAGCTCAATGCCACCGATGCCAGCTTTATCTTCGATGCTGTTGGACAAAACTGCGTTGAAGTTGGCACCCATCGCCATGGCTGCTGTGTTCTTCAACGTTGCATTGATCACGCCGATGGGGCCAAGAAGATTTGGCTTATTGAGCGTATCACAGCCAACGCCGTTACCCTTGTCCAGGACCCCTTTGGCAACTACGTGGTTCAGTACATCATTGATCTGAACGAGCCGAGCTTTACCGAGCCCCTCGTTGGCCAGTTCCTCGGTCGGATTCCACAGCTGTCGAAGCACAAGTTCAGTTCCAATGTGGTCGAGAAGTGCCTGCGTTGTGCTTCTCCTAATTCCAAGGACAGGATCGTCAGCGAAATTATGTCACAGAACGAGATCAAACAGCTCATGCAGGACTCATATGGCAACTACGTTGTTCAGACGGCACTGGACTATGCTACTCCGTCCATGAAGCACCAGCTGGTTGAGGCTATTCGTCCTCATTTGCCTGCTGTCCGCGCGACACCTTACGGCCGACGCATCCAGGCCAAGATTCAGACTTACGACAACCAGACCCAGAGCGGTACGAGCACTAGTGGTCAAGCGACTCCTGCGGATCCGGCAGGCGGCCAGATTTCCCTTCGTCCCGCACAGCACAACCGTGCCATGTCCAATAATACGTCAATTCTCACTAGTGGCGGACTAGGAAGTGGCGCGAACGGCATCAACGGTGGTAATGGGCATCCCCTAGGCACCGTTTTCCCCGCAAGCAATATGATCACAGTTCCGCCTCCTGCATCGCAGCAGTTTCCTCCCGCTGGCGCCCCGGCTGAGAATGGCCAGAACTGGGTCTAAGCAGTAATACGAAAGCGTCTAGCAAGACGGACGAAAAGGGTGTACATTATATGATGAGAGATGAGATCACATTTCGAATGGTTTTCACTTATCCATCGGCTTGGGGAGTTTCCTTCCTCGGACGGACACGGACCTCGCGGGTCTCTTAATACCTGACAAAAACGGGACAGAGTTCCATTAAACAGATAATTTGCTAAGATAAAGAGAGATCTTTTTTCCTTTTTTTCTGATTTGATCTGGTATTATCGGTGACGATCCTGGTACTGGGGAGCGGTTGTTTTTCTCTTTTTTATCAGCGAAACATGTTTCGGGCAACTAGGCGACGAATCAAAATATGAGAAAGAGAGTTATCGAGCCTTAAGCAGGAAGGGGAGGCACTATGGAAGATTATTTTAAGATTATCTGCAATGGTGCCTTCTGCTTTCTAACTTCTTTGTTGTACAATACGTCTCTCAAGCTCGATCTCGAATAGGAAGAAAGGGGAGAGGTACGATAGCGTTAGGACAGGTTGCCGTAGCATAGATCTTTCAAGGATAATAATCGAAAGTTCCGTTCCATTGCCTTCCTCAACCTCGTGTTGTCGCTTTTATCTCTAAACTCCTTCCCTATTTTGTGTTTTGCGCTTTTCAGGGACTCATGTGGTGTTGCCATTTTCTTCAGATGTAGTTGTGGATACTTCCACCCAACACAGAGACTTCGATAGGCTTCTCTCATTACCATCGCCTCGCCGTGTTCCTAACATGGGTCATATATGGAATCTGAATCGAAAGCCTCGTTCTCATCCTGGACTTGAAACTAAACAATCCCAAATGTTTTCATCCATCGGCCTTGCAGAAACAGAGTACATAACTCACGCCTTACTGTGCCTCATAGAGACGGCAGAGAGATATAACCAACTCGTAAATAGAGATTCATCGTTAGAGACCAAAATAGTTCATTCGTTGTTGACGTGCTTCTCCAATTTTCATCCCTGTATCGTAAACATGACCGCAAGCCACACGTCTGATGATAATGAGATTGATGATGATGATGAATCATTGCACCAAGCAGAAAAAAAGTTTGATACTAAATTTGCCTGGAAAAGTGACTGACTGACCTATGATAATGGATGACCCCGAGACAACCAGTAAGGACAATAAGGAAATCGATCAAGGGAGAAACATATACAATGCATACTACTGCAAGTAATCAGGAAAAAAAATGTGTCAGAACACAGCAACTCCATTCCTCGACTCCCTCGTCTTGATCGATCATTTCGTGACAGAGGGGGGGGGGGGGGGCAGAAAAGACACAGTTCCTTGGGCGAAGACTGGACGACGAGAGCATGACGGATTGATTCGATTGAGTTGAGGGTTGGCCTACAGTAAAAGGGATACGTGTATACATATAGATTGATATCTAGCAATGTTGACATTGGTGGTTTAAACAAAAGCCATGACCGATTTCTAGCATATAGGTAAAGGTATCGATTCACGTAGTCGTTCGTTGCCTCGCCACCAGTGTTTCCTCTCTGCCGAAGAGAACAAGTATAGACCATGCAGAAAGAATCTGGGAAGCAATTTGCGAAAGGAATTTGCATATCGTATGATGCCGGAAGACCGTTCTGGCGTAGGAGCCGGACATTTGGCGGACCATCCTCGAGCTTTTCAAGTTGAATAGAACATAGGAACCGAAGCATCGCCACGTCGATAGGAAGAAGTCAGTCCGTAAGGTAAGATCCACTTCATTCATTGGCAGCAGGACGTGGAACAAAGATATGAAAGTCACACATAGATGATCATAAGAATGCCATTAAAAGGACAGAGGTATCATATGCACACCAGAAAATGCGTTTAGTCCATTTTGGTGAGCTAGCTGGATTTTCCACAACTCCATGCGGATTCACCCTTCTTTCCGTTGTGTCCCAGCAATGATGATTTGCAATCAAGACACCGTCGCTGTCGAGACCATGAAGAGGAGCACGACAACCAGAAGTTCCCTTGTTTCCCAAAGACCCAGCCAAAAAGCGTGCCAGTGAGCAGAACAGCCAGAGCCAGCGCCAGATCCCGTAGACTACGGACCTCTTGGGCGAGCCGTTTACCGGTAACGCCAGAGGGAGAGGGTGTTGTGGCGCTTCCAGGTCTTTCTGCGGCCAGCGCGGGTCTTGTTGTAACGGTGACCCTTGTTGAGACCGCGCGAGCGCTTGCCGGTGGAGGTAAGGCCACGGGACTCGCGGTGCTTGTGGACGGGGTTGACGATCCAGTTGATGCGGGGGTCGCGGCGGATGGCCTTGTGCTGGGGGTCGACAAGGATAACCTCGAAGTACTTGTAGGTAGAGTCCTGGTTGATCCAGTAGGAGTTGAGGACGCGGAGGTTGGCGCAGCGGCGGCCGACACGCTCCTCGGCAGTGGACTTGAGGGAGCGCTGGTACTTGAGCTGGTTCACACCCTGGTTGGTGGGCTTGCCTGTTGGGGGATATCAGCAAACTGGAAACCATCGCAAACTCCGGCGCTAAAGAAAACGTACCGTAGGTGGCACCCTTAGGGACGGGCTTCTTGCGGCCACCGCGACGGACACGGGCGCGGTAGATGACATAGCCCTGCTTGGCCTTGTAGCCGAGGCGGCGGGCCTTGTCGGGGCGGCTGGGTCTCGAGGCCCGGTGGATGACGTTCAACTGGCGAAGCTATATTGATGCACTCTCAGCAAATGTTCAACGAGTGTATAGCAAGAACGGTGGCGCGAAAAATTTCGGCGCGGTCCCCCAGATTGACAGAAACAAGTGTATGAGTGAGTTCGCGGGGGCGGATGAATCCTCTCGTAGAACTCGCTTCCCACTGTTCCCATCAAACAGGTTCTCTCGCCAAAAAAAAGGCCGACCGTCCACAGATATTCTTTCGGCAACCGTTCTCGATCCGTGTATGCTTTGTTTCAACTAACCTCCCAGCAGCGAACGCGAAGAAGGAAGCGAACGACGTCGCTCTGCTTCTTCTTCTGAAGCTCTTCGAGGTATTTGAGGGCACCCATTTTGACTCTGCAAACACCAAGTTGTCGTCGGTTAGTCGCTGCCTGCAAGAAAAAAAAAAAGGGAACGAAAGGAGCGAAAGAATTACAACTCTTGCGAAAAGAGAGTAACGCGGATTCGACAGCGGACGGAAAATGATAAAGGCGCGTACGTACCAGACCCCGAGGTTGATTCCTGCGTTAGTGAAGTCGACGGAAAGATCACCAGCGGAAAGTTCAAAAATTTCGAGGAATTGAGTGTTGTGAGGGAGAGGACGCAAAGCCCTAATTGCGTGCCGCCCGGCAACTAGTCCACTTCGGGCTAGCTTATAGTGGCTCGTGCACGTAAGCCCCACACTGAATTCGAAGTCTTGGCGGCATCAACGACACCACCAAGTCTGCACTTTTGGGCTTTTGGCTCGGCAAATACCCATGTGCTTGACCAAAAGATTAGACGAATCCCATATCAGCCAAAGGCTGGAGATATTTAAAACTGTGGTCAATCACTTGTCTGTCATGGTCTCGACAACTAAGTATCAGCGGACCTTGGTTGACCACAGCCGCGAGTTACCCGGAGAACCCCCTCTACATCGCTTTCATGATAGATTTCCCCTTGTCGATGTCCTCCTTCCGTGACATGATTCCACGAACAACAGAATACCATTAAGTTGTGGTCCACGATGCTTCATAAATCCTTACTTCCGCCATAAACATTCTCGCCATCATTCTACGGCACAGTCTTAACAACGGCTGCCAAAGCCCTTGCCTGAGCATGTGCAATCTTCCCCCAGCGCTCTGTCTCTCCGCTCTTCTTCTTGGACCCGTCAAACAGCCCAATAGCAAGTGTCTCAGTTTCACTCAAGCCGGCTTCCTTCTCCTTCTCCTGGGTGGGACTATCATCACCTTTTACATCGGGACTGATGATCCCCTCCACCAACTTCTGTCCGTAGTCCTTCCCGTAGTCCAGCAACTGTCGCATCTTTTGGTGGTCCTGCTCCCAGATCTCTCGTGGCACAGTTGGCTTGTCTTGTTGCGAGTCTCTGACAGCGATTTGGTGGCGTTGGAGGATATCGCGGCATATCTTGATGAGTTTTTCCCCTTTTGTGAACAAGGGATTCATTTCCTTGAGCTCGTTGGAATTCTTCGTTTTGCCCGATGTGGCTGCCTTCAGGGTGGCATAAACCTTGCGAAAATCTTTCTCGTTGTCGTTCGTCTGGACGTTGTGTCTTGGAGAATAAAGGGGTTAGTGTCGCCTTTTGTGATAAGGCGGATAATTTTTGATCGATTAATGCCTATTTTGCAGATGGGAAGCATACAAAGAAAGCGTTGGAACTTACAACTCCTGCTTGAACGTCTTCAAACTCTCCTCCGCCTGAGTTTGGCTTTCCACCAGCTCCGCCTTGAAGCCCTTCAAGAACTCCTTGGCCTGCTGATTCTGCTCCATCAAGTACTCTTCAACCGTCGCTGGCGGTGCATTACGAGGCTTGCTCCGTTTGCTATGCGAGATACGAGAACGGCAGTCAGTTATCAGACATGGGGATGGCAATGGTGACACTGTTAGTGCCAGCCAGCAACCCGCAGTCATCAGTATCATATCTGGGGGAAGTCGCAACTTACCGATTGATATTCGCAACCTGCACATGTGGAATATCCCCACCAGCATCATCACTCCCATTCTCATCTGCATCCTCATCTTCTTGCCCATGGCTGCTAAGTTTAGTTCGTGGTTGGGTCTGGGTCTTCCGTACCCGCTTCACGGATCGCTTTGGTGCCGGTTTCTTGTCGTCGCTGTCGGTATCTAGCAGAGACAAGGCGGATCTCTTTGGAGGCTGTTGCTTGCTCTGCGCGGCATTTCCGCTTGCGGCACTCGTTCTCCTTTTAGGAGGCATGGCTATGAGGATCGATGGGTCTTGATGGTGTTGAAGACGGGTTGGAAAGTGAGCGGCCGGCAGGAGCAGAACATCTAACCCGCTCTATGGCAGAACGCACACTTCCCTTTTCCCAAGATTCCACCGGAAAGATGGAGGAGGAGATTTCCGATCCTGGGTCACACTTCGCTTTGGTGGCCTTGATGGGGCTTGTCTCTGTCCATCCTTGGCTCCTTCCTTGTCCATAAAGGTGGAAGTTTACCATTGTCATCTGGGGAAGGCACAATATGGCCACTGAACATCGAAACACAACATTTACGCAGTACACACATATTCTGCTCATCCGATACACCTACAACATCATTAGATACCCATGTGATTTTGTGAAAACGAAACCTGTCACCATACTTAGCAATTCTCAGCATACCACTGAGATCATCTTCACCAAAGGACAAGGGCAATAGTGAAGAGCAGAATCGAACGAATGCTTGCAAAATTTACGAACTAAACTAACAGGAAAAAGTACCTTATTCATTGCTATAAGCCGTCTGTATCCCATAACATGCGCTTTATCCTATACAACAAAGTTCCGCTCTGCTGTATTAAACAGATTACACCCCATAATATCTCGTCTGCCCCGTAATTGAAAAGCCGTTGCACCACTGGTCTCTTTGATGCCTCTTTTGGTGCTCGTTCTTGTGTCTCTGTCTTTCTTCTTCATCTTCTTCTTCATCTTTTTTTTTCTTCTTTTGCGTGTCTATGGCTGCCATCAATTTCTTGCCGCTGCATCAATTGAATATGATGGGATCCCTAAAGGCAACTATTTTAACACAGGCATGGCGGCAGATTCTGCACCCCGTCGAAAAGACGAAATGGTGATGAATGGGTGTGAAATGAACAAGAAGGAAGTGAATGAACGAAAGTAGTACCTCAGACATCTTCGTTTGCGATCCCCCTGAAGCAAAGTATTATCTTGGTCATGTCGTGATATAAGTAGAACTGAAACGTCCCATCCCACACAATGTCTCCTTTGTGTTTGTCTGTCTGTCGTCTTACTCTCTTACTTTCTTTCTGTCTGTCTGTCTATTATTTTGTTCCAACTCCGTCCGTGCAAGAATAAAACAAGGTCGTATACCAGTCTTTGGCCTGCCTGTCATCCTAAGTGATCAACAACATTCGACGCACTCAACGAAGATGACTGACTGGAGTAGTGCAATTTGACAAATTCCATGGTCTTGTACTGGTGAACATATGGTCCACGTGCAACCACTTCAGCGTGTTGTCCCCAGATCTCGTGTATCGGTTCCTTTGGTCAGAGCGGCTCCCATGTTCGATGTTTAACCACGACGATACGAACCGTCTTAAACCTGAACAAGAAGGGCCAGAAATAACTTGAACAGGTATCAACGGGGGTTCGATTTGAGAGAAAGGCCTTGGAACGCTGTTGCCCAGTCTGCCTGTGCCCCTTGTGCAGAGCCTATCTGTTCGTGCTGCCCAGAGCTTGCCTGGGGTGTTGGGAATCGGGATCGTGCAGAGTAGTCTACCGCCGGTGGGAAACCACCGGCTGTGTAGGTATCGGAATTCGGCATCATACCGGGCACAGCGTATGACAGTCCTCCGAGTCCGGGTCCGGGTCCGGGTCCGGGTCCGGGTCTCGAAGCGGCCCCGAACGGAACGTAAGAATTCCAGGGATAAGTTTGTAAAGAGTAGCCAGATCCTGGTCCCGTTGCCCGGTCAGGGGTGAAGGCGCCTGGGAACCCCCCTTGGATGTTCCGCCCCGTCTGACCAGCAGCAGTGTAAACGCTTTGTTGGTCATGTTGCTGCGTGTTTTGACGGCGTTCTGTTGCTGCAGAGGCGCGGCTGACACCGACAGCCCCGGGGCCAATTCCGCTAGGCGCCTGTAAGCCAAGGGTAGGGCTCGCAAAAGAGGCGGGGTTGATAGCTGACATCCAGATCCGAGTTTTGTAGATCTTGAAGAGATCGGTAACCAGAGAATTGAAGTTGATGTAGGAGTCGGCGAAGTAGTAGAAGGTCAGTTTCTTCCAGTCCCTAGCGTAGAGTTAGTGAATGATGGAAAAGTAAGCATTTCCACGTATGACTTACATCTGGAACTCGGCATCCAAAATCTCCATGTTCAAGCCATGCTCCTTGACCTTTTGCATGCACACTCGCTTGGCCTTGGCCTCATTTCCCTCCTTCTCTCTCAGAGCGTGAATCTCGTGAGCCTGCGCCAGCCTCTTGATTAATTTCGGTTTCAGTTCTCCTGAAGTAGGCTCCTGGATGTGGTGTTGACCGGCGGGCCCCATGCCGCCAACGGCACTTCCTTGCAGGTTTGAGGCCGCCATAAGGCCAGCACCAACACCATCTTGGGCCATTCCTGCGTTCTGAGAGTACATCATGAGCCATCTATATTGCTCCTCGGCATAGTGCTCCTTGAGTTCCTTTGCAGTCTTCCAGTCAACGTTATCCTTGGCGACAGTGCCGAGATCCGTGCCACGGTCAGCTTCCACTATGACCAAGTCGCCAGGTTTCACGGTAAGCCCTGTGCCTTCCTGGATATAGAAGACATCGGCCCTGGCACACTTGAAAAGGACAATGTAGAGGGGCTGGTCATGTCGCGGCTGTGCTGCACCGTACATGTTACGATGCGGTGAGTTGGGCCTGTTGGCGTACGCGTTGGGAAGCATAGAGTATGGCGACGGAAACTGATTTCCATAGGCTGACTGGGCGAGGGCATGCGATGAACCTCCCGTAAAGTAGTTTTGTACTTTGGAAGACGTTAGTGTTTGAGAAGGAGACTGATGAGAGATGGACTGTTTTATCGTACCTTGAGCAGCATTGGCCAGTGCCATAGCATCAGAATAACCGGGAGAAGCGTAGTCAGGCGCAGAATCATGAGGACCGATTTCGTGTGGTGCGACCCCTTCCCCAATAGAAGCAATGGAGTTCTGCCGGACTGGCACATCAGCAAACGAGTGCCGTCTGCTCTGCGGAATATCTCCCAGTCCCCCGAACCCGAGAGATGTTTGCCAGAGAGCCCTCTTTAGGTTGGTGTTATCAACTTTCCTATGATCCGCCATATAAGGGGTGCGATACGGGCCTACACCAAACTCGCTCATCCGTCTGGCCAGATTCCTCCTGCCGAGGTCAGACCCATCGTTCGCCTCATCAAGCTCATCAACAGCAAAATCTGATTCTTCGGGAACAGCCTCCTGGAGGTACGCGTTTCCTAACCCAAACACACTCGAGGTAGATGCCCGAGGTCTCAAACGCGAACTTTGATACTGATTCTGCTGGCGCAGGATAGCATTCTCGCGCATCAACGACTCAATAGCTTTCGCTTCAGCGGACTGCTGCTGACTGGCTCCCTGGAGAGAGCCGGTACTATCATCGTCATCGTCTTCATTTACTTTTCCAAGCATGGAGCCATCATTTGCCATCTCACTCAACATACTAGGCCGAGAAGGACGATGCTGCAAGCCGGGATGGCCTAACGGACGCGAACGACCGCCCAGAACCGCGGATGTAGTAACAGAAGGAAGAGATGTTTCTGGGTCAAGCTGCCCAACGGAGTACGACTGTGATCGATAGGTTTTGGGCGTAGGATGGAGAGGAATCGGGAACGGAATCTGAGGGTTTGGGACTGTATCTCTGGAGCCAACCGATTGTTGAGCTAGCGCGTTATCAAAAAACGAGCCGCCCGAGCTGCCAGGCGGTATGCCAGATGTCGGCGAAGGCAAGACCTCTGCTAAACGAGAGGGAGGGTTATTCCTCTCGTTTGTCCAGATTCCTGCACCCCATGTAGTACTGAATGGACTAGGTCCAGCATGGGATCGGCCATGGACTGCAGAAGCAGCCGGATGGGTGCCCCAGGCACCGACTCCAGAATCTATAGCTGGCGTGCTGGGGTGGGAAGTTGTAGGAGACATGGAGGTGCTCGCAAACGATTCTTTCCGCTGGCGGGGCGGCGGTGGTGGTTGAGACGTATCATTCAGCCATGATGCCCGGCGGACAGGTTGCTTGGGAGCTTGTGTTGAGGTAGGCGGAGGTTCTTGACGAAGTGGGTCAACTTCGTCGTCTGAGCTCGCCAAGGCTTCGGAGTCAGGAGTCGAGCCACGGTTCAGCTTGTCCAGCAGTATCGCCTGCGTGCTGGGCATGCCCGCGGCAAAGTTGCCCTGCCCTGTCTTTGCCTGTAGAGCAGGCTTACCTGTGCCAGAACTCATGGTGGAGGGTCAGCCTAGGAGGCTGAGTCGTCAAGCTTGACTCTCTTGTGATGAAACAGATATGCCTCTTCGGGAAGCCAACGCTTCTTAACCAGATATGATTATACACCCCACCCGCTATCTGGCAAGCCACAGACACGTGGGAGTTGTTGTGATGGCCTTGATGTACTCGAGAGGGATAGTATAGGGAATCGAGCGTCAACTGGTCGATGGAAGATGGTGCGAAGAACTAAAGTACAGTTCTGCGAGCATACTGTTAGCTTATTCGGCACGACGTACTGCCGCAGCCCCGACACAAGGAAAACAAAGGACGCTTTCAACGCCTTGGCAGTCAGGGTCGAACAAAGTTATTGGAGACTTGGGGAAGAAAAAGGAATTCAGGGAAGTGTTGGCATGAGTATGACGAGTCTGGGAGACATACGTTGCTGGTTGAAGCCCGCACGGTGATAATGAAACAGGATGTAGGATCCTAGAACTTTTCTGAGCTCTTTCGAGAAACCTGTCATAAGAGACGGGATGCCTGGCTCCCTAAACAACCCTAACGTCTGACGGATGATTTGGCGGGCGTCCACACTAGAATCATGGAGCGGCCAATACGTGCTGTAGCGGGCACCGATTTGCGCCTCACGCGGGTTGAACAAACCGCAGAGGACCCAATGAAGGAGCAAGTAGGTTCTTGTGTGCGACGATCGGACTGAGAGCAGCTTGGAAAGTCACAACCGACCGCAGTCACGACGTGTAACTAGATGATTAGGTCGGAACTGGCGACAGGATGATGAGGAGGTGGAAGCTCGAAAAACACGAGGACTCGACAGGTGTGGAAGACGCAGGACGGTTGTCGTTGGTGACAAAGAGGACAGACTGAAGTTTCTAGTTGTTCAAGTGGTGAGCCCGCATTTAAGCTCGGCAGGCAGGAGGAGTTAGACCCGACGCCGGCGGAAGTGCGACGGAGGTGCGGCGGAAGGCGACGAAAGTGAAGCGGCGCAACTTGAAGTCCGAGCCGGCTCTCGGGGCCAAAAGGACGGGGCGGGCGGAGGATCAGCTGATGCGCGCAGTCTACGGCGGGTAGCGGTTTCAACAAGCCGAGCCTGAGAGAGGGGGGGCGAGTGATGGATGTGTTGCGCGCGCGTGTCGGCCGCGGACGATCAGTACGGGGTGGGAAAGGGTTGACGACGTGAAGAGCAGATGGAAGGGAAGGAAGGGCGAACTGGAGGGAGGGAGGGTGAGGACGGAAGAAGATGAAGGGAGCTAGCTGCAGGCCGGAGCTGGAGCTGGCCCTGGCGGGACTAAAAAGAGACAAACTGTCGAAGCGCGAATCGATCCAAGTGGTCACTGGACTCGCAGCCTAGAAGTAGAATGCCTGGTACTATGTATGTAATAGCATGTAACGGTATAAAATGGTACGGAGGCTCGGAGGATGGACCACCAGGTGTGGGTTCGAGCCTTCGAAGGGTGAGCGGGGAAGGCTGGAAACATGCTGCTTATTAGTGGCTGGATCCTGGACCAGGCTAGCCGAACCCAGCTTGGTGCCGTCAATATATGGGCCTCCGTGGCAAAGACAAAGCAGCGCTTCCGCTCCCCATGTCCAAAGACCAATCACGGCGCCATCTGCCGGATTCTGGGGGACCAGGAATAGTGTACACTAAATGGAGGTCCCGCACCGTCCCCTTTTTGTTCCCCGGGCCCTGGCATGCATGAAATCAGGTGTGGAGTCAACATTGTCCGCGTCGTCAACGGATTCTTGGGGAGGTCAAAACAATGACCGCAACAGGTCGGAAACAGAGAGGCGGGCGTGGTGAGCTCAAGTTCAGCCCTACCTAAGTCCAATACTGAAGACCCAAGACAAGCGGAAAGATTGACAAACATGAGCGGACAACAACGGACTGGCAAAATCCTGGCTCAAGAAGGGAATGGAGTGACCATCGGGGCAAACGATAAGAAGATGGTGTCCTGGTGATGAGTGTCCACGAGGGAGAGTGTAGCGTGGTGTCGCCGGTTAACTGGGGTTCACGAACATCCCGTCCTATTCGGGAGAGCTTTGGAAGTGGAAGGTCGCAACCCCGCGAGCCTGGCCACACACACTCTCAGCTCGAGGCTTGGACCCGACGGCAACGCCCAGTGAACTCGAACAAAGAGGCCGGTTGGAGTCTGAATGTATACCTCTAACGTGTCGTCTCGCAACAAAGACAACGAGGTGGAGAGGGGTTCGGCTTGCTAAGTGCAAAATTGGGTTGTTGTTGCACAGCACCTACTTACTTTATCGAGTACCGGCATGGTTTGTCTGTTTTTCATTCTCACGACTACATAGTCCGGGGCATCTGCACAGATGCCGGATTGGGGGATCGTCAGGTCGATATCCTGGACCATCACGGCATGGGTATAGGTCATTCACGCTGAGGCCCGGGCCTTGTAGGTAGGTGTGTATGGTCCGGGTTCCATCTTGATTACATATCTCCCTCTTGCCCATGTTCCTCAATCGGTTCCTTTGCGGGGCCGCATCTGAGGACCCGACCAGCCCTGTGGGTTGTGGAGACACAAGTCCCGGCCGGGCACCGTTGGTAAAAAAAAAAAAAAACAACCGGGGCCGTCTGGGGGTCGATCTTGGTTCTCTCCATGATCCACCATCACCGATATCACCAATGCGGAGGCAGGATAGAGAGCCTCGGAATATTGACAGTCTTCAGATGATATGGAAAATGTATCCAAGGGATTCTTCCGAACTGTAACAAGCCCAAATGGGGAAATTACGTCAAATCCGATAATCATCATGGAGTCCACCGAGCAGCGTTCCCTTGCTTCCTTCCCCGGATCCTGCACCGATAGACAGGAGACAGAAGGCGCACCCAGCTACCTGCCTACTCCAAGGTCTTGTTCGTTTCCACCCATCCATCCCGCCTCCGCAGATCACCCAACCGAATCAACGCAAAGCTCAGTAACGGGGAAAAGATGGAAGTTTTCTGCGCAATCGATGTGATGTAACCTCATGGCGCTGCATCTGCATCTTCTTCAAGCAGTGCTCTCCATGGCGCATACTTCTACAGCCCTCTGAATGGCGGAGCTGGCGAGGGCTTTGGCTCCCTTCGTTGACATCCACTCCCGCTCGTCTCCCCATCATCATTTTCTGACAATTTTCACTTTCCTAGTTGTTTTCCAGATGAGAGACCGCTTCCTTGGATGTCCACCTTCCATCCCCCAGTTCCCCATTGTACAGTGTGAGACACACGGTACCCTTGCGGGGGCAGAGACGGGAGCTGTGGCCAGCGGGCAGCTTACCAAGTGGTCTGTACCTTGATGTACCGCAACTTCTTCCCCTCAAGCTGCACTTTTCGTCACTTTTGGGTCATCTCTCGAATCAAGTCGGGACAAAGAATAACATTAATCAAGACATTGAACGAGGCGGCCTGTCACCTTCGCCAAGTCAGCCACCTCACGTGCAATGGGGAAACTGAAATCATCAACATCCAGAGGTACCCGAAGCCAGAGAAACCAAGCTACACATAAATCATGGCTTCTCAGTCTAAAGGTTGATGTGAGCGACAAGGACTAGCCATAAGATCGAAGCTATTCCGAGGAACTACAGGTATTCAGCCAGTGTAGCCGATTCGTTTATGCATTAAATGAAACAGGTACCTACTTACTTGCACACCTCAGTGTTCTCAAGCCCGAGACTAGGTGTCATGAACATAAGCAAGCGACATCCACCCACGCTGGGCCATCATATATCACACATGGCGCAACCGCGATGCTTGAAACCCGGCCCTCAACGAGTCAACACAGGGTGACAGAGGGACCTCTAGTGTAGTGTACACTTTCCGCTTCCCAAGCATCTCACATCGCAGGTCGATGCGTGTGGCAATCGGGCCCAATGTAGCACCGGCCCCGCCCCACCCCGTCGACGTGATGGGCACCTCCTCGAGCATCATCTCCCGCTGAACCCGTCGTTGAATATTACGTACCCCGCGCCTAGCCCCGCAAAAAGAACGAACAGTTGGGTATTAAGTACCCCCCTGAAGGTTGGGGAAAAGGCCATAGCGCACAACGGGTACGACAAGGGGCGGTCCGGCATCCTCAACCCTAGATGGTCAGGGGAGTTGGAGAGTGAGGGGGCGCTCTCCAAGACCCCTGTGTCTTCATCACCCCATCTCCATTCACATAGGGCGTTCTCACATCTGCCATCAAACTGTCACTTCGTCTCGAGCCAGTCTGCTATACATCCCTCGCCCGCAGTCTCATTCATTGGTACCTAGGCCAGTTCCACGGCTCTTTTGGCAAAGCTCTGGGTAGTTTGTCCTCTTTGCGAGTCTGCATAGTAAGTCCGGTACTATGCAGTAATACGTCCTCGATCAGTAACAAGGCAACTAGGAAAGGCAAAAGAAGTCATTCGCGTTTCCGATTGTCACCCTAAAACCTTGGCAACTTCATGTCCACCAAGCGGACGCACGGAGGCAAGCTCGTCGAAGAATCGCTTCGGATATTATCTGAGTGTCTCTTTGCCTACCTTGTCACGCCACAAGTTCAACATATTCTGGCCACTTGCCGCACCATAATTCTTGATTGCTGAAGTGGAGGTGGCAGACTGGCGTGCCTCCTCCCTTTCGCAGATCGACGATCTCCAACCCGCCACGAACGGACACTACCAGATGGAAACACAACACAACATACGACTATCATTTCATGAGAACGTCATGGAGGGAGGTTAAGGTCATACTCAACTCCTGTGTAAGATTTCTTCACGAGAGTCCGGGTTACTCTGAAACACTTTTCGGAAAGTTCCCATCAGAAACAACGGGATGATCTTCGTGGTGAAAGACGAAAGCACAAAAACAACGTAGGCGTGTGCACCAGTATAGACTCGCCAACCCTCTAGTGTACTATCTGACCAGCAAGGCAACAAGCCGTCTGCAGCAACCCGGTGTGCATGGCACCTAGTATTCTAGACAGAACTCGCTGCAGACCGAGAGGCGTTCTGGCGCCTAGCCTAGGCAAGGGAGACATCATTAGACACACACAACGTGAGCAACTAGCGTAAGGAGGTTCCACCAGAAAGAGGTACAGTATCTCGAGAGTACGTACTCCATGCTACGGATAAGTGTTTGGAACATGTCATGGATACCATCAGCAAAGCCGACTCGCTATTGAGCAACTTAATATGTACGAGGAAGTAGGTAGATGATCCATGGATGGCTCATGCCACACTTCGCCAGACTCTACAAACCGTCGTGCCGTCCGAGGTAGGATTGAACTATGTAAATGTGGAGTCGAGACAACAAAACACTGCTGGAAACTGAGGACTTGCAAGTTGTTAGGTCTAGAAGCGTCTGCTTTTTGAGACATTACTTGCGAGGCTCCCAAGCCATGTCAAGTCATGAGAGGCGAGTACCAGCTGTTTCACGATATCTGGCGCTGCTGTATGCACTTGTTCCTTTGCTCAAATTGCGCTGTAAATAATCATTGTAAAGGTATGTGACCAGGGTCCTCCACATATATACTTCACTACGTACATCCACAAACCCATCCCACCCAGTACAAAACCATCATCAACGCCATAACCCCAACTCATATGACACAAGGTATCGGTGGCATTTTGCAGCCGTGTCGGCAATCATCGGCACCTGACCACCCCACTACCCTTCGTTCATCCTTGATAGGACATGACACCCTGCATACAGCGAGATACCTCCAGAACCCAGACCGGTCAACAGGCTGATCCTATCGATCATCGATTGCACCTTTGTGCTTAGATCCAGATGGTTGAGGTTGGAGCGGGGAAGCTTCCAATTCTGTCCCATATCCCATGCTCCACATACCACCCCGAGAGTGGCTTGTACGACCTTGCGGGTTCCCTACCCGCATGATTTCTTATCGACTTTGTATTTCACGGAAGGCGATCTGTAATCGGAAAAAGTCAAGGGAACAAACAAGGACACCAAATTCAATCCGCTCAAGTTGACATGGGGAGGTATTAGGGTATACTCCTCCTTCCAGGTTGAATCAAGTATGGTTCATATCCAACGGTGGGTACATCTGAGGGCGATAGCCATTTTGAGAGTAGAGGATACGGTACGGACATGGTATAAGAAGCTTATGGTTGAATTCTAGGACGGTTCTTCAATCTAAAAAAGATAGTGAGTGAGGCCCCCCAAGAGAAAGAGATTAGCCAGGGACAGAATCCAAGGAGTCCTTCCCTACGGTGGTGGGAGGGACTTCGCCCTTTTGCTTCCTCAACTTTTCCTCGAATTTCTGGAACTCCTGCAATGCTATGTCTTCTTCGGGGTCAAGTACCTGTTCGACGCCTTGGACTTCCTCAATCTGTGGGTGTTGTTCAGCATGTCAGCAACGTGTTTGTTGAAGCCATAACCAGGCCGGAAAAGAGACAGCGGCCAGAGGAAAAAAGACTTACGTAGTGCATCAACATGCCCTCAATTCCGTTCTTCAGCGTCACCGTGCTCGAGTCGCACGTCCGGCATGCTCCGCGCAGCTTGAGCTTGACGATTCCATCCTCGAACCCGCGGAACTCGATATCGCCACCGTCCTCCTGGATCGCGGGGCGGATTCTTGTCTCCAGCAGCTCCTTGATCATGCCCACCACCTCGCTGTCGTTCTCGTCGTACGCCAAGCTATCCTTCTCGTCCGACTCTTGCGTCGATTCCTCCCCTTCATTGCGCTCCACCACGTTGACAATCGTCTGGCCCGACGTGATGGTCTCGGTGATGAGTGCAAACACCTCCGGGCGGATGTGCGCCCAGTTGGCGTCGGCCGACTTGGTCACCGTGATAAAGTCGGTGCCGTAAAAGACCGAGGTGACTCCCTCGATGTTCATGAGCTGCGCGGCCAGCGGCGAAGGGTACGGTGGCGCAATGGTGCTACGCGCGTTCATGTACTCGATGAAGGGCGTCTTGATCGAGTCCGGGATGACCTTTTGGTTGGGCAGGAACTTGAGCGAGTCCGGGTTAGGCGTGTTTTCGGTCTGGATGAAGATGGTACGGCGCTGCTGCTGCTGGGGCGCGAGGGTGGTGTTGAGAGCCCCCCATGACCGTTGCTGAAGACGGGGACGAGCGGCCGAACGGGCGCCGGTATGCGCTTGTCTGGTGCTGGTGCTGGCGGGAGCAGAAGCGGAAGCACCTTGGCGCAGACACGGGATGGTTGTCGCGGCGGGTCGCACGGTCGACTTGGAGACGAGAGGCACTAGGCCTTTTCGTAATAATAGTCTGTTTATTGGCATCGTCGGTGGTGGTGGTGTTGGTCGGAATGCCGTCGAGGGAGAGAAACACGGCAACTTCGGACGGGAAAGGAAGATGGATGGGAAAAGGAATGACGCCGAAACAGATTCCATCTACACTACAAGAACTACTACCCGCTATTCCGAAATGTTGCCGCCGTGCCGGGCATGGAATTGTCAGCGGCCGCTAACGCTAACGCGATTAGCGCCGATAGGCGTCCACTGCCATGCCAGCTCCAGGGGTCCAGTATTACTATGCACCTTGAGCTCTTAACTGATCCGTCTTTTTGCGTCATAGCTTCCCCTTTGGGGCAATTGACTGCAATTTTGACGGAGTGGTTTGTCAGCCTCTACGCTGATTGGATTGGGAATTCCACTTGTGGCGGGACTTTGGCTTTGGAACGAAGGACCGTTGTGCAGTTTATTCAGTCTCATCCATACCTCTAGGTATGTATTGATGTTTTGCCCAAGTCCACCATCTCTTGCAGCACACGGACAACGCATTTCTTTGCTTGGACGGAGGGAGCTGAGTGCCAATCATATTCGACGACTTACATCCTTCGCTTCACGTCCTTGTCGCCCTATCGGCATTTCCCTGGTCGCTTGGCAAAAACTGCGGATCGCGACTTTTGGCGATATTGATACGAATTCCGTTTCGAAAATTTCAATTCAACCTCACAAACCGAAACCCTTCACTCAGAGATATCCCAGCCACAAAACTAAGACTGACCTTTACTCAACGAGTACGACTTTACTTTTACGGTGCCATCGTATAAACATATAGCTTTTCAGCATTCGCTCACTGTCACCTCTCACCTTTTGCGCGCCACGCCCCTCACTATCGACATTGACAGATTGCCAGGTCTCGGCCCATTGGATTGAGAAAGCCGCGCGTTTCTGAGACATCATTTGGATGCAATGAGCGCCGAGCCCGTCGAACTTGGCCCGAAAATGGCCTCGGATGAGTCCCAGCGACTGTTCGCCGATGAGTTAAAGGCGCTCATCGCCGACGCCCGCGATGAGGCCCCAGTCACCCAGGATAATGACCCAGATGCTATACAAGTCAACGGACAGCCAAGCTCAAAAGACCAATCAGACATCATAATACAACCTCAGATCGAGCAAGAACCAAAGAAAGAGCCGACTTACGTAACGAGGAAGTCAAACGACCAGCAGCAAGAGGCACAAGCCGCGGAGCCAACAGTGAATCAAGAGCCCGCTTCGCCATCACGAAAACGTCCGAGCCCGGGGGACGAACCAGAATCATCACCAAAACCTGTCAAGAAGGAAGCGAAGCAATGTGGTGTCTGTCAAGCGCAGCCAGGGAAGTACAGGTGTCCGCGCTGCCCGCTTATGTAGTAAGTTTCACAAAACAAACCCTTATCTGCTCAGGCCCAACATGCGTACTCATCATCACAAACAGCTGCTCAGTAGCTTGCAACAAGTCCCACAAAGTAAACCACCCCCCTCCTTCCGAGGTACAACCCAAACCATCCACCAACACCCAGCAGCAGCAGCAACAACAACAACCCCAACCCATCGACACCGACCCCCTAGCCTTCCTCCTGCCCCACGCTCACCACATCACCCGCCTTCTATCCAAATACCCTCACCTTGAGTCTCGCCTCAACCACATCCTATCTCAAACCCTCCCGCCCGTCAACAACCCCAACGGCCTTCCTGTCGACCCCAACACTGGCTTCGCCACCACCGCCTCCGGCCTCCCCGTTCGTGTAAACGTGCCCGGGTACGCCTCCTCTTCGGGGAAGTCCTATTTCAAGAAAGACACGCAGCCCTGGTCTAGGGAAGTGGGATTGCGTCGCGGGGCTGCGGCTTTGAGGAGCGCGAGGACGGATCCGAGTGAGACGGGAGATGGGATCAGGGAGCTTTGTGAAACGGTGCTTTGGTTGTTGAATGGTCAGGAAAGGGGGGAGTTGGCTAGGCCTAGTGGTAATAGTAATGGTGTTGGGACGAGTAGGAGGGATGTGACGCAGCTGGTTAGAGAGAAAGTTGTCAAGGAGGAACAGGAGGTGGTGAAGAGGTTGTTGGAGGAGGAGATTAAGGGGGAGGGTGGGGATCGATGAATGGCAAACACCCTCAGAAAAGGATAGCCATGGAGAGATGGATGCTGAAGTTCCCTAGTGAGAGCGGAAGATATTCGATGATTAACGAACAAACGGAGGACTCACATGGAGTGAGGGAGGTAGGGTGTCAAAGGGATTGGGGCCGCTAAACTGCGTGGTTGACCCAACGAATGGATTGATCTTTGCCAACGATACCTGTCTGAACAGCAGACATCGGAAAAAGGGCAAGGAAAGGAAAAAGTGACGGACCGAAGCAGTGATGGTCTTAACGCCGACTTTGTTTATTTCACTGTAAAATGGTTGGCTGGCTGTTGGAAAGATGTATACACAGCAAGGAAGCAAGCGGGCATAAGAAGAGGTCATGGCTTTCAAGTGCCAAAAAAAAAGATACCCAGAGAGGAGAGGGATTTATTGTCATGGATATATCGAGTTTGAGTTTTCGGGTCACTGAGCATATCCGCGCTCATAGGGCCGACGCAACTGCACCAGTCTTTCGGAACGGGAGCGACTTGGTAGTTATGGCGCGGTTGGTGATGGGACCTTTCCTTAACCCCCTTTTCCTTGACTACTCTCAAGTAACCGCATCAAGAGGGGGGCGGCTGGTTGGGTAGACTGGGGTCTTCACTCGATGTGAAAATAAAACCACAGTGGATCACTAGGCTTTGCACGACCTCCCGAGCGCGGTTTCAGAATGGAAATACGCGGCGTAGATGGGAAATTGTTGCTCCACGCTATGGCTGAATGGACTTGCTCTATCTATGGTTCTAGAACGAGGGAGTATGGCATACGACGGTGATTCGTAACATCTGATGAGCCGTCATTGCTTTGGATACTCGTCCGAGTGACAAAGTCACCATGGTAGTGGGTTGTTACGAGTAACCATACCTCAGTGGCATCGTTCGTTCTACGTCAGATATCGGGACAACAGAAAATTACTTGTACTTGACGAAATATAAGCTGTATACAAACACTTGCCAACGTTGCATATCTGCTGGTGTATATCGGTAACTTTAACACCAGATATAGTACAGCATAAGTAAGCCGAAAGCTTGATCACTGGAATTTGGAATAGTTCCTCGCCGTCCAAAATCCGTCTTTGTTCCAAAACCCAAGACGTTTACCAAACTTAGGTTGCCTGCCACTCTACGCCATCCATACCCATCATCATTACCTATGTATCCCATCATCCCATGCATAACCTATACTTCATCAAGACACAGAAGAACACAAGCAACTCTACTCAAAACATTCCCTTCTTCACACTACCCCCAAGCTTAGCAAAGAACCCACTCTTTTTACTTTTCATCCTCGTCTTTTCCTTCTCCTGACTTATCACCGTCGCCGTCTTCTTCAGCAACCCCCACCCCTGCTGCGTCTGCGTCTGCGTCTGCGTCTGCGGTTGGTTATCCGCCCCGGCACCAGCACGACAAGAAGACGCCGCAGTAAGTGGTGACGTTGCAGCTTCCTCTCCTCTCGAAATCCCAGTGGTGGCTGTAGACAGCTCACTGCCACTGCCGCTACTATTGCCGGTTACTGGAGAACCTGGAGAGCCGGAGGAGCCGGAGCCCGAACCGGAGCCGAAGCCAGAGCCTCCGGTCATGCCGAGCTTTTGGCGCAGGTTCAAGAGAGATGGGGACTTATTGACGAAGGGGGAGGCTCGAAATCGCTTGCTTAGGCTTTGGCTTTGAGACTGGGTTGTCGTGGGTGAGGGGAGAGCTGATAAGTCGTCGTTTTCGCTAGAGAGGGTCGTTTCTACCGAATTGGTGTTCTTCTCTGGTGCTGTTTGTGGTGCTGCTGCTGAGGGTGCTGCTGGCTGGTGTCCTTGCCGGGAGGTGGCCTGGTCTTGCGTTGTGGTCATGGTGCGAGTAGCCAGTGGACGAGGGAAGATTACAGATTCGGGCTCCTTGCTACGTTTCCCGGGTTGCTGCTTGCCAGCCGTTGCTGATATTGGTGCTGGTGCTGGTTTTGATGCTGCTCTGGAATGGTCGAGTTCACCAATGTTGGTTTCAGACGCGCAGGCCACCGAGATCCTCGAAAGTGCCCCTTCCAGGTTGAGATCATGCCGTCTCTTGACCCTTTCAACAACAGTTTGTCCATGAGCTTTGTGGCCCGCTGGTGATGCCTCATTGAGTATCTGTTCTCGCTTGAGGCGCTTCTCGTCTGCCAGGGTTAATCGGGGCTGAGTCTGGTACGGCAGGGCCCTTATGCGCTCTTCCATGGGGACCTCAACGATATGTTCACTAATTTGACGGCGGTGTTCGCCGTGGGCTTGCTTGTCGAGCTTGTCTTGGCGGCAGATGGCTTTGTTGGTATCGGTTTTTTTGAACGCTCTGGCTGCGTCTTCAGGTACATGGCGATGCTCTTGTTCGTCCGGGGCGGCTTCGGAATCGTTGTCGGTGTACGACTTGCTTGGTTTTCTCAAACCTGTTGTCCGGCCGGCTGCAGTCGGGGCCCTGTTCAAAGCAGATATCGCTGCTTCTTGCCGTTGCTGCCATTGAGTAGCTGGATCTGTTGCTGCCGCTACGGTCCTAGCTTCTCTCATCCTTTGCTTCTTGATCTCGTGTGTCTTTTGCTCGGCTAGCACATCGAGAAGTCGACGCGTCAGTTCCTCGGCATCGAAGTGTCCCTCCTGTGCCGCCAGTCTCGGCTTCCTAGGCTTTGCCGCCATCCGTTGCGAATATCCATATCCTTGAGGTTGGAGTCCAGGGGCGGGCTGGTAGTGGTAGTTGTTGTCATAGACGTAACCTTCCATGTCGCCTTGAGTGCAGTGGTCTTCGTCTTCGCTTCTCTTCTTTTTCTGATGACTGTTTTTGAGACGTGGGCCGTCCTTGTCGTTCGTTCCACTTCCGCTTCCTTTGAACCATTTGGTGAACGACATCTCGAAGAAGGTGCGACGGCTGAGCTGATGCAGGCAGGAAGGATGGAAATTATTCAGCGATTTGGCTCGGAGGCGAATATTTCCCGGTGCCCGTTGAGGTATGTGTAAATGTTAGACGTGCAGTAGCTGCCAGTTCGACAGTATGCATCAGTCAACGTTGTTCGACCCGTTGCCTTGAACGGCTCTTGCTTTATGACACGGCCCTTGCCGTAGCTCATCCCTTGCTTGTTCTAGACGACTTATCCCGAAAACCTGGCCTCAGGTAGTGATTTTGATGACGGATGGAAAGTACAATAAGGAAGTTAGTTAAGTACTTTGAAGGGCGGGGGCGACAGCAACAGCAAATGATAGTAGGTAGCGATGATGGCGATGGTCTTGAGGATATTTAGGTTGCTTTCTTCTAGTTGGCTTCGGTTGGATTGCCTTTGCCCCCAAGATTGTGTCTGAGTTTTCTCAACAAAGGACAGTTGTCAAGGGATGGACACATCAAAGACGATGGGTGGTACGACAGGAAGAAGCCGTAAAGGGCGAGCGAGGACAGGAAAGTATATACCTCTACTACCTTTGGTACTTCCAGGCAGTTCCCGTCTTGTCCTAGTCGTACCTGAATAAGACTTGTGACCCCTCATTGAGTGGGCTTCCCTCCCCCAACTCTTTTTGATCAGAGGCGAACTTTGTCTCCATATGATTCTCGCCAAGATTGACATGACGGGCAAAGCTGGATCGCTAGGTAAATTGGATGTTACGCCAACCATTGTTCCTATTGTGTATGTCCTGGTACCCAAGAGGTTCTAGCCCTTTAGGTGAACGACCGACTCTACTTTACTCTACAGAATACAGTAGCAACGCAACGT
The DNA here is from genome assembly GCF_033458365.1 of Neurospora hispaniola. Taxonomy (NCBI): domain Eukaryota; kingdom Fungi; phylum Ascomycota; class Sordariomycetes; order Sordariales; family Sordariaceae; genus Neurospora; species Neurospora hispaniola. Next base: position 2,398,474 of record NW_026944410.1, on the reverse strand, counting down.
GCTGTCGCATTCAATATTTATGTGCATGAGGCCACGGTACAGTAGAACAGCTTGGTAGCGAACAGTCGACGGGCAGCCAAATGCCGTGAGGCCATGTTCGACCATTGTCACATTGTGAGAAGGCACGCGCGCTGCCTTGGAATCTTGCAGATGAGCGACATGGACGAGACATATAATCTGACAATGTGTGTCACTTGACTTGCGCTACGCCCGTGACTGGGGATTATACCAAACTGGATTGGGATGAGGGGGTATTTTGCACTCGTGCCTCGCTTGTCCTTGGACCATTATTAACGAATTTGTGAGCAGTTGGTTAGTTTGAGTACGCCCGTCTTGCCCCCTTTGCGTATTGTGAAGGCCGTGATTCATGCTTCAACTGTGGTTCAAGGCGACTGACTGGCTGCGGATAATCGCTTCCTCGGAATGAATCTTTTGTCTTGGCTCTACCAGACAAAGTAGCTGGTAACACGCCGACCGCACATACTGAGCTGACAAGGAGTGTGAGACAGACAGACAAAACAGCCGACGACCTCGATCTGGAATTCGAGTAAGCATCGATCACCAAGCATGTTGTACCGTTGCTCATTCTCATCTCGTTGATTCTCATAGCCATTCATCCCTTGGCTCGGGTCGGACCTCCACAGATAGCGCCTGGCCATCATGCGGGGCCCCGACTTTTCCCTTTTTGGAGTTTGCTCTTCTGTTCGGGCTCCGGCTGACCAGGTTCTCCAGCTTGTTATCGTTGAGCATGCCAGGCAGTCCGGCGGGCGTAAGGGCGGTCAGTAAGGCACGGAGCCTAACATTTCTGGGCAGCGGATGTTTGGGGCGCACAAGTGCTACGCGCGACAGCTTCAGTTTCTCGGAACTTGTGGCGGTGATTGTAACACTAAGCAGTTGTGGAGGATCTTGTCAACGTCAACCTGCTATCACCACCATCTCGAGTCGTCATTGTATATGGTGGATGGATAAGTAGTACATATGGAGGCAGGCGGCATCCGTCCCCTCCAAGTAAAGTTTGATGTTTTGTTTTGGTGTTTGCACGCCGAGTTCTCCGCCCGAATGTACCGACCACGGCGCGTCCGTGGACGGACTGACGATACGTCCGTAGTTAACCCTGTTGTGACGGACGCTGTGACGCTGTGGCGCGCCATGTTTGCTCGTCCGTCTCGCCCATCGATCGAGCGAGGGTTGAGGCTCTGAACTCCCTTGCAGTGAGAGGAGTGGTGGGTGTCCCACAGGACCCAAGACCACCACCAGAAGAGACGATACTGCTGCTGCTTCAGGCTGGTTTGGACGACGTGTCGACGCGACGCAGTTTGTCGATATCCACTTGGCTGTTGGGAGATCAGTGGGGTTGGAGAAAGGTCCAGACTTCCGAACTGTTTTGTTGTCGTCCCGGCCCTTATTTGAATCTTGGGAGGCCCGGACCCTGGGAGCCCGGTGGTTATTCGAACATGGTAACCTAACCTGCCTAGTTGGGCGTGTTAGTGGTCAACCCACTGTTATGTTTGAGCCCTTTAGCTTCAACAAGTCCTGCACGTGTGAGCCTGAGCCGGTAGGAATACGAAGGTCTCCTTTCTTTTCCCTTCTCACCACCCCCATTCCCATCTCGAGGTGGAGGTTTCTTCCTTTTGTCAGTCCGTCAGATGTGGCCCTCTTTTTGCTCTCCATCGTCATTTCGCATTGCAGAGTGCACCGTCCGCTCGCTTCTTCTTTCTTCAGTTGCGGTCTGACGACGGACTGCAAGCTGTCTCGGGCCCCGGGCCGTTGCAAGGGCCGACAAATCATCGAGGCGAACGGAGGACTGGAGTCACTCATGTCCCATCACGAAAGAGACTTTGGGTCGGTAATTACCTGTCTTCGTCTACGTACTTGTATGGAGAATAGACGGAAGTAGTGTGCCTATTTAGACCATGAACCAAATAGACCACCGTCCGTTCACTGACTGACCTGACCCATCAGCCATTACACGGCTTTACACTACCCTTGGCCGCGGACGGGACCTGCGAGATGAGGAAAAGGGAAAAAAAAAAGGGGGGGGTTATCATTGGCACCACTACCTAATCACTCAACCACTCTCATGTTTCCGATATCCGTACTACCTATTAATACTACTGCGTAACTGTTTGACCTACCTAGACTTGTCAATCATTCCGTCTGGTAAAGGAGTCGAGATGGCCATGGTGCCGTAGCAGTGAAGCATTGATTTCCCATCCTCTCGAAACGCAGGAAAAAAGTCCATGCCCATGTCGGAACCACCACTGTCGGACGCACTGGCAGGCCCCCCGCCGCTGGAGCAGTCGCCGTCGCAATTACAGCCTACACCACTGCCGACCGAGTCGCGCCGGCTGATCAGTCAAGTCAAGCAAATGCTGGGTCTCACGGGGTCGGGTCACGCTGAAGCTGACGATCCCCAATTGCCCGAGCTCCTCCCCAAGCTCCCCAACCTGGACCTGGACCTGGATCTGGGCCTGGAGCTGCCGGCCGATCTGTGCGAGTTTGCATTGCCGCTTCAGTGTACACCTACAAAACTAGGCACCACTCATCCATTGCTAGCAAGCTCGGCGGGTGCTGCCGATCCGCATCTCCTCCACCAGGACCACCAAAACACCAACAAGACCACCAATCTCGACGACGCCACGACCGCCGCTACTTCCGCTTCTGCCGCTGCCATCTCGTCAACAACACAGCCGACCTCAGCAGCAACGCCATCGCTCCTCGTCTCCCAGGGCGCCCTTTTGCTGCCAGCCGACGACGACCATCCCGGCCCCGGCCCCTCCTCCAATTACCGCGGCTCCTCTGCTGCTGCCGTCCTCGACGATCCCTTCTTCTGCCGACCTGTGGGCGCGCCCAATACCCGTACCACAGACACTGCCACCACGCCTGATTTCCATCCTAGTCTGATTCTCAGTCAGACACCCAGTCCGGGTCCGGGTCCTGTTCCCAGTCCCCAGTCTGAGTCGACTTATAGCTATAATCGCAATGATCCGCACCGACCGTGGCCTCCGCCTCGCAAAGAGTCTCTGAGAGTCGACAGCCCAACGCCGTGGGTGAGCCTCCCGCATACTACCTACTACCACCACCTTCCACACCATACCTTTCTTTTTCTAGACAAGCAACAGCTGAACTGACATGGTATGACGTGGTTTCGCAAGTTCGATCAATCGCGATCGAGACGTGCCATGGCATCCATACACATTGCCGTTATTGGCGCCTACGGCGCGGGCAAATCCTCCTTTGTCCAGCGCGCGTTCCGTCTGCAACGACCGCCCGAGCTAAACATCTCGACCTTGCGCATGGAAATCCATGGCACCAGATACCTCGTCACCCTCGTAGAACTTGACCTTGACGGCTTCAAAGACCTTGACCCCGGCCAGTCCATACAATGGCCCAAGCAAATAGACGGCCACATGTTCCCCCACATGCCCGACGGCGCCCTGATTCTGTACGACGTCACCAACACGGACAGCATCAACGATCTCTCCCCAACCATGAGTGAGCTTCTTCAGCTTTCCCCTTCACGATGCTTTCCCCCCCGAGACACACGTCTGACAGATACCCGCCTGTGCCGCAGCTTCCCTGGCCAACTCCTCCCTACCAACCATACTCGTCGCGACGAAATGTGATACCCCTGCGAGCATACGCCAGGTGGATATGAACGCCGTAGCACACAGCTTTCCCTCGTGTGTTGCCCATCTGAGGATCTCGTCCGATATTCCCGGCGGCGCTCGTGAAGCCCTCTTAACCATGATCGACGCCATCCTGGCCAACAGACGAGGTAAGTGTTGCCCACGCTCATCCGCCCTGGCTCCATTATGGTGCTCCACGAACAGGAGATGTCTGTTCGTTACCATAGGAACGCAAGACATAAGACTATCCAACAAGACAGGGCTAACGTGTCGCCCAAGTAGAAGCGCAAGAGAGACCGAAAAGGTCGGTTTCGAGACGAAGAGCTGCTTCGGCCGCTAATCTGGATGCTACCCCCGAGGTCAACGGTCGTCCCATCAGCCAGCACAGCAAACACAGTAGAGCAAGCTCGGACTTCTCGCTCTTGAAGGGCTTTGCGCCTCCTAGCGGCGACGGTCCTCACCAGAGATCCCAACTTTCGAGGTCGCCGAGAATGGAATATCTACATGCACAATACGGCGCTTCCAACCCGCAATCATCAGACATCCCTGAGGACGGTCTTCCACACGCATTGTCAGGCACGCTACGTACACCAGGGATACGATTGGAGAAAGGGTCGGAGACCTTCTTGGATTTTGAAGAGTTGGATCTGGAAAGCCACCGCTTGTCGGACGATGTAGCCACAATGGCTCGCAATCAGGATTATCTGGAAGACGAGGTCCCTAAACTTGCCGGCGTCACCTTCGATGAGCTTATCGACAGGATTATAGCTCCAAAGATGACAAGGGCGGACAACAACTTTGCCGACATTTTTCTGTGCTTGTATAGAAAGTTCGCTACGCCATGCGAGCTTATGAGCGCGCTCCTTTCGCGGCTGGACCGTTTAAGGGACGACACGGACATGCCGTCTTTGCTGAGCATCGAAAGCCAGATGCGCGTCATTGAGGTTGTTGCGAAATGGCTGTCCCTTTACCCCGGAGACTTTGCCCGAACAGCAACGAGGAGGAGATTGGAAGGACTAATAAGCGACTTGGCAACGAGCGAAGTCTTTTCCGCAGCAGCCCGGCAGATGAAGGGGAACCTGGAGCAAAAGGTGATGGACGACGATGATACCTGGTGGGCAAAAGCGGACCCGGTCGACGACGAAGATGACGAGGAGGCTGGCAGGGACGTAGAGCGGAAACTCGCCGAGTCTGTGGCTTCAGTGCAGATTGACGAGTCGGGCGGGTATGATCCTCGACGTCCATCACACAGTTCAGAGCTCTCGGGTGCTGATCCGACTGCGAAATTCACCTACCATTCCATCGAAGACTACGAGCGCGAAGCCGCGGCCTTGGTACCCTCTCCCGTCTTACCGCCGAACAAGATCCGTTATCACAGCTTCATGGACATCGATCCCGACATAATCGCCGACGAGATTACGCGCATTGATTGGATTATGTTCAGCTCCATCCGCATCCGCGACATGGTGCGCCACGTTAGTCTGCCCGCCGACCAGAAGGAGAAATGCCGCAGTCTCAAGAACGTCAATCGCATGGTCTCCCACTTCAACCACATAGCCCAATGGGTGTCCAACATGATCCTCATCCGTGACAAAGCCAAACATCGCGCACCCTGCCTAGAACGGTTCATGGTCATCGCCCAGCGCTTGCGCACGCTGAACAACTACAACGGCCTGGCCGCCGTATTGGCCGGTATCAACGGCACCGCCATCCACCGACTCGCGCAGACGCGAAATTTGGTTTCGGCCGACGTACAGAAGCGGTTCGCTCGGCTGGTCCTGCTCATGGGCACGCAAAAGAGCCACTTTGCTTACCGGCTGGCCTGGGAGAACACGCCGCTACCGAGGATTCCGTTCATCCCCCTGCACAGACGTGATCTTGTCTCGGCAGAGGAAGGAAGCAGGACATTCGTGGGGCCGAATAATGATCGGATTAATTGGAAGAAATATGAGGTGCTCGGGGAGGTGTTGCTGCCCATAATGAGAAGTCAGGGACAGCCGTATCCGAACTTGACCAAGCACGAGCCTAGTAGGGAGTTGATACTTGATATGAAGATGCCGACGGACGAAGAGGTTAGTCTTTTTTTTTTTCTTTTTTTTTTCCTCTACTTCTTCTACAAAATTTCCCCTTCTTACCGCTCAAATTGTCCCCTTTTGCTTCATAACCGCGTTTGTCTCCCTTTTTGCCCCTGACAGTTACCTCTACGTTTCCTTTGTCTGCCGAATCTGTCTATCCTGTTTCTTTGAATATCCATTCCTTTCAGAACGATAAAACTACTGTTATTGGCTTATTACTGGGGCAGACAAATGCTAACCGGTTTTCTTCTCTCCCATAGGATATCTACCAGCGCAGTGTACAAGTAGAGCCGTCAACGGGTGGCGAGTCAACTACCAGGAAGAAATTCGCTTGGCTCGTAAACAAATCTTAATTCGGATCGTGGACGGAGGAAGGAAGGAAGGAAGAGCAAGGCGTTGTGGATGAGCCAGAATCCCAGCAGGGTTATGTAATACCAAAGGCGTGAAGGGAAACAGGTCGGCAGGATGGAAGGATGGGTGGGTGGGTGGGTGGACGGAAGGATGGATGGATAGCAGGGAAATCAATGGGGTTGGGGAAACGCGATATGTCAATGCATAGCATAGTGTCATGGTCATTACATTCTTCTGGCAACCTCAACCTATACTACCCACAACTGTACCAAGACCAAAGCCATCCTAAAGCGCACCAAGAAGAGGGTGGATTCCAGAAGCACCAGCATCCACAAATCAGAAGAGATTGTGTTGGTGGAAGATCTCCTTCGAGGCCAAGAAATGACAGTGTTGAATTCCAATTCCAGGATTGGAGCCAATATGTCGAACACGACCATGGTACAGTACAGAGCTGAGGGAAGTTTAATGGAGGATGAGGACTTGAACATGAAGCACCAGTTAAACATGACCATACTTACATTCTTTTTTTCTTCGATATGTCACACACATTTTAGAAATTGCAATCTACTCTACCCGTCCGGTAGGCGACCTTATCAAACGGTCAAACACAAATGACGATGCGGTTATAATTAACACTCTCTCATAATCTTCTTGCCACCCACCGGTTTTCTTGACAAATTGTTTCCCTTCGTCCCTATCATACCACGCCTATAGTTCAATCCAAGTCACTCACTGTATGCAGCCAAAAACCACCAAACCTTCGCTTTGTCTTTCGAGACGGAAATCACTCATTCAAATATCTCGGCTCCTTGATGCACAATCATCTAGCCCGACCAACTTCTCACGAACTCACATTTCAGATCTTGGCGCAAGTGCACCAAAAAGACCACCGAAAATGTCATCAAGGATGCAAGCACGTACTCTCCTTGACCACGACAGAAGCGAGCCAGCCGGATGTTCGGAGGTAACTGCCAGCGGCTGGTGTGCAAAGCTGAACAGCAATGTGGGATAGGAAAGGTCATGCGGGCTATACGCTCTTGCGATATACTTGCTGGCTGCCTTGGATGCCCAGCACAAACCAACAACACCAAAAACGTGCATCGAGATGCACGTCTCCACCGTCAACAGGTGTTCAACTCCAGCTGAGGGTGCACATTCATTTCGTTTTTCCCATCATGACCAGGAAGCACAAAAAACAAAAAGATCAAATCTGACTTGCCCAGCATTTCTTCGGCCTATTCCTACCAACTTGTAGATTTAAAAAAATGGAAAAAAAAATAGGAGTCGACATCTCCATCTCAACGCTCTATCCCAAACCCCCAGCGATCGTAATCCAGCGCGCCACCTGACGGTGAAGATGTCTCTGCAGAGTGGAACCTCTCTCAAGTGTCATCTTCATTGCTTAGGGCCACGCGCAGCAAGTCGCAGGCTACCCGTGCGAGTGGGTGACCACCGCAAGGTTCGTGCTGGGCGCCGCTGGGCTTCCAGATTTGGACATGGAATAGAGACATTGAGAAAATCAAGTGCCTTCAAACCCACCTTGACCATTACAGTCGAACATTTGGCAGTTTGATCTGATACATATACCCTGATCCAGCTCGCCTGTAGGCGCTACAGAGGGGCAGTGGCCTGTGCTGTGTGCCAAGATGGAGGTGATAAGATAAGAACTTGGGGAAGACGATGTGCACATTGCCCCGTCCCTGGGTGGTCGCGACTGGTGCACTTTGTTCTTGAGAACGAACTCCGTCACGGAATTTGATCAGGCTCTCCAAGTCACGGAATTTGATCAGGCTCTCCAAGTCACGGTATAGGAGAATCCGAGAACGCGGAGTCTATTGACCGAAGACGGTCAAGATAGCTGCGCATACACAAGATGCACAGGTGACGATCAAAGTGCGTTCAGAACCACTCTCCTCTCTCCCAATTGCGCTCCCGAGTGTACGTAGCTTACCATTCCGACTTGCACGGAAAACAGACCGTAAGGGGTTACGACCACCAGAGTCCAGAGCTGTCAGCTTGAGCTGCTGTTCGCTCAGTCATTACGGGAATCGCAACGACACGAGCCGGACCGTTTAAAAAAAAAAGAAAGAAACACGAATAATTTAACCCTAATGAATCCGACCGAAAACCGAAAATGCTGACAACAACACCCTACCTCACCATCCGGCGTCCCTCGCCCACCACGGCCGAATTCACCCTAACCACCTGTCCTCCTCTCACCCTCCCCCTACGAGCCGCCTTATTCGGCGTCCTCTGCCTACGCTTCATCGCCGTTCTCTCCGTCATAATCGGCATCTACGCGGCCTTCTTCTCCCCGACAGGGTTACTTCCTCCACCCATCTTCCCCTCCGGCCGCATCTCCTTCCTCGACTTCGACCTCAACAATTTCCTCCTCCACATCCTCCACCTCCTCTACATTTCTCGCCCCGGCCAGTACCTTGCCCCCCTCGCCATCTCCCTCCCGCCCTATGCCGTCCTCGCTCTCTCGGCACTCACCTCGTACATAGCCCTGTTCGCGCGTATCCACACCACCGAGTCCCTCCTAGTCCTACGAGGGTTGGGGATTCAAATGTCCAGCAGCGTCGGCGGAGGTAATTTCTTCCGCTTGGGGGGAGGCACCTTTATGAAGAGGACGCGGTTCATACCGACCGAAAAGATACAGGATATCCTGATCAACGAGGCGTTCAAAGGGTTTGAGGTCAGGTATTACCTGGTGATTGTGGTGGAGGGCGAGCAGGATGTCGTGGTTTGCTTTCCGAGGCTGTTGCCGAGACGGAAGATTGTCGAGAGGGTGTGGAGGGGCGCGAGGGGGTGTTTGTATGAGAAGGATGGACCGGTGCTGAGCGCGGGAGCTGGTGGTGGTGGGGGGAGTCATGGGGGGAATGGAGCGTGGAGAGGTGGGAGTGGGAATGGGAAGAGTGGATAGTCGCTTTTAGACATGGGGGCAACTTGTAGGAAATCTGTCTCAAGTTGTTGAGAGCGGAGCGGGCGTTTTTGTTTACTTGGTTTTATTAGTGTTTAAACACCTAGTGATATCAGCTATCATGCGGACATATCTCTGGGCTTCTATTCCTTTTTATCAAACTTCGAATACTCCAGATCCATTTCTCAACCAAATTTCAGCACCACCGTAATGCCAAGAGCGGTACAGATGCTGCTGTTCCCCCTACGTACGTGTATGAGAACGCTCTGTCCCCAATATCTTGAACCTTTTTAAAAGTCGTGTCGAAGGGGGTTTCTTTTCCTTCAAGTGGCCAACGAAGACGTCGAACAAGTACAGGAGAACATAATATAGGCTGACACCATTGACTCTTCCTTCGTTGCCTGCCACGTACCACGGCTTCCAGCTCGGTCTGTACCAAATGGGTATGTCCTTGCGTGGCCTAGGTTCCGATTTGCCTAGGCTTGAATTGTTGAGACTAGCCCGATGAACTGGTGATCTAGACTAGGCAAAGATAATAAGCTCCGTCAAGCTTGAAACGCGATCGTTGCTTAATAACGTCCACTTCCTGGCGCGCTTCAGCAGCCTATATTCAGGGCAGCACCAGGAACATCCCATTGGACATAGGTATGTCATTTCAGTCTTTGGACGCCAACCTTGACGTGCTCGCGGTTTCCTCGCACTTGTGCTGTAGCTGCCGAATGATATTGAATTTTGATTAAATTTTTGTTATCATGAACCCAATGCCGCTCAGCTAGAAGACTCCTGAACAGGCGTTTCCGCACCCCCTGCCTTTGAACGTCCGCCCTTCTTGTTCTTATCCTTCCTCTCCCTAATCGCGCTCCTCCAGTTCTTGGTCTTCGTCATCTCCTCCGCGTTCTTGAAGCCAAAGCCTTGCGCATACTTATCATTGACCTCCTCCGCCGAAGCCAACAACTGCCTTTTGAACAGTGGCGTATACGTGCCTCTGAACTGGGCCTTGTTTCCTCCCTCGTAGACCTTCTTGATCCCCTTGGGCGGCGCAGAAGAAGCGCCCTTGATCAGTTTCCGATCGATATCCGGCTTGTTCGCGACAAAGTTCAGCAGCCGGTTCGCCAAGATTTCGTCCATCTTCCTCTCGCGCCAGGTACCCCAGAGCTCCGTCACAAGACCCTGCGCACCGTACAGGCTCATCGGGTCGTCCTCGCCCATCCAGACCCAGTCGATGGAGTCGACCATTTCAACATCGCCCTCGGCCTCCGGGTCGTGCGAGTCCTTGCCGTCGCCGCTGCTGCCAGGAACAACAGCGTTGGCTTCCTCGTCGGACAGCTTGGGGAAAATGCAGTCCCACAGAACCAGGGGAACCTCATCCGCCATCACGTAATTCGGCTTGCGCGGGTTCTTCTCCACATCGAGGAGCTGCTGGACGATCGACGGCGGCTCGAGGCCCTGGCCTACGAGAAAGAGGACGGCCACCATGTGGCGGATCTGATGCCATAGGAAGGCAGAGCCACGCACGTGAAAGTAGTACACCTTGGGATGTGACCCGTCGCTGCCGGCGGGAGGCTGGAATTCCGGCAGGCCCAGGTACGGCAGATCGGATTCGAGGTCCTTGACCTCAACAATGTCGGACTCGAAGATGCGCCGGCTGAAGTTGGTGATCTGCTTGCCCGGGTCAATCTTGCAGAAATTGCGGAAGTCGTGCACGCCCTCGAACATCTTGGCGGCCTTGCGCATCATGTCGATGTCGAGCCAGCCTTGCTTGCCGCCGCTCTTCTGACCCGATGAAGCCAGAGGAGGCTCCAGGGTGGAGGGCATCGGCGCGAAGGCCGGCTGCGTGAAGAAGTACCGGTATTGCCGCTCGCGGCAGGAGAACCGGGCGGAGAAATTGGGCGGGAGATCGGGCGCCCAGGCCATGATCCTGATGTCCGGGGGCAGCAGCCGGTTGAGCACTCTGCAGTAGGGGATTTCGTCGGCGATGGGGTCCCATTTGGGCTTTTGGTGGTCTACCTCGGCGGCGGCCTTTTCCGAATCCTTTGCTTGCTGCTGAGCGGCCTCGGCCATCACCACGTCGTCCTCTTCATTTCCAGTTTGTTCTGGCTCCTCCTTCGGCAGCGGCTTGTTACTCCTCACTCGAATACCAATAACCTGACCGAAAGCGCTGACGCCCCTATCAGTGCGTCCACACTTGGAGTACTCCCAGGGACCAAAATCAACCTCATCTGGCCTTTCGGGGAAAATGAGGCAGCTCTTGACGAGCGCCTTCCACAGCTCCTCCTCGATGCTCGGCATCTTGGCCGACGACTGATACTCAAAGCCATTGTAGTTCTTGCCGAGGTAGGCGAACTTGAGCGCGATCAAGCGGGTCGAGTACTTCCCCGGGTCGAACTTGGCCGCCTTCTTTTTCTTCTTCTCGGCCGCCTTCAAATCGGCTTCTGTCGAAGTTACCGCGGCGGCAAGGGCCCTTTCCTCCGCCCTCTCCTGTCTTTGGATCTCCGGTGCCTGCTCCCTTCTTTTCAGCTCCTCCTCTAGCTCCATCACCCGCTTGACCAGGCTCTCCTTCGGCCATCGGTCGTAGTTTGCCGGCTTGTGCACCATCTTGCTCGGCTCCTGTGAAAGAACGGTTGGCCCCTTTGCGAACGTCCGTAGTTGGAACTTGATCCTCTTGAGCTTGGATGTGAAATCTCCAATGCTCGACTTGGAAAATGTTCCACCAACACCGATGGCTTTGCCAGATGCTTTAAGGTGACTGAGTGTCCGTATGGACCCCGGACTGTTCATGCACTCGGCCTCAACTTTATGAGTGTCTCCCCTTTCTCAAACCAGGCTATTTTCTGGTTGGTTGGTGTTAGAAGCCGTTTTGCAAACTCTATCGGGTTTAGACATACCAGCTTCGTGAGCGAATTCGCGCAAACCCGGAAGGTGATTTTTGAATAACGGGTTGGTCCTCGATTCATGAGATGGTAAAACGGGCGAGTCGCGTGTTAGGCAATGAGAGTCTCACTTGCACGAGACTTGGATTCGTTTTACCTATCGACGGGGTCTTTTGGGGGGGGGGGGGGGGGGGGGGGGTGCCCGCATGGAGTTTCTCCAAAAAAATATTGTGGGGACATATGTCTTGGCAGAGACTTTTCTGGTGTCTCCCGTCCCATCCTGTCGGCAGGCAACAGGGCTCCTGTTTTGTTGATAACAGTCCGCTCTCCTGGGTCTCCCACCTGTGAGCTAACAAGATCACTCGAAAAGAACGACTGTGTTAACCGCATCTCGCCGGTAACTGTCGAGTAAAGTCACTTCTTTCGAATATTTGCTTTAATTCTTTTTTTTTTTTTTCGTTTCTGTCACCCCCCTTTTTCACGAGCCTGTATTTTGTTTTGTCATGGATTCACAAACAATCACGATACTGTTCGTTGGCGATGAGAGATGCGGAAAGTCAACCTTGCTATCGTTAGTGATAATCCTGAATGATACAACTATACACTGCATCTATTCCTACATGTGCCCACTAATCCAACAGAAGACAAGACAAGCCAATTCACTAACACCCACCCAGGCGAATCAGCAGAGGCCGTCACAACCTGAAAGGCAGAGATTCCATTACCCCTCTCAGGGACCTCGACCAGCCTTTCATCTTTGATATTCGCACTCGCCGTGGGGACTATCGGCTCGAATTCTACGACACTTCCAGTCCAGAAAGCTGGAGACTTCTTCGGCCCGACTTAGTCATCCTCTGCTATGATATTAGCCAGAGGCTCAGTTTGATCAACCTCCAAAGAGTGGTAAGCGCCGGTTCCATCCAGGGTAAACCGCATCTTTCAACAAACTGATATATTGCGCAGTGGAACAAAGAGGTCCGGACAGCGGGCGTAACCGGCGACAGCACCCCGGTGCTTATGCTGGGCCTCAAGAGGGATCTGCGATCTGAGATTGATCCCAACGGTACCATCTACCCGCAGGAGGCGTATCGCATGGCGCAAGAGATGAGGTTAGACAAGTACATGGAATGCTCTGCAGTGACTGGCGAGCTGCTGGAAGAGGTGTTCGACGATATATGTACAACGGCGCTGAAAACGACGACTTCCGAGGGCGGGCAAAGCGAAGGAGGATGCACAATCATGTGAGTTGTCCAAAGCTGTCGTCATGTCCACGTGTTCAAGAGTTTTCAATGGAGGGTGCTGCGTCCTCGTCGTTCTCTTCTCCTTCCGCGGCCTCTGTGGGTTCGTCAAAGCCGAGAGTCTCGGTGATGATATCGATGATCTTTTGCTGCTCGTCCTCAGTAAAGCGCTCCAACATGTCTTCAACGACCGTGCTAAGAACTGCAACATTGGTGGGCCGAAGGTTGATGATCATGAGCATCTCGCCTTTCGAGAGATCGCTCTGGAGGTTAGCCTCACGAAGCTTCTTAAAGAGCTCATACAACGCTTCCGTGCTGTACTGATGGGTCTTGTCCTGGTTTGCCAATGGGCCAGGCTTGGTTCGGAGATAGGTCAAGAGCTGCTCTAGGTTAGTTTGGGCATGTTCACATTCGTCATGATGGAAGGCTTGCTTACATCCTTAGTGAGAGTAAATTGGTTGGGAGGCACTCTCCTGTTCTTGGACCTGTTCTTTTGCTGTTGCTCCAGAATATGCTCATAGACCTCATGGTTTGAGACCAGGTTGCTTTGGCCTTCAAGGATCTTCATTGTGTCGACTTGGGTTGGCTTGTTGCCTGAGAGTGAGAAGCGAAGTCTTGCGCCGACTGCTTGCTGGTGACCACCTGTAGCCTAGGCGAATGCGAATGCGACTGCTTTCGGGAAAGCGTAAGCGTGTTTGAATACTCGTTTGTTTGGTGTCAAATATGACACAAGTGGTGTTCTTGGAGCAGTGTTCTAGACTTGGCGATCTGGTAATGTGATGATAAAAACAAAGGTTGGTGGAGGAGAAGGCCTTTGAGATGGTCCGTCCGTCACGGTGAATGGTCAGTGGCCAGTGAGATGTTCCATTTTACAAGCGGTTGCACTTGCAGTTCCTGCCACATTGGACTCCCGTCCACTCGTGCCCCGCCATTGTAACGAAGTCAAGAAGTTGCGAACGGACCGCAGCAGCCGCATTCTCAGGACATTGAGCGTTCCTGTCCAATCATTCACAACGCAGTTTGCACTTTGCCCCACCTGGAGCGTCGAGCCGTCGCTGCAGCCAGATTCCTCCAATTGCACATGCCCGGGAAAAAAAAATCTCGCACGCGGCACGGGTTCGGTGCGGTGACGGAGTCCCAAACACACACACAGAGAGAGAGAGAGAGAGAGAGAGCCATTTGGGCAAAGTCCTGAAACAGTCATGAGTGTTTGACAACGAGGCACGTCTTCACTTCTCTGTTCGCAGCCTAGTCTAAAAGTGAGGAAATCAGCGAGGCAGAGAGGACGAAGATGGGATTATGAACTTCAAGCAAGTATGGGGAGCAAATGTACATCCATGATCAACATCACACCTAATCCAGAAAACCCGCCATGTCAATTGAAGGTTTCGTTCTCGTCGTTGTTGTGTGTCTGGTTTTTGACCGCGATCCCTCCGCGACAGTGGTGCCAGCGGAGGTGAGGGACACTCTTCCTTGTGACTTCCGTGCTTGACAACCTGGCCCAGGCCTTCATTCCACTGCTGCCACCACCGCACACGCCAACGCCAACCAGGTGAGCCTGTTTGGCACTAACCGACACCAAGTACATGCACTTACTACCTATGTCGCTGCTTTGACGACCGACCTCGCCCCAAGCAGACCCTTGTTAATCAACTGGTTTCTCAAACTCCCACATTACTCGGAATCATCTCGCAGTGATGATCGCCTCTTCCTCCCTCGCTTTGCTCTCCCACTATCTCCTCTTTTATTTCTTCTCTAGACTCTATACAAAAGTTTGGGTCCTCGCATCCTCTGCCTCGTCGCAACTTGTGCTGCTAAAGTCTGACCCAGTTAGACCATCGCCCATTGACTCGGAACGGATTCTTATTCGCCTATCGCTCGGCTCTGAAATCGGTCTTGAAAAAAAATATACCGGCGCAAATTCTTCTTCCCAGACCCGGGAGGAAAAAACCGAGCACGATCCTTCGAAGCCCAGCACGACCTGGCACTCTGAGGAGTCAGCTTGCCCATTGCCTTACGGCTAGTGGCGCTTAAGAGCCTCGCATTACCCAACGCTATCGTGGCCCTGCTTTCATTTCTTTCCGGGCTTGTCCCCTCCGGCCTTCCAGCGACCACCACCGACGCCGCCGCCGCCGTCCTCTCAGCCGCCACCTCCTTCGTCTCGATCCCTCCTCCGCCTTCGTCTCTTTGCACGTGCGATCCTGACGGGTCGCAAGATCAAGACTGCAAGATGGTCCGTAACATTGTCGTCCTCGGCGGTAACTCCCACCCCGAATTGGTGGAGAGCATCTGCGGTATTCTCGGCCTGCCCGCCTGCAGCAGGATCCTGACCAAGTTCTCCTCTGGCGAAAGTCGTTGCGAAATTCAGGATTCCGTGCGCGGAAAGGATGTCTACATTATCCAGACTGGCTTCGGTGGCAATGGCAGCAGGCTCAATGACCATTTCATGGACCTCTGCATCATGATCTCTGCCTGCAAGACTGGTTCTGCTCGCAGAGTCACCGCTGTCCTTCCCTTGTTCCCCTACTCGAGGCAACCCGACTTGCCCTACAACAAGGCCGGCGCTCCTTTGTACAAGGCGCCCACCCCCAACGGCGAGAATGGAAAGAATCAGTACACTTTCGACAGTGTCCCGCCCACCCCCGGTCCCGGCGTGCCCAAGACTTCTGGCCTTACCAACAGCTCCGACATCGCCAACCAAATGATCAAGAACGCCCTGACGAATGGTAGCTCTAAGGAGCAGTATACTACCCATGACTACGAGAATCTCTCCATCGTCAACGGTTTCCAGGCCAAGCCCGGTTACAAGCAGTGGGTTGCGCAGGCGGGTACCCTTGTGGCCAACCTTTTGACCTGCGCCGGCTGCGATCATGGTACGTCATTCCAACAAATGGCCTGTGGCCCGAACAATACTGGGGCCTCCAACCAGTTGCGAGAGACGCGCGACATGAGGGATTGCTTGTGCACAGGAAATAGCTGCTAACTCACGTCCGTACAGTCATTACCATGGATCTCCACGACCCTCAAGGTACGTGTCTCGGTTGATGTGGAAAACACACATTCACACTTGCGCGAGTAGTTGCGCATTCTTTGTCCTTTCGTCCCATGACGCTGGCCACGGCTGGTAGATTAACTTGTTCCCTGTATAGTCCAAGGATTCTTCGATATTCCTGTCGATAACCTCTACGGACAACCGCTTCTTAAACGCTACATCCAGCAGCACATTCCTAACTGGAGGGATGCCGTCATTATCAGCCCCGATGCTGGTGGTGCCAAGCGCGCGACTGCCATTGCGGATAGCTTGGGTATGGAGTTTGCCCTTATTCACAAGGTAAATGCCCTCCTACAGATCCCCCCCCAGGATCACCACTTAACCAAGAATCACAGGAGCGCCGCCCTACCAAGATTACCGATCGCCAGAATGCCAGTATGATGCTCGTGGGCAACGTTACTGACCGCGTCTGCATTCTGCTCGACGACATTGCCGACACCGGCAACACTATCACCAGAGCCGCCAAGCTCCTTAAGAAGGAGGGCGCCACCACAATTTACGCCCTGTTGACTCACGGTGTCTTCAGCGGCGACGCTATCAGCCGCGTCAAGGCCTCGGCGATTGACAAGCTGGTCGTTACCAACTCTGTTCCCCAGGACGAGCACAAGAAGCAGCTTGGATCCAAGCTCGACGTCTTGGACATCTCTCCCATCTTTGCCGAGGCGATGCGGCGCGTCCACCACGGTGAATCGATCAGCGTGCTCTTCAACTACGAGTAAAACTGCATATATAACCTTGAACAGACATGATCAGCATTTTCTCGATTATTATATCCGGCGTTCTCGTTCTTTTAGTTTTTTGGGGCTGCACTTGGACAGGGGTACACAAAAAAGAATACACATATATCCATCACATCTAGAGGCTATACAGAGTGAGCTCTCTCTGAGATGATGAGGCAGATGGAATTTCGAGAGGCGTTTTACGGAACTCATGGGATTCCTTTCCAAGAAGGGGTAGGATAGGAAGAAGCGGGCTTGGGGTAGACAAAATGAGCTCTTTTGGAGATGACGGAACGACGTAGTGGATGGTTGGTATGCTGTCTTGACTGCTTTTTAGACTTTGGTTGCAACGAAAAGCACAAAAACACGGAAACTCGGCCATGCCTCGTCCTTCTATGTGTGTCTGGGGAGAAGGAGAACGAAGTGGTATACCATCTACTACTTGGTACAACCATGCATGCGCACCTTGCCTCATGCGAGCACTACCTCTGGCATTATTTTTGAGATTCTCGGGTATCCGCTTTTGACGGCGACCCTCTCACGAGCCTTTGGACCGGGTGAGTTTCGCGTACGCCTTTCAATGGTTCGTAAAGCAGTCGTACCATGTTAGACTTGTTCTGTAATCTCTTTGGCCATCGCCAACTTCTCCATCGGCGGAGGCACGAGAGGACGTTTCTCTCAGGTGAGTCTCACGGCCGATGATAGTACAAGCAACCAGCTTGAACCTACAGTGAGGCCTGATTTCCTAGCGAACATTGGATGGCAATCCAAGGAGAGATGCTAATCAAGCGAGAACTTGAAGTTTGAATAACAGCCTTCGAAGTTAAGAGTTGACAAGCGGACACTTTCAGCCTACCTCGAAACCCTTAAACAGTGTCAGCTAGATGAGAATGCTTGCATTATGTCATGCAAGTAATACAAGATCTACCCAGGGGTAGCACCAAAGGAAAGATCGTGTAACCCTTCCTGCTTCTCTCTTGTGATTACGGCACGTCCGTTGACAGTTTCAACGTTGCACGACACGGTTTGACGTCTTGTGTATTTTATTAGCTCGTGAAGGTGATGGCACAAAAAAAAATAGAAAACGGAAAAAAAAGTAGAAAACAAACCACCACAAATAAAAACAAAGACTTGCCTACTTTATGCCGATGTTGAGCAGGTAGGAAGGGAAAACTGCGCAACGAGTGTATGCTGTCTGTCTCTTCTTAGAATATTTGTTCGTCACAAAATCTTTCACGGCTGGCACGGGATGCCCTCCTTCGGCACCGATATCCGTGCCGATCCCAAGCCGCGAACGAGTCAAGCGATCCAAGACAGGAACTGGTTGACGGCGGGAATGCAGCAATGCTGTTCGTTACGTGGGCCAAGTGAGCATAACAAAGGTGAAGTGAAACCAAGGGTCTCTGCCTGTTCTAGTGTACATCATACCAAGAGTCATGTGTGTCTCTTGTGGTTTGTGTTTTCTCTCCGAAAACAAGACATCGGTGGTTGCTCATTGGTGTTCGGTTCGGTGCCGCAATACCAAGTTGGAATTCTGGAAAAGAAGTATTCTGGAACCACCATTACCCATTAGCTCTCTGTGGTGGGGTGCCGCAAGCGAGTACTTATGACGTTGTTTGTGAAAGCCGTCGTCATGTTGCCCTCGAAAGCGTGGAAGTTGGGTTCTGGAGGGCTTGGCCATGGGGCTAGGCTTCGCTGAGGGGAGTGCTGTTAGTGGTAGCGTTCTTGGCCGCTTGTTAACGTGCAAGTATGGGGCTGAGAATGAAGGCTGTTAAGCTGCTCGGGTTATGCCGATTTTTTCCCAAGCCTCTTTTCTAAGGGAAGAAGTTCATGTGATGGAAGCGAAGAAGTTCTAGACACGAAGAAAACCAAGGAACCTTTCTCGTATCATACATACATGGGAGAGATGAAAAGTATCATAGGGGAGGGGTTTTGTTAATAAGATGGCAAGGGCGACCGACCAACTGGTAACTGCTTCTTTAGCACTAAAAGCTCTACTACACTAACAGGCGCAGCAGGGCTAGACATGGGGACCTTGCATAGTACACTGTCTTCGTAGAGACGGATAGAGGATGCCGATCTCTGTTTCTCTTCTCGTCGAAGGAGGGGAACTTCCCCTTGGACCACTCACACCCGTACCCGTTCAACATATACACACCGCATCACCTCTGGAACCCTTCTCTGCCCTAGCAAAGGGGGCAGTATCACCCACGACAGGAAATTAGACCTTCTAGTCTGGCACTCGACGAGATTGTTTCGAGAAGAGCGTCAGGCGAGTGCCCCGGTGTTACTGGTGCAGCAAGACAATCCAGCCGGGCCTCCCGTGCTGTCCCAGGTAGTCAAGTGGTGGAAGATAGATAGGCAGCGGACTGGACGGTTACCCAGAGTTCCAGAGAGCCGAAAGCAGCCTTTGTTGGGAAGAAAAAAAAATAAAAAAATCAGGTCCCTTGATATTGCAGGGGGGTTGTTTGGTTCCCAGGCCGATCACCCAACCTTTCTACACTACGCCATATAATACCCTCCACCCCCTTGTTTGTGCGTGCCTCCGTCCCTGGCACGTTCCCGATCTCGAAGAATATGTCCGTACGACCGCCGGTAGCAGAGACCATATTTGACCTGATCGTCTTCGTCGTCTCCCTGGTCAATATCTCCAACAACAGCAGGCAGCTGGATCTCATTGGCGCGCCTAACTACGTCGAACCGCTCTACCTGATCTACCGCCTGTTGTCGGCATGCTTCAAGCCTGGCGGAGCAGCAGCGGTACTGCTCGTGTAGCCACCACCACCGCCGATAGCACTACCACTACTACCACATCCCCGTCTCCGGTCGTTTCCGGCTCCGAGCCTCCGGCCCCTCCACCCCGGAGCATCTCGGCCCCAGAACCACAACAACCTCGACGAGATGTATCGTATTTTTCCAGACCAACACTGGCTCCTCCGGTTCACAGCTACTGCGGTTATGAATCCCCGTCCGAACTTGAAGATGGTTATATAACGCCGGACCCAACCCACCACCGGCCCGGAGCCACCTCCGAACCTTTCTGGGCGACCTCATCGGCATCCCGCCGTCAAAAAGGTGGTGGCAACAACAGCCCCATGAAGGCGAGCATGGATGACATACTCACCAAAGGGCGTAACTTGTCGAAGCGCAAAGTGAGCCTCAGGGATCGCATCACTTGTTATCAGTGGACATGGTTCACCATGACTATGGCCACCGGGGGTGTTGCCAATGTTCTTCATTCCAGTAGGTTCATTCCATTCTCTTGACTTCACCTTCCACGTGGAAAAGAGTTGCAATGTTCTGACTCGGACCAAACATCACAGTACCATACAAGAGTCAATGGTTGACCGGCGTTGGCCTCTTTTTCTTCTTTCTTAATCTCGTTCTTTTTACGGTAAACTGTATCTGTATCACACTTCGGTTTGTCTGGAGCACAGGCAGCTTCCTGCATTCGCTTAATGACCAAACCGAGTCACTCTTCGTGTCTTCAATTGTGAGTCTACTTTACCTCCTCTCTGCAAGATCCCTCAGCTCCTTCATAGTACTCAGGACTAACGCTTCTGATTAAGATTGTCTCGTACGTACACCATCTCGGTCCTTTCCACTCACTCCTCTATCTGCCCGTTGTCATCCATCTAACCAACCCCGTTCCCTTGCAGTGCCGGAACGATCTTCATCACCATCTGCCAATATGGCATCCCCAATACGGGTCCTTGGCTGCTCAAAGCCATGGAAATAATATTCTGGATCTACGTCGGTCTGAGTTTCAGCATCAGTGCCTTTCTTTATCTTCTTCTCTGGTCCACCACCGTCTTCCCCATCCACACCATGACGCCCGTCTGGGTATTTCCCGCGTACCCGCTCCTCCTGACGGCCCCCTACGGCGCCAACCTGATCGCCGCCGCCGTTAAATCTGGCCACTTGACTCGGGCGGGCCAGTCTACCATCAATCCAATCTCCATTGCCCTCGCCTCTGTCGCCGTCCAGGGTACCGGCTTTCTGATCTCCTTCATGATCTGCGCCGCCTTTCTTTACCGCCTGATGACCCAGAAGTTACCGCGCGACTACCAACGACCCGGTGTTTTTATTTCTATCGGACCCGGCGCCTTCACCGCCGCGGGGCTGGTGCAGCTCGCCAACTCCGCCCCCGATTTTTTTCCTACCGAGTTTCTGGGTACGCAGGGCGCTGTGGCCATTTCCATCCTGCGCATGCTGGCTTACATGGCGGGGATCTGGCTCTGGGGCTTGAGTTGTTGGTTCTTCTTGGTGAGCGTCGGTTCGCTGTGGAAGTATTTGAGACCGGAGAGAAAAAGCAAGCTGCAGTTCCAAATGACCTGGTTCTCGTTTGTGTTTCCGAACACGGCGCTGGTGACGGCGACGGAGCAGTTGGGAAAGGCATTTGAGAGCGATGGGTTGAAGATCTTGGGATGTGTCTTGACGGGGTGTATTATAGTGGTGTGGATTGTGGTGTTTTGGCGGATGCTGGAATGTATTTGGAGGAGGGAGCTGTGAGTTTCTTTTTCTTTTTCTTTTTTCTTCGTCCTTTTTCTGTTTGGCATATTCTCTCTCCTCTCCCTCCCCCCCTCCTTGTTCTTCTCCCCTACTTCACGCTGAACCTCAGAACCCATCCTTCAACGGCTATTCTGGCTATCGAGAGTATATATGACTTTCAATACTCGTTTAGGCATCTACTAACCATCTCATGAACGCAAACAGACTATGGCCCAAGGAAGCGGAAGACTAGAAGTCTCGCCTTCCAATTAGTCGTAGCGGCAGTGGCACGTCAGTTTCACCACTGCTCACCCTCGCACCTTCGCGTCCATCGCTGTTATCGATACCATCGTCATCAACATCATCAGCATCCTCGATGAAGAGTACAAGGAGTACAGTAATCACAAACGTCCCGAGTAGGATGTCCAAAGAGGCAAGACTAGAAAGCTTGGAAGCAGTCTTGGTGTCTTTGAAGTACTAAAGTACCGAGCTGGATCGGTATCTTGGCGTTACGGTTGTCTTTTCATTTGGTTCTCTTGGGTCTTGCCCCTTCTTTCGGTTATGGTTGTCATATTCGTAAACGAGAAAAGAGAGAGACACAGTAACGCGGTAATACGAACGAAAAGGTGGATGTATGTGTTGGACCTGTGCATTTTAATGGATTAGCAACCATCAAGCGGGCAAAGCGAGCAGTGAACTTTTATTTGTGCTTTTGTATTTTGGTGGCATCTGCAGTTTCTGTCTGGAGTTTAGCATTGGGACAAGAGGTTGTATATATACTCATACAAACTGACCGCGTTGCTTTAACAAAAATAAGTCGGTCACTCAAAGAGTATGACGTACGAGGCCGTGTAGTAAATCACCGCATTGTTGCGTATTTGTTTGACGAGATCGTTTGGTGACATTGATGAGGCTGATGAAATCGGCAAGACGGGGGCAGATGAAGAGATGTGTCCACGGCAAACATGGGCACACCAGAGACGAGCGACCCAATATGAGAGCGTGAGCATTTGCTAGAGATATCGTTTTTTTCTAACACCTATCCTTCCTTCCACCCATCCCCATCCTTTGTCCTAACCACCTGCTTGTCTTCGTGTATTCAGCATCAGTTCGGTTGTTGTACATACACAAACGGTACGAGAAGAAGAGTACCAAAACAAAAGCTGCCTACATTTTAAGACGTGTGCTGATAAAAACTTAAAATAAAGGCCATCGAGGCATATCTTTTCCCACCAAACACACATAATCACCCCCTATATTTCCATTCTCAAAAACAGTTAACGAACCGCAGCAAAAAGGTGTTATGGTGAGACCATTTAAGTTAACGCCGATCGCCATGCAGACTCATAAGGTTTAAGAATCAGAATCGAAAAGAAACAAAAAAAAAAAAAGTTCAAGTGAAAAGAGCTAAAAAGAAAGTAAAGAAACTGAAATGCTATGCCACATTATTCATCCATCTTAGATCATCTCACTATGATGCAACCCCGTCTTAAAGTCGCTCTGGCCCGGTTGCTGCTGAGCAGCAGCAGCAGCAGCACGCATATGGAAGTTCATGCTTTGCGACATGCCGGGCATGGGCACGCTTTCATACGGAGCAGGAATCATCGGAGCAGCCTGGTTGTCCCTCATTGCTCCTCTGCTCCTGCTAGCCGAGCGCATGCGCTCAGTCACGCGCGAGATGCGACCGCCGATGCTGTGGTCGATACTGCTGCGGCCACGGGCGTGGCCGTTTCGCGAGGAGGGTGCCGGAGGAGAGAGGATGGGCACCACGATTTCCTTGGGGATAGGGGCCGTGTTGACGGGTGTGTATGAAGTGGATGGTAGCAGCATAGGCGGAGGAGGGGGCTGTTGCTGCGGTTGCTGAGGTGGTTGTTGTGGTTGGTCGTCATCCATGACGATCTCAATCATCCCCGAGCTTCCTCCGTAAACCACTGGCTTAGCACCGGCCAGATGAGGAAGCGGGGCAGGCGGTGGTGGTGGAGGAGCAGCGAGATGCTGAAGTTCTCTGAGCATGGGCGGCGCCGGGGGCGGAGGGGGAGGGGGAGGGATGGGGCCGTCGTTTCGGCCAGCATCATGAGATGGCCTGCGACCCATCATGGGCTTCGGCTCTCCACCTACACTGGGCTGTTGAGCGTGGAAGCCCCTCAGGTTACTTAAGGCGCCTGCTTGAGGCGGCACAAGGTCTTGAGGAGGAGCAGACATGGACCTCTGAATGAACGGTCGGTTGAATGCCGATGTAGGCGGAGTGTAGACGGTCGATGGAAGCAACATTGCAGGACTCTTCATCGGCGGTTCGACCTCTTGTTGCTTGAGTTCAACCTGCCTCTGTGACACTTTATCCGGCGAGGCCTGGTTAGAGCTTGCGGCCGAGGTCTGTTGAAAGTTCGCGGGGATAGCGGGAACGGGCACATTGTTCCTGCTGGCGTCCGAACCTAGAACTAAGCGCATAGCTTTCGGAGTGGCAGGAAGGCCAATCGATGGCCCACGATTGGCATACATGCTCCTTCCAGCGCCCTGAGAGCTAGGATCAACGCTTGCACTGCGCGCTGGCATATCCTCTCTCCTAGGAGGGACAAAGACGGTGCTTGGCAGCTCCATGACGGTGTCCAGCCGGGCAGGAGTAAGCTCATCAGGATGTAGGATCGGGGGCGCGGACGGTCTTCGTGCGAGCGACCTCCGACGTTCTTCAAGCTCACGCTGTGCCTGCTCTTTCTTCAGCTGTCTTTCGTTCATCATGACTTTCAAGTCGCCTGAACTGTCCGTAACAAGCTGCATCGGCGCAGGCGTGGGCATCGGGACAGGAATACGCTGTCTGCGATCTGTTTGGTGGCTCTCCGACCTCTTGTCCGACCTCTGGCGACTTGTAGACCTCTCCCGACCACCCCAGTCATGACCACGACCGGAGACCGGCGATGTGATGCTTTCTCCCCTGCCATTTTTGCTTACACTCCGGTTGTGCCTCTGCCGGAATTTCTCGCGGTCTTCCAACGCCCTTCTGTAATCCTCCTCATCCTCCGAGCCATAAAAGTGCGCAGCCTGACCTGACATGGGCACTGGGGAGGATGGCGATCTCTGCCTGGAGCCTTCGCGGCTGGCTTCACGGCCGCGAAGGTCGAGTGCTGGGGGCTTGCGTCTCTCGGAACTGCGCGCGCGGCTTGAGCTGCGGCCATTCCTACTGGCACCACGGCTTGCCATTCGCACCCTGGATGTTTCACGGCGGGTATTGACCTTCTTCGCCACGCTGGGCTGGTCTTGCTCGTCTGAGAAGTCAATAAGACGCCCTTTACCATGCCCAAGTTGCTCAAGGTCTTCCCGGGGAGTAGCAAGGTTGATCAAGTCTTCGGGAGACATGGGAACTGGAGACTTTGGAGATCTCTTCCCACCCTTGGGCGTGTAACCCCTGGAAGAACCTCTGCCGCGGTCTCTGGACAAGTCCCCATCGTTCCTTCGTGAGCGGCTGCTATCGCGGCCGTTGCCATGACCATCTCTGCTGGTTCCTCTGGCGTTTCTATTACTTCCAGCAGCCTCAAGACTATGGTAATACTTGTCCATACTCTTGCCTGGAACATGACTCCTGTAGCCTCTAACACTAGATGTTGCAGATGCAGATGTCGCAGAGCTGGCCACTGAACCTGACCCCTTGCGCCTAGATGGCCAGTGATACTGTGCGTTGGAGATAGAATTTCCTGACTGTTCAGGGGAGCTCGGTTCATCATGGCGCGTGTCGTTGTGCACAGGAAGAGATAGGTCGAGGCCTTCTGGGATGCGGCTGCGAGACCCATTCCTTCTTTGTCTGCCTTCCATCAGCGCCGCTACGGCGGCTGGCGAGGGAGAAGGAGGCGGCGGTGCCTTGGCGTCCTTAAAGACACGAGGGCTGGCAGTTTGTGCTCTGGGCAAGTCGTACCCCGGCGTTCTGTGATCGGAAACCTCAAAAGACATTATATTCGCATAAGGATCACCGACGGGCTTGCTGATTGCGGTCAAAAGCTCCCGATTATCCTGGGTCGCCTCTCCGATGGACGGAAGGCGATGTCGACCAAACCCGCCATTTGGCGGGCGCGCAGAGGAGGGTGTATTGAATTGACTTCGGTTGTTCCGTAACACGGCGGTTGTAGGGTCAGCTCCGCCAGGTGAAAGGGCTGACTGAACAATTGGGGTGGCTCCTGCCGCAATAGGAGTTCTACCATCATCGTGCCCAGAGAAGAATTTGGACTTGTTATCTCCGAAGGTGGTAATAAGCTTGAGGGCCGAGTTCTTCGCAACACTCCGCTGGGGGCCATGGTTCCTGGCAGGGGGTGAGAGTGGAGGACTGGTGACCTCGTTAACCGTCGCTGAGATGCTTCCGAAGGTAATCTGCTGGGCTGAAGGAGACGTCCATGGTTCTGTGGATTCATGGCCGGTGCAGGCGAAACATCGGATGGCAAGCTGCTGTTGGCCATGTTGTACAGCCCATTCTCCCCACTTCCTCACGATCTGGACTTGACGCTCCCACGTCGATGGGAAAAAGAGGCAAGTCAAGATCAGGGCCTCCATGTACTTTTTGTGAGAGACGTAGATCTCAATCGCGTCGTTGTGGTCGCCCAATCCGATCATGATTGTTGCCGCCGCATGAACATCACCGCTTTCTAACAACCGCTGCACGTAGGCTCGCCCAAGTTTGTGCTGTGATGCTTGTCCTCCAATGCCACTGAGAGCCAAAAGCATCCAATCAGACGATGTCATGTTCTCTGATCCCATAGCCATGATATCCGTTGTGATGTCTCCCAACCATTTCGCAAGCAAAATCCGATTCGTAGACCCCAGAGGATGCCGAGACATCTCATCCCGAATCAGGTCTTCGATCTCCTTGTTCCATCCGAATATTGTGCTTAGCATCTGACGCCGCAGATCATCGTTTGTAAGTCGGACACCATCGTTTATTTGTGGCGTCTTGTAGGGCATATCTTGCAGACGGCTTTTGGTAAACTTAAACAGGTCGACAACTTTCGCGTCATCGGGACTGCGCGGCACCTCATGGCGCAACCTCGATGGCCTTCTCGAACGATAGTTTGAGCTGCCCATAGAGACGGAGCTCGTGGTCGACAAAGACTCCCTGTCTCGCCTGTACCGATGATCCTGCCCGGGCAAAGCAGATCTTAGTGAAGAACCCGCAGAGATATATGTGTTTTCCGTCATTCCACGAGAGACCGCGGATGGGGCATATTGATTTCGTCCCTGCGTGTTCGAGTTGGATGACGTGATGGAGACACTGGATCGACTTCGGCTTGAGGTAGGGCTCGTTGGGCGATATCGGTCGGGCTCAGACTGCCCTTGAACAAGCCTAGCTAACGGTGACATGTGATCATCACTCTCAGATAGATCAGCGTGAATCGCAATTGGCACTCCGTGGTCGGCATTGTGATGCATCACAGTCTGGCTCTTTTCTTGTTCTTCGAGCGAGATAGGCGGCGAAGGAGGTAACATGTTAGCAGGATGTTGAACGTTGTTGACCATCATGGCCGGCGCATTAAGATCGAACTGTTGGACCGAGTTGTTTGCCCCGAGAGTGAAGAGAGTCGCCCCGGGCCCATAAACAGCCAACCCTCTGGCATGTTCCAAGGTTGGGATTGTATCGTAAGTAACATGTTTTGTCCTTACGTCCCATGATATTGTTTCGCTATTATTCGAGTGTGTCAGCGATCGCACAAAGAGCAGCAGGTACCGTAAAGCAGCGAACTGACCCTTCTGAATATTGAATAATACGACCGTTTTTAGACCAGCCCATCCAATTCGGTCCTGTGAGGTAGTTTTCTGTCCTTTTCAAAATTCTTACCACCTTTGCCGGGTCATCGGCATTGTACTGTTTGGAAACGCTCCATACACGGAGATCGCCATCGTGTGTTTGTACGGCCAACATGTCCGACTTCTGCCGTGAAGACGAGGCATGCCATGCCAGTGTTACGATGGGAGAAGGCCCGCGCGAGGTAGTAAGATTGTGAAGGATGGTGAACCTAGGCTGAAGTGTTGCGATCAAGAGTGAGCCGTTTTGATATCTGCAGCAAGACAGTCAGTCTCGGCACCTTCTTAAGGATACCCTAGAAACCTTGTGCTTACCCAATCGCAAAGGTCCTGCAATCTGCTGCCGGGGCAATAGCTGTGATGGCGATTTGATCAATGGTTCTTGCGGAAATGTGCTCAGACGTAGTGGGTTCAAAAAGGATCACATTGCCTTGAATGTTGCCTGTTCTCGCCCAGTTAGCCATATTTATATGATAGACGAAGCAAAGATATACCCACCAAACGCAACATTGCCATTGTGCATCCAGGCAGCGCAGGTGAGATTTTCATACGAAGCGAACCTTGCGACCTCATCTCCAGTCATGAGGTCCCATACAATCGCAGTCTGTCCGGCATCATAACTGACCACCAACCTCCCTGTCCCCATCTCACTGAGATTGTCGACTGCTAATAGCTGCACCTCCTCGGTATGGCGGGCGAATCTCCTCTCTATCGACAGGCTGTCATGGTGGCAGCATACAATCGAACTGCCCTGGGCGTAGAGGAACATGGAGGCCGTGGCCGCACACGGCTCGAAGTACCGGGGAACAGCGCTCGGAGTCGGAGCCATGGCGAAGTCTTGCATGTGGGCAGTCCGTCCCTTGGATGAGGCTGGAATCGAGCCGGTACGGCTTCTCGAGATGTGTCCGGGGACCGACATGGTGACAAGATATGTGGGGAGGAGTTATTATGTCCTTTGGGTCGAAGATCTTGAGACCAAAATGTTAGTCGGGAGACTGCATGGGCGGCAGGCCGTATGTACCTTTTCGGTACAGGCATAAAATGGCCAACCCGGAACTCTCAAGGTGCGGACCGGGAATGGACGGCGTACAAGTGTAGAACATACCGAGCGGTAGGGAGCTATCACCCTCCGGGACTTCTTAACGAACCAGGACGCGTGGCGAGGCTACACAATCCGAACCCTAGTCATCACATGGGACACTATGCTGTCTGTTCCCGCCCAAGCTGTTCCTCCACGTTCAGCACGCCGAGAGTACGGAGCTCGAGGCTATACTTTGCGGCCTACACGGACTTGTTTCGTTGGAGTCGGTGGCGGTTACTGTGGCAATCGTGTTTCGTCTGGGGTAAAGCTATATGTTGAGAGGGGTTTCTTCCTTTGCTAAGGTGCAGCGAGCGTCGGTTGGAAGGGGAAAGTCGAAGGCGAGTGGGAATAGAAGATCTGGAAATGGTAGGGTTGCACGGGAACGGCTCTGGAAACAAGATACACGGCGTAGGAGACGCAGGAGGCGTGTATGGCAAAAGGTTGTAGTTCTGTTCAGATGAGGACGAGGGGGGAAGGGTAGCGGTAAGAGGACCTGTCTTCGAGCTCACTCGCCTAAGGTCATGGAGGAGAGAAAGAATCGAGTGGGATGATGGTCCAAGGAAGCCCCAGCTGGATGCTGTGCCAGGCGCTTGTTGTGCTGCGAGATGATGCTCTTGTCTGCTGATCCCAAACAGCAAACAGCTCGATGCGCAGAGCAGAGGCTTGGTTTGGCAGCGGGTAAGGAGGAAGAAAAGCAGAAAGAAAAAAAAGGTGACGATTATGCCTGTGACTTGCACCAACGTGAGTGGTGGTGTGTGGCAGCAACAAGTTCGGGCCAACCTGACGAGCGCTTAGCACAGAGTCCCAGGACGCGGATGCGAGCTGTCACTGGACAGTGCGTGTCATGAGAAAGCACCCTTAACATGAACCCTTGCCCAGTGAGGAGCTGACTCCAGGTTTCCAACCTACCTAGTAGCTAGCTCCTAGGCTTGCTGCTGTTACGTTGGCGTGTCCGTCCTCATAGTGGAGGACGTGAAATCCTGTGAATGGCGGCCCTATCCTGCTAGTCGTTTTCTGCCCTCTGACCTCTGTCCTCTGTATCCATGCCGTTTCGAGATTTCAGAGGGCGAATCTGGAAGCGCATGCGGACCGGCTCGTCTTGCCATTGCCATCTTCTCTTCTCGCTGGCCTGCCCGTCTAGCCTTCTGGCTGTCCTGGATGGAAAAGCTGGAAACACTAGCGAGGCGGCACTCACCCACTTCTAGCAATTGGAGAAAATCTGGTTAGGTCGCAACAGGGGCACGACGCGAGAGGGCACTGTGTAAACTAACGAGCCCCCCTGTCAACAATACCTTGAGGAACATCAACGTGGAACTGTCAGTGGGCGAGAGGATATTGATCTGGGCATCGATGTGTGTCAATGGTAGCATGTGCAATGGTTCAAATTTCCGCCATATTGAGCAGCCCTCTGCTTCTGGCGAGTCCACTCTCGACGTACTACTGTTCCCATTTAGAATTTTGATGTTTGCCACAATGAAGTCCTTGATGGCTTGCCCTTGTCACCTGACGTCGTCGTCGTGATTCCGCGGTCTCGACACTCGGAGTCTGGGGAGGGTCTGGAGCGGTTAGCTAAGGTAGCCGAACTGGGGACCCGAGCCTCTGGAGAATCGCCAGTCGTTACAGGTATAGTGTAGATGGGACATGTGGGTAAGTATAAGGCATCGCCCAACAGTGGCATGGCGTACTGTGTCGGGGTCCAAAGAGAGGTTGTACAACCACTCGGTGTACCGGGGAGAGTACTGCACGGATGGATCTGTTTGGTTCAAGGCACAGAACACACATACACACACACACATAGCGAGCGGTACCTTGCGTGTTGCTTACTGCTTTGGTGCTGTTTATGTTGTTTCTGCTGCCGTGTGCTGTGAAGAAGCATGAAAAACCACTGTCAAGCTGGCCAGTCGAGGGTTGCTTTGCAGCGGCGGGATCTGCACCTCAGCTGTGGTATCCAGAGCAGCTCCAGGACCCTTGTATCTTCAGCGATCCTATCGTCCGTCGCGTGGGTGGCCATCCATTCCATTCTCAAGGGCATGTCGTCGAGGACATGAGGACGTGGAGTCAAGTATCGAGTTCAAGGCTGCTCCACTTGCACCAGAGGAAGCGCCACTGGTATGCCCAAACAGCAATAATGGCAATTGTTAGTTTATAATAAAGGTTGGCCGAGTCACAGCATCAATTGGCTTCGACTTGCTGGTGCGATGTGACAGAAGAGGGACTCGAAGAGAGAGAAAAAGTGCAAAGTCGGCGTCTGGTTGGCCAGCAAAAAGACAGCGATGAAAAGTGGGGAAGGAGGTCCAGGGGCGGAAGGCTTGAGGAAGGCACAAGCAGTTAAGCGCCCTCGCGGTTGATTGGCAAGCATGTCCCTGCACAGACACACCAATCAGCTCCGTCATCACCTTCCCCTCGCCTTCCTGACCTGGACCACCGACATCCTTCAATCCAGCTTCATCATCCGCATTGATCTTATCGTCCCTCCATCCGCTATCGTCCGCCATCATTCCTTCCTCGCTGCCTTTCATTTTTTTGAATGCTGTCAGGATTTCATAGCGTCATCATTTTCGTTCCATGGCCTCCTTCCTCAAAGACAACCGACCATAGCAACCGGCCAGTTACAACCCACATCTCACAATACATCGGCTAAAACTGCTGGCCGATGCTTCGATTCTTCCTTGCGTCGATTGGCCGGCACGGCTGGGACCGTGG
The DNA here is from genome assembly GCF_033458365.1 of Neurospora hispaniola. Classification (NCBI taxonomy): domain Eukaryota; kingdom Fungi; phylum Ascomycota; class Sordariomycetes; order Sordariales; family Sordariaceae; genus Neurospora; species Neurospora hispaniola. The sequence continues at coordinate 2,367,564 of NW_026944410.1, read as the reverse complement.
AACATCAAATGCCAAGACAGATGCAGAAAATCAGGAACCCATGTACGACATTCTCCAACACCACACAAGTCCCCATCTCGCCCGAACTCGGGGTGATGGATTATATCACATTACGAAGAGCGAGCCGGCATGGCTATCTACCTAGGTGATAAGGATCACAGGTAATTTTGTTCATCACGGACTACTCGAGCAAGTTGTTCGTCGTGTGCTGGGAAAGAAACCCCTCCCATTTCTTGAGAAACGCAATAGGCGGCCGCTGCTCATATCCGAAATCCGAACAAGTCTCCAACAAGCGAGGATCTCAAATAGGCGCCGATTGCCCAGGATTCACCCTCACTTCACCTATTCTCTGTACTGTGCAAATCGGCATTTTCTTGGTACACATCCACACACACACACTACATTCAAGCTCTCAGTACACCACATTATAGACGCCCATGTACTCCAGGTCCGACCCTGGACTTGTAATGAGCTCACGATATACCCAATACTGCGAAACCTGGACCGGTTGAGCGGTATCTGTGCGGCATCACTCATGGGAATGTGATCGGGTCCCCTACACACTCGACACTAGAGTCATCACTTTGAAGAGGAGGGCAGTGGAGGGTTCGGCTGCAGATGTGAAACCCCCGTCCGTGAACTTCATTGTGTTTGTGATGAAGCTGATAGGACTGCTTCTACCTATCAACCCATCATCACCAGCACCCTCGAATGCAGGTCCGGTATGAAGGCTGATGTTGTTGCACTTTAACCGAGTACTATAGATTAAACCACCATTTCTCTACGCCACGGACCCTGACAGTCTTACTGCAACCCTGATCCCGCCAAAGCATCAATGCCGAAGAGGTGGCCACAATCTTGAAAGGCAGGACAGTCGCATTCCAGATATCCTCGATGCCGCCGAACCGAATCTGCCTGGAATTACCCTGTCAAGGGCATGTGCGGAATCCACTTGGCCCTTTTTTCCCACGTTTCCTTGAAGGTGTTGTCTCCAAAGCCCAGAATCCAAGTTCAACCCCAAGGAGATACGCCTATGTTGCCGATCAATCGCGAGGGGCATATCGTCTAGAACGAGCCGACTGATTAATGATGGGCTGGACGAGGTTCACTGGCTCCCATAGCTTGTCAGGCTTTTATTTGACAGGCGTCCGGTCCTGTGTGACACGGGGCAGCAACTCGACGAAAACACCAACCTTGGAGGGTTTATGATTTTGCAGCTTTGCTCAGGTTACGCAGACAGGATGATGAACTCCCCGCTCCGGTTCCTGACTTGAAAGAGAGATTGGGAGACCAACCATTGCCTCGCACTACTCCGGTGCCGCACACGATGCACCCACGATTAAGTATGTCACGGCCGCATTTTGTGACCTGGCATGCGAGGTTACCTACTACTCTCTGCTTGACGGGTTACCACATATCCGCAAGCAGTAACGGCGATAACTGCACTTCCGGCCCCAGCTCATTGCTCTCCGTCCAAGCAAGTGCAGCTCAAAAAAGGTAGCTATCGGTATGCCCCTCTGCAAGTGATCAAAGCATCCGTAACGCCCCCGCGCCCGTACCTCGTTCAACCTGTACACGGCAGGATCTTCAGTTGTCCGTGCCTGACATGGAGTGAACGTTCCCCTTCGTATGGATTGCTGTCGTCCTACACAAGAAGGAGGAAGAGACATGCAACACAGAAACCAAGCAACGAACGCTGCGTGGCATTCGAACCTTGACCTGAGGCTACCACGCCAGCTCCCTTTGCCCTGTATTGAGTAAGAGTTGTCCGTGAGACCATGGGACAAGAAGTGAAGCGGCAACACCAAGAACTGTAAGACACGAGAGTGATCGTCCGAGACATGGAAGAAGCGTGGGGTTATCGCGATGCTGTCTTGGAGGTGTTGAGAGAGAGAGATGCAGAGAAAGAGCGATGTCTGCGGACGGGATAAACCGTCACGTCCGCTCATCATAGAGTGGAAAAAGCAAAGAAGAGTATAACGGCCCTAATATGGCATGCGGCGTTGCTTAGTTGGAGGCCAAGAACACAAACTAAACCCTTCTTTGCTTCTCTTCAGTTCTTTGCCCTCAACCAGTTGATTGGATTTAGTTAATCGCTCCTTCGACGAAACTGTAGTTCGAGCGACATGCATTGAAGGTGTCCGAGCGCAGGAAGGTCCTTTTTCCCCTGAATCATTTCGTGTATCTCGTCTGTACCTTCCTTCCCGTCGTGTAATCTTGTGTGCTCCCGCCCGCAGATGCACAACCTACGTACATTGAAGAGAACGCGGGCTGCAGGAGCACATGAGGTAAGCAAAGCTCGAAGCTGCCTGCCGTAACTCTACTCGTCAAGCTTCCAACAAGTACTTTCCCTTCCATATTCCATTTGTTTTCTACCTACCTAAGTACCTAGGTATCCATTGGACACGAAATGCCTCCAGATGCCTGCCATCTACGCCCGCCCTATCTCTACTTCAGTTTCTCAAATACCCCAGTTATCTAGACAGTGGCGTTGCTGTTCGTACAATGAAGCAGTGCCCATGGCGATATTGAAGAGACGCAACCACACAACGTTTCCCGTTGCATGTGTTCAAGAAAGTCACGCCTGCTCCTTTGTCTTTTTTCTTCCGTGTGGGCATGACCACGAAATAGAAAGCAAGTGATCGCCATGTATTGCCTCTGAGCTCGTTTCCTTGCCATTGATTTTCTCCCCTCTGCGCTCAGGACACCAGCCCCAGCCGGAGAGATGAAGATACAGTGAGTGTAATGCTTTGCTAAGCCCCGATCAGCTTTCGGCTTGCGGAGCTGAACCCTCGTCTAATCTTACTTGGAATCCTTCCGTTATGTGATCCATCACTATCACTCAATATTCACAATGAGCCGTTACCAGCCGGCTGGAATGGCTGTGCCGAGTCACCAAGCGCAGATTATGCGGTAGCGAGCAGAACTATGTCAGTGACCACGTTATTTTGGTACCTAGCTGGAGGCTTGACAATGACTGACAACTCGGGCATCAGAAATGACGACACTGATCGACTACTGCGAGTCTGAAAATATACCGCAAGTTTGAGATAGAAAGCATCCCGGTGAAGAACGTCTATTTGAATCCTCGGGGCATTCGACTTTTCCTGAAGCTCTACGCTACGAAAAAAGATACAGACCCGTCTCGCCTCGTCTCACCGCAGGTCAGCTCAGTGGCAACATTGAAAAAGCCACCCCTAAGCTCGCATTAGATCGCCGGTCGGACTCGCTATGGTGAACCGTGCCATGATCGACCCAGCCGCCAGCGCGGCGGGCATACCCGCAAGGGATCTAATACAGGTCCGGGGTACGGTACGGATCGGGTTAATGATAATCAATACATCTATTCTAGGATAATACTGGTTGCGGGATACCTGTTAACCTGTGCAGGCTTCACAGTGTATCCCGCGCACACCTTGTCGTTACTGATAAGGATGCACATGTTGGGTGAGTTATGTGTATACCGAACTATTCGCCAGGACGACACGAGACACGCACTATGGATGCTTCAAGATATCGTCCTCAACCACGTTGGTCGGCTGCTGGCGCCGAGCGGTAAAGTATGAATCCAGTCGGTGTTTCCGCTCTTCCATTGCCTCGGTCAGTTTTGTGCCTGTCACTTGGTGTCTGACATCTGACTGCCATAACGGGCACAAAAAAACATCTGGGCAGAGAATTTTAGCCTTCCTCACCTATGTTTTGAAGCTCGATCCTCGCCTTCAGTCACAAGGGCACGTTTTCTGCTCGCTGACGTTGCGGTGAAAGACATAGAGTAAGAGGAGTCACACTTGGCTGTACGCCGGGCTAGAGGTATTGTTTTGTAGTGGTCTAGATAGGCCATGACAATCGATCAGTGCATTGTTTGATCGAGTCTCGATTGTGAATCTAATATACCGGCTTCGACCGACGTGTCCGAGCTGAATTCTTCGAAGAGAAGTTTTTTTTTTCCGATTACTTCCAGGACTTCGTGACTAACTTTTGCATGTTGTACAAAGGTTGAGTCTCACTGGTCGACTGCAAAGAACTAGCCGAACGATTCAAAGAGGAAACAGCATCCATGGGGCTATAGATCCTCTTAGCGAAGATAGTAAGAAATCAACTCCAGTGACCCGTCACTCCAGTTGCACTGGGTTTGAATTCACCAAGCAGTCAACCAAGAACCATTCTTATCGACGTTTAGCACACCATTTGGAGCATAGGGGGATGTTACAGTTCAAAAGTAGTCCGCTCATGTACTATCAACGTTGAATTTCTCGGAAGACTTAAAAGGTCAAGTGACTGATCACTAACGCGGGCGCTTGTGCAGCCAGTGGCCTCTATCACAACCCACACCCACATCACATCATGACGGCATGGGAACCGCATACTTTAGCCTGATATCGGGTCCACTTTGTTTTCTCCAGTGCTTTGAGATTCTGTCCGAGATAGGCTTCTTGGCCAAACAGGTGGAAAGCCCAACCAGACGAGGTGAGAAGTTGAGGGGGCAAAGAGACGACCGTTTTCTTGTATTTACCCTGCCAACAGAGCAGTAAGTACACCACCAGGGAGACTGTGACAAAAAACGGAGATGCGAGGACGTGGAGTCTGTCCTTAAAAGTGTTCCTAATGTAATGTAGTGTATCTGGGGCATCGTGGAATCTCTCCGACCAGATCCGATCAAGCTGACCAAGCCAACCAAGCCAATGAAAGGAGAAACATGGCTCCAGGGTCCTGATGGTTCCTGAAAATCTTTTCTCTCTCGTATTATAGTCTAGACTATCAATCGGGTGGTCACAATCACGAACCTCCACGCCGGATCACGAAGTCAGGCATCAACGCCAAAGCATTAATATCTTGGGTGCAACAAGGGCGGAATGGATGAATGGTTCTAGGCCCTTGGCTCGAGTTCTGGAGCCAGGCTGGACTTGCGGCCAGATACTATGGTAGATCCAAGATAGGCGAGCTTGCGGAAATTTCTCGTTTCGCAAAACTCTAGCGGAACTTACGCGCTCGAGATTTCCGGAACGGGGGGACTGGAATTTTGTCCGCGGCGACCATTTTGATCTCCGTCCCCGCCTCTCCTGGCTCCTAGCTCCTCATTCAGGATTCAGGGTCTCCTTTCCATGTGTACACTAGAGGTAGGTAGGGTATGCTAAAATAGCCTAGGTAAAGCATGTACTCCACCTGCATCGCCATCGCCGAGAGACTTTCGCAGTGTGAACGTGGCTTGGGAGAAGAGTCTCTTATCCCCGGGGGGACTTTCAAGTAGAGCAGAAAATACAAGTGGTGTTAAGTACCACAAACGCCATCTGGATCCAGGCGGGCAGGTATGTAGAAGAACGCAACGGGGAGGGAAGGTAGATCTAAAGAAAAAAGGTTCAGTTATGCAACCCTCAAAAAAGTGGACGACAACAGGGACCGATCTACAAACCAACCATCATATCGGGCTCACGATGCCTTACTCAACGCTTACTCAACCCAAACCCTAATCTAACTTAAAGAGCCCCGTCCAAGTCCCTTCCGCTGCCCGCATATTGCCCGTTATCCATTTCCTCGCTGCCCACATCTGCCGATGCTGATCCGGGGATTCGTCACTATCACTGCCGTCCGTCCGCTCGTCAAAGCGTGCAAGGGTACCAGTCTCCTGGTAAACGTTCAAACGTCCAAGCGCACGAGCGCGGCGTCCTTCCGTCTGTTTTGAAAATCCACTTGTACTTGAAAATTCACCATTTGGTTGTCGATCACCATCAAACAATACCTATGAAGTAGCCCCTCCAAAAAAAGGTTGTTCGAGCCCCTTACCCGCTGCGCCTTACCAGATTCTGCAAACAAGTGCGGAATTCAGGTTTGAATGATGTAAGCGGGCCTTTGGCGGGGAAAGGATAAATCGCAGGGTTAGGCTGGTGACCTAAGATCGGTCATGTGTGGGAGTTATATGTACACTATAGTAGCAGAAGGATCGGGTGTAGCTGGATTGGCTGCGTTGGCGGTATGCTACTGCTACGGTCATGATGATGGTGGTGGTGATAGTGATGCCAAATTCTTTGCTTTCACGTATTGTGAGCATTGGAAGATTTGAGATATTTGAGACGAAGAGGATTGACTTACACTCCTCTTGTATACTACCTTAAAAGAGGTTGTGGAGACTGGACTCGGCAGAGAAACATCGACTTTACCGTGTGAATGCCAATGTCCAGGCATGTTAGTAGGTAGACAGTGTAGAGAGAGAATAAAAAAAAGGCAGTTGTCGAATCTGTTATAACCTTTGTGAATGAACGCGACGGCGATGTTCATATACCTAGGCAGGATTTCCGTGGGATGGCGAAAATTTGGACTTGGGAGATCTGTCACATGGATGTGCTGGGAAGCTGGCGAGGTTATTGGATGATGGTTTGTCCTGTCGAACTTGCTCTTTCTCTTAGCATGAGACCCTCATAATCGCGTTGTCGCTGTGAGAAAGGAATGGTGCCTTGATACTTACCTACTGACTGGGGAATGAGGTCCTTGCTTGCGGTCAGAAGGAGTTTGTATGGCCTTCACTGACTGGGCATCTTCCTTTGATGTTGTAAGTCCCCAAAGGAGAGAAGATGAGAGACATGTGGATAGCAAAGAGTGAAGCAGGCACCATGTCACAAGCAAGCAAGGAAGAAATCAGATAATTATGTTGATGACGATGATCGAAGTTTCAATTATAGAAGCAACCACTGACGTAGTATCGACTTCAAATGCTCAGTAAACTAACTCCTCCAGGCAAATGATGCCTTTCCAAATTCCAATAGGGTATCAATATCATGAGAAAAACTGCCTGAAAATGCTTAGGAAAAACAAAAACAAATGGGGGTATCAATTGCAACCGCGCTTAGAACAAAGGAAAACAGAAAGGAAACTCCGAAAAATGCTAAAAGAAACTTTTTGTTGCCCCAACCCGATGCGCCCTGATTGTGTGTAGTATGTGTGTTCCATGCGAAGTCGTATCAAAGTAATTATAAGAAAAGCTAAGAGCTCAAGACAATGGAGAAGCGAAGTGAAACCCGCTAGGGGTTGGATGTTTGATGAAAGAAAGATGGATGTCGGGGCCGAGTATCACAGACTCAGTCCGACCCGGCTAGACCTGCCCGTCCTCTTCTTTGTTTGAAGCAGCCAGCGGCAAGGCGCGGCGTGCTGTAAAACGTGGGAGCAGACATTGTGGCGTTGCACAGGAGAAACGACGTGGGCCAGGAGCGGGAAATGAGATCGATGCATCCATCGATCAATTATTTGGACCATGCCTTGGCAAGTCCAGTCCAGCTGCGACTTTCCCAAGTGCGAAGGCTTTTCGTGTGTTTGTGTCCTTTGGAGGCAGAGGGCCAGGTCTTTTTGACGGGTTTCGACTGGGTTGTGGTTGGTCGGGAGGAATGATTGGAAGGCCTTGATTGTTGAGTTCGCGGGGTATTGCTATGTTTGTTGGACCCCCCAGTCATGTGTGACTCGGTGCGCGGGCGACTGTCCGTCCTCCCGTCACACTTGATCACGGTGTCTCCACACAAGGGTCCCCCAGTCCCGTGAGTCGGTCCGGAGGTGGAATTGTGCCGCGGCATTTTTCAGATGGAAAAAATGGAGCGGCATTCGGAGCCAGCCAAGTGACGTCGCGTGGCCGGTCAATTGGATGGGATGAATGGGATTGCTTTGAGGATGTTGATCGACTGCAGAGATGATCCCTATAGCCGCGCGCACAGGGCACCTTTGACGGTTTTTGCCGGAGCCGGGGCACAAGCCGGTGGGTGATCCGCGCATCCGCATTGGAGGATGCAGAGCAGGATTTTGGGCCCGTTACACACACGAACCCTCGGTGTGGGGGGGAGGGGGGAAAGGCCGTTTTCCCGTGGGGGTTTGACGATGATGACGGTGGTGTTGATGAGAAAAGAAAAAAAACAATGCCGACGATGCTGATGCTGATGCTGGTGGTTGCAGAAGAAGAAAATGAAAGCGGTCGAAAAGCCAGAAACGGGGTACTGTAAGAGTTATGGTTAGCACGGATGCATGCCAAATGGAGGCATTGCCAAACCAGTGTAAGCTTACTCAATAAAAATGAGGTTGCAATCGCCACGGCACAGGCTGCATCGTGCATCCGATATCGTGTTGCCCTTTTTACTCAGACTCGGCGATGGGAGTCATGGCGCTGAGCTTGCTCTTGGTGCTCTTCTTGGAAGAAGCCTTGCCGGCGCTGCGTTGACGCTTGGCCTGGGCCTTGCGCCTCTCCTTCTCCCTGACGAGCAAGCTGACCATCTCGCGCTGGTAGGCGGCCTGCTCACGCTGCATCTCAAGGATCTCGGCCTCGGTCATGAAGGGCGCCTTGGGAGGAGAGTGCATGGGCGAGCTGCCGCTGCTGGAAACACTGCGCACATCGTCGTCGAAAACATCGCCCATCAAGTCCTCGTCGGAAAGGAAGGAAGTCGGGCGCTCGTAGTCAGACTCGGATTCGCAGAGCGAGGTGCGGCGGGGCCACGAGGGGAAAGCACACGAGGCATCGGCTCCGGAAGAAGAGATGTTGATCGGGGAAATGTCCATCGGCCTCGAGATGCTGGAGTACGAGCTGCCGTAGGAAGAGGATCGGCTGGAAGAAGCCGAAGAGCTGTAAGAACCATATGAAGAGTACATGGTTGCTGTTGTTGTTGTTGTTGTTGTTGTTGTTGTTGTTGTTGTTGTTGTTGTTGTTGTTGTTGTTGTTGGTGTATGTGTGATGGTTGTTGTTTTGAAAATAGTAGTAGTCGGTGGTCCAGGTGGTGGATGCTGGTTGCTAATCAGGCGATGATGAAATGTCTTGATGATGTCGATATCGGATTGTTGTCGATACAAGTTGGGCTGAAGGTAACCATGAGATGGGGATGTGAGTTTCTTATATCTCGTGGACTCTGGGAAGCAAAAACAAGAAGCTGGGGAACAAGGGCAGGGGCGGGCAGAGATATGTGTCAAGGGTACGTCCCAGGAAACAGGATGCCGTGGGTACCGTGGGGCAGGTGAATTTCGTGCCCATCTCTCGCTTTCCTGGCCCTTTTCTCCTCCCTGGCCGAACACAGAGAAAACGGAAGGACGACAGGGGGTGTGCCCAACAAGCGGAACAACAACAACAACAACAACAACAACAACAACAACGGCACCCATGCCCTGTCAACTTGCGTTCCACACTTCGCAAGGTACTGTAGGTACGTACAGCACCTTACCTTGCTTTTGGTACGGATGGATACCCCCACCGCTGGCAACCCACACCCAGGCCGCAATAACGGAAACGGGGCCTGTAACCGCGACAGGAGAAAGACAGGGCGCGCGGAATTACGGGTAATCACTTAACGGAAGCAGACAATACATAGATTGGGTTACCAGTCACCAGTCAAAAAGGATTTGCCTAGACCGGGTACTTTTCCGTGTGATGCCAGAAGAAAAGAGTCATTGCGTGCCCTTGGTTCGTTTCGCGCCTCCGCTTTTGGGTGTTCTTGCGATACCAGCGGTTTGCCTGGGCACCAAGCGCTGCCCTGCGTATCTCTCGACCAGCTGCCCTCTTTGGCTGGACCGCCGCGGGGCATGACCTGGGGCATCAACAAGCACCAGCCTATCTCGGGCTGTTATCAGGGCGACCGACGGCGCCCTAAGTCGCAAACCGCTATCAAAGGCCCAGCCCCGGCGGGGGGTAGACAGCCATGACGGCCAAAGAAAACGACGGGATGAGTCTGGGCGCTATGGCGCCAAACAACAAGACGGGACAAACGACAGTGACGGGACCGACCAAAGTGACAACTGACCAGTCCATCACCGGCCTGGACGTTCAATCTCAAAAGAAGCGAGAAATGAATGCGAATGCGAATGTGAATGTGAATGTGAATGTGAATGTGACGGCCATTTCTCGAATTTCCATGCCCCGGATGGGCATCCGACCGTGTTAGTCGTGTAAATCATAGTGCTTACCTACCGCCCGGACCGGTTCACTTCCGTGTTCGATGAAGTTTGCTCGGGAGACGGACACCAATGCACGCTGCTCTCGTCGCTGAGTCGCTGCAACTTGCGGTGTCCTCTGTCAGTGCTTCTGACCGCCTTTGCCCTCGAGCAACAACGCATCCCGATACGCCCGTTTCACCATGATTACTTTGGTGTGTGTCCGGCCGGTGCCATTCAGCTTACAACGTCCCCGAATAGCTGCACCGTTGGTCATGGTGATACCGGTGGTACATTACAGTCATTGCTAGTCACCGTCGGTGGGCATTAGTCGACACACCATTGCTGCTCAGCCAACTAAAGCCTTTGGATGGCCCACGAACCCAAAACCATGAGAGCTAGCGAGCGAGTCAAGAGGTGCGCCCCGTGGTGGCTGAGCACAAGAGACACCACCTGCACTAAATTACGGGCTCACTCAGAGCTTTCGGTTCCACGACCATTTATTCACTCATTCAATCATTTATTCTCTCATTCGCAATGGACATGACAGGAGACAGCTCCGAACGTCCATACGGTTCCGCAGCCCTTGGGCGCCCTAGATCCCCCTCTTCTTTCCGCCGTCTTTAATCAAGAGATGCTCTTCCTCATGGGTCATGGAAGCCCTGTCAGTTAGTGTCGCGCACCCGGGCTCATGGGAATGAAGGGATGACAGGATGAATAGCCTGTACACTATAGAACGGAATGTACCGTTTGCGAACCAGTCGGTGAACCGTTTGCTCCCCCGAGGAAGCGACCAGGGCTGGCTGCCACGGGCACGGACGGAGACGAACGGGGACGACGGGGAAGAAGAAGAAGAAGAAGAAGAAGAGAGAGAGGTCAAGGAAGACCCTACGCAGACCCTATCTGGCATCAATGGGAACAAGGCCCGCGGCACCATGGCCCCCATTCCGGACTCCAGGGTGGTTAAAAGTCCAGACGGTCAGGGTTCCGCGTCCAGGCCCCTGTCCATCCCATAAAATCACCATTCCTTTTTTGCCGGCATGGGTAGTCGAGGCGCCCCAAAATCCTTTCCCCGAGTCTTGTGTCCCGAGATAACCCCGGCTTGAATTGGCTGTCAGTGCCTGTCAGTTGCAAGTAGTGAACCGTTCTACATATTAACCCCCCTTGAAACCTCCGTTTTCATGGTGCGTCTCGCGACTCGCGACTCACCAGCGGACCGGTAGGTGGGAGGTAGCATTCACGTTGCTTCAACTTCAACAACATTTGTTCCCCCCTCCCCCACCTCAAAAGATAAAATATAATAAATAAATGAATAACACGCACCCTCACCGCCTGAAATGAGATACGGAGGGGAAAAAGTGTGTGGACTTGTTGGCGGCCAGAAAAGCAACTTTCGCCCACACCAAATGCACACTTCCACACTACACCGTTTCTATTTTCAAGCTTGTTTGTATACCGTTGCTGTTGTCTAGCACCGCGGTTTCGCGGGATGAAAAAGCAAGCAAGCCAAATATAAGGCACGGCTGTCAACTTGTCAAAACGGCAGTCAAGCAGCAAGCCACAACAAGAAGCAAGCAAAACGACCCCTAAACAACATTTGTCAGTATCACACAAACAAGAAAAGGTTTGTCTTGCTTGTTTGGGGGGCTATGTCATTCCCAATTTGGGATTTTGCCCTTGCTTCTCCAGCACTCGAGGCTTCTGTCGCGTCACTTCCGGTTGGCTATATCTTGGTATCAATCTGATAGCGTAGATATATCGATAATGATCAAGAGTTCCGGGTACGGATGCCCTTTCTTTTTTACTCGCGACAAACCCTTCCCCTTGCGCACATCGACAAAGAGATTCCATACGCGGCAAATAGTGTGACTTTAGTGCTTGTATGTAAAGGGATGGAGGAAACGGTTGCTGTCGTTGTTCGGTTGGTAGCCCTGCTGATGTTGGCCATTTGGTTGGTTGGCCTCTGGTATCAATGATACGAATGAAGCCATCGTGACCACCTCACCTCTACCGGCCTAGCATCCAAACCCGCCAAAACAGAGCGAGAGAGAAAGAAAAAAAAAAAGAGAAAGAAGGAAAGAGAACAAAAACTCATCAGGTCAGGGTCTCATCTCAACAATGTACGTATGCACACACACCGTTTTAGAACTTGGTGCGTCGCCGCGCGCATCGCGCGCCCTAGTGAGGATGGCGAGGAATAGCTGGCAGGTTTCGCTAGTTTACTGTGTAGGCTCCTGTCTGCGGTTGATTACACACAGATGCACGACCAGCGCAAGACCCGTGTTTGGGGCAGTCTTCAGCGTGCGCGGTGCGGTGTGCGCTTCCTTCTTGCTCACGATATCTGATATCTGACACTGGCACCTTCGTTTCAAACTGCATAGAGGTAGTACTACCTCTATCTAACCTGAATACTGAGCTGGCCCTAGCCCCCAAGAAGGTGAGGGAAGCATCAGGCCGGAGTGCTGCTGACGCTCGGCGGTGCGAATGATAACTGAATAACTGGCCTCCCCAACAGATCGAATAACCCAATGCACCCTCGCCGTATCATCCCGTCTGCACTCTAGCAAATATCACAAAATATGCCGGCGCGCTGCTATGATGGAGTTGTTTTTTTTTCTCACCTGCTGAGCCGAAAAAAAAAAAAAAAAAAAAAAAAAAAAAAGAGTAATGAGGTTATCGGCGAAACCTCAAACTTGCTACCACACTAGTTTACCCCGTACTACTGTAGCTACGGTCGTCTTGCAGCTTGTTGTCCGAGTTTCAAAAATTTTTGACTCCATCTCTGGGCATCATCGCATACCCACGAACCAGGTAATCCTGTCCGCACTGGTGGACGGAGGACAGAGAGGACGGGAGAAGTGGAAAACTGGAGTTCAAGCAAGAGCCTGAGTGATCGATGCAACTGAAACTGATGCAAAGCATTGCGCGCATCGATCTCCTTAGTGCCCGCGCCCGTTTTGGAATCCGATACGATTTAAATGGGGTCCCGCGGTTGGCGGTTCAAGTAGGTTTTGCGGAGGTTGTGGAGGTTGGGGAAGGGAAGGGTGGTGACGTTCATCGATGCCAAGAAAATGGGGACAGCACACACCACATTTGGGCCCGTCAGCAGTCAGCCCAAGGACCATCCCGCCCGCCCGTAAAAACGGCTCTGCTGAGACAGGAATGAGGCCGGTCCGGAGCTAAGAAAGCGGGGGTCGGGAGGCATCGGAGGAGGTTGAAAAGACGCCACGAATAATTGAACGGCATCGCTGATGCACGAACGGTGATCAGGACATGAACCCTCCTTCCTCCTGTCCGCGCTTGGGACAAGGGAGATTCGCGAAAGTTGCGACGTCATGCCGACTGCCTGTACCCTAGGTACTTAAGTACCTACTCCCCTTCTCCGCGGAGGACGTGGACCCGCCCGGCAACGGCTCCCCGTTGTTTTGAACAGCACGCACTCCCGGTCCTGTTCTTCGAAACGACGAATCTGGCAATCACGTCTCGGATAGCCATGCATTGTTTGGTTGCCATGGCACCTGTCAATCTTCTCCTTGTTCTCCTTGCTTGTCTTCTTATTGCGTAGCATTTAATCTTGGGTAAGTTTGGGGGTCTTCCGCGACGACGACCTAATACCACAAGAAGTCGTATCGAATCTCCCCTTCTTCTGGCTTTGCTGTGGCCGACATGCGAAGGAGGCCTGTTGGCAAAAGAGCTGGAGACAGAACATTGGAAAGCCGTTGAAGAGGAAAGCATTGAGAATGCCGTTGAGATGATGGAAGAAGCTTCCGGAGCAGGGGGCCGCCAGGGGTAGGAAGTCACCATGTACACAATGACAACGACGACGACAATGGTGAAGATAACTGAAAAGGGATCATTCCATTCGTGTTGCCGATGGGCTACCGCCATTACGGTTCCCGCAGCTCGCGAGCTGAAACGGAGCAGCCTCACAACCTCAAGAAGAGTGGATAGATAAGTACTACACTGTGGTACCTACCTACAGTAGGTAGGGAGCCAATGACTACATCCCCACCGCGATTCGGTGATGAGCAGAGAGTTTTCGAGATGGACGGATGCTCTTTGATGATAACTACAAAGCTCTTCCGTCACTAACCTGAAACACCTCGTTTATACCACCAAATGGCCTCGAGAGTGTCCGCTACAAGTCTCGTTGATGTAGTTACCAGCCCCAGGATAGCTTCAGATCTTAGGATCCACCCGCTATCGCGCCCACTTATAGCCGATACTGTCGTAAACCACCACGAAACATCATCATCTGCTGTAAACCCCATCTCTATAGAGGTACCTTCAATAGGTAGCCAACACTTTGCACCAAAAGTGCACACAAGACCTTTGCCACAACACCACACAACACCTCTTACACGGATCGATACGATACACCGCATCACACATCCTATACAGAGACACCAACTGACTGTTTCATAGGGCTGGCATGTCTTTGCTTTTTGATTAAGAACACCACAGGCGATCGATGCGATGCATTGCGCTACGATGTACGATGAACCATCCAACGACTACCACATCCCCACCCTCCTGCCACTTTGTTTGAGACACACAAACACATACACCTCCAACACACCTATGAACCGTAAAAGTCAAACACCATCGCTATCACCGCCATTTCCTTCTCGGCCCCGGGGCGCTGGTTTTGGGCTAGGTTTGGCGTCCGCGCGTTTCGATACGACTTGAGGCGTCGCGCGGCTGGCTGTGTCTCTACAGGCGGTAGGCGGGTTCGTTTCGAGACACCACCCGCACTGACAGCCAGCTGCAGCCACGGCAAACTCTCCTAGCAACTCCTCCGCGATAGCGGTGGATGCTGCTATGATTGCGAGATCGACGGGGCTTGCTTTTTTGTCTCAGGGGTGTCACGGTCACTGCTTTGGGGGGGGGGGGGGGCTGTCTCTCCCATCTCCGTTTCTGTCTTGTCTGGGTGCCAAGCAGCCTGTCCGTTTTCCGCTTCCATTTCAATCTAAAAGTTCTGAAATGCCCGGATCCGTACATATTTCCCCAGATTGTTTTATCCCACAAACCCCCACACCATCCCATGGAAACCACATGGGTTTGTACTATGTATATGTTTATCCCACCATCACCACCGTCTCCGTTGGCGTTGCTGTCTAAATTTGGACCGGCCGGGTGATGTGTGTGTGTGTTAAGTATTTGGATTTGTTTGCATTACATTTCCTCCAAATTTATCCTTTATCCCTTATAACAACACCAAGTGTGAATCCGCTATCCCTTCCTCCCCGTTACGCCGCCCGTTGGATGGATTGGTTGGATGACGGACATGGGAAAGTCTGGGGTCCAAAATGCTTCAATTTTACTGGAGCACAGTCAACTCTGGGGAGATACCGGGGAGATTGTAGGATTGTAGACAACACAGCCACTGAACGGCGGAACGACGGCGAGTTTTGCGGTAGTTGCCAGTCAGCCGGCCGGTTGTGTGGCCCAGAACTCAATTGCTTACTGTAGCATACCTAGTGTGAAATGTGTACCTATGCAAAGCTCGTCAGCGTCTGACTGTGCCGTTGTAGATAGATATACGATACGATAGTAACGTACGTAGATGCTGGTAAATGAATGTCACGGTGATACAGGAAGAACCAACTTGAAACATATGTAGCCCAATGGAGTGTTGTTGTAGGTATTCAAGGATGACACTTGCACAACTCTATCAGCACTGACACCATCTGGGGTGCAGTACACTAGGTAGGCTACGATTTCCCAATCTGATTGCGCAATCGATTACCTACCATTTAGGGACATCAGACTCCAAACAACACACATACGCACGCACATACACGGCCCTCGTATGAGACTGGTTTATGTTGCTTTGCGGCTTCAGAGAAGGATGTATACGGTTTATCCAATTAGCCCAAAGTGGGTTCAAGAGAACCAGATCTGGACTTCCAGATCTCGAGATCGTCGCCATGGTTCATCACCCCCATCTAATCGACACAGTGATTATTGTTAGTGTATCAAGCCCACGAGAAGTGAAGCTGTAAAAAGCAACAACCACGACCGATCGAACAATAACGACATTCCGTCCTGGTCCGAGCCTAGCAGGATCTCTTAACAGCTTAGTCAGTAATCGGGAAATAAGTGTGGAGAGAGTCTCACTCCTCTTTTGTTCTTCGTCTTTAGTTACGGTACAGTCAGCACCCCTGCAAATGAAACACCCTATACGAGCAACCCCCCTATAATTGCAACAGTAACCCTCAAAACACCCCTTTTTGTAAGGGTAAGCGCAAATATGCAAATTGCAACGGCAATTAGGGGGATTTGCTCTTGAGTTTGTATGGTGAAGCGGAAAAGCGGGGTTTTCCAGAGGGCAAAAATTGCTTGGCATGCTAGTTTTGGTGCATCTTTTTGGGCGGGTTGGAAGCAAAGTGGTCTGTGCACGACCCCCCTTTCAGCAACATCCCCTGTTCGAGCAACACTTTGGTCAAGATTTTAGGTGTTGCTGGAACTAGGATGTTGACTGTATTCATAGCATGGATGTTATGATGGTTCGCGTGGTTCGTGCTAACAAATTCTGTTCCGTCCAGTATGTACACTACCTCTACGGGGAACTGAGATTTTGTGGGGATACAGACCTAACGGGAACCTCTGAAGGTCCCAAGTCTTCCTCCACTCAGACGATCGGAGAGACCTCCGTCATACACTAGTCTACACTGCAAAATAGCTGCGGTAATGCCTCCAGTCCCGATGTCCAAAATAGGGGGGTTTTCTCCCACTACACTACTACAAATGCCTCTTCTTGGGATAGCGCGGGGATGATGTGGAGGCCCCCCCCCCGTCAGTCTCACGGTGAGTGGCTTGAGATTATCTTCGTAGGACTCCTCCTGAAATCCATATCCTTCCCTTTCCACGTCTTCCGGCTCTTCCGCGAGACGGGATCAATGACCGCGGTCCTGGTTACCTATGATGGTCGCCGTCCTCGGAAGAGGGGCAGACAGGCTCGCTTATCACGCATCCGCGTGGCTTCGGCAATGGTTTGTAGTGTACCGGCAAGACATGCGGAATTTGGTTTTGTTCATCAAATAGGTGTAGCCGGCCGCCTTACCAGATCTGGGTATATAGTGCAGAATTGTGGTCATTGGGCGAAAGTCCGATGGTTGCTTAAAAAAGGTCAGTTGTATTTTATCCCATATTGGGGTCTCCCACTTGGTTACCGTTTCCCGTCGCGAGGGTTGATTTGTGTTGATGAAGGCGGGGTTCATTTTCTTCGTCGCCGTCGGGCATTACTCGGCTTCGTCCAGCAAGACCATATGGAAAGTGTAGTGTAGTAGTGTACGGGATAACGGGAGGCGTGGTCATGCAACGAACGTTATCGTTTTCAGTTCCGTGTCTTGGCTGAACCCGGAAACGTGTTTGTGTGTGTTGGAACCCGCCTTTAAGGCCGTATCGAATCCGGGTCTCACCGTGGTAGTTCCCCATAGTATCCCCGTCCCGGTTCCGTTGGTTCCGCCTGCCAGTCTCGGTCCTGTTACAGACCGGTTTGCCGATTCAATGTGAAGATACAGGAGTCGGAACGGCGCTCCGACTGCAACAGTGCTTCGGGCGGATAACCGTCGACGGACGCATGCTACTGTCGGTACATTGCCTATGCGTCTGCATATGCTGCATATCGTGGATGTATGATTGATGATGTAGCGGCCGCGACGCGGCAGATGAACAACTCACGGGCGGCGCCAAGGGCAGGGCAGCCTGTCAAAATCCAGCAAGCAAGCCGTCAAAAAATCATCTGAAACGTGAATCTGGTTGACGTGCAAAAGGGTGAATGACGCAACCTAAGTACCTACACACTGATTGACCGCCTTTTTTTTTTTCCATATATTTTTCCCTGCTTGATGTTATTCGCACCACCATTACCATCACCACCTTGCTTTGCTGCAACGCTGTTGGTGTTTGGCTATGGCCGAGCTTGTGCTGGTACACTAGTGTACACTGCAAGAGTCGATGATTCCATTCCGCTTTTGTGATTGGGCCAAATTAGCAAGTTGAGGATACAAAACATGGATGTTCAAGAGTGGATAAGGCTAATTGCGACGGCTATCGATCAACACTGGTGCGCAGCATCCGCGGTCCAATCAGCAATCACACCGGTTCTTGTTCCGCCTTGGGCCCTGTCGCTCTGGTACAGTAGCAGTTAGGGCGGAACTGGAGGGGAGTGAAGCAGGGAAAGGGAAAGGAGAGAAGAAAATTCTGCACTTTGCTTCACGGCAGCATCCACCACCACATCCACCGTCAGGGCCTGTTGGGGTGTGTTGTTGGGCCCAGCTTCATGAAAAAGTCTGGAATTGGCGACGGATGCCCAAGGGTTTGGGGTCCCGGGAGCTGCATCCGTCATCGCCGTCGCACGCATTTCCCTGGATCCACCGTCCGTTACATCGGCAAGGGCATGAGAGGAAGGGGGGGCCACAAGTCCACGAATTGGGAGCCACGGGGAGCATCGGAAGGGTCGATCCGCTGAAACAAAGTGAAAGCTTAATTTTCTTGCTCCTTGCAATGTCGCGGTGTAGCCGAGTTTGATGGACAACGCGTGGGCGTTAACGGTGAGGACGTTCGTGAACGTGTCGTCCGTATCTAATGCCACAGAGGACACAAAGCGCACATCCCTTGACACTTCCCCCCTGTGCTAATCTCGCGGTTATACCGCGTATTTTATCATCTGATACTCCTGATGAGACAGCCATCTGAAAATCCGGGGAAAACGGGCACTCACTACAGTATCCTGAGTGCTAACGGACCGTCTTCGTACATTGCCCGGACTCGGAGAAGGTTCGCAGATTGCCGTGTCGATCGTTCCGAAGCGCCGGGTTATTATCGTTTCTATTCTGGCTTATTGCCAGAGATCCTCTGTGTTTCCGGTGTTTCTCTGGTGTAAGCTGTGCACTACAACACTTCAAGTTTCACATGCTGCTCCCATCTTTCACCGTTCACATACATATCTTGAACCTACTATGCTTGGGCTCACCGTGGCGGCGACCACCGACCGTTCCCGCGTCAGGACATGACGGTCATGACGAGCTCGACAAGACAACAAGGAACGATTGACTGAAAGAGGAAGGCATTCACAACGGACAGGCATCGGGGGACGAGGAAGAACAGGATCCCTGGTCCTCGCTTATGCCTTGGATGACAACGCTACTGTGTTGGAAGCATGGAAGGCCCGAAGAAGGGCTCCAGTTGTGCGTCTTGGTGGCTTTCTATAACTGCGGAATAGCCCCGCGACCGAGCTTCGACCTGCAACCTTGTTGCCGCGGCCACCGGCTCTGTTTCCATTTCTTCAAGAGGAGCCTCGGGGAGGGGATCAAACTTCAAACATCTCTGATGGGGCTGGGTCCCCTGCGAATATCTGCGTAATTACATAGGACCCGAGCACATGGGAAATAGCGTTCTCGCAGACTTTTAAGCGAGCGTTGGCGAACGCTGGCGAGCTTCCTAGTTTGGCAAGTCTGGAATCATCTGCAGGAGCTGGAACGCGCTCGCCTTGCTTTTCATCAGCTGTGGCCGCCGCGGAGAGCTGAGAGAGGTCCGGGAAACCTGGGGTTGACGAGGTTCGACATCATTCGTTGGTGTTACTCGGTCCCGATGAGGTTGTCGTATGTAGCGGATAAGAATGTCGCCCGACGTCTCCTGTAGGACTGCCGCAAGATTCATATTCCATTGGCCTTGGAACTTGTCTTGACTCCGGCTGTGCAGTAGAGGCCTCTAGGCCATGTTACAGCAGGAAAGGAGAACCGAGGCAGGGCGAATGCGCTGGCGGTAAGGGAGGGCGGCCTTTGGAGCGAAATGGAAGTCGGAGGCATGCCCGGTCCGACAGACAACCCGGTTCGCAAAGGGCATGGCTCCCACAAGTGTCCGACCGAACGAAATGGCCGAGCAGGCCTGTCAGGCCTGGCAGGCACCTGAAGAGGACCGGCGACCATCTTACATCACCGCCGATCATCCTCTAACGTCGGATTGGTGTCCCCGGAAGCCGTAGCGCAAGTGTAGTGTAGATAGTAGCTCGCGATTAGCGACAGGTCACCGCGCTCGAGATCGTTCACCTTCTCCAAAGGCACCTCACCTCGTCAGGGCAGCACACCGGACAAGGTGCCGAAAGAACAAGACGACCAGCCGGAGCGACATCCGACACTGTGATTTCGCTGCTTTTTTTTTTTTTTTTTTTTTTTTTTTTTTTTTTTTTTTTGGCCTCGCCTAATGTTCCCCGGCCGCCGTCCAATTTCAACTGCTCAACGGACAGACCACTCCGGGTACTCTACGCAGCGCCATCAACGTTCCAGACGCCAATCTCACGATGAGTTTGTTGATAACGAGGCTGACCTGTCACTTGCAACGGTGCACAGCAAAGTGTCCATCGACAACAGAAGAAAGGAAGAACGACTCCATAATCAAACGGGTGCTCAGCTGCCAGGCCTCCGCGGGCCACTTCCGGCAAGGGAAAATCTGGGGATTCGCTGTCACCCATCAGCGCCTCGCCCAGCACGTGGGGGCGGCCTCACGGTCTGTGGGGGGGTTTTGATGATTCAGCTGCTGCTGCTTTTGGGAGCATCTCGCGACCACAGTTGGTGGGTGAGGGGGGCAAAGTGGGCGCCGTCGTGATCTATCCTATTTGTGACACCATCATCCCCAAGGCACAATCAAGATCCTTTCCCATCCCAGCGGCCTGGTAAGTTCACGCAATACTGGGCCATGTCGTATGCGAGCTCGGACTGGACGCTTGAATTTAGGCGCCTGGGACACAATCATAGGCTCTGTATGCATCGTTTTCAGGTCGCTATCTCATTTCACTGGCAACGAGGCACTGCGAGTTGTGATGGATGGTTGGACAGAGACACTCAAACCTGAATTCGAGACGTGAGCGTCATTCATCACTTGGCCGGCTGACTGTGCTATGGCATGCGTTCAATGCCTGACTCATTTTGTCCTTCACGAACCTACCATTCGCCCACCTACTTGTATAAGCAGCCCTTATGAGTACGCCTTAGCCAGCTCTCATGACGGCCTCATTGGCAAACGGTGGTACCTAGAGATACACCACCTGAGTTGATTACTATCCACCGTTATCGTTAACGTCTCCCATCTCCAGACCGCATGGTACTTGCAGCGTTACGGAAGGGGTGATATCAACACCATTCGGTAACGTACCCTCGGACTCTCTCCAGTAAAACGTTGTCTCCTTTGCACGCGCCTTCTGTCCACAGAAGCCAGGCTGGTCAGAGGTAGAAACGCTGGCGATATCCACTGACCGCCAGACTTAGTACCAAAGCGCCAGCTTGAAAGCCAAGCGTTGATGCAATGCAAGTTACATGTCTTTCCTGCCCCCTTGGGCTGAGATAAGGTGCGGATAATCGTGCGGACAATCGTGAGCACATCACCTGTCGTGGACATGGAATGAATGGCTATCAACCCCAACGCAGCACGCGGGTCTACCCGAGGAACTATGGTACAGTTGAAGATACTCCGCGCGAATAAACCCATGTGGACCATCAACCATATGATTGACGGTTGCGTGCCCCCGATCTTCACACCGACGGTTTCACTGCTTGTGGCCCCAAATGCAAAACCGTCTAAGAAAGGTGACCAGGCCAGTCAAGTTCACCTAGACAGGCCGCTCCTTCCAGTCCGGAGTCGGCGGTTCCTTAGCGACGGACGCACCCTTATCAGTCGGAAGGCGCACCGGTGAGCGAACATTCCGGACCGACACCGGCCAGTTGAACGGAACTGGTGATACCAACTGCAAGGCCTCAAACTTAATCAACGATATCAAGACCGCTTCACCAAAGAGATGCACTCTCTCACCGTACATCAGCTTCCCGCTTGTTTACCCAGTCGCTAGCAGGCTACAGGTAGGGCTTGTTATCTACGGGTCTGCTGCCTGTCTCTTCCATTGGCAGAATGAACATTTCCTTGATTAAAAGGGACCTAATGACAACTTTCCACAACCAATCAACCAGAACGGAACTCGTCAACTCCGTTGTCGTTTTACTGGATTGAGAGATTTCGAGACCTCAGCAACGTTGTCTCCAGTATCGGCACTAGCAACTACACGACGTCGTACTCCGCACGCACTTCATACAAGATCGACAGAGGGGATCAGACTCCGGCACTTGGAAATTGCCGTTTCGCCGCCACGGTTATTCCCGCGGGTATTACAAGCGCATCAACATTGCTTTAGATCCTTCAATTCACTCTGGTCGAGCTTCCCTCCTTTCTGGCTCACGTCTGAACTGGCCGGGCCTCGCTGTCTTGATGATTTGGACACTGAAAACCTGTGAAGAGTATCACAAGCATGTCGATCTTCATCGCGTGTCAAACCCACGGGACTCTTGAGTGAGAGTCCACCCTAAGCATTTGGTCCGGTGTGTCTGCCAATACCTCAACATCTTGCTGGAAACCCACCGTCTCGCTTCTCGGCTGACCCAAGAGGAGGATTTTTGGATGAATTGCTGCAGTCTGGGTACATATCATGAGAACAAAAGAAGTCTGTGCACTTCCCCATACGTACAGGGTATTTTCTGGTACTACTTCGATAGCGACTCCACTCTTGACCTTATACGCAGTACATACACATTAACCCTTATTTAATTATTAACGTAGTTCCTACCCTACATATTTTTACAAGGGGGGTTGTAAGGCGGGACACATCTATTTACAACCTCTGATTAATTGAAATCGACCAATTTCAAAGTGAGAACGAATTGACAGAGCACACACATACAATCCTTCTTATACTGGCTCAAAATTACCTAAATTACCTAGAACCCCTTTATTACCTTCTATAATCAGTAAAGTTACAGCGTACTTACAGGGCACTTAAGCTTAATTAACTAATTAGATTTTAGGATCACTCGCTAAAATAGCTAGTAAATTAATAATTTTTTTAAAAATTATAATTCTAACTAAAAGTATATAAATTACTTAGATTACCTAAATAAATTTAAAAAGTAGTATAAATACTAGATTTTAATTAGAATTAATAAAATTTAAAACTTTAAAATACATATTTACTTCATACACATACCACCCTCTAGCCCGTACATAGGCAAATACTAGCAATTAACCAATTAGTTATACACAACCCTCTCCCGCTCAAATCCACTCTTTCACATACAACCCTCTCTCTTACTCTCTTTTACTTAATTTACTTTACTAACCCTCTTTTATCCTAATACCTTATCAACTCCCCTAAATTCTCAACCCTTAACCCCCTCTTTAAAATAAAGGAATTTAATATTAAAAAGAAGATAGTAATACTTTTATTAATAATAATAAAAGCTTTGTTTATATACGTAAATTAAATTATAATTATAGTAAATATAGTACTAAAGTAGGGAGCCTACTATATAATTTATAAATCCTTCCTTTTACCCTATTATACCGCCGTACTACTACGGCCGTACCTAATTAATATATCGGCTTTCTAAATAATTATTATATATTATTTATTATTAACTATTATCTTCAACACCTCACTTACAATTATTATCGCCTAAATTCAAAAATCCTACTCCGCCTCAATTATAATATTAATTAAACCGAACCCGCAATACTTACATACTACCCGCACAATTACTATAAAACCCCCTATTATTACCCTCGCCCGGCGCTAATACCTCCTTCTCCTTATTAATTAACCCCGCCGAATTATTTTTTATAGGGAGATAGTCCCTTAAAAAGAAAAAGGCTACCGCTACTATATACGAAGAGTATATTATTTATAAAGTATTATAGTAATATACTAATATAGAGTATAAGGCTATTACTAAGCGTTTTAACCTAATTATAAGGTTAGTAATCTTCTAATTAAAGCTTATTAGTATTTAAATTCTAATTTAAGAATAAATAAGTATAATATATATACTTTACTACTAATATCCCTAAATATAATACCTATAACCGGCAATTTATTATTCTTCCTATTATTAAAAATATTATTTTTTATGATATTAATACCCCTATAAAATCCAAACGCTTCCTTACTTTAGGGGAATTTAAAAAGCGTATCCCTAAACTTACGCCATACAGGGAACGCACTATTTAAACCGCTTTAGAATAGTAGGGTATTTATTGTATAGAATAACCTATACGCCTCCTCCTTAATAAAAGGACTTATCATTTTTATTTTAAATTCGCTTTATAATAAACTAACCTTATCCTATTTAAATAGGAATCCTAAATTTAGTCTAATAAAACGTAGGTAAATAATATTAATAAAAGCCGTTAATTTATTACCCTCTTCAAAGACGAAAATATTGACGATTTTACTAAAATTAAATTGAGATTTTGGGGATAAATATTTTAAGTTTACTTTATAAGTAAAATAAAAGGTATTTTCGTTTTCTAAAACTATAAGAACTGGAGTATTATTACTGCCAAATTATATTAAAAATACATTATCCCTCTTTTATACTAATTTTAATTACAAAATTCGTCCTTTCACGTCGTATAGAATAATACGCCGTCTTATAATTTACGAATAATAAAAGCGTTTATAATTCAAATTTTTAATTCCGTAAAGGTTATCCCCTAGCCCCCTCACTCCCCCGACCTCAACCCTATTAAAAATATTTAAAATTAAATAAAAAATTAGATTAAATGTAAATATCTAATATAGCTAATTAAATTAACCTTCAAATCTACTATATTATAGGTATAGGAAACTATACTAGAAGACTACCTTCTATAATTAATATACTTAATACCTAAACGAATTTAGGCAGTCATTAAGGCGAAAGGAGGATATACCTAATATTAATTGACTGTAACGGGTACAAAAAGGTACTCGGCTTTCCCTAGTTTTAGTATAGTAAATTAACTGATTTTCCGTTACTTCTTTCTCCCAATTCAAAATCCGAAGGCTCCACATGCGCAAATCTATTGGTTTTATTCCCTGTCACCCCCCTTGTCATTCCCCTGTCAAAAACCCCTGTATGTACCGAGCTAGCAATTAAACCAGGGGTGATGTGTAGGTACCCTTGGCTTGCTCGCGCAATGCACTCCAATCCATCCCATGTTAGCATATCCAAACGTCAATCCCCCTCCTTGAACAACCAACCAAGAAACACCAATAACACAAATCGCCGTCTTCGACTCCCACAATTTGCCAATATTTATGCATAGTCCCCTATTCAATCGAGCAATCAACAAAGCGCTGGAGCAAATCCTTACTTGCTCACCGCGGACCAGGCGGCAAAGGGTATTGATTTTCACACACCTCGGTCGATAAAGTCACTTTCTGCTGCTCACCTTTTAGCGCGCCAAACGCGGCTTTCTGTTTCGTTCTTCTTCAACCTTGAGACCCTTCGTAAACCTCTCACCAGCCCTTCCCGTCAGCCATTCGCGCCATCCGTACCCTCCTCCACTGCCACTTATGTGCCGATAGTCCGACACGAGAACTACACCCTACCAAATCTGTGTTTGAAATTTCCACTTTAGGTTGCCGATGGGCAAAATATTGGGACCCCATACTAGCAGTCCAAGATGTCCCTGAGAGAGAGTGAAAGATGGTGTCCGTCAGAGAGGGAGCTTGAGGGGATGCTTCAACTGTGGGAACCCCCTCATCTCTTCGCATCTTTGTGGATGGATGAATAAGTACGGCGAGTCTACTCGTTTCACCGACGTCTGGTGATAGCGTCAGCACATGCTCAGGGCACCGGGGCTTACAACATAAGCTGTTGAGGTGGTTTGTTTCTATATGATAATGCTGTTAAGAAGGCTGCTACTTTCGGGACATGATGCTGAAGTAAATCTATCCAATGAGAGTCTGCAGTCTTGACACACACTCGCTTCCGGCGGTTGCGATTGGGTGTGTGGACTCTGCTGTGGCTGGGCTTTCAGTTGTCGTATCTGATGAAACTTTTTCTGTGTTTTCTCTGGTGGCCGGAATCTGATATTCATTATCACCAAAAGGTCGTAAGGTTGGTATGAGATATGAGTCTTGGGGTCAAGTCGCTATCGCTAGAACTCGCGAGGTGAAAGATATAGAATTGTGATTGAGGGGATGGGAAAGCCTATCAGCTCCTGTTGGATGCTCGGCCAGTAGGTAGAGGTTGAGAACATATCACGTTCTGCGCCTATTATATTTTTTCACCCTCTTGGTGGCTGGACCCCAATATTCTCTTGAGAGTTAACACCGTTCTTGGAGTCAGAGTGAAGATGTTTCAGACGACGAAAAGGAGGGCGTAGCATTCAGCTTTCGACCGCATCAGTACCTCCTTCTCCAATCATGACTCAACTAAAACTTGAATACACGTACGCTTCTCACATGGGCAGATGGGCTAGAGCGATCACTAAAGTGGCAATTTTGACAGAGTCTAGACTTCTTTCCAGATTCTAGAGAAATGGTTCTCCTGACGATCGATCCTGCAAGCGACCACCTCTGGTGTGTACTTGGGGCCAAGATCATGCCGCCGAATCTTGAAGTTCAACAGATCTACCAATTAGAGAACTGGCATTGCCCATGAACAGCAAGAAAAGAAAAATGAAACTTTTCGGTAAAAAACATGTCAACCGAATCACCGTTTTGCAGCCACTCCAGTTTCCATTTTGTGGTGTAAACGCATGAATGCCTAACCTCCACAAAACACTCGGTCGATACCACATGCTTACCTCTCCCATGATATGTAGAGTAGTGTACGAGGACTGACCCATTCCCACGTGTAAAAGTTCCATTCAGTCAAGGGTACATCGCCAAGTACTTTTCCCAATGCCTGATTGTTCTGCATCAGACAAGTGCATAACTACATACTGCATGCGATTCTCGGACATGCTGTGGTATATTTACACCACAAAAATCCCGCTCTAAGCAGTCAGAACGCATGTCCACCCTTTAGTGCATACATTATCCGTGACAGTATCACATGCAAAATCAGGGGGATAATACTGTAACCTCCAAGTCTATGTAGAAAGACAACAAAGAGGACATCTACGTACATTTATCACTGCTCCCTCGGGATCTCCCGAACGTGTTTACAGGCATAAATGCAGTTCAAGAACAACAATGGGACCCTGAAGGTACCCAAACTACGGTTACCAACCGTGACCCGCTTGGGTTTCTCTCTGGGAGCAGAACGGCAACGGAGATCTGAAACGAGGTGCCTATTTTTTTTTTTTTTTGTTTATGTAAGCAAGCAGGCAGGAATGACTTGCATGTTCTGAAAACAAGGCTCATGTCTATGTCTCCTTACCTCCATGAGGGAGGGGAAACGGTAGCGTTAGAGGTTCAGACGACTTGGTTCTTACCGTTTGGGGATCTGATGATGTCGATTCAAAAGGGACCTGGAGGCAACAGGATCGGAAGAGACCTTCTAGGAAGGTATCTCAACATTCGATCGACAGGTACCAGCAAAAAAGGATCATCAACCGGTTAGACCCTTTGCCCATTTTAGACTACGCAAGACATCCCCCTCGGCTTCACCCGAGAGCAACGAGAGCAAAAGCTCCCAAAGGGTCCAGTCATGTCCTCGTCAGTACGTCATTGACAGCTCAAACCCTCTGTCGGCTCCCACGGAAATCCCAGTGTGTTACTCCGCGGTTGTAAAACACACTCCAGTGCGATATAGGGGTTTCGTCGACACCCGTGGCCATCTGAGATTAACGAGAGCAGCCTGAATACAAAAAAAAAAAAAAAAAAAAAAAAAAAAAAAAAAAAAAAAAAAAAAAAAAAAGCCCCAGGAATATAGGATTATGTGAGTGCCATCTCCAGTCGGGGGCTTAATGGTACCTACGCAGGTGGCTTGGTGTCCTAAGCAGCATGGAACAGCCGTGAGCGGGCACCTATCTCTCAACAATACTAGCTCATGGCCCTCATGTCTCCTCCATTCCAGAACTTTTTCTTAGTAATCTCTCTGCCACGATTCAGCCAGCTATCTTACCTGGCTACCTACCTATTGACGTCCATCTCGCCCTCGCAAGATCATCCTCCCCGTTTGAGTGACGTTCACGTGTGCACACAAGACATAAACATTACCTCTCAATATTTCCCTCATACCTCCCTCCATCTCAGCATTACATTCCGCTTCCCAATAGCGAACACAGCAAGATCACACAGAGTTAGGGACAGCTAAGATAGATAAAGGAAGCTCCAATCCTCCAACTCATCTAAAATCAAGTCATACGTATAATTAGCCAGATGCATGACGACTTATTGTCTAAACGTACGAGAGACACCAACCAGTCTTTCAAAACAAAACCGACTGACGTGTGGCGCCGACAGTGGAAGTTAGCCAAATAGAAAAAAAAAAAAGACAGCATGAAATCACTGAGGAGGTTGGGATGAATTTAAAACAAACACCAAATACACCTATGTACGGTGTCCCATCTAGTGCAGAGAGGTTGCAGTTTGTGAGGATCTATTTTTTTGATGCAGAGTTTGCATAGGGGTACCGCTAGCAGTCGACGTAAATCAGGTTGGATGAGACATGTGCTCAGATCAGATCCTCCGGGGTTTGTTTTGGTGGTCTTTGTACAAAGCAGGTACCCGGCTGGCTTCCAAAAAGTGATTCAACTATCCAATTCCAGGTTTGAAAACAGCTGGCGATGATGAGGTCTTTGTCATAGTCGACGGAACCAGTTTCTCCCTCGGTCTTGGATGAGGAACATGGCTTCCAAAACTGCTGGAAGCAAGAGGAGAGCCTTCGATGTGACTACGTGAATTGGTAAACCAGTGACTGACTGACCGACTGACTCCTTCAAAGGTAAAATACCTGACCATGGGCAAGTTTCTTGTTGAGCGGGCGGGGTAAAGCGTTTGGTACTCGAAATCCTTTCGGGGTGTAGGCGCCGTTCGTGAACTAGTGTATGCCTCGAGTATGTCAACCGCCAGCCCGATTCCACCGTCCATGACCTGCCCCAACTACATAGTACCCGTGTACCTACTTCCAACCTGAAGTCGAATCCAAAGAAGACAAAAAGGAAGCGGAACAACGTAAAAAGAAGTGTACGAGTTTCGCGGTATTGGAAGCAGCAAAAGAAAAACAAAGTCGATCCACCCAGGGGTCGAACCTGGAACCTCCTGATTCGTAGTCAGACGCTCTGCCATTGAGCCAGCGGACCTTGTTAAAATGAAGTGGACATCGACGACCCTATGATCCCTAGCTGCGAACTGGATCTAGAGTGTGGGCAAGTGGTTACCCTCTCGCCGGCACCTGATATGATAGTACAAAGTCCGTGAGTAACGGCACCCGTTGTTGTGTACCTGATGCTCAGATTCCATCGTTGAGAACAAAACGCATCTACAAAACAAAGGCGACAGCCAGCGCCTGATATATCAGCACGTTGTTGTACTCCCCAACCCACGGGGACATGATGAATGACATGACCGAAACGCCCTAACGCCACCGTAGCCCAGTGGAAGCCAAAAC
Source organism: Neurospora hispaniola (assembly GCF_033458365.1). Taxonomy (NCBI): domain Eukaryota; kingdom Fungi; phylum Ascomycota; class Sordariomycetes; order Sordariales; family Sordariaceae; genus Neurospora; species Neurospora hispaniola. The sequence goes on along the minus strand of NW_026944410.1, from coordinate 2,338,306 downwards.
CCGAGTGCACCCCTGTGTGCACCGTGCACACCATACCTGGCTGGCCATCTTCCTCCTTCTAACTCCTCAGAGCTTCCAATCGGTTCCGCATCTGGTCCATCATAGCCTCGGTATCCTCTTCCTCGGGCTCCTCCTCTGCGTGCTGGGGTTGCTGTGGTAGTTTCTGGCCGGGTTCTGGCACACTAGGCAAGCCGCCCGTCTTCTCCATGCGATCCTTCAGTATCTCGCCCAGCACCTTGTCGACCTCGCCCTCGGCTTCCTCCTCTTCATCTTCCAGGTCCACGTCAACGGGCAACTGCTCGCCCACCATCTCCTCGATAATGCCGGCCTTCATCAGCTCAACACTGAGCTCCTGCATGGTGCCAGCCAGCTCCGGTAGGCGCACGAGCGTGTTGACGTCCTTCATGATCTTGACGCTGGCACGGATGCTGCCCTCGATCTTGCGCAGGGCGAAGGCCTCGTTGACCTGCATTTGCACGCTGTTGAGCTGGGCCTTGCTCGTGATCAGGCGAGCGGTCGTCTTGCGGGCGCGGATCAGCTCGCGGGCGAAGTCGCGCACTTCCTTTTCGGCCTGTTTACGTTGGGCGGGGTTGCGCTGTGCTCGTCGGTCGGCGGCCACAATGAGGTTTTTGGTCTTGGTCTCGACTTGCTTGACCTGGGCGATGTCACGGTCGATCTTGCGCATGTTGGAGCGGAGTAGGGTGTTGCATTTGCGCATCTGGATAGGCAAACACAGGGTATCAGTGACTGACGTCCTTGCTTCAAGACACCTTCCATTTCGTCAAGGTGGTGCTAACCTGTGCCTGGGGATCGGGCGGCGCGAAGAAGGACCTGAGTGTTTGCATCTTGGCGGCTGTCGTAGTAGAAGCCGGATTGACTGTTTCTCGTGCTTCTCTGATGATGTGATTGGTGTAGGTACAACTAATTGAACGATCCCCTCGTCAAAGAGTCGATAACATGAATGATGGTTTCTAGGTTGCTGATGGTGGCACACGGCGAAGGTGCCGTATGGTGGGTGATGAGGACTTGGTTAGGTAGGTAACTGAGGCGAAGTTGGTGTAGAGGCGGGTTGTGCCTGGAAACCACCTCCATGTCACCACTGTACTGTAATGTAGGTACCTAGGTTACGTCCTGACGTCGTGGACGGGCAACCCAACGGCCGGGGGTCTGGGTTGATAGTGTTAGCGCCTAGTGTAGACTGGAGGTATGTACCTACCTACACTACCTCTAGCGGGCATGTGAGGTGGAGGCCGCGTGAGCCTCACAGCCCAGCCCCAGACGGGACCTGAGGCAGGCGGGCAGGGAGTCTGCAGGTGGCTGCTCCTTCTCGCTTCCATTTCTGGACTGGACCTGTGGCTTGAGCTGCCCCTGGAGGGAACCACCCAACAGGCCCGCTATCCGCCCCGCGATGATGCTGCGGATTGGGACTGACAAGGAGTGTCCGAGTTTGTGGGAATAACCTTAGAGGTAGGTGTACACTGCACGAAAATGGAGGTCTACAGTACCTTTGTGACATTGTCCAGATATGAAATCTCCATGTCCTGCCATAAAGAGCCACATCTTGTACGACTGCTGGATAACACAGGCTCAACAGGGTAGCCGTCAATGTTGCTGTGATGCTTTGACCTCAGCCCCACCATTATAACCACAACCACATGCCCTGGCTCATCTGGCTGTAAGCCAAGGTCTTAGGAGGCAGTTGCATACTACCAGATACACAAGGCTCGGGATAATACACAGGTCGGTGTAAGCATAGTCGTTTGATTGCTCGTCTGCTGGCGTTTTCAGACGGAAGGAATCTTTTTTATTCTTTGCCTTGTGGGATATGTACAAGTTTCTAGAAAGCTCCCATGGTTTCGTCTACTGCTCGTCAGTTCTCCACTTGGAGGCCACAGCTGGAGCGGGCAGTTGGAGCAATTGGAGCAGTTGGAGCAACACAACTGAAGCTGGATGGAGCGTGGAAGCTCAGCCCTGCGTCAAGGCCCCGCGCGCCCGGGAATCTTCAGGCTTCTTACGAATTCTACCGTCACCCGGAGGGGACCCGGCGACTAAGTTGGAGACCCAAGGGACGACAAGGCAGGGCGTGAGTGCTAAATTGCTTGCAGCCTCACAGCCAACCCACCTCTTCCCGCATCCTCTCCTTCCAGCTTTCTTGTCCGTGACTACAAGACACAACGGCCTTTTTTTGACGACGACTCTAGTTGTGACGTACTCGTTGTGAATACTACCACTGCCAGTAACGATAACAACCACAACAACAACCAACAACAACTGCGCTTCTACCGCTGTATGCGCTTTACATCCAGGAGCTAGCTAGCTACCCTTCTCCAGCAACATCTTCGCACAAACACACACTTACACGACTATCATCACAAATGGCTTCCACTGTGACACCCGAGGGTGAGTCTGATTTTGATCATCCTCTCAAGATCGCATCGCATGCCTCTACCATGAGCTGCGGTTCCTGTCGCATTGTATATACGCAAGTTGCTGACAATGGATTCCAATCCTACAGTTCGCTGGGCCCAGCGCTCTTCTGCTACCGACCCCGAGAGCAACTTCATCTACCTCACCATTAGCGTTCCCGACGTCCCTACTTCCAACCTCAAGCTCGACCTTAAGCCCACTGGTCTCGTCTTCACCGGCCACTCCGACACCCTCAAGAAGACCTACCATGTCGAGCTCGAGTTCTACGCCGAGATTGACCCTGCTGCGAGCCAGGTCCACCACACGGCCCGTGATGTCGAGATGAAGCTCCGCAAGAAGGAGCTTGATGCTCATTACTGGCCCCGTCTCCTCAAGGAGCCCAAGAAGGTTCACTTCCTCAAGACCGACTTCGACAAGTGGGTTGATGAGGACGAGCAGCACGAGGCCGCTGAGGATGACTTCAGCAACTTTGGCGGTATGGGTGAGTACTAGTTCTTTAACCCTTGTTCCCCCACCCGCTTGTGACCTGATTCTGCTGCGCCACTCGTCGCATATCTCCCGAGCCAAAGCCCCTGTCCCATCCTTATTCAAACCGAAACTAAATATATCGTGTACCTACAGAAGGAATGCCTGGTATGGGTGGTATGGGTGGTATGGGTGGCATGGGTGGTATGGGTACGTACACTTCCAGCTGAACGGGGAGGGGCATATGGCACCGACCATACCCGAGACAACGCGGACACCTCCAAGAGTCATCTAGCGGCTGTGCGCTCTGCTATTGATACTGGCCAATATGCTAACTCGAATTCACACAGGTGGTGACTTCGGTGGTATCGACTTCTCCAAGCTGGGCGGTGCTGGTTTGCCCGGCGGCGACGATGAGGAAGACTCCGACGATGACATGCCTCCTCTCGAGGGCGAGGGCGAGGCTGATAAGGCCGAGGAGGCAAAGGATGTCAAGGAGACTGTCGACACGTCAAAGGAGGCTGCGTAAATACTCATAAAAGTAATAGGCATACCCAAGATCCATGGCAATGGGCTTTAATGTTTAGAACTGGGCATTGGGAATAACGACAGGATTTACTTACACATACCCTCCCATTCCCCAATGCTTCGGGGGTGGAATATTGACGCAGGCTGATTAGCTGGAACGGTTTTTATGGAGTCCTTTGATTTCGGTATCTAGCAGGATCTTGCAGCGAATGGAATCATGCTCATTTTTTGTCTAGGAAACCCTCGATCCCGAATTTGCACCATGTATGTGACAGTTGTGGGCTTGTATCTTCCCCAAGAACAAAGGCTTGCGTCTACCCCTTGTCGCCGAATGTCTGCTTATTATCGGCGGTTTCAGCTCGGTGTGTCCCTTCTCGTATCATCCTTTCCGTTTTTGCGGCGCTTCTGCGAAGCAGGTCTTGGGAAACCGGTGGAAGTTCAAAAGGTACATACTACTTGGTTGGCTCTCTGTTCAAGTCGAATGTCCGCCCTTCGCCATCGGTTCATTCTCGCTCCTCATTCCTTCACCACTACCGGAAACGGGATGCAGTGCTTTCGAGTGAGGCTGCGGATCCATCGCATCGGTACCCTATTGTCGTTCGTCTTTCAGAAGCAGCACGACGGGAATATCGCAAACCGTTATTGCGATGTCTTGCTCCCAACAAGATCAGTGGCTTATTTTCCGGTCGAGGGCATGACCTCCAGTCAGATACGGGTTCTTTGGATCAGTCCTACGGCGAGTGTCTCTCAAACGGGAGGTTTCATCTGCCTCCTCCCATCGCTGATGTTGCTTCTTTTCCGGCGATGAGGCACGCCGACATTGCTACCATGCCGCCCCGGTATCGTGCCGCTCGATGTTCAATGTTGATACCCCGGCGGTCGACACAGCTGCTGTTCCCTCATCCTGGAAGTCGTTCGAACAGTTTACCGCCAGGATCCTCAACCGTTACACTGATCTAGCCCCTTTTGAAGTAAGTTTCTGAACTTATCCATATTTCGTCACCCTACCTCCACACTACTCAACGCTCCTAGATGTAGCATCTGTGATGCCAAGCTGTGATGACCATCTAGTATGCGTTGGAATCGGGATAGGAATGATTAGAAAAAGGAAGGTCGTCAGGAACACTAAACGACATGATTCACACCCACAGAAAGCCATCTGATCCAAATGCTCCGGTGAACCCTCAAGCCACCACTACCGCTGTTGGGTGGAAGCGGTGGGCGATAGTGTTTACTCTCGTGTCGTTACTGTGCTTGCTGCTGGTTTCTCATCTCGCTTCTTACCAAATTAGCGCCTGTTCCTCTTGCATTCCAGCTTGTCTCGGACAAACCTGGGGCACTTGAACTCGAGATCTAGCAGCTTTGCGGTACTTACATAATATATTTGTTTACAGGCCTCCTCGTAGAAGTGAAATCGCAGACCGCATATAAAACTACTCGTTTCCTTTGACCAATCCATTCCCACTTTGCTTTTTTGAGATACACCCAATACCCGCCGTAGCTGGAACAGCTGCACTTTGAATATACAGACTGCGCTTGGACCTAGAGGAGAACAAGTTGCAACAACTTCTTCTTACTCATCCGAACCTAAAGACAACATACGGAAAGAAGTGGTGGACAACTGCAGGGGTGAATTGCATCATCGCTGAGAACGGACACAAGGTTAGTCGAACATCATCAATAAGTTATCAACTTTCTTAGTTTCACTTTTTCAACCATCACCGTGAAGCGTTGTGAGGGGCTCGAAGAGCTTAGTGTGGCTGTTTAGAGGAGATTCTTCTCATTGGACACTCAAAGGCACACACGAGAGTCACCATATTTTCCACTTGCCTTTGTTGAGATCCTATCTGCCAATATTGGTGTCATGTGTCTCACTTACTCCTGACAGCCTCGTATACGACTTTCTATAATATTCGTGTCCTCTGTTTTTGTCGTTCCCCTGTTCTTCCCGATTTTATCATCATTGTCACAATAATCATAATTCACACACTGTCCAACCAACGCCAAGTTACTTACACCATTTCACAGACCGAAGCCACACCCATCAAGTTACAACCTTCAACTCCAAGTGTCAACAACAAGTCACTCGATCTTCGCTCCTGTCATCTTCAAGACAAAACAAACAAGAATCCAAACCCAACAACCAAAACCAGGCACGAACAAACCCTAAGACCAGAGCAACCACATCCGCCCAGCTCCAAACATGGCCTCTACCACCACCTCCTCCCGACGCAGCTCATCCTCCTCCAACTTCAGCACCACCACCAGCAGCAATTTCTCTCACTGTTCACACCCACACCATTCTTCGACGTCATCGCCTTACTCGAGCACCGCCTCCAGCTTCGCAGGTATAGGCCCTACCATCACCATCAATACCACCTCCAGCGCGGCCAGCAGCCGCTCTTCCTCCTCCCCATCGTCACCTTCATCAGCATCGGTTTCCTATACAGCTGGAGAGGCGGCGAGGGACGCACAGATGGGAGCATCTATCTTGGCTTGGCCGGCTGATGAGGAGTGGATTGCTCCAAAAATCTGAGAGCGTATGAGGGAGGTAGAATTGGTTGGCCGGAGGGGTATATCGTACATGTCGGAGAAAGGGCGTTCTGGTCATTCTCAGGACGACGGTGCTCATACAAAGTAAAACGGACATAGGAACGGAAGTGGGGAGGGAATAACACAGTCACAGGGGAAATGTGATATAAAGGAGCTTACTTGGGAATGGCAAATATTGATTATGTGCTTGACAGTGCCTGCTAGACAGGTTACCAGTTGCCATTATCACGGTTTTCGACAGAGGATGCTTTGGGATCAAGCTCAACACATGGCCATATATACCTAGTTGCACGTAATGGAGCTTGTCAAGCCAACAACACCAAGTGGTTATTTCATTCCATGTAGCAAGAGCCTCGCAAACTTTCCCAGAGCGGATAGACTTGAACTGGTTCTGATGGCTCTCGTGACAGGTAGGTCGTGTAAATAGCGGGGGTAATACGGTAAGGGAAGGGTCGGGTATACTTATTATATTCAGTCATCGCTTTTTCCATCTCTACAACGTATTATTACCCCCATAATAATCGATGGCCAAATGCGAACGAACGACAAACCCTCATAGAACTTCCTCAACCTACATCATGGACCTCTAACAAATACACCATCATTCCCTACGTAGAAACCCTCGAGTGACGAGTGACCTGTATGTACCAGCCCGTCTGGACCCTCTTGGTCAACACCGCTCTGCAATTTCGGAATAAAGATGACGGGCATTAGAAGTAATTCAAGACCACCAAGCTAAGGCAGTATTGTACTTGACACCTTAACCCTATTCACGAACGGACTCGCGCAAGTCACCCACCCTTGGCGATTCCACCAAGAATGAACCGGCTATTTTACTGAGAGAGACAATAGCATCAACTGAATACTCGCAACTCTTGCTGCAAAACAATCCAGGTATTACTACAAACATTTGTATCCATCCTTGCGCTCTTGTCAAAACTGCCGCCCTTCATTTAGGGAGTATTTGAGCAACAACTCTAGGAAACCAATTTACAGCCCATGCGCATTTACTTCCACCGCCTCTTACGTCTCTGAGACCACCACCACCACCACCACCACTACCCTCCGGCACACCAACCAACTACAAACTAAGATGTGTACCAAACACTTTGTCGACTCCTACTGCACCTCCTGCGGCGAGCTCGTGCAAGGCCGATCGACAGAAAACCCTTGCAAACCAAAATACAGAGGAGAGCACTTGGGACACTGCGCGGCAGGCATCGAAAGCAATACTGTTACCGAAGCCGTGGTGTGCAAGAACTGCGAGAGGAAGCAGAGAAAGATGGAGAAGAAGAAGAAGGATAAGGGAAAGGAGAAGGACAAATAGCAGAAATGTGGTTGTGGTTCTATTGCCGTGTGAATGAGGAGGAACTACCGCTTGCTGAATCGCGAAGAAATGGCAGGAAAGGGTGCCCTCTTATCAGCACGTGGAGCATGATTTACGTTCGTGGCAGAATTTGGGGCATTATGACATCAACTTCAATCCGCCTTTTTCTGCCCAGAAGCGCCCGAGGTTCCTCGATCAACGCTGATCTAGCTGCTTGAGCGTCCTCTTCTTATCTGGGGATGCACAATTTACCCTCCGCAGATAGCTTTCTGTAAAATACAGAAAGGCAACGCCCTTCGCACGCTTAATTTAGTCGTGACTTGCGATGTGAGAAGGGCCACTGTGGATATTGCTCCCGCTTCGCTAACATGTATGCCCGTTACGCACCAACAATTCAGTAGCAGAGGCGAGCTATTTGTGTGAGATTATATTCATCGCCTTGGGGTACTGGGAGGGGCGGGAAACGCTCAATAGGCGACCAAAGGATGAGTAACAAAGTGCTGATAACAACACCAAATTGTGACCCCTGGCCCTTTGGCAGACGCGTCCTGCCGCAATCCATGTTCCATCAAAAGGCCCGTAAACGACAGGAGCGAGATGGTAGATCGCGGCGAACCGGTCGCAGATCATACAAGATTCGCTAACAGAATAGTAGCGGAGAGGCGATAATTGAAGGTCGTCGTGAGTCTGGAAAAAATTTCATCAAGCTGTTGACCTAAGCTGTAGACCCTGCCCGAACCCGAAATAAAATAGTAAAACAATCATAGACAATCCGAAATCCGTCAAACAAAATTGTCGCTGAAGCTGGCATTCGCTGTCATCGACTGTTGCTGTTCCTCATGCATACCCTTCGTTCAAAGAATCTCATCCTCCATGGGAGCATCACCACCGTTGGCAGCGGCCGGCGCGGCTCCGGTGGCGTTGTCAGTGGTGCCACTCTCGAAGTAGTCAGCCATCTCAGAATCCAATTCCTCGACAGTCTTCTTGGCAGGGCGGGCGCTACGAGGGCGACGGGGACCCTTCTTGCTGCCAGGCTTAGCAGCAGCAGCACCCTTGGGGGCGTTGGCGGCATGCTTGACAGTGGCGGCAGACTTGGGCTGGGCCTTGGGCTGTGTGATGCGCTGAGTCAGGCTCTTGGGCTGAGGGATCAACTCAGCATTGGAAACAACGACCTCGACCTAGGGGAACGTTAGAAAAGCCAGAACCAGAAGAACTATATGATGGAGAATGAGCGTACCTTGACCGGGCGGTTGTCGATCAGGAGACCGTTGAGAGTGTTGTACGCCTTGGTAGCACCATCGGCGTGGTGGAAGGTGATATGAGCAATACCGCGGCTAGTGCCTCCGGGCCCATACGAAAGTTCCACCCTCTTGACCTGTCCAATAGCTTGCTGAAAGTATTCCTATCACAGGGTAATTCGTGGTTAGCGTCGTGCGCCAGTTTCAGTGTGGTCGTGTTCGTAACGGTTCGGTTTCAAATCGGTCAAAGCTAGGGCATTGTCTCGAGCCGGCCCAAAACCAGGATATAGCCAGAGCAGCGCGCGTATTCTCCGGGTCAACAACACCAGCAACTGGCAGGTGAGCCTAAAATCCAACACTCACTAGAGCCATCCATACGATCCGATGCGTCCGGGCTCACAGCCCGTAAAGCAGTAGGACGTGTGAAGGAATCCAGTTATGCCAGACAATCCAAGCATGGTCCAGTTGATGTGATGCCGTCCTCTCGTAGAATTCCCCAACAACCACGATGCTAGACCCCGGTTCCCCGGAGTTGTAAATCCCCTGATGGACCAAACCCCCCCAGAAATCGTCCAACCAGGACATGAGATACAGAGCCTCGAACATTGCTCACTGTGTGGCGCGCTGGGGTGCAAAAATCGACTTCGAGGTGACCAGCCAGGAAGAGATGATGCATGACCCCCCAGCTAGGCTCAATACAAGATTTGTCTGCCGGATCCTGCACTGCTTGTCCTTTTCCGAACCAGAGGCGCTTGCCAGCCACCACAATGATAAGGAGGGGAGAGCGTGACTGCGATCTGCTCAACTCGCAACATGACGAAATGTATTGACACACGTCAGGGAGGAGCAATCAACGGCAATCTTGATGGCCTAGTGCCGATTTGCAATAAACGACCGTCCCGACCGCCCAGTGGAGAAAACGACGCCGATTGGATACGCCACGGAAGAGGGATGTCGATAAAAGTCCGAAGGCTAAATGGCCTCATCGGTAATAACATACCTTGATCTGGCCTTCGGAAACGTCCTTGGGCTGCGATGGGAGTTAGCGGTGAAGGATGCTACGCAGGAGAAAGGTGGAGGACGCGACTCACCAGGTTGCTGACGACAATCTTGCTCTCGCCGGTAAGACCAGCACTCTTCGCGGGCGCCGGCTTGGCAGCGTTGCGAGCGGGCTTTGTGTTCTTTTGGATACCGCCAGCGGGAGCAGCATTGGTGGGCTTACCGCCAGCCGAGCGGCGGCCTCCACGGCCGCGGGCGTTGGACTTACCGCGGCGCTGAGTGGAGAGAATCTCGTCGAGAGACTGGTCGAGCTTTCCGGACATTATGGCGGTGGGTTGCTGGAAAGTGATTTAGAAGTGGTGAGAGAGACGAGACGCGTGGTCAAGGTGGCTTCAGAGATTAGGAAGCGCGGACGGGCTCAAATGCGCAGTAGAGCTGGCGAAGGTCGCGTTGGGCAGAAGAATGATAGGGAGGTCAGGTTACGACTCGCTGGTAGCGCAAGGTCGCGTGAAGTCGAAGCGGAGCAAGAGTCGCGCTGCAACGGAAAAGGTGCAGCGACACTGTGATCTGATCGACTCGAATGGCAAGTGGAAATGGACGTGGTCAGGCTGACGAAGTTGGATGCAGTCCTGCGAGCAATGAAAAGAATATGGGTCTTGAGCGGATGGGCTTTATCGGTGATGGACTTTGGCTTTGGCGGTGATGGTAGGTTGTGTTGGGAAATAGGTGGTGTTGTTTGGGTGATAAAGTGGTGAATGGGCGAGAGAGGTGAACGAGGGGGGGGCGGAGGAGGGAGTAGAAACCGGTGTCCGCCCAGAATTTGAGGGAGAACCGACGGGGACCGGAGCCACCTCGCTGCGCTTCCTTTCGTCAAGGCCTGGCAGGCTGAGCATACTTGCGGCCACACGCGCCTGTCCTGAACAACATCCAACGTGACGGGATCCTTGCCGCACTGGCCACCCCACCGCTTTGGCTTCGCTCAGAAGGGGAAAGAACAGGCATGGCCAATCACAGCCTTGTGGCAATCGCTTTGGCTGATGGCACTCATTGGTACGCTAATCTCTTTGGGGCTAGACCCATCCCTCCTGACGCAGCTGGGCTGTTTTGTTATCGTACCGGTACCTGCGATGGCGGGATACCCAACTCTCCGAGACGTGTCACCACTTTCAGGGACCCTTTGGAGCTGTGTGTCCTTGTTTCCATGTTCTTATCCCACACACTCCAAGCTTGCTTCTTCAGGGACGTTTCAAGTTGCAATTGAGCTCTTTCACAAGCGGAAACAAAGAACGACCCCTTTGCACATAACAAAAAAAAAAAAAAAAAAAACTATATTACTACTACTGTAGTCAGTCATGCTACCCAGAGCGTTGGCACGTCTCTGCTGACTGGTGACATGATACACCATGATCCGAACAAAAACTGAAATCCAGTGCGAGAGTCTGCTCCTATGCATTGGGTCAACCATGGGGTATCAACCGACTCTGACCCATTCAATCCTCCTAGGCCCGAAACCTCGTCGCTTTCCTGCTTTGTCCCTGTATTCCTTTTGTGGTTCCGGGGTTTCCTTCCCTTGCATATCGGTTGCGCCTGGGACCTGCTCTGTCCTGCACTGAAGGAAGAGCATTCTGTAGGCTGTCTGTCTCCCGTCCTTTTCGGCCTCACCCCAACCAAATGTCCCAAGGGCGGGACAAGCCGTATCCTGCCGTTTGTGAAATATAGTCTCCGTCTTCGTACCGTACAATTTTGCGGACGCTGTGTCCTATTTTGCCTTGGTCGGGGCCGATGCCACCTTTGTTGCCTTCTTCTCCTGGACAACATCGGTTTCGAGATCTTCGGCATTGGTTTCGAGGAAGTGGTGGAGAACAATAAGAACCATGGCCGCGCACCCGAGAACGATGGCGAGACGGTAAAGTTCGGCGTCAGAAATCATTGTGTCGTTGGCGTAGGAAAAGTCTGTGTCGGGTATTTGTTCGGTGCCGTAACTGGTAGCTGTAGACTTGTTGCGACTCGCAATGCTTGGAGGGGAGTTCAAGTGGGTCCAAAGGGCGCTGTTCTGCTGCTCAAAAAGCTGTCAATCAGACGGCTGGACAGAGAAAAGAGAATGCCGTGCTCACTTTTTCTTGGTGATGCCAATCGCACTAGCTGTTCTGCACCGGGAGGACCGCAAATTCGAAAGTGATGATGCCGATTGTCGGGTGTTATGGACAGCTTTCCACCTTGAGGGCCGCGACGCAGCATCGATGTATCGGTACATCTCCATCCGTTCATTTACAAGAGGACCCGATAGTCACGTGGACGGACCCAAGCTGAAGGAAGGACCTCTTCTTTCGTTATACCGGCTGCGCTGCCCGGACCAACGTCAGGGCTTCTGTGGGCGGACACCCCAGCGCTTTAAATCCCGGGCGGCGTCAGTGGGCCCATTTGGTTAGAGTTGTTTCAACCCACCCACTTCGAATTGCCTCCAAGAAACTCTCCAGAGAGTTGATCGAGATCCCCGCCTTCGTCTGCAAATCTTTTGAAGGTCGCTGCGACAACACGCTCTATTTACGACCTACGCGCTGCCACCACCCCAGCTGCGACAGCAACTCGATATAACATACATACGTGATCCATTAACTTGCGCATCACGACACACACACACACAAACTCTACTCTCTGGTCCCCGATCGCGACATTTGCCCACCATGCCTCCCAAGAAGCAGGATCCGAAGGCCGCCGCCGGCAAGAAGAAGGCTGTCGAAGACAAGACCTTCGGCATGAAGAACAAGAAGGGCTCTGCCGCCCAGAAACAGATTGCCGCCCTGCAGGCCTCAATGAAGAATGGCGGAAACGCTGAGCAGAAGCGCAAGGAAGCCGAGAAGGCCGCCCGTGAGCGCGAGAAGAAGGCGGCTGAGGATGCCAAGAGGGAGGCCGATCTGCTTCTCAACAAGCCCGCCCAGATCCAAAAGGTTCCCTTTGGTGTCGACCCCAAGACCGTTGTCTGCATTTTCTTCAAGAAGGGCAACTGCGAAAAGGGCAAGAAGTGCAAGTTTTCCCACGACCTGGAGCAAGAGCGCAAGGTTGAAAAGAGGAATCTGTACCAGGATACACGAGCAGAGGAGGACGACAAGAAGAAGCAAGAGACCTCGGCGGACTGGGACGAAGAAAAGCTGCGCTCCGTCGTCTTGTCTAAGAAGGGCAACCAGCGCACCACCACCGACAAGGTGTGCAAGTTCTTTATCGAAGCGATCGAGGAGGGCAAGTACGGTTGGTTCTGGATTTGCCCGAATGGAGGAGACAAGTGCATGTATAAGCATGCTCTGCCGCCTGGGTAAGTTGGGGTTTTGCACCATCAGCTTCTTCTCATAACTAACACCATCTCTGTAGGTTCGTTCTCAAGACCAAGGAGCAAAGGGCGGCTGAGAAGGCGCTGCTGGACAAGTCGCCTCTCAGGACCCTTACTCTCGAAGAGTTCCTTGAGTCCGAGAGGCACAAGCTCACCGGCACTCTCACCCCCGTAACACCCGAGAGTTTCGCCAAATGGAAGAAGGAGCGTCTCGACAAGAAGGCTGCCGAGGAGGCCGCAAGGAAGGCGAAGGAAGCGACCGGTCGTGCCTTGTTCGAAAGTGGCAACTGGAGAATGGAGGCCGATATCGATTCCGACGACGAGGGGGACGACGACGCCTGGAACTTGGAGAGGCTGCGGAAGGAGACCGAGGCCCTCCAGATCAAGAAGGAGGAGGAACGATTGTCAGCCCTCCACGGTGTTCCTGTCACACTCGGCGAAGCGAAGGACGTCACCGGTCTCAGCGAGCCAACGCTTGGTACATGAGGGCGTATCAGCACACGAGGAGAAAATACCAGCGCCGCCGCTTCAGAAAGTTTGAGCCCATCCGAGAGTTTGGCACTTACTTGCGGCAGGGATCTGGCGCCAAGTTGATGAAGCTGTTCGAGTTGCTCGAGGCAGCTCGCTCAGAGGTTATCCGACATCTATATCACGATATATACACGAAGCTTCGAGGAGTGAAGCCGAGTTGCACCTCCACAAAGGAGTAGTGGGAAGAATGTCGTCAGGTTTCGGTTTGGAAGCTCTGGTCATGAACTAGTCTAGCTCACACACATAATCATAGGCATGCCCGGATCCAGCACTTCGTTCCAAACTTCTTTGCGTGTCTCACGTGTCTAGTCGCCTTCGCCACCAGCATTCATTTTATACACAGAGACGGACATAGGATACATGGGTTCATCAGGACATGTCAGTTGTTATCTCCTTCGATCCAGCAAGCCGTCCTTCTACCTGCACGTCCGTGGCCCAGCTTGTTCGTCGGTGGTTCGCGGCTAAAGATTTCTTATTCAGAATGGGTTCAGTGTGACGGGACTGCAGCACATGATAAGGAATTCGAGGCATTGGTCTAGCAGGCCGAGTTATTGATCCACGCATGGCTTGCAACTAATTTGTAGAACTACGGTGCGGCTGTCCGCAAAAGCACTCACCACGACGCTTACGCAGTGACGTGGAAGGTAGAGTTAAACCTAGAGCCACCCAAGTGTGGCCACATCGTCTTCAATGTGATGTTTGGGCAGCGAGCAGAAGCTTGTTGTGCATCGTTCGCATGGACTGCCCAGGAAGAATACAAGGAACGATGAACTGATACGTTTGATGTTTCGTTCAACACTGGTAGCTCCCTTTTAGCAAGCAGAACTAATGGGTGAACATTGGATTGCTTCTTGCACAGTCCAGTACTTGTTAGGTCTTGAAAAGCTAGCCAGACGGTCGGGTTTGAAGACCTGGCGAGGAGGTACCATGAATCAGTCGCTGTTGTCCACACTTGTAGTTTCCCAAACTGCTTCAAAATAAACCCTTATACCGGATGGATGGGAGCCTTGTAATTGCATCTTTAGTAGATGCAACCACAAACAGCGCTGCTTCCCCATGAATTTACCTCACTTACCTAATTTGAGGAAAGTTAACAAGTCCTCAGTAAATACTATGCACAGACCACTTTCTGAGCCGTGCGATTAGAAGTAATAGTTTCATTGCTAACATCACGTCCAGTCGCGTCAGTCCCTCATCAACCCACGCCCTCTCCTATAACTACAGGAAGCCGGCATTAGTCTGCCAAATCAGCCCTCTACACCAACCAAGGTACTTGATATTTGCTGGATATCCTTCTATTCCCCCAGCCAGGGACTTTCAAGTAGTATACTTCGTCAAATCATCAATCTCAGCAGTTAAAAAGGTGCGTTGAGATATTCTCACTTGTGGCAGATATTGCGACTAACTAGGCCCCAGATTCACTCTGTTGGATGACGACAATTTTCATCCTCATCTGGCATTAAATCTCAATCTGCTTTACCGCGAACTTGATCGAGGGAAAGGTGGAAAGGATGCCCTACGATCCGGACCTTTATCCGGATGACGACCCTATCGACAACTTCAATTATGATCCTAAGGACGATTATGATGAGCTGGGCGATGACTATGACCCGGATCTAGACCCAAACCAACAAAGGGATCACGAAGAGGACGTGGATGAGTTCTACGATGCAGAAGACGTGGAGGATGAACCACCACTACAAGCGCCCGCCAAAGTTCCCCAGCATCCGAGGCGAGCTACGCTCTCGCCTTTGCAACCCTCAAGATCTGAGCGACATGCGACGCCAACATCGACATCTGTCCGCGATGGAACACCAAGGTCAGCTCGGGTCGCCGTCATGCTCCCGGTAAGCGTGAAGAAGGAGGCCTATATCAGCATCCCAGATGTTGCATCAGACGAGGAGGAGGAGGAAGAGAAGGAAGAAGGAGATACAATGGTTGGCAATTTCGTGACATCAGACCTGATGCCTCCCACTCCAAAGAGGCGAAAAATCACAGAGCGGCCATCGACGAAACCTACCTCCACTGTTGCCGCACCCAACTATGTGCCGCCGAAGGTTCAACCACCACCATTTCCAATACCAGATATTCCAGCACCAGTACCCCTGGTCAATCCAACAAAGAAACGAGGGCGGCCGTTCGGATGGAGACCAGGCTTGTCCTATGCCGCAATGCGAGGAAATCCCGTGCCTCCTCCTAGACCCAAAGTTCCGAAACAACCCAAAGCGCCAAGCGAGGTCAAGCGCAGGGGCCGTCCACCCAAGAAGCCACATGAGTTGCCTAGAGAAATTTTCTCCAAACTCACGCCCAGATACATCCGCTTCCTCTGCGAATGGGAGGGATGCCCAGCCGAGCTGCACAACTTTGAGACTCTACGGAAACACGTTTTGGTTGTACACGGCGATTACAGACAACCTCATCAACACCATCTACTTTCAGCAAGAGAACAACCACAAGAGCCCAAGACTTGCAAATGGGCTTCCTGCCACAGCAAGCGTCTCCAATCCGAGCTGCCACCTCTCACCCTACCCACCAAATCCCACTTCGAAGCCCACGTCAACGAAAGCCATCTGATACCTTTCCTTTGGCACGTCGGCGACGGCCCCCGCAACACCAGCATCGAGTCTCCCCTCTCCGAGAAGCCCCTGACCATAACATCGGCCCTCCCATCACAACCGGCAACGTCATCATCCATCTCTCACCTCGATTCTACCACCACCACCACCGCCATCAAACTCCAACCACTACCACCCTACCTCTTCGACGCCTCCGGCAACCAAGTAACCCCCTCCGTCCGCGACCAGCTTTACGAAAACGACGACGACAAACGCCGCCGCCGCGTGCGCCTGGAGCGAGTGCATTTCCTGAGAGACGAGAACGCAGCCCTGGAGCCAGTTTACACGCAAGCCGAGCGGGACGCGATGGAGGCGAGCTTGGCGGCCAAGAAGAAGAAGCAGGATGAGTTTTGGGAGTACTACGAGAAAGTGATGGGACCCGTGGTAGAGGTGACGGTGCTTGCAGCGGACCAGGAGGACCTGGAGGTCCCGGAGAATCCTTCTGGAAACCTGGGCAAGGAGGTTAAGAGGAAGATGTTGAGTTGTGGGTGGGATCCGCAGTGGAGGGGGTTGTATCAGGATTGATTTTTAGGCGGGAGGGGGAAGGGGGATGAAGGATGGAAGGAGATGGGTGAATGTACTTCTGGTTGCGTGTGTGTTGTCGGGGTGGAAAGTGGTGGAAAAGGTAGGAGGGGCATATTGTTTGTATACTTATGTACCTTCACACCTTCTTAACATAGCAAGCGATACTCAAGTGAAGGGCTCCAAATGTTCGTATCATGCCATAGCTTGCAGTAAGTTTTTGGTACTGTTTTTTGCCTTGATATGAGTTGATATTCGCTTGTAGATATATTTCGTTACAACTGACAGCAACGCTGGCTCTTAGATGAAACGCTACCAGGGGTAAACTCCCCATGGGAGAGTGCCTAGGACTTGCATGAAAAGACGGACTTTGAGCGGAATGGAGCGGATGACGTTCTGGTCCACGGCCGAACACACTATTCACCCACTAGACTACATGGAGACAATAATATTTACTTAGAATAGACACTAAGCTGACCGAATCTCTTGCGTTGATGAATTTGCAACGTAAACTGAAGCTCGAAGTACTTCCATGATGTGAATTCCGGAGAACCTTCTAAATTGTCGCAATTGTATAATAGGAAAAATCACTAGGAAAACACTTTAGCGCTGGATATTTGTCTTTGCAATGTAACGCTTTAAAAGAGGTATTTGGGGCGGGAACTTTGCGGCATTCTGAGATGCAGAGTGAAAAGCTTGGAGACTAGAGAGACATGTCGAAGAAGACGAGAAAGAGCTAACTAGGTGAATTGCCCTATACCTCTATGCTTGGGTTCTTGACCTGGCTGGGACCTGGATATCAATCCCCACTCAGCGATGGGAATGTATCACGATACCAGTGCATGCGTACACTACATACACAGTCAGAGTCTACTGGAAGGTGACAAACAGTAGACTGAGGTAACTTGATGAATTTGGTCTTTCCGGGGTAGGCTTGGCTTCCCCAGCTTGACGGGGATCGGTCAACGTGGAACTTGAGGTTGGTTACTTGGCTATCTGGTTGCCTGCGTTAAACACCAATTTGGGTGATGAGTACCTAGTGTAAGACCTCGCTAAAAGCGACCAGATTTCGGACAGTAACTGCCGGGACGGGTTATGCTCCGAGCTGTCGCCAACGGGAAGTGCGCATATACTGTACCTATTAGACATTGTAATAAAAGAGGATTTCCATAGATACTTGTCTCTGATGTCCCAGCCTTTCCATCCTCCATCTGCAGGTCCTCGACAGCGCTCGACAGTCTGGATCCATCGAAGACGTTGCCAAGCCCTGCGAGGTGTGGTGGCTAGTGATCCATTCGTCAGAATCGATGTGTCAGGGTCAGTGACAGTAATTACAGTCAGGGTAATGAAAAAATGCTTTCTCTGACAGCTTATCGGGGTGCACGTGATTACATATCGTGATATCTATTTATTTTACTACATCGAGGGGCACCAAACTGCACCAAAATGCCCAAGCATCGTGAGCTGGCGGTTCAGATATCAAGTGGTTGTTGCAAAAGGTGGTATTTCGAGGTAGAAAGGCACAGGTTTACCAAATCTACCATATTACAGTGTGGGGCGAGCACGGGCACGCCGTACGGACTCCTGACCGTCAGGAATTACTGAAATTTACCGGAATTGAAAAACATCAGAGCTGGCTTGAAATAATGGATCACTAGTGGTGGCGGGAAGACAGGGACCAAAGGATTGCGATCCAACAGAAACCAGTGTTTTTAGAAGGTAGTATAGAGACGGCTGGCACTGAGACATGATGCTCGTACGCTAGGTGTTGCGAGGCTGCTTTACACATATTCGCTGCTGTGAGTTTGAAGCTGACCATGAGCCTCATGATGGACCAGACGGGTTGGGGGTTTTGCCTTGCTGATAAATGCAGTTTTCAATGGATGACAGATGGCGTGCCATTGATGCCGAAATGACTGGACGAGAACCCTTCAACTTGGAAAGAAGGCGCAGTTCAAATGGTCGGGACTCCGATCGTTCTCATCGCTCCAGTCGGCGTGCGCCGGAAGGTCCCGTAACACTCCACCAACCTGAGGAATCCTGAGGAGACCTTGGAAACAGGCAGTCTCCTTGGAGTCTTTGGACACCATGTTTCGACCTTCCGCCAATAAACCTGTGGTTGCTGCACTAGCAGAACATCACCACATTAGAGTGCTTGCCAGCTAGCCGGAGGTACCTCTAAGTAGAGGTAGGCGGATGATGGGGAACAACGCTGGTGTCACTGTGTGTTTAGCAACCAGCCCGTTGCACCATAATGGAAGAAACCCGAAGCGAAACAGCTTTCGCGGAGTACCCAACAGCGACGCCTGCAGCCCCATTGGACGGCGTCCTGGAAGTGGAAGGTGCCTGGCCGCCAGCATTCGTAAACAAGTGGGCACACACCCAGACGCAACTGGCTCGGTCCGGACATTTCTTGTTGGACTTGTCATCTGTTATCCACTCTGCCATCCACTCTTTCGACATCACTACCACCGGCCACCCCAGGCACTGCCTACTACTGCTGCCACTCAGACCGGAGGAACTGCCAGGCCACCCGCTGCACCCAGCACCCTCCACTGCATTGGCAACTCGCGCACTCGCAGTCCAGTGCACCTTGGCCCCCCCCCGTCTTTCCCCCTTCCTCCCATCCACAAGTCGCATCATGGACTCGTCTTCATGAGCATTACATCACAAGGATGCCGTCCACAAAGAACGCCAACGGCGAAGGCCATTTCCCCTCGCGCATCAAGCAATTCTTCCGCATCAATTCCGGCTCCAAAGACCACAAGGACCGCGATGCCCACACCACCTCCAGCTCCCACGGCGGAGCACCACGCGCCGACGCCAAGACGCCCTCCGGCTTCCGTCAATCCCGTTTCTTCAGCGTCGGCCGCCTTCGCAGCACCACGGTCGTGAGCGAGGGCAATCCGCTCGACGAATCCATGAGTCCGACCGCACACGCGAACCCGTATTTTGCCCACCAGGGCCAACCGGGCCTGCGCCATCACAATGACGGCTCGGTTCCGCCCAGCCCGCCCGACACGCCCTCACTCAAGGTCGACGGCCCCGAAGGCTCGCAGCAGCCCACGGCGGCCACAAAAGAAGAGCTTGCGAGGAAACTGAGGAGAGTCGCCAGTGCTCCCAACGCTCAAGGCCTGTTTTCAAAGGGTCAGGGCAACGGCGAGCGCCCTGCCACGGCCGAACTCAGCAAGGAGCCGCTCGAGGAGAGCAAGGATTCCAACACCGTCGGTTTCGCAGAGCAAAAGCCCAACAACGATTCCTCTACAAGTCTGGCTGCGCCCGATGCCGATGGTCTGGGAGCGCTGCCTCCTCCCATCCGTCAGTCGCCGCTCGCCTTCCGCCGAACATATAGCTCCAACTCCATCAAGGTCCGCAACGTTGAGGTCGGCCCCCAGAGTTTCGACAAGATCAAGTTGATTGGCAAGGGCGATGTCGGCAAGGTATATCTAGTCAAGGAGAAGAAGAGCGGGAGGTTATATGCCATGAAGGGTACGTCTTCGCGTCCGTTCGGGACAATGTCTCACCCCTTACTAACAAAGCAACACAGTTCTGAGCAAGAAGGAAATGATCAAGCGTAACAAGATCAAGAGAGCCTTGGCCGAGCAGGAAATTCTCGCGACAAGCAACCATCCCTTCATCGTGACCCTGTATCACTCCTTCCAATCCGAGGACTACCTTTACCTTTGCATGGAATACTGCAGCGGTGGCGAGTTCTTCAGAGCTCTACAGACACGTCCCGGCAAGTGTATCCCCGAGGACGATGCTCGCTTCTACGCCGCAGAGGTGACTGCTGCGCTTGAATACCTGCATCTTATGGGATTCATCTACCGGGATCTCAAGCCAGAGAGTACGTTTCCACTTTTCCCACCTTTCATCATGCCGATCATTTCGCATAACTAACTGTCGATCATCACAGATATCCTACTGCATCAGTCTGGACATATCATGCTTTCAGATTTCGATCTGTCCAAGCAGTCCGACCCGGGCGGCAAGCCAACCATGATTATTGGCAAGAACGGCACGAGTACGTCGTCGTTGCCGACCATCGATACCAAGTCATGCATAGCAAACTTCCGCACAAACTCCTTTGTGGGCACAGAAGAGTATATCGCACCAGAAGTGATTAAGGGCAGTGGGCATACTAGTGCAGTCGACTGGTGGACGCTCGGAATTCTCATCTACGAAATGCTGTACGGTACTACCCCCTTCAAGGGTAAGAACCGTAACGCAACGTTCGCCAACATCCTCAGGGAAGATATTCCCTTCCCTGACCATGCCGGCGCGCCGCAAATATCAAAGTAAGTCTCCCATACTTGTCAACGCTTTCTGCCCTGACTACTTGCTAACCTTGGATCATCAGCCTTTGCAAATCACTCATACGCAAATTGCTTATCAAGGACGAGAATCGTCGTCTAGGTGCCCGTGCTGGTGCATCCGACATCAAGACTCATCCCTTCTTCAGGACGACACAATGGGCTCTGATCCGTCACATGAAGCCGCCCATTGTCCCGAACCAAGGTCGCGGCATTGATACACTGAACTTCCGCAACGTCAAGGAAAGTGAGAGCGTGGATATCAGCGGGTCCAGGCAGATGGGCCTTAAAGGAGAACCACTCGAAAGTGGGATGGTAACACCAGGCGAGAATGCCGTTGATCCATTCGAAGAGTTCAACAGCGTTACATTACATCACGACGGGGATGAAGAGTACCACTCTGATGCTTATGAGAAACGATAAGGGCGTTTCGGGAGGTCCCAACTCCTGGTCGTTTTTATTGAGGGCATTTTCAGCTGGTGAGGATCGCAATCAATTGATGGCTCCGTCATCTCTCGCTCCTCTGCCTTGCGTTCTGTCGCAGGGCGCGTCCCATGGCGACACTCATTTGGCGCTCTGCACTGTGTTTCCTGTTTTCTGTTTTACTACTTGCAGAGCTGAAACATACCTGCCTGCAGCGTAGTTTCTCGTTCTTCTCGTTCACACATCTCACTCACTTTAGACTGACACGTGGACACGAGTGCTCAGAGGACTTTGTTTAAGGGGTTTGGCTCACCATATTCATTTCTATCTTCATTTGAAGGAGTTTCATGGCGGTGGCGTTTTTTTTTTTTTTTCTGTTTGCTTTTTCTTTTTCTTTTCTTTTCTTTTTTTTTTTTCTTTTTTTTTTTTTTTGGAAGGGAAGTTCAGGGTGAAGAAAGGATTGAAAGAAACCAGCGCAGTTGTGCAGATCTAGCAAAGATTTATTGTTATACGGCATATAACTTATTGGAGGAGAGAAAAACAGCCGGTGCTATTCGGTGGGAGTGCGGCGATGAGCGGGAAAAAGTATCTAGTCATGAGATATTGGAAATATTCTGTGTAGCACGAATAGAATTGCGCAGTAAATACAACGATGGTGTACGATGCGAGGACTTGACCTGGAGCCATACGCAATTCCTTGAAGCCCAATGAAGCTACATCTTTGTCGAGGGTCATCCACTCCACGACAACACTCAGTCAGTCTTATTTGGAGAAGAAGACGATGGACACTCGAAAGTTGCAGATCGAGTTCGTCTTGGCCGCTCTGTTGCTTCGACATCGCTGAAGCGGAAATACGACGAGTGGCATTTGGATGCGGATATCTGCTGTGTGACCACCGCCGCTCATGGTCGCCTTCTCTGATTGTCTGCAACCAGCCTATGCTTGGTAGGTCGGTAGCTTCCTCCCAAGCTGCGTTGACCAGATGCATAGATGACAGTCCCGTTGTGAAATGGTCGGGTAGCCACGGTGTTCGAGGAAGTGCTGGAAGTACTTGCCGATTTTGAGAGATGAGCACAATATATCGCGGTAATGATGGCACCAAGCGGAAAGCAGCAACCGGAATTATGAATGCACATTAGTACCTCTAGGCACCTAGAGGTAGGTCACTCCAGCCTCTCAACAGACATTCGAACAGAAGGAACGATGAAATCAGCATCACTGATTGCAAGACGCCATGACAGTTCCAAGCACCTTCTGCGTAAAGACATTCAATGATGGAAGGACCATCAACATGGACACAGGAAGGAGCCTTTACAGCAGCAGTGAAAGTGCGTTGGGCTGTTCTCGTCATTCTTCGTCCTCACGAAAAGCCCTTCGTCCCCGACAACCAAACTGTCAACATCGATGTGTAGCAGCCCCCCAGCCCAACGGAGGTTTTGCAAGACCCCGACACGACATGGACTCGGCCGAAGAGCAGAACAATGCCCACGAGGCCGTATACAAGCATCAGCTGCATCATCAACAGAAACCGCCTCGCGATGCCTCTTCCCCCTTCTACCACCAGCGTTTGAGCTCCTTTGCCTCTCCCCTCCACGAGTTCGAGACATCGCCCGCCTATATCCTAGAATGGGATCCCAAGAAACAATGCCGGAGGACGATTGTCGGCGGTCCAGATGATCTGCGTGAGTTGATATCGGGCATGGACAAGGACGGAACTCTTACCTTGTTTGTTTTTCATGGCCTCCCTGCGAATTACGTCGACATTCTCCGCAACAGCGAGGAGCTCAGCATTGACTCCGCATTCCTGGATGCACATGCTACCCGGAGAAGCCACTGTTCACGCTCTGGTTTGACCCTTCCACGCAGACGAGGTCACTCGAACATCAGAAGTGCCGAAGCAGGTTGCTTTGCGCAGTTTGAGTACCCCGAGCTTATACAAGGATTCGATTGTACCTCGATGTCCAGACGGGAGATTTATCACAGCTCCGGAGCGGGCCTTGATGGTCCTGATCTGATGATCACTGACCCAAAGGTCCTACCTTTGACAGAAGACGGGAAGACGCCGAAAGGATTGGCGGCAGCCTTCAACCGAGCATCTCTCTGGATTAGTTCTACTCGGCAACAGAACCCTCAGGCTGGAGTACTGTTCCTTGATAAGCCGCTGTGGAGGGATGCTGCCCCGTCAAATTTACGGAAGGCATCGTTTCCTACGACCAAGAAGACTAGCCCGGTCATGGAAGCACAGAGACCCCGAGTTGCTGCCCCCGACGGGTATGACAATCGTGAAGATGAAGAGGTTCCATGCCTGGAGGACTTGGTTTACGAAATGCTCTGCCACAACTCCAATGAAAACACGCAGGTGGTTGATCCAGCAAGCTTCATTGCGAACGTCCTGTCCGACGTTGTCTACAATCACTGGCTCGAGTTGTTCGAAGTTTTGGCGCCCCCGACAGCGTCGCAGCCGAAGTTGATCGAAAGAGAAGTATCGAAGAGCATCACTCTCTATTGGTATATGGTGCAATCACTTGAGCGAAACGCCGACTTCACTCCTTTCTATGCCGACCGCAATGGCCATATCAAGGGGTGTGACAGAGGTTCCTCATCTGGATCGGAATGGAAGACGCTGCTTTCTCGAGCTAAGCGCCGAATCGCTCTTCTCACTGCATCACCAGGCGTCCCTATTCTCTTACCTATCCCCACGCCTCCCGAAAACCCACCAACATGCGTGACCCAGGAGAAGGTCAAGCCGCCGAAAAAGAGATCAACAGCCATGGGCTTTACAGCTAAGGTCACAAACATTCCTCTATCCAGGACGACAACACCCGGTGACAACCTGAACCGGAATGCAACATATGCAAGCCTGACACCTCAACGCAGCCATCTTCATCGTATCAGCTCCCACCAGCATGGTACATCCAACAGATTATCTGCCGATAACCAACGGGCCCTCGAACGTATCTCCTATCTAGGTGGAATCCTACTTCCATTTCCCATTGTCTCTGGGATTCTCTCCATGGGCGACGAGTACGGACCGGGCGCTCCCAAGTTCTTTATCTTCTGGGCGGCAGTCATTCCGCTTTCTATCGTTGCCTGCCTGATCATTTACGCGGACATAGTCCGTAAGGCTGAGGTTTGGGTTGAGGTTGCCACTGAACGGGTGGTAGTCAGTTCACTGTCGAGTGCGGCTGCAGTGTTTCCTTACCCCCTTCCTGATCTTCCCGTGGGGGTAAATATTGATGACACAGGTGACACTTGTGGGGCTGGAGTTACCGATGTGGATCGGAACAGAGGTGGAGGGGATACGGAAGAAACACCCCCAAAGGACTTCCTGTCCTTGAAGACATGGCGCTGGTGGATCGGAAAACTTATCTGGCAAAAGCACAGACGGATGAAGAGACAGATGGAGATGCGACGTCATCCAACCCATGATCATGGCACGGAAGTTAACCTGGATCAAGAGGAAGGTGGCAGCTATGCTCATCAAAGAGGACAGACTGACGAGGAGCAAACAATCGGAATCAACCCTTTCGTGGGAAGCACAGACAGAACTGGGTTTTATCCTCCGCCCGATACTGCTTCACCGACTGCTCAACCATTCTCTCAAACGGATCCCCACAAACAACGTCCATCTTTACCGCCGTCTTTCCAACTGCCGACGGCTACAGGCAGTCACTATGGCGATGGCAATATTCAAGACAATGGTCAGGTACTGAACGAGGAGACTGTCGACACAACCCCCATTACACCACTCTCACCCGGCCACGTCCATTTGATGATGATGCCCCCTGGGATGACGCTAGCACAAACTACGAGTTACCCTGATCCTCAGAGACGTGTGGGATTTGATGCAGACACGGAAACCGAGACCACTCAGATGGATGAGTCAGAAGAGGGATCGGTGTCAGGAGAAGCGCTACCTCGCGTGATACTGGAGATGACACCATCCAACGGAATCAAGCCGAAGGCGTGGAAAAGACAGGAACTGGGCTGGTATGGTGCTGTCAAAAGGATTGTGAACCCCAAGCAACTGAGAGCGCTGGAGGATGTGCCGGTGGGCGTGGAGGCGCACGAAAGACAAAAGAGTTCGGCCAGTGGAATAAGGAGAAGGAAGACTAGGACCTACTGACGTCTTATCCCTGAGAAGATTTGCAAATGACGCTCGATTGTATCCCGTTGAGGATGGTTCCATGATATCTGTCTGTGGCAATGGGTGTGCAAAATCTGGGAGTCGCCATGACTTGATTGATACTTTTTCAGAATATTATTAGCAGAGCAAAGGCTGGTTGTATATCATATGCTGCCCAAGACCGATAAAGAACAAAAAGAAAACGGGTAAGGGATAGGAGGAAGGTTGTAATCAAGGGTGTGTATGTCAAGGGTCATATTGGGACAATGTACGAAGGTGATGTGAGTAGATCTGCTGTCTACAGGTCCAGAAAAACCTCGAGGGACACCAAAACAAAGCGTTTACTGTATTGTAACTTGAGTACCGTACACAGTGTAATTTAGCACTTACCAAGACGCTGTAATTACACCGACCACATGCATTCCCATCAAAGCGAAATATTACATGTTCCTGCACTGCGCGTCCAATCGCGACTGTCTTCTGTTTCACCCATCAACAACTTCACTCCCGTCAGCTCTCTTCATTAAACCTCACGTCTCCATAAATCTAATTTCGAAAGCAATCTAGCTTTTCAATCAATCCATGCAACCTGACAAGTATACACTTTAATCCAAAAGTCAACCCCAAAAACACATCTTCACCAAATGGAGCAACAACAACAATCAAACCCCCTCCTCAACTCCCCACCAGAACTCACACCAACAGAACAAGATGTTCTTGACGAATACGAGCGTTTGGCAGAAAACATGAAGAAGGTACACCAATTCAAGTTTTCTTTCTTCACCAACTATACACTAAATACCCTGTTCCAACCCCCAGCTTCCCTCCTTCACCTTCCCCATAATACATAAATAACCATTCACTAACAATCATCATCGATACTACTAGCTTGCCTCAGTACTAGATACGCTGGCCTCCCAGCCCTCCGTCGCAATTCTCGATGGACTAAGGGAGCTGGAGCGCAAGACCAGTTTGGTGTTTACCCTTATGAAGGCGAGCGTTTATAGTATTGTATTGCAGCAGGAGATTGATTGGGGTGGCCCTGCTGCTGGGGAGAATGGTGGTGGTGGTGGTGGCGACGGACCTGGAGGGGCGGGGAGTGGTGTTGGGGAGCAATCGTGAAAGAAGAGGAAGAGCACTGACGGGAGAGATGCGTGGGAGTGAGAGAGAAAGAGAGAGAAAAAGAGAGAGAAAAAGAGAGAGAAGAAGAGAGAGAGAGAGAGGAAGGGAAGAATGCCGTTTCATTGGTGGTGAAGATGGATAATAGGGTATTACGCGACATACGACTACGGCATCGGACAAGGAACGGGGGACAACTTTCGGCCACAGAGTAATATGCTTGTGGGCTGGACGTGCCGAACAGAGGAAAGGGAGGAGAGGGAATATCGAGGAGACAGTCCCTTTTGGACGCCGAAACAAGCAAGCAACATCATCCAACTTGGGCCTACCACGCAATGTTCCCCAAATCGCATGGATATATAACCAACACATATCGGACAGCTACCCAGCCACCAACATAACAGGTATGCCACCACTGTTTTACTGCATAGTCCCTTTTGGTTTTCCGCTCAGTTCCATGGTCTTCAGTATAACGTAATGTACATATATTTACAGATTAGAAACAAGCAGCGCACATCCATGAAAAAAAAAAAAAAGTCTGGGGGGAATGATACAATGCTTCTTCTTCTTCTTCTTTTTTCTTCTTTTGCGCTTTGCTTAGTATACAGACCCGCCATAGTAAACCTTGCGAACATCGACGAGCTTCTTTCCCCTACCGATGGCGAGATCTTCAGGGTTGGGCTGGCTGAGAAGGGCCTGGTAGGTGGCCTTTACTGTGTTCATGGGGTTGCGTGACCGCAGGAACTTTGCGCTGAGGTCACGAATGCCGGCGGCGCGGCACATTTCAAAGATACGATGGGAGACGCGGAGACCGAATCCTGGACAAATTTCAGATGTTAGTGGGATACAAGTACAATTTAAAAAGAAGAAGAAGAAGGGGGGGGGGGGGGGGAACGAAAACGGCCAAGACATACCAGGAGGACGCGAGTTCAGGCGCACAATGGTGCCTGACACCTTGGTGGTGACCTCGCCATAAATGGTCCTGTTTTCATAGCGGGGGATGGGCTGCATGTTTTGTATGGCCAACAGAGTGGCTTTTTCAACAGCGATGGATGCTTCGACCGACTTCGCCATGCCGAGACCAAGCCAGCCGTCACCGTTTCCGGCAATGACCATGACCGAGTCGCTGGCAATCTTGCCCAGACGGGTCTGGTTCACAACGCGACGGTGGACCAGCTTCTTAGTCTTGAGCTGGAGAATCTGACGGACCGACATGCCCGTCCGCTTCTTCAGCTCCTGATACTGACCCTTGTCATCGAGACCGTCGTCGGCAGGGTCGATCGCGTTCCTGTACTTGCCCTCCACGCCGGGGACCTTATCGGGAAGGGCGGGCGCCAGCGACGAGTTGGCCTGCAGGTTGTTGTCGGTCATGGACGAGCGCTCCAAAATGTACGACAGAATGTCGCCGTCGGTAGGGCCGGTCGCGTTGGCGGCGGCCTTGGCGTCGGCGTCCTTCTGCTCCTTGAGGTAGGCCCAAAACTTGGTAAAAGCTTCGTCCCGGACGTCCTTGGGCCACTGCCCCTCAGGCTTCTCAAAAAACTCCTCCGGTACGAAGTCCCTCAGCTTCTTCATCCTGTGCGTCGGCTCGCCCCGGCGGATCTCGTCAGCCCAGTTGATCAGGTCCTGAGTGAACTCGTCAACGTCCATGAAGCGCGCTTTGTGGCTGGGGGGCGCCGAGCGGCGAGCGCGCTTGTCGATGATGGGTTGTATCTCGCTAAAGTCGTCGATGTAGGGCATGCGGTACGGGTCGACGCGCAGACGACCTTGTATCGTCAGGTCCCTGGGATCGATGGCAGCCTCGGCGGCTTCGATGGCCTCCATATGTTCGGCGGGGTAGTTGTGGGCGAGGGCGGCCTTCTCATCTTCCGTGTACTCGGCGAACTTCTTCTTGGTAAAACTCTCGATCTTTGCATCCGAGGTCAGGCCCATCTCGACGGCACGGACATTCTTGAAGCGCGACCGCCTCCGGGCCTCGAGGTGGGCGGAGCTGTGGAATTGGGACTGTTGCTGCTGCTGGGCGGCGGGACATGTCGACGCGGCCGGGGTGGAAGCTGCCGGTGCAGCGGCCGGGACAGTGGCGGCCAGACGCCGGGAGAGGAAACTCCGGGCAGCGAAGCGTGCCGCACTCATGGTTGGCAAGCGGGAACTGACTGGGCTGGGCGAGGCCGGAGCAGTGGAAGGTGGTGGGAGGACGGGAGGGGAGGACTGGTTGTTGGGGGTCCCCCAATGGAGGCAGCTGGTTTCCTTTCCTTCGCGGTTGTGAGAACCCTCAGAGCCGGACGTCCCTCTTCGAGTCTATTTCGCGGCTCTACATACTATTTTTTGGAGACCTGACTGGCGCCCGCCAATCCGATTTGGCCTGCGACGGAATCGATCCGACCGGTCCCCAGCAATTTTTTGGTGGCCCGAGCTTCCCAGAGCTCCCGCTGCGTCCCGCGCTCGAACCGCCCGGCCACGGCAATCGTTCAGGCACATTGGGGCCCGAAGGGAGCCAGGCCGGACGAGCTGCCCCGTTCTCTGCTTACGTAAGGTGTTCATGTGCTTGGGGACCCTTCTCCTGTCGCAGCTCAGCGAGCCTGAAACAGCACACCCGACACCCAAACGAACCCCTAACAATTGAACCTCTCTTACCGCCCATGTTGGCGCGCCGTCGGTCGCCTGACATCTCGACTTGTGCCTCTCCTCAATGTGACGTCCTTGGTTTCATGTTCCTGGTAGGTTCTGGCTCTTGCGAGAAGAAGGATGGACCGTGAGTATCTTTTCGTCGCCAGTATTTTCGACGTTCTGCCTTTTTTTTTTTTTTTTATTCTCCATCTTTTGATCTGCATGTCCACATTCCACAAGCTGCGACTGTGAATAACTTCATCACACGCGACGAAAGCAAAGCCAACCACAGATCAAGGATCATACCAATTACCAATTTTAATATCATCGCAACTTCTTAATTCAATTTCAACCAAACGCCCTGGCGGCTACATACTTCCAAGACAAGATACCATTGCACGTCTCATCCTCATCGGCCATCATCAACATCATCATCGCATAATTCCCGAGCACAGCATCTGCCACAACTAACCGACACATCACATCACACACTCTTGTCCTTCCATAATTCGAATAACAAGCCAACCACCGCAATCATGGGCCAATTCGACTGGTTCCTCAAAATCGGAGCCACCCCGCAAGCTGTCGCCGTGCTCAACGACCAGCCCATCCTCTTCACCATTCTCATCGTTGTGCTCATCGCCGTCATCCTCGAATGCGTGCTGATGTGGTACATCCACTATGCCACGATGAAGCCGGAGCAGCGGGCGGCTAAGAATAAGAAAAAGAAAGCGGGCACGGGAGATAATAAAAACGCTGCGCCGGGTGGGGGGAGGTGAGAGGATGGTCCGAGAGGAGATGAGTTGACGAGGTAGGATGAAATGGCTAAGGTGGATGAAATGAGATGAAAGGCTAGTATTGCCGAGGTGTTCTGAGGATATGTGGGAATGGAAGCTGCGGGCTGAGCAAGGAGTATGCGGACGGGAAGAGAGCAGCAGAGGTCAAATCCGACATTGATGGGCGATGGGGGAAAGAGCGGGGAGCTATCGATGGACGAAGGGCCTATTCATGGGGAATTGCGACCGCGATCTCGACGGATGGACAAACACACGCTCTTTTCCAACGAGAGAGGCGCTATGCCGGTCGTATCTGAGCCTCATAGTTATCTGGGATGCGAGCAACGCACAGGAGAGGGCGCCCCACAAATGGATATGCTTCTTGGTCTCCTGGTGGGGGAAAACGCCAGGGAAGAAAGCGACGTCACTTTTTGATGCTCGCAGATATCTGGAACTGACTGGTTGCCAAACGGATTGTATGCTATGGATAGGCTATCTGGAGTTGTAGGCCTGGGGCTGTCAGTATTGCACAGCGGACGATTTTTGGTGCAGTTACGTCCGCTCTGTTCAAACTTCGAAAACCCCCTTGAAAGGATAATTGGTCAAGTGTGAACGGACTGGTAGAGAATTGGGTTCCTTATCACCTGAATCTACAATTTCATGCAGAATCCCATTCTAGATATTCTCCTAGATACTCTTCCGGATCGCCAAATTTTTCACCATCATCATCCTCCATCTCTTCAAAATGCAGCTCATTGCTTGTCAGGTTTGGACCGCCCATCAAACGTGTCTGGAATGCTTGGTGCCTCGAAATCGGATGAAGTCTCCCAAGCCCATCTGCATAGACGTAGTCACCTTCGGAGCTCGGCTGGAGTTCGTCAAGTGCCATATCTTCTCCTTCAACATCATACCACTCTTCGACCCCGTCCTCACCGTATGTTTCTTCCTCGCTGTGATCCCCGAGCAGGGCGACAATTCCAAACTGATATTGGTAGTCGTACTCGACCGCGTCCGTGTTCGTGTCCATGTCTGTGTTTGTGTTCGCGCCTTGTCCAAAAAGGTCAAAAGGGTGGTAATCATGAGTCAAGGACGGGTGATGATTCACCCAACCATCATCAGCAAGTTGAGTGAATCCCTCCAGGATCTCCTCCTCTTGTGTATCTGCCGGGGCATCTCCATTGCCCTTAGCTTTTCGCTTGCCTGTCTTGGAAGCAGGCTTGACATGGATACTTGTTTGACATAATGACCACAGCCTCTTCTCAACTTCCTTTCCGATTCCATCTTCGAGATCATCCGAGTGACCTAGGGTGCTCCTTATAGCTTCATCTTCAGCTCCAGCTCCAAGCAATTTGTTCACTTTATCTCTCAGCATTGCTGACCGGGCGCTACGCAATCTGGCTAATCCGTTGGCGATGGCCGGAATCGTTTGCGCATGTGCTGTCATGGACTATTATCGTTAGTCCTCATCCAAGTAATCATACTCCATGCCGCTTACATACCTGTAAGTAGCGAAGATTCCATACTGCCGGCGCAATTTCAATCAGCGAGGGAAGTTGTCTGTCCTCCGTAACCTTCACCCCAGGAAAAGTGTGCTTGACCCCTATAAGCTTCCGAAGCGCGGCATCCAGGAGTAATGCCATCTCCTTCTTTTCCTCTTCCGAGATCGAGAGGAGGATGACCGGGTCTGAGTTGGAGTTGGCCAAATCGGGTTGAGTGACAGGGCAGGCTTTCTTGGCCTGTCTTTGCGAAGTGCCCGTATACTTGACGTTAACGGTTCTTGTGATCCGTCGTGGATTTTTTCGCATGCCAGTCCTGGACTCTTCAAACACAGGAGGCTCTAGTCCTACCTGGGCCATTTCTTCATCGGCCATCTTTGACGGTCGTTTAGGCTCACCGGCCCTCCTCCATGATGTATCGAGCCGAAGATTGATGTTACAGCTCAAGCCTTTGAACTTTACACAAGTCAGTGTGTGCGGTACGATCATCTCCGAGGAGAGATCCGGGTGGCAAAGAAAATACGAAGTCTCCGACTTTTGATCCTCCTCTTGGGAACCAGACGGAAGCGGCAAATGCTTAGCTTTAAGCTCGAGACCGAGTTCTTCCCAGAGCTTAGACACCACAAGTCAGCGAACGGGGTCCGCCAGTGTTGTTGGAAGATCTCGCTGAAGCTTACCGAGCACTCAGCAGCCATACCAGTTAGAGATGAGATGATAGGTGGATGGATCACGTTTGAATCTGGTAGCTGGCCGTTGATGAACGTCTTGAAGACAAGCTGGCAAGACCCCGACTTTGCCATCCATAGGTTGCCGTCTTTGGAGTGATGGAAAAAGTCAGTTGCGGTCAGCTGGTTTAATCCCAGAGCAGTCGTGTCCGAGTCGATGAGGAAAGAGGCTGTCAGTTCGAGTGAGAATGGCGAGTTTTTGCGCACAACTGTGATGCTTCCTAGGGTGACTGTTGTTCCTTCCATTGTAAATACACAAGCCTAGGCAGCCGAGACCATGGATGCTGCTGGGAAAAGGATACGTCATGATAGCGATCCATGAACTCGGTTCATGTAACTTGAAAAATATTGTGGGAGAAGAGGACTGCCTTCGACCCTCCCTACCTTCCTGGTCTGAGGCTCAATCAAGCAAGGGAATGAGACTATTCGGCTCCATACCTACTGGTGGATGATGGCCAATCTCAGCGACGAGCTGTCATCCAGTCGCAATTCGACGATTTTGCACGTCGTAAATGCGACTGGGTATCGTTACTGCCGAGTTCAATGTTCAACATGCATCAAACCACCAATGTAGGAAGGAACTCATTTTGCGTGACTCCGTAAAATGGGAAGGAACTTACCACCCAGACCGTGCTCCTTTCCTTACTGTAGTTTTTAACCACTGCACTGCAGCTGGTCCGTAATTTTCAGGTTGCGGGGCGGGGATACGCGAGCACCACATGACCAAGAGAATGCGCTGGACACAAGTAAACATTTTGTGCATCGCTATACAATTCCCTTTATCGCTCCTGTCGGTCTTCTCGCTGTATGCTTATAGCACACGAGTCCTCCTCCGAAAATCCACACATATTTCGCCCATCACGTCCGTTCCCATCGCTGCCACCAGCTCTGCGATCGTTGATTTGATATCCTTGCGGTCCAACTCGATATCTTGTTGTTCCCAACTAACCAAGTCGGAAGCCAAAAAATACCCGGGGGCAGCATCTGAAACAAGAACCAAGTTGTCCATGTCCACCTGCTTCATCTCTTCCAATGAAGGGATGCCTGGCATGCTGCTGCCCAACATAAAGTCCCCTTCCTCCTCGTCACCTTCGCCGTCACTCTCTGGCCGAATGAAATGGTCTTGGAAAATTTGGGGGGATCTCCAGACTCCTTCCGTTGCCGCTCCCTGGATAGGCTGACGTAGTGCTTCGCGTCAAAAACCGCCAACGCCTCCTTGTCCATCAAATCCCAGGTGAGTGTCTCAGGATCAAGGACGGACTGCGGCTTGAAGTCCATCTTGTACTTCATTTTGGGGCAGCTATGGATATAGAATCCCGGATACCACCAACGATAGCCACCCTCTCGAGCCAAGGCAATCTCTCGCATGGCACTGAGCTTGCCTGGGTTGTGTGAGTGAAATGACTCATGGTAGAGAAAATACACTGAGCTGACGGCGTGGGGAAGCAGGTCTAACACCCCTATTGCAACAAGTTTCCCGTCCAGCCAGTAACACTGGTGAAAAGAGCCCACCTGCCGCTGGACGCCGTCCGAAGTGTAGATGGTTTCACGCTTAAGAGGTGAATTGCACAGAAATCTCTTGAATCCGTGGCGCGAAATCTTATCTGGGCCCTCCTTATGAACAAGTCTCTGATAGTTCTCAAAGATGAGATACTTTTCCTCCGTAAACTCGTCTGGCTCCAATGTGACAGTGAACTTGTGAGCTGGCTCTGGAGGCGTCTTGAGAAATTGTGCCTCGGGTTCATGGATTCTGTCGATCAAGTCGAACTCGTTGTGCCGTTTCCGTGCTTCTTGGCGCGTGCGAGGATGAACGCGGGCAGCAGCATGTGTATAATCCGGACCGATAACGTAGTTGTTGAATCGGTTGACAGTTTGCCGTTGATCTTTGGTAGGTTTGAACTCTGTTGAGTCCAGGCGAAGGGTATAGTGAGGACAACAAGAGTTTCTCGGGTTCGGCCTGTAGAGAAGAGTCCCGGACCGTCTCCAATACCGATCAACTAGCTTTTGATATAGGTGCGTTGATAAGGACTTGCTCGTAGCATAGTAAGAGTAACCTGTGTTGAAGCAAGTTAGACGTAGGCCTTACATCCAACCGTGTCTCATTAGGCACCTGTTTCTTGGCCTTGGACACACAAGCTGAGGAGCCCAGACTTATGAGGCCAATTGTGTGACATGTACGACACCAGGGGAAAAGAGACTCGGTAGGGAAAATGGGAGCGAAGCGGGCGTAATAGGGCCGAAACGGAAACTCCATTTACGTTTTCCTTTACCTGCACGTGAAGTCCCTCGACAATAACCGCAATCAGATGCGCTGCTATACCCTACAATATGCACTCTCGGTTAGCAAGATGACCTCTTCGGATCTCAATTGGCAAAACATCTCTGATCGATGTTGACCTGCTTCGTGACAAACACTCGGGTCTAAATGCATGGACGGTGCTACAACCCCGGAACCAAATAACACCTGTTTTTTTCGGGTAGCTCAACCGTACTTGAGGGCACATACGACTGACTCAAGGACAGAAGTACAACGCATAGCATATAAAATGAGTGGTTTCCTTGAGCTGTCATCATCATGCGAGGAGTACGAGGGCGCATCCACCTTACGCCAAACTGTTGACTGGAAGGCAGAGGACGGCCATCGGTCTTTCTTTTTTCTCTTTGTTTTCTTCTTCCTCTTTTTGGCAAGACAAAATCATTCGATGTTCCTTGAGGAGCATCAAAAGCCGCTTGGCACTGGATGTTTATGGACAGTTCTGTAGGAACTTAAACGAGTGTGACTCCCTTTCGGCGTT
This sequence comes from Neurospora hispaniola, assembly GCF_033458365.1. NCBI lineage: Eukaryota > Fungi > Ascomycota > Sordariomycetes > Sordariales > Sordariaceae > Neurospora > Neurospora hispaniola. The sequence goes on along the minus strand of NW_026944410.1, from coordinate 2,303,399 downwards.
GAACAACGGGAGCGGCCAACGAGATTGTGTGAATCTCGCACATGGCCAGAATGGTTGGGTGAGAAGCAAGGAAACTACACCTGCTTACCAATTGGGAATATAAAAGACAATGGCGCCTCAGCGTCGTCAGGGGTCTGCATGCTGTTTGTGTTGTACATAGTCGTCTAAGCGGGAAGAACAGAAGCTCAGGTGGTCTTCCCTCGGAGATTGTCTTGGAGCTCACACAAAAGAGAACTGAAGTGTGCCGTGAACCTCGATCCCTTTGGGCGTGGTGTGGGATGTTGCAACGGGTCTCGCTGTTACGATATCCAGGCTGTCGGTGGAACAAGCAACGAGCACCTCCGAAAGGGGTACAGCCTCCGGGCGTGGTGTCTGCTTGGTGTACAACGAGGAGCTTCTATGAGATTCGTCAGATGAAAGGAAACTAAGGCAGGAACTCGGATGTTCGGTATCGTTTGTGGATGGATGTGGTCTCGATTTTTTGTGGAATCGAGGCTATATCCCAGCAGGAGGTTGCTGGCTGTTCTGAGCCGCCGGGAAAATAATGCGGAGTTGGGTCTGATTGTGCAGGCCGGCTAGGCACGTAATAATGTATAGGAAACAAATTCGAGGGACTTGGGACAGGACGTTTGCGCGGGCTAATCCACATTATTAGTAGACATGAGTCAGAACAAAAGCCGTTGATGTCGCTGGGGGGTTGTTGTGTTGGCGAAGAGCTTGCGCCTTCAGGCAGGCAGTTGTCTTTGATCAGAAAGCGGACCGAGAGGGGCAACGGTTCGCAACCCCCACATTAAAGCATACATCCTACCTAGGTAGCTTGCCAGCGGGACCAACGACGCCATAGGTCATTCCTGCCATGAGCCATGGCGGGGACCTTCCCAACTGGTGACTTACAAATACAACTGAATCTTGTTCCGAAAGATGCTGTACACTTGACTTGGTGAAGACAATGATATGCAACGGAGTCATGGACAGTGATACTGTATGTTCTGGTTGTGCCTGGTCTTGTCAGGGAAATTCTACAGATCGAAAGTGTGAACTGCGAAGCTGTTGCAATCCGATGATCAAAGGGATGATGCCCACCAGCATATAGGGTAACAGGCGCATCAGATGGTGTACACCTAACGAGAAATGCCACTTTGGGTTCTACCGCGCAATTGATTATTCTGATATTTACCTCTATTCAAGTTCTCTTGCAGCCCATGGAAGGAAGATTTGATTGACTGCGAGGCACCTGTATATAATAGTAGGGGTAAGACAAGAGATAGAGGTAGAGGTATGTATGCAATGTTCCGCCATACGTCCCCGCCCTCCATCATTTCCATTTCCAGCTCTTTCTCTGTTTAGACATCTGCAACCGCTTTGTGTAGGTAGGCATGGACAGTCACGCTGTAGAAGTAGGAATGCCGTAGTAGTGTCCTTCCGGAACGACCACAGGACCAATCTCCTTCATCGGTACCCACGAGCAGCGATATACCTCTAGTAGATAGGGCATGGCTTCGGGTCCTTGTGATTTCCAGGAACTTGACAGACCATTTTGAAGTTCCCGGGTTAGGTCAGTTGAGGGTGCTCGTAGCTGCCTCGCTGCCACTGATTTGCAGCTGCAAGTCGGGCAGCCTCTGTCCTACGAGTCCGATGCCGCGACTTCTACCCCACGTTTTCCCCAAGTTAGGGCCTCGAGGTTGTTAGTGACGCGCTCTGATCTACCCATATCGACCTTATACCAAGTACCAACGAAGGAGAACCAATGAATGGCCTGGTTTGCCGCCCGGAATGGGTGATGAGGATGGATTAAAGCTTCCGCCATGCCTGCGTCGATGTCGATCCGGACGTGGCATGGGCCCGAGCTCAAACCGTGACGAATATAGCCATTCACAAGCTGTTGATTTGGGTTCTAGCTGGGTCTAAATGCTAAATTCTCCCCTAGAGAGGCACGTACCTACCTCTCAATTCCTGTTGCGTATGTTGTGTTCAGTTGTTCCTCCTCGTCTCTTTGCACTTGTATCATGCAACACTCACCCTGGCTCTGTGTACCTGTAGGGAAATGGGATCATACATGTCTAAATGTCCCTCAGATGAAGCGACGAGTTTCTACCACATTGCATTGACTATACACTACTGAGCACACTTCAGGTCAGGTCGCACACCATCACTCAAACTTGTTCATGCATCTCGGATTCAGAGCATTGGATAGTATCTCTGCTCCTCGGATGGACCACCATCTTGCACATGGCTTCCGTGCCATCGTAAAAGGTATTGTACCGCGCTAGCTTTCTATCCTTGAACCCGAGCTACCAACCCACCCATCTCGCAAAGCCCAGATGCGGAGGGGTGCTCTTGTCGTGTTCCATACGGTGATTGTTTTCATTACCTTGATGTCTTCACAGCGTTTGTCTCGTTCCTATGTGTATTTCTCATGTACCTCTAGCTACTCCACACTACGGGAACTTGGCTCCTCCTCAAGCCGTTTCCACTTGCTCGCACTGCAGTCACACTGCACATCACTTCAGGTTCAGGCTCTGAGTAAGAGCGAGTTAACATAGACGCCCCGGCTTTCGTTTACTCACACTTCGTGACCCAAGAGCATTCATCCAAGTTGGCTTCCACCTCATCCTTTCACAGCGAGGTATTTCTAGTTGGTAGCAGCACGGGAAGTCAAAAATTTCATCGCGCATGGCACAAGGATGGAAGGAACTCGGGCGTTAAGGTGCTTTGCCAGGTGGATGGCCTAAAACGAGAACAGGTCGCGTGTGTGTTCCGCCTCCATTCTCCCCCTCCCCTCCTCGGCTCCTACTAGGAGCTTCCACCACGCAGAAGCAAGGCAAGTCCAAACGGCTCAAGGCACCTTCCTTACTGTAGCGAGCGGTCAGAACCGGGCTCTCACTGCAGGCCGCTAAAACGGTATTGTTGCCGGCCGCCAAAAGTTCCATTGAGTTAAAAAGAACCTCCAAAAAAAGTCTGCTTTCAAGCGAAAACCCCCCCCCCCCCTCTCTCTCCTCGTCTGGCCGCCCCGAGCGACCACCCACCTTCGTTTCTCCGACGTCGCCCCTCAAGGTTCCACGTCTTGGTAGATCCTTGACAGATCCTCAACCTCGCATCTGGTTCTGCTGGTCTCCAGTGCATCGAGAAATCCAAGTTCCGTTCCATCGGTTCTCGACCACCAAGCGTCCACTGCGCTGTCGCGTGGTGTTTGGACAAAGTCTACCTCAATACCACTGTACACTTCGCTACACTAAAAAGTCGACGGTTCCTCCCTCCGTTTCCGTCACGACCGCCACCACTTGTCAGACCATCCCGCCTGCCGCCGCCTGTCGAGATACACCGTCGTATTTTTATTTTCATTTTTTTCTTTCTTTTTTTGTTGTCCTCATCTTCTCTTGCGAAAGACGCACCATCTCCGAGTACTCTCCGATTGCCCATCTCGGGTCTGCCTTCCACTTCTCCAAGTGTGTCCTGCACTCGACGCACTCTTTTCCGCACGACCAGCTTTTTAGACCCCCCATCGATTCGCACCTTCTCGGCGCATCCCGGTGGCCCTTCGTCATTCCAGTAATCCTCCGAGCTTCTACCCGTCCTATCTTTCCGATCATGCCGCTCACCGCGCGCTAAAAGCTCCGGGACACTACTCTCTTCAACGACGATCCGGATATTTCAACGTACCGAGCGCCGTTTCTTTGTCGACATTCCGAAAAAAACCCCTTCACGCGCGCCTCGTAGTACACGTCCCCATTCAACCTACCTACAAAGATTTGGCAAGGAATTGGTCGCTCTACCGACCTGTTGGGAGCTCTGCAAGATGGCGGCTAGCAATACTAGTAGTGGTAATCGGTCAATGGAATCCCGGACTGGGCGTACCAAGCAACGTGAGTTCTAGATGCCCACTCTAGTCTTGACAAATACACGAGCATCCACTCCTTGCCAAATGCGGTCTTGGCATCCAGATGGCAGGAGGCAGGAGCTGTGCTTCCGCCGCTTGTGGTCGGTCCAACTGACCCTCCCCTTTGTAGGATACAATACGAAAGGCGAACGACTGGTTGCCGGCGTTGTCCCTTTGAGTGCGGACAAGTACTACGTCATGTTGATCCAGTCCACACGTCGAAAAGGTTGGGTGTTGCCCAAGGGCGGATGGGAACTTGACGAGGAATGTCACGAGGCTGCTGCCCGTGAAGCCTGGGAGGAGGCCGGTATCGTGGTTCAGATCAACTATGACTTGGGTGATATTCAGGATACCCGCCCTCCCAAGAAAAATCCTCTCAAGGAGAAGGAGCGCTCGCTCTACCGATTCTTCGAGGCCACCGTCACCAGCGAGGAACCTGAGTGGCCCGAGAAGGACAAACGTGAGCGCAAGTGGTACACATACGCTGAAGCCACCGAGCTGTTGAAAGAACGGCCGGAACTTCAAGCAGCTCTAGATTTGTCGACGATCAAGAGGTAGCCTTGGTACCGCCATACTTGGGGGCGATAGTGTCGCTCTCCGCTGTCTCGGGAGCAGTGTGTGCAAGGAGACAGTTCCGCGAAGGGGTACTGAGGCTTATTGCTGACGTTCCGACTTACTGCGTCTTGATCTTCCTACCATATGGGACTCTAAAGAGCAAAGCAACACAATATCTCTGGTAGTAGCGAGAGTCCAAAATCCATCCCAATATGGCGACCATTTGGATACAGCTTGGAGTGCGTTTTAAGTCCCCAGTTCTCAGCCAGCGCAATCTTGTGTCTTGTTCTTCCCCATGGTCTATCTCTGCTTACCTCCCCGAGATGGTGCGCGCAGGTCAGCCTGGTTGGAACTGTAGCTGCTTCGGCAGTCGTTCCTGCTTAAGGTCGCAGAAGATCGATGCTTTCATCAGCTTCGCGCGAATTTTGAGATACATCGTTCGAAGCAACGGATAACATGGTTTTGACCGAAACTGGCCTGTTTGGGAGGCAACCAATGTTTCTTTGTCTTTTGAGATTTAAAATCTCTCCCCTTTTCTTCGTATATTATCTGCATTCATGTTTGGGCGTTTACGGGAGGCCTATAGAGTCGCATTTGGTTCTCTTATGTAAGAATGGGCAAGAGAGAAGGGAAACATTGGGTGGCTCTACTCAGGTTCGGTAGACTATAGCGGCGTAGGTGGGTGGTGATCTGATGACTTTATCCTATAGGTACACACGCAAGGAAACAGCAGAACATCAAGACAGGATAGTGCAAGACTTGCGAACATCACGTCAACGGATATAATATCCTAACCCCTTTATATCCGCTCCGCCCTCGCTATACAGGCTTCACAAGAGATGATGGAAGACGCAGAGCTGACGCTTACGCTCCCGTACAATAACTCATCTTCTCTTATCAACAGTCATCCGAAGACCCGGTAGGCTAACTGTCATAATGATCGCATGCAGTGCCCTTGTTCCTTCTCTAGTTTCGCCGACCCCGAAAAAGTATTCAAGGCTTGGTAGGCATGATCAGACCAGTATCACATTCTAGAACACAGCTGCACAAAGAATGAATCTCATCATTCATCCCTTGGACCAAAGATCATCGAGGTGCATGATTCCGAGTTATTTGTCACATAGGCACACGGCTGATCATACATGCGACATCCATCCGACTACGTGAGGTCCCATTAGATTACTGACCTAGTTCAAGAACTTCAGAAATCCCGCGAGGGCAGGTATGGGGACATTGGAGGTTTAGCATGGCTTCGGCTGGGGTTCGTGCCCGGTATTTGATATTAAGAAGTCCTCTACCATGACAATACTCATGACACAGAGCTACACGATATACACACAAAGTGCTGTTCTGCGACCTGCTTGACTGTCGCCTCAACCTTGGCATCCCAAGGGGCTTATTACAGCCCATTCCTGAACTTATTCAACTGACTAATCAGCCCATACCCACTCAACCCTTTACTGTCCGTCTGTATCTGTGACGATGTTGGCGATAACGCCTGCTCCGCCTCTCCTCCAACAACCCTCCTCAAAGCCGCCTCAGCATCCGTCCTCCCACCAACCGCATCCCCCCTTTCCTCGCAGCACCACCGCTCTCCAAATCCTTCACCAGAGCTGCATGCCTCTCCTCCACCATTCTCGCCAACCCCTCCACAAACTTCAACCTCCCCCGCTCCTCCGCCGTGCCCTTCCATACTTTCACTAGCTCCTTCAACTCACTCACCCGCTTCGCGGCTTCCTCGATCCCCTTGATGGGATCATTATCGTCGTTGTTCTTATCCTGATTACTCTCTAAAAGGGAAGAAATCTCGTCCCGAAGCGCTTGCAACACCTTTTGCCCCTTTTCTTCGGTACTGGCTACCGAGTCGGGGTCGCCGCCGAAGCCAGAGACAAAAGAGTCAGGAGGTGCGGGCGCGGATACGGATAGGAAAGAAGAGACGGCTGAAATTTCCGAGGGCGGGAAGACGAAGTCGATGGCGAAACCGAAGGTTTGGATTACCGAGTCGAGTCGGGAGCGAACAAGCGTCAAGGTACGGAGCTGGGTTATGTGTGGGGGTTCTTGGGGTTCTTCCTTTTCGGCTGTTGCTGCCGACACTTCTGCAGGTGTTTCCGGCTGTGGTGGTCGTTGATGTTGTTGTTGTTGTGATGATGCTACGGCAACTGATAGACGTCGTTGATGAGCTCCCCCCTCTGTGCTACCACCGGGAGTGGTTGCCGGTGCAGGTGCGGGTGCGGGTGCTTCCGGGATGGAGATTCCGCCAGGCACGAACTTGGCTACGTCCTCTTGCAACCCCTCCGTGAGAGTCTCAGCCAAGCTAAGCGTCTCGCCGCGCAGGAGCTCTACCTCGTAGGCTAGCCTGCTGCCACTCCGGAGGATGTCATCGGTGAGTTGGGTGAGAGTGTTGGTGAGTCTGGTGGTGTGCGCGTTAAGCTGTGAGAGCACAGATTGCGCCTGGAGCGAGACTTCGGATAGTGGCACGGCTGCTGCGGCGGTTGTGGTGCCTTGGTTAACAGCAGATTGCGAAGCTAATAACGATGATGAAGAAGAAGAAGAAGAAGACCCCGCAGAAGTCTGGAGAGGCGGCAGTTTGGCGTTGAGGTAGGCTGCGGCGTCGAAGGATGGACCGAGGAAGTCGTGGAGAAAAGGATCGGCGACGTGAGCGGACTTGGGCTGGGTGGGCGGTCTGGGTCCTTGGCGAAGGCCGCGTGAGGTATTGGAGGCAACGCTGTTGCCTCGTCGTCGGCCTGTTGTTGACTTAGAATCCCATGCCATTGCGACTTGAGAAAGAGAGGGGTGAGGTTTGAAGTTATCGTCTAATCGGGGCAGGTTCAGGGGGTAGACCGTGGATGCTGGAACTGAAGATGAGCTGAGATTATTGCAGGTCCGATCGGATAGATATGGCGTGAGTTAAGATTGCGCTCCCTGAGCTACGTGCCACTTGGTGACGAAAGTTATCAATATGTTGATCTCAGAAGCCGGTGTTGATGCGCGACAGTGAGAGCTGTGATGAAATGTCCTGGCATGAGCGTTAATGGTGGGGCAAGTAACCTACCATTGACCAAGCTGTCAGTAGTAGACCCGACGGCCGGTGTCTTGGCTGTCAGCTGCTGTTACAAGATTACAGTCGATACGGGTATCTTACACCTGTTAGTACTGGATATCTTACAGAGAGGACCTTCGCGAAATTCATCACTGATGAAGATACACTACAAGAGAACGACGGGCAAGAAACTCTTTACTTTAACGTGTCAGTAGGGACCAAGAATACATGAGATATACACTCAAACAACTGGCACCCAGGTCTAATCCGCGTCTTTTCCAGAGACATGATGGAGATGAGCTTCTTCACAACGAGAATGCCAAATCGTTGTTGGATGCTGAAAAACGACTGAATGAAGTGAAGAGAAGCCAGGATACCCTCTGAAAACAAGACAATTGCTATTTATTAAGAGAACTGACGGTAGGTGTTGACTGGTGCTCACCACCTGTTATGGCAACTTGCAGTGTGGATTGTAAAGTAAACAAACCCCTGAACGAAGCGTTTACTTAGCGCACCCCGGGGTGTTTCTGGCTGCCGGCCGTTACTTTGGGAGCTTCAGAAGCTGCCTCTTTTCAGCCTCAGTGCACCCCACCTGCATTTTGGGGGTACTGAGTACATGCAAGCAACTGTGCAGGCGTCAGGCTGAGCGGCCCCTCCAAAAATTCAGATCTAAACATCATTGCATTTTCACTGACGGCGGAACTTGTCAACCTCCTCCAGCTCGATTTCCAAAAGGCGAAATACCGATTCAGTCATTCGCTGTGTTGCGACCTTCCATCGCCATTTAAACCAATCGCAAATATACATTTCAAAGCACTACGCGCAAGGGACCTGCGTCGCATAGAAGGGGCAGAGTAAACAAAAGCAAGAAACCCAGAATTTACAAATCTCGAAATAAGCATGGCGTCCTCACAGCACGTCCTGCTTTCGCCGGCGGAACTCGCCTACCTCCACGCTTCACTCAGCCTCACGCCTCCTATCCGCCCGGACGGCCGTTCTCCTACACAGTTCCGCCCCCTCGTCGCTGAGACAGGCATTCTCCCTGGCACTAATGGCAGCGCACGCATCTGCTTCGCCGACGGTACAGAGGCCATTGTTGGCGTTAAGGCGGAAGTCGAGAGGACGAGGACAAGACACGATTTCCCCTCGCTAGATGAAAGTGCTGAGGACGATGATGACTTGGACGACAATCAGAACGACGTGGTGAAGGGTGACAATGACTGGGTAGAGATGACGGTGGAAATTCCCGGGTACAGAGACGACGACGCGGGGACTGTTTTCCTCTCCGCCATGCTTAGCGAAGCGCTGTTGGCGGATGGCGAGTTCACGAAGAGGCTGTGGATCAACCAAAGGTTTCACTGGAAGCTCTACCTTGACGTATGTCTTCATGTTCTCTGTCTGCGTTCCGCAACCAACAGCCACTAACATCAAGTTCTGACGACAGATTCTTCTGATCTCCCCGCCGCTTTCATATCCCCTCCCCCTCCTTTCCCTAACCACACATCTCGCCCTCCTCGCGGCCCGTCTCCCACGCCTAAAGTCCGAAGGCGACGAAGATCCCCTCTTCGACGACGACTGGGCTGCCGCTCCCTACCTCTACCCCAGACCTTCAGAGAAGGGTTCCAAAGCGACGGCCCCAGCCCCCGCTGCCAGGCCACCCGTCACCCTCCTCGTCATGGCCGTTGGTAACAACATCATCTTCGACCCTTCTAAGGAGGAGCTAGCCGTCGCCGACGTTGCGCTGGCCGTTTCCGTTGGCGAATCTTCCTCCTCCACCACTTCTACGACCAGCAGCAAACCCACAGCAATGGACATCGACACTGAAGAGACAAAAGGACACAACCTCCGTCTTCTATCGGTGCGAACAATCGATCCCCCTTCGCGATTGACCCCTCCTGGTATTCCCAACGCAAGCAATAGTGCTTATGGAGCGAATGCGGGCGCGAAGGATACCGAGAAGAAGAAGCAGCAGCAGGAACAGGCGAGGACAGCCGAGTCTGAGGCCGTCGAGGGTGTGTGGAAGGCACCGAGAGGCGGCGCCAAGACGTTGGTAATGGCTACGATGGTGCAGAAGGTGTTGGAGAAGGGAGGCGTGGCCGATGAGGTGTTGGATGCGCTGGATGGGGTTGATTTGAACTGAAGGTTGAAACTAAGCTAGTGGCACTACTATCTGGTTGCCGAGGAACGCCAGGGTATATCGGCCAGGGTCGCAAAGCACGCTTCGCTACTTCTTGTCCGGTTACCGTTCAGGCACATAGGTCTGTTGTGTTCGGAATATCGGAAGAGGCTCAGAGCTTGGGCGTGTACATGAAAGAGGCATATCCACTCGTGTATCGTATAAATTGCGGGAGCCTTGGCCAGTCACACTCAAGAGTTGCAGTACGTGGCGTGCTCGGGGAGCAAGATAGATGGAGGCTTGATGATAACTCAAAACAAGATACCCCTATTCCAAAATCTAACGCTAAACATGCTTTTCTGTGCCCGCTGCCCGTTAAGTCATTAATAACACTTAATCGTACACATAGTCATCACAAGCATCTCCTCTTCCGTAGACTATACCTCTTTCCATTCCACCTTCTTCCGGAGACAGCCGCGGGGTAGCGTGATCGGAATCACAGCGCTAATACCACGCTATGATTGCCCACGCCCCATTCCCTCATTTCCATCTCAAGCCGCAAGTTCCTTACACCACCTTCACTTCCGCCTCAAGTTACCAACGGCCCATTACTGCTTCTCCTGCTGCTGCGGCTCTGCCTTAGCGGCAGACGCTGTAGCCTCCGGTTCCAACACCCCTCTCGACACGCTAGCAATCCGCTCCGGTTCCTTCAGCTTGATGAAGCCCGCAATGCCCTGCTCCTCGGGCAGGCCGTGCGCCTTCCTATACATGGTCCGCTTGGCTACATCGTCGATGGCCCGCTGTCTCCTGGCCGAGATCTCGGCGGACTTGTGCGCCTCGTGCAGCCGGATGACATGGCCCAGGTGACTGAAGGAGTCGATAGGGTGGCTGAAAAAGTCACCGCGGGCAGGGAGCATGTCGGCGAAGGGAGAGGTGCGCTTGAAGTTCTCGGTTGCGGTGTAGATGGCTATGGCGAAGAGGGACCCCTTTTTGTTTCCCATGTAAGTTTTGATTCTGAGAGCTTGGAGAGCTGGGCCATCGTGAAAGGGAAAGAACAAGCAGGGGTTGAGCTAGATGGGATGAATATGTACATACCAGGGTCAAACACATGTGAAACCACTTGTTATTCCAGAACCACCACCCGAAGGTTCCCTCGCCGGGCATCAGGCCCGGGTATTCCTTTTGCGCCTGGGCCTGCTTCTCCTGGAAGCTGAGGTCGCCGCCATAGTGCCGCGGGACGTTTTTCTTGCTGGGGAGTCGGGAGCCGTGTGAAGGAGGGTTGAAGCGCTCGGGTTTCGCGAGGACGCGCTGGCCGGATGGCGTTGTGTTGGCTTCCGCTGTTGACTTTGTGGATGCGAGACGGCGCTGGATAAGCTTTTGGGTGGGCCGTTGCCAGATGCGCCCGTACTGTGGGAGGAGAAAGCGGGGGATCATGGTGGAGGTTGCTGACGACATGGTCTGTGTTATTGTTCTTCCCCTTCTGGTCCCTATGTGCGCCCAGCTGCGTGGCTACAACAGCAGTACAGCTACTCCAGTCAAGATTTTGGGTTTGGGATTTTGCTAGTGGTACTGATGCGCTTGCGTGTTTTGGACGACAGGCCGTACCGCATCAGGTCGCTGCTGTATGGGTGTGGGGTCGGGCTGCCGAATCGCAAAGGTGGGATTCCCCGGCGGCGACGTGGATGGCCGGGTGTTGTGGATCGGGCAGTCGGGGTCGGAAGGGTGCCCAGAAGTCGGACGTGGTTCTTCTTGCGGCTCAATCGGTCAATCGGATGACCACGGGCAACATGACACAAGAAATTGCCGCTAGCATGCTGCATCAAAAAAAAAAAAAAATTGGATGACGAGATTGGGTGGCATGGGTGGATGGCCTTCGCGATGACATTCCTCTACCTGATGGGGCTAGCGCGGGCCGTCGGTTGTACATATTGTACGTAGAGGTATTGTGGTTTGGATCGTAATCGCAGTTCTTTCAGGCACAATTCGTCTGTCCGCAAATCATTGTGGCTTCTGTGGGGCCATTTCCGACTTTGCCCGTCCCCGACCCGGCAAGCCATGGCCGTCGAAGAGCGCCTCTGACTAACGTTGGGCACGTCATTGGCCAATGTGCTGTATGAGACCCGCCTTCTCCAGCCTCAGGCTGTGGCTCCGGTCCACGTCTTGGCCAAGGTCATCGTCAACGAAGGTGCTCGAGATTGCGAATGCCACATGGGATTGGCTGAAGGGCGTTGCCAGCGAGTGGTTGCCAGCTGTGAGCGCATTGAGGACTAAAAAAAAGCTGGATCAAGATCCTCAGCGTGTTTGCGGTGTTCAGCCAGCCAGCTTTCTGGAGACAGCGAGCGCGGACACCGGGGGGAGGCTGGCTTGCATGGATTGCACGCTGCAAAACGGTACCCAGGTATTGACTGGCGCCGTGTGGCCGGGATCCCGTCACTTTCCACTCTTGGTTTGCAACTTTTTTGTTCCTACTATTTCTTACGCCTCACCGGAGCTTTTTCTTCCTCTTCCTTTCCCCTTTCCTGTTCTCAGTCATCTCAACTTCCAGTATTCCCTATACACCTTTGCGGTTTTAACGCTTCCTCACAAACCAATCAGTCAAAATGGGCTTCTCTGCCGGTATGTATCCCACTCTCATCTCCTCACCCACGCCATGATGCGCACGCGCTCTCTTTCTTTTATTGTTGTCTCGGCGGTCCGGCTTCGTCAACGTCATCCGCCCGTCCGCCGGTCTTAGCTTCGCTGGTTGAGCCATTGGGTGTTCGCAATGTCCACATGAGTTGAAGAGGCTACCACCCCTCGGTCACGGCTTCTTCAGCATCTCCATGGACAGGACACCTCGAGCATGGCCTCGGTTTGCGATCCCGACATTGCGATAGTTGCGCGGCATTTTCTCCTTGTTTCGTAAACACGATCACTTGACGGAGCGAAATTGCACCGTCATGGGAGATGGGCCACGTCGGCTTGACGCCACGGAGCATGTCTTGCCCTACGACATACTTCCCTCACCCCCATCTACCAGATCTCCAGCCATCAAGGTCTTGTTCCTGGACATCACGACCACGACAGTCGAGGCCGAGACTACCGAGACAATATCAGAATGATCAGAGCCGCGCTTTGCTATCTTGCCGATAAACAGCCGTTCTAACCTAAAACTTGCACACAGGTGATTCCAAGAAGGGTGCCAACCTCTTCAAGACCCGTTGCGCTCAGTGCCACACCCTTGAGGAGGGCGGCGGCAACAAGATCGGCCCCGCTCTCCACGGCCTCTTTGGCCGCAAGACCGGCTCCGTCGACGGCTACGCCTACACCGATGCCAACAAGCAGAAGGGCATCACCTGGGACGAGAACACTCTCTTCGAGTACCTCGAGAACCCCAAGAAGTACATCCCTGGTACCAAGATGGCCTTCGGTGGTCTCAAGAAGGACAAGGACAGGAACGACATCATCACGTACGTCATGCGCTGCTCCCCTATATATGTCACTCAAAAAATATGCAAAGCTAACTCGACCTCACTCCAACAGCTTCATGAAGGAGGCTACTGCTTAAATGCAATCTATGTGATGATGGGCGTTGTTCTTGAGGAGTTATGGGACTGTATTAATAAAAAGGGAGATTTTTTTTGCATTAGACGGGCTTGGCACATCCCTCTTCGTTGTTGGACCATAGACTAGACGACTTGTGCTCGGCGATTCTTGGTTGTTTTTCGACGACCACGATATCTCAAAACCTCCTCTGTATGAAGTTACGAAGAAATACCCCATTCCCCCTTACACCCCCTTTCTTGATCCCGTTCCTGCTGGGTATGTATGGTTTGGTGCTTGACGGTCACGCGAGATTGAAGGCGACAGAGTAATCACTGGTCAGCTTCTTTGAGCGTTTAAAAGCAAGGCAGGCATGTTTCAGATTTGGTGATGATGTTATAAAGAATGGAGGATTGTCATATCTAACTGCATTCAAAATACAATAAAGCATCTCCGCTCACGCGATAATTTACATCTACCAAACCGTCCCATGACTTGTGGGACTTGTGGAATTTGACGGCTTCATCTCGCAACATGCCTACCATAATCGGCAATTTTCATGTTTCCGATACCCAAATAAATCTATAGGTATAATTAAAGCATCAAGACCATTTTTTATAAACCCAAGAACGCCATGTTGCAATCCCTTCTCATCTGCTAATCAATATGGACATATTTTTCCGGATCTTTCACACTAGGCTTCACCTCGTTCAGCGCCTTCTCCCAGTCCTCCGGAGTGATGACCGGGTTAGCCACCATATCCGTCACCTTCTCCTCCTCCGTTGGCGTACCACTCTCCTTATTAGACTGGTACATCTGGCTCAGGTAAGCCCTCTCCAAACAAGCCTGGGCAGCCGCCTGCATCAAGTTGCCCAGATCGGCACCCGAGAAGCCGGTGCAGCGCAAATCAAGCGCAACACGCTCCAGCTGCTTCTCTGCCTGCTGCATGGTCTCGTCCATAGCGGCCGCGGTGGCCGAGGGCGTTTGTTGGCCTGGCAGGACAGCGCCAGAGCCGCCATCGATATCCATTACGTCTCCCTCCACAGCGGGTGTCGTAGTAGGCGTAGGACGAGGAGGAGCAGCAGCCGCCTGGGAAGCCTTGGCCCTCGCAATCGAGTTCCTGTAAAGTGTCCGGAGAATGTCCACCCGATCCTCGGCGCTGGGTAAGCCGACGTAGATGCTCGTTCCCAATCTTCCCGGTCTTCTGATCGCCTCGTCAATGATGTCCGGCCTGTTCGTAGCGCCAATGACGTAAATACCGCTGCGGTCGCCAACACCGTCAAGCTCCGTGAGCAGGGTGTTGACGACGCGGGCGCTGGCGTCGGAGAGCGAGTCGTCGCGCTTGGGCACCAGGGCGTCCATCTCGTCGAAGAACAAGATGCAGGGGGCCGAGGACTTGGCGCGCGCGAAAAGCTGGCGGACTGCTCTCTCGGATTCGCCCACATACTTGTTCAGCAACTCGGGACCCTTGATGGAGATGAAGTTGGCTTTGGACTCGTTGGCTACGGCCTTGGCTACCAGCGTCTTACCGCAACCTGGAGGACCCCAGAGCAAAATGCCGGCGGCCGGTTTGATGCCCACCTTGGTGAAGAGTTCGGGCCGCTTGATGGGGCCGATGATGCTCATCTCGAGCTTCTTGCGGACTTCGTCCAGAGCGCCCACATGCGCCCACGTGGTGTCGGGAATCGTGCTGAAGCCTTCACGCTTGGAGGCCGGCTGCACGCGGGAGACGGCGAGGCGGAATTGGGCCATGGTGATGCAGCTGTCGGACCATGAGGCTTGGCGGTGGTCCTCGAGGAGGAGCCAGTCGCGCTGTTTTTGGGAGATGCCGGTGAGGGTGTCGTCGAGTTCCTTTTGAATCTGTTTCTGTTGCTCTTCGTGGCCCTCGGGGGAGTCGGAGGTGATAGCGGCAGTGGCGGCTTCTGCAGCGGCAGCGCGCAGTTGGCGCGCCTTTTCAAGGAGGGCATCGAGACTTCCACGGAAGGATTCGGACACGGCGGCTTTGACGACGTACTGCAGATCAGAACCGACGTAGCCGGGTGTTAGCTTGGCAAGCTCGGCGAAATTGACGTCGTCGGCCACGTTGAGGTCGCGAGAGAGGGACTTGAGGATGTGCTCGCGGGCGCGCTCGTTGGGCATGCCCATGTCGATCTCGGCGCTGAAGCGGCGACGGATGGCGGGATCCAAAAAGTCCGGACGGTTGGTGGCGGCCAGAACGACGACATTCTTGCCAAGGGGTGTCTGCTGCTTGATGCGGTCCATGCCGTTCATGATTTCCGCTACGATGCGGCCTTCCATGCCCTTATTAGCGCTCTCACGCTTGCCAGCAATGGCGTCGATTTCGTCGATAAAGATGAGGCACGGGGCGAGACGGATCGCTTCATCGAAGACATCACGGATATTTTTTTCTGACTCGCCCGAGGTGCCGCCGACGATGGAAGGCGCAGAGACGGGGATGAAGGCGGCGCCAACGCTGCCAGCCACGGCGTGAGCGAGCGTGGTCTTGCCGCAGCCCGAAGGGCCGTGGAGGAGCACGCCATTGTCGTAACGGTATCCCATCTTGGCGCAGGCCTCACCCGCACAAAGCGGGAACCACACCTCGTGTAGAAGCTTGTCCAAGGTATCATCCACACCGGCAATGTCCTTGATGGAGATGCCCGTGGGCGGCGACCGGTCGACCTCCTTCTCCTTCGATATCTTCTCCGCCTTTCTCTTCTTTCCCCTAGGCTCTCCATTCGCCTGTCTCTCAGATGATCCTGGACCTACAGCAACCGCTCCGAGTCCGGGGGTTTGTGGAACTGAGCCCGCTCCCCCTTCACCAGCGGCACCCGCCTCCCCTCCGCCATTTTCCACCACCGCCACACCTTCACCACTCACTGCCGTCGTCGCAGGCAGCTTCGGCGCGGCCAAACCCCACGCCTTCGCAATCTGCTTGTTCAGAAACCCTGTAGCCGTCGCCTCGGCCGACTTGTTTCTCTTGGCCGCTTCGGCCTCCTCCGCCGCCTCGATTGCATCGTCCGAATCCTCGACCGCGTCCTTTTTGGCCTCCTCTCGTCGTAAGTCGAGCACCCGCTCGATGGAGTCCTCCAGTAGTTTCTTCTTTTGGCGTGCAAGACTCGAGTTGGACCGTTTTATTGAGTCGTAAACGGATGAGACTGAGAGCCCTCGCCTGCTCGACAGGTTTTTGCTGTTCTTGCCTTCCTTCTCGATGATGGCCTCTCGCCTGTCTTCCTCCTCAGCCTCCAGTTTCAGGACAAGCTGGTAGACATCGCGGTCGATGCCATGCCGTAAATTGGCACGGCCAGGCATTTTGTGGAAAGTGCCCGTTGCTATATTATGGTGGCGGCAACTAACGGCTGATGGATTTATTGTGAAAATGAAAGGGTGAAGTCAGGTTGGGCGGGAAGGTGAAGTAACTTGAAGTGTAAGTTCAACAAGAAAGGGAATGAAAAATTGTTAAAATGACAAGGGTTAGGGTTTGGTAGGCGCACAACAACGTCAACCATCTACTTGTCCTGCCACTGATACAAGTTCAAGACAAGGAGCCAAACCGATAGATATCGCCTAGCTTGCTGCTCGGGTTCATTGAATACATTGGATCTGCTCCACGAATGATTGGTTTTGCTAAACTTTATGAAGTTGACTATTTGTACAGTGAAGGGGATGAGCGGAATTGAACCTTTGCTGCGCTGAGCGCTGTAGAGTTCAAGCTCAAGCACGGACCCTCTGGACAAACTTTCTAGCCCCGTGGTTAGTTTCTTTAGCAGCTATACCATCGATACAAACTTCGTGGCTCTGCGACATCGTACAAATAGACAGACACAATCGCAATACCCAGCCACAGCCAGGACATTGTTTTTTGGTCTTTGATCGCTCTAATTGCATTCGCTACGATGTCCCAAGGTCCTTTCCCTGGAGTCTGTTTCATAAACAGACCCGATCAATTACACACCTCTCACAAGTGTGCTGAGTGGGAGATACGCCCGAACACTTTACTTCAACTGAACCATAAAAAATAAACGCCGTTCCAGACAAGCTTGTCGCTGTCGTATGCACCATCTCCTTTCCCTGAGGTAGATCCTCTGAGATAAAACCAAATAATATGAACCTCCTTCTCGATGCAGATCAGCCGAGATGTTATCCCTTGCAAGATATATCTTGCGGACCTGCTGTATGCGACTTTGTTCCGCAATGCCGATACGCAGACATGATTTGTATGTGTTACCCTGAAATATCTCCCCGTATACACTGCGCCATTCAAATGATGCGTAGTCTCCCAACTCCTCACGGTACTGAATGTTGTGACGCATAACCCAGCACTATGCACCTCTAAAGAATGGATGCTTTCGCACAAGAATCGACAGATACCATTCGCCGATGGTGGCCGGTTCTTTTTTTCTGGGTTGTGTAGCGACGACGCTAATGGTCTTCCATGGCCTTGATGCGTTTCTTCAAGAATTCGAATGACGAGAAGAAGACGGCGTTAACAGCACAAGACCGGGCCATTGATACACCAAGACCGCGATACATGTTGCGCTGGAAAAAACGAATCTTGACGGGCTCGACCTTTTCGCCTTTTGAATACATAAGCGAGTTGCGTTGATAAATGCTCTTGGCTGAGTCGACCGGGTCTAGAGAAAGGTTTCACAGTTAGTTTCATCTGCACACCATGATGATCCGGGATCTCGGCTTACAGATTAATGCCCAAGAGACTATTCCGCACATGCCACCGGCGATCAACACTGCGAAGGGGTTGTTATGGGTGCCAGCCCCGCCAAAAGTAGTAAGCAGCTGTTTGCTGCTTTCGTAAGTAATGAAGTACATGGCGGTACCGAGGGTATCTCGGGCTATTGCATCCGACCTAGTTAGTATCTTCTGAAACCATAGAATCGCAAAGAATTACCCACTCAAATGCAAGCCGAATCCTGTGTAAAGACCGCCTAGCCCTCGGTGCTTCACAATGTTTCCCATTGTCTTCAGAGTTCCCTTGTTTTGGTAACTCGCAGCAATGGCATGGCTTCCCGGTTTTAGGCAATTCTTCTTGTCTGCCATTAAAACTGAAACTTGCGCGCTGAGCTTAGTCAATTCGAATGGGCCTATAGTATTTTCGTAAGCACAGCGTTAGCTTTCGCTTTTAAGGATTCCTCCAAAAGAGGTTCTTCGGTTGTTGCACACAGACTTACAAGCTATCAAAGTTATGCACGATCCGGCCGTTGCGCCAGCGGCGCCAAAGGTGGCAACAGTCCAGAAATTGGGCAACGACCCGTGGGAGGCGACATGGCTCATGACATCAAAGCCAAAGTGGCGTTTGACCCAGTCACTATATGCGTATTTAGAGCGCTGATAGATGGAAAACGACACAGTCCGTACCGCAGTTATGCTGAGCATCGGGGCCGTGACGCCTAAGTCATTCAAGGCAGAAGTCAGGAAATTGGCACTACTAACCCCGGGCAAGGTGCCGGGAAAGGCGCAATAACCTACCTCGAAAGAAGCCCCTGAGCCTCTCGGTGTGATATGTCTGCTTGACACAATCGACAAATCCGGCATATTTGTACGTCTGCATCCGTGTCTTGACGCTGTCCAGGGGGAACGTGGACATGGTGGACAGCACGCTCGAGGCTGAAGCGGCAACCTCGGTGCGGTATTTCTTCGCCAGTCGTTGTGTGCTGTTCCAAAACTGCCCATCGCTACTAGGACCGGCATTCGTGAGGCTACTCGTGCTCGTGCTGGTACCCCCATTCGAGCCATCTTTAGAGTTCCCTTTCAGCGATGTACTGTTCTCCTGGTTGTTGCTCTGTTGAGACATGATGGGGAATGATGGTGCAAGGCGACGGTGGCCAGCGGTTGGGCCATTGTTCGATATACTGCTGTCGTCGAGGAGGGCGTTATCGGCAGCTGGAAGGGTTGCTGTCGCGCGCATACTTGATGATAATCTCGTGGCGCGCGAAGTCGCCCCTTGTCGTAGCTCTAATCTCGTATGTGATTTGCAAAACGGAGGACTGCCCTTTGCCGGAGATCAACTCGGAAGAGGCCCGTCCGGCTAGACAGTGGTCTCGTCGATCGAGACCAAAGTCCTGGGCACAGTTGCAAAAGGCCGTTATGCCGGCTGGCGAAGGTCCGTCAAAGACACCCCACCCCGCGCGTGCTTCTCGGTCTGGTGAGAAACCGGTGTTCCTCCCCCTATGTAGCTCTCAATGGGTGGTTCCGCGCAATTATTGAGCTTTTTCTGATGGTGGAACGAGTCGGAGAGAAGGCGAATGTACAAGTTTGAGGCAGGATTCAAGGGCCAGAGGCCTGATCGACGAAGAGGGGAAGGGGGAATAGGGATTGGTTGGTGCCGAGGGTGTCCCTATTCCCTAGTCGGATGACAGTTGACCGATGGACGGCGACAAGCGACAGACGGCAGGCGATGCCGGTTTGCTTATCGTAAGGTACTTCCCGTCGAGTGGGAAGTTGAAGGGTAGCTAGTTGACGTTGTGTGACTGGAACACAAGAAGCTGGAGAGCTTGGAGCTCGAGGTGACCGTGTAGCGTAGGCTTGGAACCGTGACTGTCTCTGGGTGCAATGCAGTGCACTTAAAGTTGTCGTGCGAGTGTGAAGCTTGCCCGGGTTGGTTGCGGGGTTCGACGATGAATGCAGTGGTGAGGTGTGCTAGCAATGCACTGTTCCGTCGGGGACTGCTGTTGGAACTGATGGTGGCTTGTGAAGGCACAAGTGTACAAGTGCTCGGAGTGTACAGAGGCGTGCAATAGCTGGTGGTGTGAGAGTGCAATTGGAGAGAGAAGAGGAGGGAGTGGAAAGTTGGAGTTGTTGCAGAGACGGAATTCAAGACCGGGGGTTCGGAGTCACGATGCTACGGAAAATGGAGCTACGGCGGGTACTTCCACGCATCGTGACCGCTTGCTGGGTCCCGGTCCGGCAGTCCTCGGGCGCGTTTTGCTGTTGGACCATTTCTCTCGGCTGAGTCGCAGTGGAAACAAACGCAGTCACGATATCGATGTACATAACGATGGGGAACTCCACTATAATGACGGATGATATTCTTTCTGGTGCTGCCTTCGTTTTTTCCTTCCTTCGGAACCCCGAATGGAAGTTGGTGACAGCCCCTCCAAGTCTCTTAACACTGTTGCCCGAAATCTGAGGTAAAGCTCTCGCATGTACTCTGTAATGCAACTGGCGCGGGGTTTCACTTTACCGGTACCTCAAGATGCTGCTTGAACCGCTTCAAACTTTGTTTTTTTTTTTCCACAATATGACGGATGTGACCGATCTGGCCTGCTTCTTGTGGGGCCACGATCCCCGTGCCTTCAAAAGGCGTCTCATTTCCGTTCATCTTTGCAGTCGACAATCGCCCATATCAGTGCGACTACAGCAGTCGCCATCAATAATTCGCTCTGGAGATCTCCAGTGCCAAAGCAATCTCGAACCGTCGGTAAATGGGATCGGCCTTAAAAGTCTCAATCCCAGCCAACATCATACCGTCACTGATGCAGCACCGCTTGCCTGAAACAGGGACAAGCGCATGTTATCTCGCCACCGACGTTCGATCGTGGTTCGTTATAGAAACAAAAGGGGCCCTTTCCGGGTTTCCTCTTTGTTGCTGCTAATCATCAGAAGCGGATATGTTGTTGTACACGTTTTTCAGAAAAGGAGTCCATGGTTTCACAATCTAATCTCAAAGGTAGAACGGAGGTAGGCCGGTCATGTCTTGGCTCTCATCAGCAGCCCCGAGGCACAACCCGCCTAGAACGGAAACCGCGCCACAAGGTGGCATGGCGGAGAAGTTTAGCATGAACTAGTATTTGTAGCCGCTTCCCGCATGCAATGCTTGATCCCGTTGTTGGGTATTTTGACCCTTATATCTGTTGTGTACGTGCCGCAACCCTTCCTCGCGCATCTGTTCTCCCAATGTTCTAGTTGTTGACCTTCCCTTTTTTGGTTGACAGCCCGCAGTCCACCATCATCCGAAGCCCAGAAGTTGCTACTCGGAAGAGCATTGTGAGCATCGACGGCGTCCTCTTGGGCCTCACTTGTGGGACATGGCTGGCCACCCCAATGACAAGACCGCAAACCACCATTTACACCACTATCATCAAAAATCAAATGCGGAGAAACCTGGGGAAAGATCCGACGGTGTGCAAAAGTGTCTCCAATTTGTGGAGTAATCACGACAATTGGAGCCGACTCATCTGACTCGGTTTGGCCCCTTGTGATCGCCTCCTTTTTCCCGTCCGTGGATCTGCTTGAAGGGGGCATGCCAGATATCGCATACAAAATGCTGGCACTGAGGCCGGCTTCGAGCCGCTCCTGGCCACTGTTGCCCGGACTTCGGACACTTGTTTACCGTAAACACAAGTTCATTGTATCGTTCAACATGGCGATTGTCTTGTCAAAATGCTCGTACTCCTTTTCATACACTGGATCCTTAAGCGCTCTCCTGTTGGGTTCCTTCTCTTCAGCATTTGCACTTCAACCTCTTCGCCTCTTCTATTTGACTTACTGCTGGGACTTGGAAAGTGTCTGCGCCCTGATCCTCCAT
The DNA here is from genome assembly GCF_033458365.1 of Neurospora hispaniola. Lineage (NCBI taxonomy): Eukaryota > Fungi > Ascomycota > Sordariomycetes > Sordariales > Sordariaceae > Neurospora > Neurospora hispaniola. The sequence continues at coordinate 2,281,750 of NW_026944410.1, read as the reverse complement.
GGCCCGGTGCTTTTGTTCTGGATATACCTAACGTGTACCAGATTTTTGATGATTTTGTGCTCCACCCCGACATACGTCGCGGCCGACTCGAGAAACCACAACGTTGACTTGACCCTCGAGGGCTCAAAAGTGCCATTCTTATCGCGGAAGGCTGCACGGAGAGTGTCTCGAACCACAAAGCGCGCCGGCTTGGAGAACTGCACGGCCCTCAACGACCATCGTAGAAGATGTCGGTAGGCGTGGACGAGCTCCTGGTTCGACATGATATTGGGTGTAACGGGTGTTGAAATCCTGATGGGATGCAACCAACGGCTATGTAATCATCAAGCCAATCGATACTTGGGGGGTTCTGGGCGCCAAGGCTTCCTTTCCCCCCTCTTTTTACCCTCTAAAGAGGGGGCGCGGAAAATTTGGGACAGCATTTTAATCTGGGACAGTGCCCGAAATAACCTATGCAGATTTGCCTATTAACGCCCTGTAAAATCGCTCATTTGCATTGTGAATTTCGTACAACAACGACGCCAACAATAATGTATTTAATTACTATTTTTCGTCGCATTACCTTATAAAACTATAAATCAATAAGACTTTTATATATCTATAAATTAATCGAATCGCTAATTAACTTACTAGTACTAATACCCATAAATTACTCCCTCGTCCCCTACGCCGGTGTAGCTACCGCCTAGTAATATATTAACGTACGCTATCGATATTATTCTCTAAAATTTAACAATAGTAATAGGAAGCCGCCCTCAATAAAGGATATTATACGTATAATTAGGGAGTTTTGTAATTCGATCGACCGTTATACGAAATCGCTACGGGAGACTAGTAAACTAGTTATATTATTACAGCTACGGGGGCGCCTATAATCGTTAACCTTTATTAAAGAAAAAACTATTATCGTATATATAATATTCTATTTTAAAGGAAGATTCTCTATATTATAATCGATAGTAATACGTACTATAAATCAGTTATAGTCGATAAGGGTAAGCCTACTATCGACTAAATTTAATAGGCGTTAGTTTACGAAGTTTATTATTAATTATCTTAAATTACGTTCGACGATGTATTGCGCTATAAATTTCAAATATTACTTTTAGGAATTGAATACTAAATTTATAAACGATTAATTTAATAAATATAAAAATATCGCCGCTACTATCCCTCCTTATAACCGTTGGAATAATAATAAATATAGCGCCCGTATTAACTACATATTAAATAGTCGTATAAAAATTATTATATTAAAGGAGCTAGGGGATAAGAGGAAGGTTAGTATAAAATACCCTTTAATTAAGTAAAATCCCTTCTAATTGTATAATTTACCCTCTACTATCTGTTATACTAATTATTAAGTTAATTAGAAATATCTAATTTAACCAATAGGGAATTATATACTTTAATCGCTAGAATAAATACCACTAGGTATTATATCCCCATCTACTTTATTTTTAAAACCAACTTAATAGAAGAGTTTATTAACAACGAGCTTCCTAGTAATATATATTTTATAAAATCACCGATTGGTTTTTTAAATATAAAGCTTACCCTTAATTGGTTAAAGTACTTCAATCTATATAACTTTAAAATATTACCGACCTTTAAAAAAATAAAGTATAGTTTTATAGACTAGTTCGGTTGTAATTAATATAAATATAATATTAACAGTCGCTAATTAGAGGATTATACTACTAATATTAGTAAAAAACAACTCCCTAATACAGACCCTATATATCGACTGCTTATAATTAATAGGTTTAATAACCATTACAATATAGTAATCAAGTAATATATTAAAGTATTTAATATTTAAATCCTTACTTTACCGCTATATTCTACCCATATTATACAACCGTTTAATATAAGAGTCTTCTCTTTATTTAAATCCTATTACTAGAAAGCTCTTTATAAATTCGTATAGTAAGGGGAATATAACTTCAACCGTACAACATTCATTAGAGAACTTAATAAAATTATTACTAATAATTTTATAATTTATAATATTATAAATAAATTTAAGGATATTAGTCTTTAGTTAATTAATAAATAAAGGATATTATTATAGATAAAAATTAAGTAGCGCTCTTTTAAATTCAACCCTATCTATCCCTCTATAATACTGTATAAAGACCGTTTTAAAAAGACTATTAAAGTTATTAATTATATTACTAACTATTATTCTTATACGTTCAATTCCCTAATACGGATTAATTACCCTTATATACTCCAAATTATTCGAGAGGCAATTCTCAACTATAATAAAATTCAAGAATATTACTAGTATAATTACGAAAGAAAAGCCAATTTCGACCGTCGAATAAGGAGGAGAATATATAAGATTCCTAATAATAATTTATCTCTATTACTTTCAAAAAATAAATTTAATACTAAAGTAATAGAAAGAATTTAACGAGAAATATAAAACGAAATAAAATATTAAAAGCGAATTATAAAGAAGATTAATAGCGTTATACAAAAGCAATTTAAAAACTAATAGAGGAAGGATATAAAGGGTAGTAAGTTAAAGAAGGTTATATAAACTACGTAGTTTATCACGGGCAAAGGGTAGGTAGTAGATATAATTATACGTAATTACACGAAGGAGAAAGGAAGAGAAGTACAGCCGAATGCCCAGAAGGCTAGCCTTATAAAGGCAATCGCCGGCGGGTCTAACAGACCCGCGGCAGGTAGCGTTCTAACCAATCAACTGCCGGCAATAATCGGCTTGCCGGCGGTAATAACAACGTACAGCAATTTTAAAAACTACTATACACTAGCACTAGGTATAAGGTACATAGACTAACCCTATAATACTTCCCTAGATTAAAAGAAGCTATATAGCTAACTAATATTATATAAAATAATAGAAATCCTTATTAAATAAACGGTCTACTTTTAAAAAAATCCTTATTACCGCTAGTAATTATCGTTATAACCTCCACCGTAGAATTAGAGCCTCCTACTCTACCTCCTTCTCCTTCTCCTTCCGCTTTTTCTCCACCGCTACCCAAGCCGATAGGTATAATGCTTCCGGATATTCGTTATAGAAGGCCCGTACTATATTAGGGGCTATAGATATATTAATATACGGTTGCTATAATGGTATATATGGAGGTACCTAAACTATAAAATATTTCTAATAGCCCTTATTATTCTTTCGGTATCCGTTTATCCTCTTGAATTTATATTTAATAGAATCCTCCCTATTATCGGTCTTCTTTATAGTCTAATTATAGTTAGTGCGAATATTCTATTCCTTTAAATTTATTTATCTTAAAAAACCCTCTTTATTCTATAATTTAATTTTACTAACGTAGAACGTTGGGCTATACTTTATATTAATTAGAAATTTAAATATTATTTAATAATTATTTACTTTAAGGATTTCGAAAGGACTTTCGAAGAGAAGTGTAAGCTTAGCGTAGGGGCGGCTAATATTAAGGTTCTTAATATTAAAAAGGACTTCATTTCTTGCCTTATATTTTAGGGCGTCCGACCGTTGAATATTTATATTACCTTCGTAATACTATTGTATTTAATAGGCTTGATTAGTAATAAAATTTAAAATTCTTTTAAAACGGTCGGCTAATTCGTTAATTTTAAAGTATTTTATTTATTATATTATTAATATTTTTAATAAGTATAGTTTTGCCGGTTCGATACCTATATAAGAATAAAATCTATAGTTAGTAAAGAAGGGGGAGATACTAATAGTCTTAGATATTAAATTATTACTAATAAATTCCGCAATCAGTAATTAATCTACCTAATTATTTTAAGCTTAATTAATATAAAAACGCAAATATTTTTCTATTTCTATATTAATATACTTAATTTAATTATTAATAGTAGGGTAGAAATTAGAGGAAGGTTTAAGGGTAACCTATAATTATAATAATAAAGCTTTTTAGAATTGCGAAATAAATTAAGTACTATAATTAGAAATAATAGAATTTAATAGACTATAAATACTATAGACCTTCTTAATAAAATACTCTACTAATTTTTCTACTATTAAACTAACGGTAAGAATATAATACCTTATTTTAATTAGGCGGTTAATAATAATTATAATGTACTTGAATTTTTGCCCGCGGTATAAGTATAGATTTAATAGAGTAATATAATTAATAAAAATATCCTTCTATAGTACAAACAGTACTATTAGCGGTTTTAGAAAACTATAGGGAGCGTATTATAATAGCTTAGATTTAATGTATATTAAATACGCCTTATAATATAATTTAACGGTAGCGTATATCCCTAACTAAAAGAAGGACTACAATAGTAATAAATAGGTCTTTTTACGGCCCGAGTATCCGGCCGATAGCGAATTGTAAATGTAGCAAAGGAGTAAAAAGTGAAATTCTATATTAATAAGGTCGACGAGGATAGTATTATAAAAGTACGTCCGTCCTTAGATCGTTCGGTATTTAATAAATAAGACCTTCTTTATATAGTCTTTAATTTCTTTAAACTATATTCGATAATTGGGATTAGATAAATAAACGACGATATTTTATAAAATAGTCGACTTTTTATAACCTTCTATTACTAAATTATCTATCGACCTTTCATTTAGAATTTCTAATTTATAAATATATTCGGTACCGACGGGGACCTCTTCGCCTCCGTCTTTTAAAATAAAAATTCTATTAACGAAAATATTATAATCGAATAAAACTTTATTTTTAATTAATAATTATTTATTAATTTCGTTTTTAAATAAGTCCTTTAGCTTCTTATTTAGTACGTTAGGATATATTTATAGTAACCCGGGGCGATATTTAATAGTAAAATTAAAACGAGAGAGAAAATAAAATTAACATATATAATAAGGAATAAATTATTTATTAATTATAAAAGTCTTCAAACTTTTATAGTCGGTTAAAATTTCGAAAGGCTCTTAGGCTCCTTCTAATTCGGGGCGCCACTCTTTAAAAGCTTTAATAATAATTAATAATTCCTTATTATAAATATTGTAATTATATTTAACCGAGGAGTGCTGCTAATTAAAATAGGCGACCGGGTATAAAATACCCTCCTTATTATATTAGGATAGAGTACTACCGTAAACCTAATTCGAAACATCTATTTCAATAACGGTCTATTTCGATTAATTATAGATCCGGAGTATTAAACTACTATTAAAAACCTTCTTAAGAACCGCAAAAGACTTTTAATAATAGTCGGTTTATTATTATTCTACCGACTTCTTTATTAATTTATATAATAGACCCGCGATAATTGAAAAATATTTAATAAATTGTTAATAGAAATTAATAAAACTTAGGAAACGCTATAATACCCTCTTAATTTCTAGAACCTCCCAAGTTATAATAGCAAATACCTTATTAGGATCTATTTCGAATCCTTCTAGGGTAATAATTAGACTAAAATATTTTATTTTTATGATATAGAATTCGTACTTATTAATATCGATTTGTAGCCCGGTTCGAATTATCTATTATAGAATTTCCCTAATATAATTTTTATAATTTTCTTCGTTATTTAAAAAAACTAGAACGTTATCAAAATATATTATTATATATATATCGAAAATATTGTATAGGACGTTATTAATATAATTTTAAAAGGTTCCTAGGGCTTTTTAGAGGCCGAACGGGCAAATAATAAATTTATAAAAATTAAAACAAATAATAAAAACAGTAAATTATTTATACCCTTCCTTTATACGGATCCTATTAAATATAGTAATTACATCGAACTTAATAAAAATCTTTACGTAATAAATAATATCGAGGGTCTCCTTAATTAATAGGAGCGGGTAATATATTTTTAACATTATATTATTAATACTACGGTAATTAATATAAATACGGACGCTACCGCCGGGCTTTTTTACTAAAAAGATAGGAAACGCAGCTACAGACTGCGATAGGCAAATAAAATTCTTTCTTAAATTTTTATTAATCTACTTTTTAATAACAACGGCTTTAATTGAAGATATATAGCGTAGGCGCGCATTAAGGGGGATTACTCCCGGCTAGAATTTAATTTTATAATTATATGAACAATTAAGCGGGACCTTTTTAATTAATAATAGAAGGAAGACTACTACCTTATTAATATATTATCATCCCTCCAATTCCTTTAAAATAGCGAGAATTTCGTCCTTTATTTTAATTGGATAGTTAGCCTTATTAAGAAATTTCTTCATATTTTTATTAAAAATCTTAATTAAATATATATAGCAGATTATTTCTTCGTAGAATAGGGCGTTTTTATCGAAGTTTCCGGTAAAGTAAATCGCTTTAATAAAGACTATAGCCTCCTTAAATTCCTCGGAAGAATAAATACTAACTAAGTCGTTAATAAAATTATAAAAGAATAGGGAAAGACTTTCCTTAAACTACTATCCGTTACCCTCTATTATACTAGCAATTATTTCCTTAATTAAATCTATATCCCGGACCTCTATTACAGCTACTAACCTTTCAATTTCAATATAATTCGTAACGTACGGCTATAATTACTAAAATTCGCAAATAAAGTTGAAAGTAACCGTATTAAATTCTCTAATATTATTGGATTTAACGGGAGCAGTATTATCAGAGTTATAGTAATAGCGGGTTTAGGGGTACTTTATACCTATAGAGACGTACTAACTATTAAAACGGATATAGGGTTCGTAAGGTACTAAATTCTTAATTTTAATAAAAAATATAGCTATACTTATAATACCGATTTTAAACCCGGCCCTATTAATTATTAATACTTTAATAAGGGTAGAAGTAAATTAATAACTAACTTCGAAAATTCCTAATATAGGGTCTAATAATATTAGTACTATTTAATTAAAGTTAGTAATTTTACTAATTAATATTAATTCTAATAATACTAGAATTATTTTAATAGGAATAATAGTTTTATTCTTTAGGATTAGTTAAGGAATTAGAATTAATAAAGGAATAAGAATAATCCTACTACGGATAATTACAATTAAAATTCAGTTAATAAGAACTTTTAAGGCTGCTAATTAATTTCTAATAAAGTCGGTAGGTAAGTAGTAGCCTGTCACGGTGCCGACTAGGAAGGACTTGGAGAAGACGTAATATTGCACGAAGAGGAGAAGATTAGAAGAGAGCAGCGAAAATTCTGCTCCTAGACTATATATATAAACCAAGTAGAGACTCGATAGAACTAACTAAAGGACGGTTAGGTTGCGGTAGCGGAACGCCGAGAGGGACGGGACTATATTATATAGTACTATAATAGTACCCCCGGCCTCAAAACGCAATTGACCTCAATTATAAACAAAATAAAAGCACTGTAAATTCTCCGCTCCCCTATTACAATAATATTACTACCCGCTTACATTCGCTAAAACGCGTTGCCGGCCGTACGCTACCTACTAAAAGGCTATTACTTTTAATAATAGAAATAGCGTTGCGCTAATCCCAATTCAATTTTAGTAGTATAAATACCGTATATTATATATTTCCCTTACTTCTTCTCTTATTCCTTCCTCCTATTCTTACTCCTTCCTTTCTTTTTTTAATAATAATATATTATTATTTCCCTTTATAATAGTATATTATTAACAAAATATTTATACCCTATTCTTATTTCACTATTACTTTCCCACTATTATTATAAATAAAGAAAATTTTAAAAGGAAATATATATTATACTACTAAAATAATTAAAAAATATACCGCTACTTATAAGGCCGTAATATCGACCCTCGCACTTAAATTCAGTTATATACCCTACCTTCATTATTATAACCTAAATATTAAAATCGATAGTACTACCCTACTAAAAATCCCTTACCTTCTTCTTATAAAGAAGAAAAAGAAGTATTACTATTATTGTACGTTTAAAAATAATTGTAATTCTATAAATATTCCTAAAAATCCTAAATTTAAAACTTTACTAACGAAATAAAGCTGTTCTACTAATAGTTAGAAATACTTTTAATACCACTACCCTAACCGCCTAAATTACTTTTTTCTAAGAGAAGGAAGATAGTAAATTTATTTAGGACGAAGCTATTTATATAAATATTATTATTAAAACGTAGAAACTTTTTAAGAATTTTATAATAATTAAAGAGGACGTCTATAGCGACTAAGGATTTATTAGTACTAAAAAGGCTACTAAGAAAATTATAAATAATACTATACTAATAGAATATTAATAGGGGTATTAGGACGAATTATTAACGTTATATTAGTACGCCGACGTCTATATTATTACTAATTTATATTATAATATATTTACAATTACCGGCGGTCCTTGCCCCGCTTTTAATATATTTACAGTCGAATATTATACTTAGGCCGAAAATATTAAACCCCGTCTTATAGAGGGAGATATTAACTACATATAATAAACCTTAATAAAATTCTAATTCTATTCCAATATTAAAATTAAAGTATTTCGTATAGTTACTAGCGTTAAAGATATAATTCCTAAGAGTATTAAGGAATTTATTAATTAAATTATATTTAATTATCCGAATTAGATTAAAATATAAAATAGCTGCCTTATTTATAATATATTAGCGTCCTTACATTAAGGGTACTATATTACCGAAATTAGAGATTAAGTTCTTTATTAATATTCCGGGGGCGTAATCGGTTGGGGTAATTATAGTAGAATATTTAAATAACGTAATTAGAAAGGCGGTATAGCCGTAGCGATTTACTATTAAGCGTATTGAATAAAGTAGTCCTATATTCTTAAAATTGTAAAAACTATAAAACCGTTATAGAGTAACTATAAAAAAAAAACTATAGAGATTTTATTGGATATTTAAAATTAGGTATAATTACTCTAATTATTTAGTTCGGTTAGGAGTAGGAAGGGGTAGCTAATAATAATAGTTACTCTAGTAATATATTAATTATTAATTTAATATTCTTATAACGAATAAACGTTTTAATACTATCCTTGTACAATTGGGGGCCGGGCTTCCCTAAGTTGTTAATATAGAAATTCTTAATATTATTAATATTCGCTTAAAAATCTTTAACAGGTCGCTAATCGGAGTAGTAAGGCTTCGGCTATTTAATTTAATATTTAAAATTACTATCCTCGTTCTATTACAAATTTAAAATACGTTTGAAGTATTATTCTTCCTTCTTAAAGTTAATTAACGAAGTAATAATACTATAGGCCCATTAATCTAAGGTTTTATTAAATATAGTTTAATTTAAGAAACTTTTTTAATAAAGGCGGATAAAAGAAATATAGAAAATTAGGAAGACTTTATATAAAGGATTTATAGTAATAGTAATAGCCCGGCGGTATACTTTCTTAATAGTAAAAGGGCCTACTTATTTATTAGAGAGCTTAGGGGCTAGGCGGCCCTAATTCTAGTACTATATACTTACCCAAACCTTATCGCTTATAATATAATAGGGGGCGTCGGACTAATATAAATCGGTATAATAATAATAACGTTCCTAAACCTCCTTTATAAATAGTTGAATTTTAAAAATAACCCTATTAACCCGCTTTTTAATACTACGTACGTTAAGGAGTTCCTAATATTATATTACCGATATAAGGCTGGTTTAATAATTAAAAGGTTTAGTACCTATCTTCGGGTACTATTTATAATTAATAAAAAATAATAAAAGGCTAGTAATTTCGGAAATATAGTTATTAATTATAAATTTAGTAAGGGAGAGCTACTATAGCCAATTATTTTAATAATAGGAATAGAAGGTACGAAGGTACTATTCGATATAAACGTTAATAATTTCTATTTAATCGTCTATTTCGGGATAGGCGGAGGAGGATAGCCTTTATTTAATGCCGAATAAACAGTAGAATTCTTACTAGAAGGCGGCGACGAATTAAGTACTACAGTTAAAAATAATAGAATTTAATATATTATAGAAGCGGTAGACTTTATAAAGGAAAGCGGCCGCGGTGTCCCTAATTAATAGGCTATAAATAGTAATATAGTAGTGTATTTTCGTTAATCTATTAACAACGACTATAATATAAATATAAGTACGGCCGCCCGATTTTATTTCTAAGAAGGGGCTAATAAAATTAATAAAAATATTAAATTAATTGCGAAAGAGGACCGGTAATAATTTAAAGAAATTAAGTAGTACAAAGCGGGAATTTTTAACCTTAGCGTAAAAGTAATAGCCCTAAACGAAAATAACTATATTATAGGAGAGGTTTAATTAAATATAAATCCGCCGAACAAAATCGTAAATTTTAAACCGTCCGAAGTAGCCGCCTAGGGCTAAACTATAAATACGCTATAAGACTTAGAATTTAATTTTAGGGTAAGGGGGAATAAAAATTCTATTATTAATTGAAATCCTACTATTAATTATTATATAATCAGTTATAACCGCGCTAATAACTTTTTGTAATTATTTTAGGAAAGTTTTATAATTAGGGTTTTAAAGCGTTATAAAGGCTACTAAGGATTCTAGGGAAGCGAAATAAATTATATTAATATAATTATTAATAGGGGATTCGGCGTTGAGGACAAACAATTTTACTAATATTATTTTAACTTTATTAAAATCTAATTCTTTAATTTAATTCTCCTTAAATAAGAATATATATATACGGTTAGTAATTTAATCGTTATTAATATCCCGTTTATTAATTAGGGTATTACCGGGGAGGCGGAATAGTATATTTAGAATTACAACGTAGGTACCCGGACGGTAGATAATTTAAAAATAGAAATTGCTAAAGAATTCGGACTATCGTACCTATTACTAATTAAGGAGTTTTATAGAAGTAAAATATTATAAATTCTTATAGTTTATAACGATTTTAATTGGTTCTTTTATATTTTAGAATTCGGAGCGCTATTCTTTAAAAATTTTAATAATAACGAATAATTCTTTATTATAAATTTTATAATTATATTCTACTAGGGAGTATTTTAATAAAAAGAAGGTAATAGGATAGTATTTCCCTTTTTTATTAATTTATAATAAAATACCCCTAGAGGCTTAGTTCGATACGTCTATTTTAATAATAGTCTTCTAATTAAGGTTATAGTAAATAAAGACAGGTATTAAAATAAAAGCGACTTTTAACTATTCGAACGTAACTATAGTAATTAGGGGTATAGGCGAAGTTTACTTATCCTTAGACATTAATATAATTAAAGGTTGGATAATCTTCGAAAAACCTTTAATAAAGCGGTAATAGAAATTTATAAAGCTAATAAAATATTAAAAATCCTTTAATATTTCGGGGGCACCCTAATTTAATATAATATTAACTTTTTCCGGGTCTATACGGAAACTATCCCGAAAAATAATTAAACTTAAATATTTAATTTTATATTTATAGAATTTGTATTTTCGAATATTAATTATAAAGCCTACTTTATAAAGCCGTAAAACAATATCTTCGAAATAATATTTATATTCTACCTTAATTTCATTATAAATAAATATATTATCGAAGTAGGCCGTAATATACTTATTAAGGACGTTGAACAAAATATAGTTAATATAATACTAGAAGGAAGTAAGTACGCCCGTTATACCGAAATTTACTATAAAATATTCGAAGAGGCTAAATTTAATAATAAATATAATCTTCTATTCGTCCCCGGGGGTAATTTATAACTAGTTAAAGGTTATTATAATATTAAACTTATTAAATTACTTTATTTTCCGGAGGGTATTAATAATTTCCCTAATAAAGGGAATAAAATACTTATTCTTAATAGTAATATTATTTAAACCCCTATAATTAATATAAATATAAATACCCTTACTAAGTTTTTTAATAAATAGAATTAGGGCGGCTGCTAGTAAAGAGTTCGGGTAAATAAAATTAGCAGCGAAGTAATTGTTTAAATATTTATAAATAGTATAGAATTCTTCCTAAAATATAGGCTGTAGGTAATAGTAAGGGGGGTTCTAATTAGGAATTAAATCGATCTTATAATTAAAAGAGTAGTAGAGTAATATTATTTTAATAGTATTAGGGTCGAAGGCCTTCTATTTTAGCCGAAGATAATTTAGGAGGGTATTAAAAATCTCCTATTAGATTAATAATAGTTTACTATTAATATATTTCTAAATATCCTCTACTAAAATAGCCCTAAACTATAGCCTCTCCGCTACCTAATCCCTATAATTAATAATCGGTTAAGAGAGGGGCTACTTAGTAGGTTAACTTTAGAGAATTACCTAAAATATAATATTATTAAAATTATAGAGAAATTAGTTGGGGTCGACTAAATCGTTAAGCGCCTAAGTATTATTTACAATACTAAAGAATCCTAACGCCGAAGGCTTAGTAAAATAGTAGAATTAATCCGGTATATACTTATAAATTTTAATACCGGGCTCCTTATATATAAAAATAAAATTAGGAATAGATAGTATCTAAATAGAAGCGTTTTAAAGCTAGGCACGGCTATTCGGACGTATATTCGCCGGTAATTATAGTTTCCCTACTATTATAGAACGGCGGCGGGACGCTTTAAATTTCATAGTAGGTTTAAACCTATCCTAAGGGGTAGGTTTAATAGCCGGTATAATAATTAGAGGGTTAATTCCGGCTAGGTTAAGACTTAGGGGGATACTCTTAAATACCTACTAATCGGGCCTAATAAGTGCCAGAACTTTAATAATAGTAAAACCCGGGAATTCTATAGAATTATTAGATTAATTAATCCTTAAATTATATTTTTGTAACTAAGGAAGGCTGAGGATTATATCCGGATTATTGAATAATTATACGAATAGGACTAAGCGGTCTATAAATAAGTTTAAAAAGTAGGATAGGGTATAAATGTATAAAATTTCACTGCCCTCCCGGCTATTAATTAAATGAAGGGTATATAGCCGAAGGAGTAGCGTAGTAAAGATACTATAGTAGTATACGAATAAAGAATTAATAAAACCTATTAGAAAGTAGCTGGAATTAATTATAATAGAGTAAAGAATTAACGAACCGGCGCCGAAATAAAGGGAATTCGAGAAAGAGAAATTAGTATTAGGTCCTATAAAATATAAATATAGGTCTTCTAATTTCCTCGAATTTTACTTCTAATAACGATTTATACTAGAGGTCAGGCTTTTCCTACGTTCTAAAAAGGTATTAAAGTAGCGGTAAAGCTTACGGGTTTTAATTTAACCTTTACTATACAAATTATTATATAATAATTAGGGGTACTATAATATATATATAAATTAAACTTCCAGCGGTAATCCTTCTCAATTTAAGAAATTAATCCCTTTTAAGGGGCGTTAACTTTATTAAAAACTATAGGGTTACTAATATTATTGGTTAGGAACGGCGGGCGGAATAGAACCGAAGAATTATTATTCTAATAACAGTAATTACTAATATTATTAATTAAAACCCGAAGGAATTTAATTTATATATTAAAATCGTCGGCCGCTAATTGTATAGTAACGTTAATTAAAATATTTTAGAAAGTACTATTAATTTTAAATTTAAGGGCGTTAATATAGTACTATCTATCGAATTCGCATTAATTAACTAATTTAATAAAAGTAGTAATAAAACTAACAAAGAGGGTATTACCCTATTTAAAATAGTCTATTTCCTATACTACTTTAATATAAATATCTAAAGTAATATAATAAAGGTCAAAGTAAGTAAGGATATTTTAGAAGTCGGAAAGCCTAGTCGGTTAAGCTAAAGCATTATAAAGGTTAAGGGTAATAATATCGATTTTAACCCAAATATATATATAAATATTATTAGAAAAATACTAAGAAATATAAAGGATATAGTCGGCCGGGGTTAAGTACGTAGTAAGGTTGAATATTAATTTAATAATTAATTAGAATTATTAATTAATATATTCTTCCTAATATTTAAATAAGAACGTTTTAGTACTATTAAATATAGGGGGCTTAGCGCTATATAAACGGGTAACGCTAGTAATTAGGGCAATTATAATTAGTATTACTATTATATTAATATTCTATTGCTAAATCCGGTCTTTAATTACGGCGAACTATTACTACGCCTATTAGGCCTACGTAATTACAGCGGCGGCCTTAATTATAACCCTAACGAAGTCCTATTATACTTAGGAGGCTATAATAAAATTCTAAATAGCGGCCTACTAAACCTAATTAACCGCTTACTAAACGTCTAAGGCTTCCCGTCGGATAGTACGAAACTTACTATAAACCTAGCCGAAATAATCTTCAATAATAATAAAACAAAACTAGAGTTAAATAAGGATATTAAAGTCCGCCTCTAAAGCGGAAGCGAAATTAGAAAAGTCTTCCTATAAGCCCTCAACCGTTTTATAAATAAAAGAGAGGGTATCCGGACGGAAAAAAATCCGAATAATAATTTTATAAATAAATATAGCGCTGGAACCGGGGGTAGGCGCGCTTAACGAATTTGTAGAGTCGCTTATAATTTAGCACGGGGGTTTCAGCAATAAAATACTAATAATATATTACATAAGGAAAAGGAAGTAAGGTATTATAGGTAATTAGGGTACGTAGCGTAATAGTAATAGAACGTAGTAGTAAAAGTAAAATTATTAATTTAGGGTATTTTCTAAGGGGGAGTTTTAACAAAATATAATTGGGTTATATATATAGTATAATAGGGTTGGGACTAAGGGATTGGGAGAGGTCGATACTAATTTTAAAGTAAATTGAGGTAAAATAATAAAGAGGTCGTTGGGCCGTTAATTTAATAAAAAAGGTATAATATATTATTACAATACCGACTAAGAAGGATTTGGAGAAGACGTAATATTGTACGAAGAGGAGAAGATTAGAAGAGAGTAGCGAAAATTCTACTTCCAGACTATATATATGAACTAAGTGGAAATTCAACAAAGCTAACTAAAGGACGGTTGGATTGCAGTAGTAGAACGCCGAGAGGGACGGGACCATGTCATATAGTGCCGTAATATAGCCCTTATAAACAAAATTAGTAAAATATATTCTATATTAGTCGTAATCGATCTCGGGCTTATAGTATTATATTTATAGGAAACTTAAAATAATTAAGTATTTCTTCGAAATATTATAAATTAGGAAGGTAATTATTTTATTATAGTATCCGATACGGAGCTTAATTATTATTCCTTTAGAAATAATACTTTTAATAACTCTATTAGTAAAAATAAACTTCTTTATATAGTAGAGGCAGAAATAGGGAAAATTATATTTAATAATAAAAGAGCGATTAATAAAAGTAAATATAGAATAGTCGGTATTAATAAGGGAAATATAATAATCTTTACGTAATTTAATTACAATATAAGATAATAAGAATATTAAATTTAGGGAAGTAGAACTATTTAACAATTATATTCTAACCTCCTCCAAACCCTCTAATTCCGAAGAGCCTAAAATTTATCTCTACAATAATAACCAGAAGGGCTTTTATATACAACTAGGTATAAAAGTTAAATATTTTCCAACTTATTATAATACTTACTACTAGCGGCGGTAACGGTAGGGGCTATAGCGGGAACGACGGGGATGGTAATAGGTACAACCTTAGTACCACAAACCTCCTTTCTATTATAACAGCCTTTATTACAACCCTTACCTTTATTCTTCTTACTTTTATTATACTAGGGGCCTTAGGCGCTATAATTAATAAAAGTAAGGCAATTACTAGTAATATAACCATTATTACTATAACGACGGTATTTACCATTACAAGTACGCTAATTAAAAACATTTTTATAAATAAAAATAGCGAAATTAATAGTATCGAAGTCTATTTTATTACTACCCTAACTAACCAGGACGTTATTAACGTTATAGGAATTGGAAGCGCCGCCTGTATTAGTATTGTTATTAGAATTTCCACTAGCAATGGGGGCGCTATTACCGAAAAAACGAACATTTATCTTATAACAATAATCGGTATCCTCTAAATTACTTGCGATAGTACAGTAAATTACGAATTACTTCTTAAAATCGTTAACCTTAAGAAGGTTATAATATATAAAAGTATTACGGAGGCGCTTATTAATTTTATTACGTAGGTAGTAAACCTTTATAGAATTATTAAAGCTATAGAAATTTATTAAATTAATAAACTCTAATTCAAATTCTATAAAAGATATATTCTTTATAAAAAATTCCTCAAAATAATAACTAGCATCTATCTTCAAATTAATATTCTAAAAACGGGTAATTAAATATTTTATAAATTTAATACCGGTCTTCTAACGCTAAGAATCTACATTTCCTCCGTTCTAAATAATATCTAAATTATTCTAAATACCGGATAAAATTTCGGGACCTAATAGTATAATAGTACAAATAATCTTAATATTCTTATTAATATAGAGGAGGGGGTCGTACTTCTACTAAAATAAAATACAGAAACGCCATACCTTAAAAATCTCGTATTTATAGGCCGTACTAATATTCTCTTTACTAGTAAAAATCGGCGGGTTCTTTACAATTTATTTTAAAAACAATATTTTATTAATATTAGTACCGGTAATTTTATTAAAATTATCGAATAAGGACCGGATATTAGCGCTATAAAATTTAAGGGCGGCGTAGTCTATATTGAGGTTATTGTATTTCTTTTAAAGGTCGTTAAATTCAACTATCAAATTAAAATAATCGAGGTTCTTTTAATCGAAATTATTTTAGATTTTAATAGCTACTTTACAAACGGTTTTTAATTCGTCCTTACTATATTTAAAGTTAATAGTAACGTCTTCGTACTAAGTAAGGTCGTTATAATAAAAGTAATTAAATAGAGTAATAATTAATTGGAAAGCAGGGTCTTAAATAATAATATTAGTTATATTAAGGTAAGCGC
This sequence comes from Neurospora hispaniola, assembly GCF_033458365.1. Lineage (NCBI taxonomy): Eukaryota > Fungi > Ascomycota > Sordariomycetes > Sordariales > Sordariaceae > Neurospora > Neurospora hispaniola. The sequence goes on along the minus strand of NW_026944410.1, from coordinate 2,264,968 downwards.
GAAGAATAGCTTTCTTCTTTTTATTATTATTAATACCAATAAGAAGGTCGTTAATTACTATTAAAGGAAGGAATTCAATAAGCGCAGCTTAATAAACGGTAATATCAATAGTATTAACGACTTCGTTAAATACTTCGTAAATATCGTTCAAATTAAACAATATACTCCTAGGAGGGGCACCGAAATTAATAAGATCGTCGGTACTACTAACAGGAGAGAAGGATATATAGTCACTACTCTTATCGTAAGATATAAGAAAGGTAATTATACGAAGCGGTCTTTTATCCTTTAAATAAAGAATATTTACCCTTATTTACTAAATGAAGGGAATGAGATTATAATTACAATTATCGTAATTTACGACTATTAATATTTAGAGTATTAGATTCGGCAATTCGACGAGCGAGGCGATTCCTATACGCGTACTAATTAAAAATTAATAGTATAATAAAAGAGAATAGGTTTGCATTATAAATATAATAATTAAAAAGTATAATTAATTATTACGGGTAAAGGGTAGGTAGTAGATATAATTATACGTAATTACACGAAGGAGAAAGGAAGAGAAGTACAGCCGAGTACCTAGAAGGCTAGCCTTATAAAAGCAACCGCCGGCGGGTCTAATAGACCCGCGGCAGGCAGCGTTCTAACTAATCAACTACCGGCAATAGTCGGCTTGCCGGCGGTAATAACAGCGTACGGCAGTCTTAGAAGCTGCTGTACGCTAGCACCAGGCACAAGGCACACAGGCTAACCCTGTAACATAGTTTGAAAAATATAAAAAGGATAATTAATAGGAATATATCCCCGTTTATAATAATAATATATTTAATATAGAGGAGAATCTCCTTTATTAAATCAATAAGGAGGGTAAACCGTTAGTATACTAGTAAGCCTAGTATTATATAAAATACCTTCTACTAATTATTTCTAATAATAAAGATATTAAAATTATTACTAGCCGCCAGCCAACTGCCTAATTAGTAATATAGCCCGCCGCCCAACTAAAAACCTTCTCTTAAATTATTAGAAATTTATATATATAAGTACAATTTAAAGAGGAGATAAATAAGACTCTCGTTAAAGATCTCTATAAAAATAATATTACTATAGTAATAGGAGAGAAAATTAATAATAAGGAGGAGGAGGATAATAATGATAGGGATAAAGAGGATAGGGAGCTTTTACCTAGCGAGAGGAGGGGTAAACCAATTAATTAGCTAGCTAGTTAGTTAATTAAACCCCTAATTATACCAATTCCTAAAAAGAAGTTTAAATAGTATATACCCCCTACTATTAATATAACCTTACTACCTAAATCTAGTCCCTCTTTAGTAATTACCCCTATAACTCCCTTCCTCTTACGAGAACGCAAATTTGAAGATACTATATAGGGAAGCATAATAAAGCTATTAATCGAAGGTACAATCCGACTTAGAATAAGGTATTTAAATAAGTAATAGCCGGGGCAAGCCTCGTTAAGGTAGGAGGAGGAAGTCTGAGGTATGTATAAGTAAGGAGGGAGTTTAATTAGCTATATATATAATACTATAATATACTTAAATAAATTAAATAAATTATTAGATTTCTCATTACATATATATTCTTCTTATTTAGGTAGTCTATTAGGCTTCCTAACAATATTGTATTAATAAATTTCAATATATAATATAGGTATTAAATATATAGATGAGTTACTTTGCTAGTAAATTTCTATGTGGAGTGTCCTATATTTAATTGCTGTCCCAAATTTTCCGCGCCCCCTCTTTAGAGGGTAAAAAGAGGGGGGAAAGGAAGCCTTGGCGCCCAGAACCCCCTAAGTAATTCGAGTGAACAGACGCAAACTCAGCACGGACCATCATGGTAGGTAGGTATTGTGAGCGTACCACGTGTGTATCAGGATGTGGACCGATAGCGTAACTTACGTCTTATCACTTACACGGACTCCAACCAACCGGGTATGCCCTTTGTCCAAGGGCAACCACCAACTTACTCAAGCTTCCATACCAGTGGGCAAGAGAGGTTTACTTAGTTGAACAGGTGCCTAGCGCGTTGACGCTTAGCTCAAGTTATGATTGTTCTCGACAACATGGCGCACAAAGAGCCTTGTCCAAAAATATCTTTAGTCAACATGGATCGCTTTGTTCTCTCCCCTGGGTGACACATTAAGCTCCCGCCCTCTTTTGCCCTTTCCCGTGGGAGGAATTAGTATGCCCGCCATCGGACTATTACGATTGATCGCACGATTCGACGACGGGAACCAAGCTGAAAGAAAGCGATCCCCATCTTTGCTCCCTCCCTGGCGGGGCATGACGCCTTCTTCTCGCTCATAACTGCTGAGACGTGAACGGCCGAGGAGGGAGCAATCTTCTAACCGTCTTCACGACTCTCTTCACTTTCAACATCGTGCCCATGGAGATCCTTTGACTTGCTCACCCTCACTTCGGGTTATCAGTCGTCGAATACAACACGATGGCCGTGATAACTTCAATGGTGCCCACGAGCACGGCGGCAATGATTCCAAACGGAGTACCCATAAGCGTAGCAACACCGGCAGTCATCACTTCGGCGGCAGCACTACGACGCCAAATTGGTGGAACTGATGTTCCAATATTAACCAACATCTGCGGCTATGCCGTCGCTGAGGATGCCCATCTCAAGTCCATATCGCCTCCGGAGGATATGGTGTGTGCCATGTTTCCACCGAACCGGCTGTTTGGATTCTGCTCGAAAAAGTCCTCCCTTAAAGACAGACACGACATCGTCGCCAACTGCGGATGGAATGCCTGGTGTGTCGATGCTTATAATTGCAGTAATGGCTGCGGTATTGCCGAGGCACGTGCTCAGTTTGGCACAACAAGATGGTATGTCCATCTGTTCTCGTCTCCTCTATAGTTTCCTTTCCTAAGAAATCCAGTTCACTAATTTTTATATCTCAAACCAGCCATGCCGCATCTAATCCATATTGCCAACTCACCCGTCTGACGAATACTCATACCGACGAGGCAGATCCATACTGGAGTGTCGGTTGCGGCGACGGTCATTATACGATTCACAACTACATGGTGGATCAAAAGGCCGCTCTCGGAACCTCTGTACTCGCTACCATCGCCACAACCACCACCGCCACCACCACTACATCAAGCGGTAAGCGGAATTCGGTCTCGACTGTCGCTCCCTTAACCACTGGAGATGACATCCTCACTGCTTCCCATGTGCAGGCGCCCGTTCCAACAATTTCAACAGCAAAGCCCGTGATACCCACGTCTTCGTCACAACCACCAGAACCTCCAACACTCCAACAAACCCCCTCAACCAACACTTTCCTGCCATCCCCTTCCCTTTCCGGTGTCATTGCTGCCCCACCCACCTTGACTTCAACATCCTCAACCCAAACCCTTCCCGAGACCCAAACCTCCGATTTCCCCACTTATATTTCCTCCGCCAACACCCCCTCCGAAGAAGACCAAAACCAAAAGAGACACAACCCTAAATCCGCCATCCTCGGCTCGGTCATCGGCGCCCTGGCAGTTATCTACCTCATCCTCTTCACATGGTGGTACCGCGGGCCTCGTCGGCGGAAGCGAGCGCGGGAGGCAAAGGAGGCGGCGGCGGCAGCGTTAAGAGAACGGGGATTTTGGCGCCCAGGGGCACCTGAACATGGACTGTATGGAGCGAATAGACCACCACATGGGATTCAAGAGCTTCAGGGGACTCATGGACCTGGTGAAATTCATGAACTCGGGTTCGGAACAATGACAAACCCACATACGCCCACGCGTCAAAGAATGCCCAACAATCCACAAACAAAGACCAAGAATGGAATTGGGGATGCACATGGAAGCGGAAACGGAGAGTTACCAGGTCTGAGCCCCCTCAGCCCCATGGTTCTAAGTACAGGGCGGGGAGGCTTGCAGGCGACGAGTGCAAGTGCCGCTTCCACCACAAACATGTCGGGTGTCACCAGTACCAGTTCTACCAACTCTGGATCCAGATGCGGGAGCGGGTGCCGAGCGTGTGCCGAATCTGGGATTTTCGGCATCGAAAAACCTGCCAAGGAGGCGGTAACCGCGACTATCAGGGAGGTGGCAGAGTTGGATGGACGAAACGTGACCTTTGAAGTAAGAGATCGAGTAAGAAGGGAACAGTTGGAGGGGATTGACTTGGCTCTTGAGCCTGTTCGGTGGAAGGGTTCGGGGAGTGGCGGTGGTACAGGTACAGGTACGACCAAAGGTGGAGCTTTCGGTGCTGCTGGCGGTAGTAACGGTGCAGCTAGCACCCCTATGGGTGCGCCTGTTGCGCGGACTACCTTGGTGCCTCCTCCTGAATGGAATTTGGTTTAGAAAGCGAAGGATGAGAGGGGACAATATATGTAGGATAAAGCTATTGTCGTGAGAATTAGGGTAAGAAGGTGCTTTGGATATTGTGCTAGTGGACATTACCAGGAGCATGCAAAGTGAAAGCAAGATAGAAGCAAGGCAGGACCTTAGGTTGGAAAATAATAACCGCAATTGAATGTTTAGAGAGGAGAATGTAGCTCTCGGACAATCGAGCACTTCCAATCTATTTCGCTATCCGGGCTCTGGAACGCTCCGCTCCCTTGAGATCTCTGATATCCAACGTCTATGTGCGCACTTATCCAAAGAGAACACAAGGTCTAACTGCTTTGGATTGACCCTGTTCACTTGAAGTCGAAATGTATCCAAGATCTAGTCATCGCCTTGCCGAAGTGGCGCATAGCTACCACTATCAGATCCCTCAGCACTTCCTCTCCCTCTCCGCCCAATCAACCTCGACAACCAGCCGCCGATTCCGCCCCTGTTTTGGTTGGAGGAACTCTTGTGTATAATCTCGACCTCATCCGGAGGATCGATCGGCAGGCCGGGAATAGCCGCACTGGCGAGTGGCCGACCCCGAATATCCAGCCGTGGCACGGGTGAGCCCGGTGCAACGAGAGGATCAACCTCAGCATGAAGTGACGGGGTGCTGGCGGTGGGCGTGCCAAGTGCGTTGGTGGAATCACCAAAGAGGGCGTCCATGTCCTCAAGCCGGACACCGCAAGTTTCGGGATACAGGAAGTATACTGCAAACCTCGTTAGTTGGATGGATACCTTGAGGGGTCGATATGAGGAAATACTCACCAATTACAAAACTAACAGCGCAGAAGAAGGCATGAATCAAGTACAGCCTCCAATGAATCAGCTCTTGCAAAATGGGCGTCATCTCTCCAACCAAGAAGTTGAAAGCCCAGTTCGTCGCTGTTGAAAGACTAGCACCCTTGGATCGAATCTTCAAGGGCAATATCTCCGGCGGGTACAACCAGGGAATGGGACCCCATGAGTATCCGAATGCCGCATTGTAAATCATGACCATAACCACAACTGCGGACGGTGTCCAATGAGTATCAAGGTACAAGAAGTACGAAATAGCGGACAGGGAAAGCACCATAGCCACAGCACCCGTCAAGAGGATATGCCGACGACCCCAGCGGTCGACGATGTACCATGGAGGAATCGTCGACAAGAAGTAAGTGATGCCGTTGAAGCCAGTCATCAACACGGCGTCGTGGCCCACCCAGCCTGCAGACTCGAACACGAGGGGTGCGTAGTACGAGATGACGTTTATGCCGTTGAGCTGCGCCAGGGCTTGAGCCGACATAGCGATGAAGACGCGACGGCTGTATCGCTTGAACATCTCACTGTATGTTCTTTCGCCCTCCTGGCGCGCAAGTAACACGCCCATCTTGATTTCTCTGAACTCATCTCTGGCGCGAGGATTATGGATGTCACCACCGCCGTACAAGTTGGCAATCACGACGATGCCCTCCTCGTCATGGTCATTGTCCAGGAGCCATCTAACATCCTGATTAGCAATCAATGGAAGCCGAGCACTGAAAAGAGGATGTACTTACCTGGGTGATTCCACTATAATCAGACTTCCCAGTCCCAGCAACGCGCCCATGATACATTGCATGAGGAGCGGAAGACGCCACGAGAGGTTACCCTCAAGGAACCCACAAAAATAGTCTACCCAGACAGAGGTTGTGTAACCAATGATGTTACCCGAGAACTCAATACAAGCAAGCTTTCCTCTGTTATGAGGAGGTGAGATCTCGGACTGGTAGACCGGAACGATAGTGGAGAGCATGCCGACACCCAAGCCAGCAATAATACGCCCAGTCATCATCATGGCCATATCAGTGGCCATAGTTTGCAGGGCACCGCCCACGAAAAAGATGCACGATCCGTAGAGGATAGTCTTGCGGCGGCCAATGATATCACCAATTCTACCCACCAGGAGCGAGGAGATGAGGGCACCTATTTCCAGAATCGCAACCATAGTGCCTATTTGCGCGCTTGTTGGCTGATTGAAATAGTCCTTGAAATACGGACCACTGTACAAATCTCATCAGTTATTCGGATTTCGTGTCTATGAGCGTGACAGAACGGGGTGTCAGGAAGCCACAATAGAGGGGGGTTCACGCACGTAATGATGCCGGACATGACACCTTGATCATATCCAAAAAGAAAGACGCCTAATGACACAAAGATGGAAGTGAAATAGCTGTTACGAGCTGTTAGTCGTAGTTCACGCAAGTCAAAACATTGCCGGGCAGCAGGAGACATCAAACATTAGGGGTTTGCCAGTAAGGCCATGAATGGGGTTTCGTGTTCCCGCCATGATGCTAGCAATAAGGCGCTCGGCCCGCGAAACAGTTCGGGGGGCGGCGTCGGGAATGCGAATTGCTTCCTTATCAACTGCTCCAGCTTGACCAGACGGCCTGGAGGAGGGGGCACTGGAGCGGGAAACAGACTCGTGATAATGGACGTGCTTGCCGCCGTGACGATGACGTTTGGGATGACGATGATGGACAAGGCCAGCGAGGGTGTCGTCCTCTAGGGTATCGTACAGTCTCTGGCGCAAAGGATCCTCGTGATCGAGCTGCTCGGCGATGTCACCGGTGTCGATCCACGAGGACTCGGAGGAGCCGTAGTCGTTGTAGTCGTCGCCGTCGCCGTCCTCCGAGTATCGCAAGCGCTCAGCAGGATGTGGAGCAAGAGAGGAGTAACTGCCTTGTTTCCGGTTGCCGTGCGAATGAGTCGACGGATCGTCTCGGCCAGCCGCGTGTGCGGAGAGCGTGCGGAGGGGGATATTGGAAGGGAGATGGTTCGCAATCGGAGTTGGCTGCGGAGGAGGAATCTTGGACGAGATGGAGCTGTTCTGCAGCAGCCCCCGACCGCACCTTGAGGTGGAAGTGGAAGTGTTTCTTTAGTCGAGGAGTATCAGCCCGAGATGGTCGATGTCGAGACGGACGCATTGGACGGCTCGCGGAGGTCACGGGCTTGTTCACGGGGTCCCGGATCAACCACAAAGGCAAAGGGAAAGCAATGGAAGCAAGTGCACGTGTGCAACTAACAATGACAGATGACCGAGTGTCTTGCAGAAAAGAGTTGAAGACTGCACTAATGACAGAAACCTGGAGTTTCCATCAAGTAAAGTAGAGAGGTAATTGCGGCAGGCACAACCTGCCACACAACTGGCCAGGACCGGGAATCTTGGGCAAGTATAGAGCAGTGGAGGTACCTACGACAGCCAAGGGCCCGCCAAGACCCACCTGGCATGGTACATACCAACCAATCCACCCCTGCTCAGAGGAGCCCCCTGGTCCAGTCCTCCAGGAGCGCTGTCCCGTGCGTGATCCACCATTTCCACACCCCGCCGATTTTGGTCTCCTTCAAACCTCAAACCGGCCTCAACTTTTGACTTGTCACTGGCAGAGACCGGTTGCACACATGCCCAAAACATCACAAGCCGCGCAAATCAAATGAAAATCACTGCAGAACCCGGCAGCCATTTCACCCTTCAATCATCCACATGATTGCAATGTCAGAGTTCACAATGTCTAGTGTAGAGTGTCAGACTTGTCCGAGTGATCATGATCGACACCTGGCATTCATTCATTGTTGTGCCCCTTGTGCAATAGACGGCAGGAGTCAAAGCAGAGATGGCGATGATGGGACGAAGCACTTCTCGACTCATTGACTTGCTCTTCGAAACAATCAAATGGGGACATCCAAGTTATTCACAGATCCAATACACAACTAGCCGGCAAGCGTGGTGCCTAGCCGGATGCCCCAGATGTCCCAGATGTCGGAGCAATTTATTCAAACACCGAACCCACGATCGTTAGCTCGAAACTAGGGGTCCGATGAGCCTCCACGCGGGAACTCTTTGTCTCCGGGACAACATCGATGTCAACATCATAGCTGTCACAGTACGTACATTGCGAGGCTAACGCACCGAGGTATCTGACAAATTCTTCAAGATATCCAAGAAGGACCAGAAAGAGTATCCGAAAGACTGAGATCCCCAGACAGTGCTTGGCATCGTCCATGACAAAGCATGATTCATATTATTGTGTTTGTTCCTGTTGTTCTCTCTCAGTGTCTTAACAAAGGTACATAGAAGCTGCAATGGTGGAGAAGCCAATGTAAGCGGACGAACCTGAACCTTAAACCCCCAAAGCTAGGTATCAAGGGCCCTTCAGACCATCCGTGACTTCAATACAAGTCAACAGCCGAAGCCTACGAAATTATCACCTCTCATCATGACTCCTACCGGAGGCACATTTCTCGCCCACATAATCACTGCCGTACTGCCGTGGCCTACGGTCCCGAACAGCTACAGTGATATGTTCCTATTTCAGGTACATGATTTCATTCCAACCTGATCCCGACGTCCAACAGTCCGGGCCGTCTGCTGTGCCTCCTCTACCCAGAGCCTGTCCGATGGCCTGAGGATGACAGGAACGGTCCGTACCACCGTTCCCGCTGTTTTGGGTTCGCTCTCGTGAACGGGCACAGAGCCTCCTGCTTGAAGATTCGCTTGCGTGGTACACCTTATTCGAACTTCTTCCACGAGGTCCAGGGGCAATGTCTGGAGAAAATAGATCATCGCTAGCTCGCAGGCACATGCGGTAACTAGAACTCCAATCGGGGTATTAAGCAGGGTTTTGCATGTTATCAACAGGTGTGCGTTTAAGTGCAGAGGGTGCTACCACAGTACACTGTATGCACGAATAGGGGTACTGCTGTGCAGAGCTGGATTTTGGATTGCATTGTAGCTGAAAGATAGGGAAAGACTTTGCATGAATTGAGGCAGGAAGAGGATCAAAAGGAGTGAAGCTTTCAAATAGGTATCATTTGTATATAGGCAGTCAGGTACGCAAAGGTGCAAATGGAGGTACAAATACCTAAATGCAAGTGCACTAACAGAAATGGAGCCTATGGATGCCACCAGGCCTAACCACCTCGGGCACTCTTTTGCGAGCGAAAAGTGCACTTTCAGGCCGTGCGTCACAAGTCAGATAGTGCGTGCCGGGTGACGGTTGAGATCTTACCTAGCTAGAGGTACGTAGGTATTCCTCTTCATGGCTTCCAATGGCTGATGACACGAAGCTGGTACTAGGTACTAGTGGTATTCGTGTATACCTACTGCGTCCCGAAAGAAAATACCTGGATGTAGCTTCTACTTCCGTTGGCGTCTTCTAGAGGAAGTGGGAGTGGATGGAAGTGTACCTTATCGACTCCCCTCTGTGTGTGGTACAACTCAGACTACCTCTATAGCACCGTGGTGCACCCCTGGGTGCCTGCACAGCTGTACCTGCACATGCCCCTGCTCAATAACTCCCCGGCTTGCTCTAGTTGGTGCTTTGAGTGACAGTCGCAACATGACCTTCTAAGCCCCTGGGTGAGCAAAGGTACACCAGGATCTGATTATCATAGCCATCAAACACGCGTCATCCAATTTGCTATCTTTCTCCGTTTGTTGAACGGCCCACGAGGCCATGCTTTTCCTGTTGCCCTGATGTGGTGCGACCTAGGTATTCTCGCTGCATGCGGTTCGTACCTGGCTGGACCTGGTAGCCATGCAGCCACCCAGTGTGGGTTTAAATGTCTCCGGCCACCTGCAAATCCCCCGTCAAAGATGTACGCTCCGACTTCACTTTCGTTACGGGAAAAAAAACCAACAAATCTGTTAGAGTCACCGTAGCTGATCAAATGTTCAACTCTGAAGACGAAGCAATTCGGGACACTGGTTTTGGATGTCTGGAATGCTATTTCTTTCGCGAGTGTACAGGAGGTGCTTTGGTGCGAAAACCTCAGTTGGAGGTGGCCGGAGACTTTTGGACCCCAAGTTTCCACTTCATGTTCAATGCTGGTTTGGTTGTTAGCGACGGTCCTTCCAACAAGGGGTTTGCAAGGAATATACAGGTAAACATCAGAATAACCACATTCGAAACAAGCAATTAAGAAGAATATATGAAGCTTCCGAAACGCATCTGGTAGAAACTTATATAAGCATTGAGATCATGGTGGATACCTCTAGATAAGTTGTTGTGCAGAATGCGTAGTGGAGTCCCGCGCCAACGAAAAAAACTAGGGGTGGACAGTTGGGAAGTCCCCTTTTGGACACCATATCAGGTGTGTATACCAGCTTGAGCATTGGAAGAAGTCCATTGTGTACACAAGTGTCTCTTGACACTTTCCACATGATGAATCAATGAACCAGTTGATATATGCCGAGTGTGGATTTCGGGTTAAGGCTGTACGGATGGAAACTAAAGAAAGACATGATTGGACATGATCATATCGAACTTGATCCGTTGGGCTCGTCTTCGCCTGAATCTCGACGCATGGATGCGCCCTGCAGGAGGGAACACACAGCCTTGGTGTTCGAGAAGGCGGAGTTGTTGCAGGTGTCGGAATCGCCTGAACTTCAGCTGTATCTGGACAATCTGCAGAAGGATGTGCGGGCACGCTGCTGACTCTGGCTCGGTGGTACTTTCTTAGGCCATCCGTGGTTTCGGACTGGTCGTCATTCGGTTCCGCTTCTCACCGGCTTCCGTTGCGGGTGTGTATTGTCCAGCTCATCGTGCGTGAGAATACTGACATGGAGGTTACCACCTTAAGCGACCAAGTTTTGCGTCCCTTAAGACCTATACATAGGTAAACCTCACGAACAGCGTGTCCAATTGCGTGCCATTCGGATTCCTGATTGTGGGCGAGATATATAGCTATAATGGCCGGTGATATAGGCCGGCTACTCGGAACCGCGCCCAACGTTTTGCTTGTTCCAAAGAGTAGTGTAAGACCTCGAGTTCCGAGACCCACGGTTCGCCGATCTAGTCCGGAGTTTGGGGTGTCGTGGTCTTCGTGTCAGGTGGTGTTGCTGGGTCCTGGACCCCTGCCTTGACTCTCTTTTCGTATATGGTTTTTCGCTTCATCCCTTTCTATCACCAACTCACCCGGCAGGGAGAGAACGCGCAATAACAACAGGGAAAGAACAAACTCGAGGAAAAGCAGAACCATTCGCCAGCATGTCGTTGCGTTGTGACCTCGTCCGGAAGTGAAATAGTTTCAGAGAGGCCAGCGCAAGTGTAACGCTGGGATGATTTGGACGAAACGTGAACCCATCAGGTTGCTTGTCACGTCTTGGTCATTTCGAAGGCTGGGCTTCGGCTTCCGTATAGAGCAAGAGCTAAAGGTTTCTGACCAATCACATGCGGTCAAAAGCCAAGAGGAGGAGCCCCAGACACGACCTGGCCAGTCAAAAATTAGCGCCCTAAGCCTGTTCCTGCTGCCGCTACCGCTGCCCGAATGGAAGCGACGAGGGAGCGCGGCCACTGGGCGACCACCCAGTTACCCAGCCATTGCCAATGCTAGGTAAAAAAAAAAATGGATGCCAGAGTGCCAATCGATGCCATGCAGTGTGTGTGTATGTAAATTCCCTTGCCCTCGGCCTACATAGTAGGTGAGTGGCCTACCAGTCGAGTTTTATATTTTGCAAGCGGACCCGCCAACCCCAGGCCGCCGTGAGCTTCCCGTGTCTGTTTTCTCTCCGCCCCCATCGTCGGCATCCATACAAATCCATCGGGACTACCTGCCCTGCGCTTCTACTCCACGTCCCTGTTTTTCTTTTTCTTCGCGACATTCGAGCCAATAATAGGGCATCGCCGTTACTCCTAATCTTCGATTCCAAAGCACATAGCGCACACCAAGGACGACCATTGGCGACGCGAAACACACACAGGGAGGAGGGATCGATTTGCGCAGAAACAAACTTAGAGTCGGGTCCCATCTTCACGCCACAAACCAGCTCTTCGATCGACTTTGATCGCATCTTCCACACGCCAGCGACAACGGGTCTTCCCAACTGAACACAAAGCAACAACCGCCAGCCAAAGGATATCTGCGTTGAAGGATTGAAAGGTCACAAAGGGCGGACGACGGCATCAGGTTGACACGCGCATATTCTGGCATCTGCCATTACAATTGAGCGGCAGCCGGAGACGCAAAGGCATACCTCCGGCAGATATTACGGAAGCACGTCTCTCTCCGCAGTGACTCTCAATCCAAACGCACCGCAGCGGTTGCATACTAGACGACACCATGGGCTCAACACAATTTGGCAACTTTCATGTGAGCTCCCAACGCCGAAGACGGTGGGCGCAGAAGGCGCCCGGCTCTCCTTTCAGAAACGCAGATTCTGACTCTTGGCGCCTCCATGTTTACAGGACTTCTGTCGAGATTCGACTCTTCCTATCTGCAATGTGAGTAGGGCCCTACCCCCTCTGGTGAAGACGATGGTTCCTGCGCCCCGGAACCATGTTCTCTCGGACCCTCGTCCCTGTTTGCTCTTCAGTCTGACTTACCACGGCCATCTCTTGGGAAAACAGCTCATCTCGGATAAACACAGCCAGTCTGGACCATGGGACGGCTCGGATAATTGCCAGTTGAGAGGAATACCTCTGTCGAACGGAAAGAGGCTTGGGAACCTAGGTATGTTGCATGGATATCAACGCGAGCATGTGCTGACTCAGCGCAGGATCCATACTGCTATGCGCAATTGCGATTCTTACTTCTATGTATCTGCTCTACAGGTCTGAGCGGAAACGAGCTGCGGTTGGTCGTCGGTATGCTTGTTCCAAATCACCGGACGAAAACTTGGGGATATGATAACTAACAACTCGGCAGAGAAATGCAAGTCTTCCTCTTGGGCTACATTGTTATATCGATATGTGAGATCTTTACAGTGGGAGATTTCCCGCTGAATTCTACAGTCCGCATCGTAAGTTTGGCCTGGGCAGAAAGCGGCAAGCAGTTTCTCGTGGTTTGTTTCGTTTCGACTGACTCGCACCCAGGCGTTCACAGCCATTCACATCGGCTTCATCATCGCCACTACCTGGATACTGATGCTCAACGCAATCGTCGGCTACCAACTGCTCGATGATGGCACTCTGCTTTCACTGGCTCTGATAGTTGGTTCTGCAGCGATTCTGCTTGTCGGAACTGGTTACATCGCTCTCGATACTGGACTGCACTGGACAGGCTACTGGGATAGTAGCTATGAGCTGCCCAAAAACCGACACATTGCACTCTACGTGCTTTACCAGCTTGCGCCCCTTGTTTTCTTGGTCGCCTACTTCGTCCTGCAGGCCATCCTGGTCATCAAGATTCTTGGCGAAACGCGCCCGATGCTCTATCTGGCCTCTGCTGCGATCCTCTTCGCGGCAGGCCAAGTCTTCAATTATGTCGTCAGCAAATACATTTGTGACGGCACATCTGGAAAGATAGATGGCGCGCTTTTTGAAACCCTCTTTACTCTCCTGGCGGTAGTAATGAACTGGGTCTTCTGGTCCAGCATTACCGAGGACGATTGGCCGACGGTTCCGCCTAACCAGTTCCCATAGAAGGGCCAGTACAGGTTGAAGTCTCGAAAGCCGAGGTCAACGGTATTCAACGATGAGTTTCTGGGGATACTTGAGCGCTTGCAAGTGGGTGTCCCATAGACATGGTTCTGCCGGTGCTCATCCCGAACAGGAGAACCACCTTCCCTTTTCTGCTTCACGACGGCGGCGAGACCTCCTTCTTCGCACATATACCCCCCAACAGGAAAAAAAGCAAAACGGCAAAAATACACTAACGGATATGAAGACACGAAAGAGCGATCACATGTTTTTTTTTTTCTTCTTCTTTTTCTTCTTCTTCTTCTATTACCACGACACGTTTGCTTTAATAACGGCTCTTGCGAGCGGGAAGGGACAGAAAGAGCGAGGAGGGACGGGACGGCAAGCGGGTTGTTGGGTTATGGATTGCCCGTCTACACTGTCGTTTGGACAACCCGCAGAAACCAACTTACGACGCTTAACGACAACTATCATGCACCAAACCTAATTAAGAATGTTTCTAAAAAGACGGGGACGACGACGCGGGAATAGAAAAAGGCGTACGCAAGATGGCACGGAGTCGAAGCAGGCAAGACAAGAAGAAAGGGGGAGGGAAGAGCAGCGGGAAGACTGGATGAAACAAGCCGGAACTCTATCATGGTTCTATGATTGTTTGGTGGGTTCAGTTACGTTCCGCTTGTGTTTAATGATGATGGCTTCGAGGCGCTCTGTACGACGGGAAAATTTACGACAAATGTATACCAAGGGAGAGATGCTTCTCGGGGATGCTTTGGGGCGGGGAGCGTGGATTTACGTACTATTTTTACTTATACCCTAGTCAGACGAGGAATGAGATACACACACAGGTCATGATCTAATCATTTGCTGGTAAACTTGAGTGATCGCAACCAATTACATCCTCAGCAAAGACTGAATGTTCAAACGCTGTTTTGTAGCTTTCATCGAAAGCAAAGATGATTAGAGCCATAATCGCGGTGTCCCATAAATCCGATTTGTCGTGCCCATCAAACCTTGTAACAAACATCATCTCCCTGATTTCTCCCACGTTCCCAGCGACCAAAGCGTATTACCGTGTGCATAAGAAAAGCAAAGAAAAACATAAACACCATGAGGACAGTACCGAACCAAAACCCTTCCAGCAGGCGCCCCTCACTCCTAAATAGAGCCTCAGCCGGGCCGCCCATCGTCACGAACCTTTTCCCCCCCTTCGATCCTCGGTATATTCCTTATCTAGAAACCTTAAACAGCACGTGTGGCCTCCTGCCTAGCAGTATTGATCCCCAATTTCCGCAACTGCACCCTCGGATAAACTCCCACCACAACCAGTGCAATCCCCAATCCGAATGTCCACCCCTTGATCTTCAGCACATTCCGACTATAATCGGTATCCGCCGCCGCGGCCACGGTAGCCAGCACCAACACCAACAGTCCGTAACCAGCGTACCGATGATACCTCCACAGACTTTTAGCCTTCTCTTCCCCTCCCAGCACGGCGGGGACAGCCCAGATACAAATACCAAACACGTACTGGGCTAACAGCAAAGTGCCAGTGATCACGCCCAGGTAGGCGTGCAGAGAGTGTAAGTGGGCGAGGTGGTTGACGTGTTTGTTTGTTTCGATGATGGTAATTCCCGAAACAAAGCAGAGGAAGGAGAGGAGGTGGAGGGAGGCGTGGATGCGCTGGCCGAGGCGTTTGGCGTCGGGGGTGGAGGTTGGTTGGAGAACTAGAATCGCTTGGATGAGGAGGAAGGTGCCGAGGGATTGGAGCAATGGGTGTGGAGAGATGAGAGCGCCGAGCTTGTGGAGGAAGACGGCCGACCAGGTGGCTATGAGAAGGAGGAGAGCGCCAAGTTGGGAGAGCCAGGCTGTTCCTGTGGATGGGAGGTGGGGGTTTAGTAATGCAGGGTCACATTGGTGCTTTGGAGTGTAGAGTGGACATACCAAGAACGAGGTTCAAGAAGATAGGAGCGTCTGGCTTTTGAAGAGCGTCGCCTGGTCCTCCAAGTAGTGGTTCGCTTTCCGTTGGGGCAGCGGGCTCATCATCAGTTGTGCTGAGGGGAGGAGGAGATTGTGTTGATGGTTCCGAGGGAGCCATGGTTGTGAGCTTCTTTTCAAGTTATTTTTCAAGTCTCGGACAATGAAGGCACTTGTTTCGGTGGCCGAGCCTAAGTAAGTATCATGCGTCTAAAGCAAGTAATGTCCGACGTCTTGATGCAAGGTGGGTGAATTCTTGTGGTTGGTTTCAGTCTGTATTTCGAGCCACAGAAGATGGAAGATAGTTTGACCAGCAGGTGGCGCGGGGAAGGTGGTCTTTTTATTCAGAGGGCTGGAGGGAAGAGGAGGAGACGGCTTGCAGTGGTGCACCCTTGGGTAGGTGGTACCTGTTGCTTATCTGAGCAGGTGTGAACGTGGTCACAAATCCGATAGCAACGCCGGTACCCTGCCATACATTATCAAGGCACTTCCTCTGATGTGATGAGGGGAAGAGAAACGTTCGGACATCTAGGAGGCACGACGATGCCATGTTCGCTTTCGAGGCGCACGAGCGAGATGCAAGTCCATTGGATTCCGGTTCGTCTTGTCAATGACAATATTGATGCGTACCGAAGACCGACTACTAATTGAGATTGTACAGAAACCTTCAGAACCAACGCAGATACTAGAAACCAAGCAGTTATTCGTACAGTCAACCGACTTGCTTGGAGGTGATTGCGTAGCTGCGAACACTGATGACGAAACCAACAAGAGCTTTGGCTGAAAGAGCTGAGGTTGTAGATGCCCCAAGCTCCTCCGTCCTTGCACTACTAACTTTATACACAACTCGCACCAATCACAACTCCGTTTGCCATGTGAGTAAACCCGCACACAGTGTGAGACGAGAGCACTGCTACTGTAGCTGCCGAGATACTTACTTAAGTACCCCTGCGTATCGTGTTCACAACACCATCATCACTGTGTGGCATTTGAGCTGGATGCCCGCTCTGACCTGGTACTTGGTGTGCACACATAAGCTTTATCGGGCGGGGAGATACGTGCTCGCCCGAAACCCCGCCGTATGGAATGTACACTGCGTAGAGGTACTAGTACTACTGTGCTATACTGCTGTACAGTACTGCGTAGTGCCATAGGAATCCAAAAGACCGGCCCCTCCCTCGCTAGCACCAGGTCCTCCCGAGAAATGCGGAGGACGGAAATAGGAGCCGTACCTCTAGCCTGTAGCAAGGGAACTATCGTTACTAGGTAGTGGAGCGGTGTCGGAGCCGGCCGGTGACTCTCGTTGTAGATCAAATACGACGGTTGAGTACGACGAAGAAGGACCACGATTGTCGTTGCTGTTACGTACTTTGACCTCCCTAACGCACTATCTTGATTAAGCTATCGCTCCTGTCTGTTGCTGTGGTGATATAAAATCTGCCGCCTGCTCTTGGTTTATCCCGAGGACGCTCGTTCCCTTTCTGTTTTTTTTTTCTCTGTAACATCGAGGACTGAAGTCTCACTTATTTAAATACACATTTCCCTCACCATGACCGACATCGATTACAAGCTCGAGGCTGTTCCGGCCACTCGGATTGCCGCCGATGATATCGACAAAACTTTCCGTTCCAGCACCATCGGTCCGTAGCATCCATCTCACCAAACATGGCAACCCAAACCTTTCAACTAACGGAAGTCGAGCTGAGATACAGATCTTATCTCGGGGGCTCTCGGTGGCAAGGTTCTCGGTTTCTCGGACGAATGGTTCGCCGAAGCAGCCAATCTCCTCACTCCTACAGCCCCTATCCGCCAGCCTGGAAAGATGGTTTACACCGGCGCCTGGTATGACGGATGGGAGACAAGGAGACACAACCCCGCCGAGTTCGACTGGGTTGTGATCCGTCTGGGCGTCGCCTCGGGTACCGTCGAGGGTGTCGAGATTGACACGGCTTTCTTCAACGGCAACCATGCGCCCGCCATCTCGGTCGAGGGTTGCTTCAGCCAAAACGACGATGAGGTTCTGTCATGGAAGGGCGAGCGTGGTGGATGGGAGACTATTCTTGGTGTTCAGGAGTGCGGCCCTTCGCAGAGATTCGGCTGGAAACTCGAGAACCCCACCAAGAAGCAGTACACCCATGTGCGACTAAACATGTACCCCGACGGCGGCATTGCCAGGTTCCGTCTATTTGGACACGCCGTACCGGTCTTCCCCGACGCTACGGATGCCATCTTTGACTTGGCGGCTGCCCAGAACGGCGGAGTTGCAATTTCCTGCAGTGACCAGCACTTTGGTACCAAGGACAACCTTATCCTTCCGGGCCGCGGCAAGGACATGGGCGACGGTTGGGAGACAGCACGCTCGCGCACCAAGGGCCACGTCGACTGGACCATCATCAGACTCGGCGCGCCCGGCTACATCCAGAACTTCATCGTCGACACGGCCCACTTCCGCGGTAACTACCCCCAGCAGGTCAAGCTGCAAGCTATCGAGTGCAAGAGCGAGGGCGAGCCGGGAGCAGATGCTGAGGGCTGGACAGAGGTTGTTGAGCCCATCAAGTGCGGTCCCGATCAGGAACACCCTGTCGAGAGCTTGGTGAAGGACAAGCCGTTCACCCACGTCAAGCTCATCATTGTGCCTGACGGCGGAGTGAAAAGACTGCGGGTGTTTGCGAAGAGGGCTGTTTAAGAAATTACCAAGCTATATATCTGAAGGCAATTATTCGGTGAGGGCAGCATTTACGGGGAGCCATGAACAGCGAGCGATCCACATAAAAAGGGGGAGGACCTCATTTGGTGGGATGGGCAAGTGCAAGTGCAGTCATTTGAGCGCGAAGAATTGAAATCTCTCAGATCTTTGATTATCTGCGCTTAAGTCACAAAGTCTAATTCTCAATCAGCTTTCGTCGTAGAATAAAATTAGATGGATGCACGGCTGCCCACGAGACGAGGTTGTTGCGAAGCTTAAATTTGAGTACATAGAGCAGTCGGCACCCCAGAAGTAAAGTTCGCTAGCTCCTCGCTAGGGTCGATAACAATCAGGGTCCTTATTTCCCCACAAACTACCGGTCGAGATGCCCTCACCGACGTTTGTACTTGGGTGACCTCAGATCTTAGGACGCGTCGTCCAGGAATCGCACAGCAATACATCGGGTTAATCAACCGCTCATGGAGCTTTCCAATACGTTGCTGTCAAGCTGTCATTCCGCGCTGTTGAACATGATATAATCCAAAAGTTGTGACATTGAAGCGGAGGTCACTACCTTACCTACAGGTATAAAAGCACGGACCGCCGTAACATCGATAACAGCGGTAGTACAGTGGTAACGTCAGTGGGGGGGCCTAACTTGAAGCAACCGAGGGCATCAATACGTCCACCGTCTCTGTCCTTCCTGCGTTGACCACCAAGTGCAGTACGAATAGACAAGTCCTGGGTGCCCTGCTTCCGTGGCGCAACTCCAGGCTGTCGCTTGAACTGAACCCCTAACAGGAATTACCTGGTCGAGATTTATTGTCACTTCCTCTTCCTTACTAGGTTTCTTCAGCCAGCTAAAGCAACGTCACCTTCTTTGCATTCCGCCTGCTCTCCCAACTCTACACCGACCAAGTCCTGGCCTGCCCTGAACCCTCATCCTCGGCCGCAGTGCGCTGAATTCAGTCCGACTTCGACCGACATCTTTGGATACAATTTCCTACGCTGACGTTATAGCCTTGCCCGAAGAACAACCCGCCGCTTTGGTTGACCTGCGCTCAGACCCGACACCGCTCGCCGCATGCTACGCTCGACCCGTACCAATGGATAACGGGGGCTTCGATGGCGGCTTCGGTGCCGGCGGCGGAGACGAAGGAGGTTTTGGAAACGACGGGGGAGGATATGAACCACAGCAGCAAAAGAAACAGCAGTTGCCCCCCGATCTACCGCGCTCCCTCGATGACAGGAGACATGCTCCTAACGAACACTTGGTCACAGAGACGGAGATGTATGACGGATGGCAAGGTCGGTTACCCCTTGTCTACTCTATAGAACCTATCATTCCTCGCTTCATGTCTCGGACTGGCCAGCCCTCGTACTGACTCTCCGTCTCATCAGGACAATCACAGTTCTTGACAACACCCATACCGGCCAAGCCTTTGAGCTTTAGCAACCTTAATCTTGACGACCCCCAGTTCGACGAGGACATCACCAAGGGCGGGGCCGAAAGCGAGACTAGATTGATGGAGATGCTGGCTGCGCAGGCCGCACATTCGGCTAGCGCAATATTTGAGGATGAGAATCAGATCGCCAACGACGACAAGATGCCGCAGGACGAGAAGAAGGATGTCCTCCAAAGAGCCTTCATTATGGCTGCAAGCAATGGCAATGTCGAGTCTGTCCGTAAAATCCTAGATGGCCCAGCTAGACAATACGTAGATCTCAATGCGCCGGATGAAGAAGGAACACCGGCCCTGATCTACGCAAGCTGTTTTGTAAGTTGGCTCTGTCCCCACATCAGACCGAATGCATGGGAAGGTTTTACTAACAGAACTATGCAACAGGGACACGAGTCCACAGTACAAGTCCTTCTCGACGCAGGAGCTGATGTCGACAAGCAAGACCGCAATCAATGGAGCGCGCTTATGTGGGCTATGACCAATCGACACAAGGGCATTGCAAAGCTACTACTCGACAACGGCGCTTCTCCCGAGAAGAAGACCTCTACAGGACGAACTGCATTCGACTTTGTTGCCCCGGACAGCGACATGTCTTTCTATCTCCACGACAGCGGATATAGCATTGGCACGGCTGGTGCCGACGACTTTTACAATCCAGGCTTTTCTCAAGACAAATTCGAGGAAGAGTTGGCCGAGAATGAGATGCGCAGGAGAATGATGATGGAGAGTGCTCGTGATCTGGAAGTTGATCTAGGGAACGTGGGCATGGACGACCAACCCGAGGTTCGCACTCCCCTCCACCAAGGAATTCAAACCCGCTCACACCATATTGCTATGCTGACCATGCGCTAGCCTATTGACGAATTTGAGGAAGAGCAGCAAGAGTTCGACTGGGCGAGGTGTCTCCACGATCAAATGTTTGTCTTCCAGGAGAGCGAGCTGGACAGCATCCTGGACATTGTCATCACCAACATGACCCCGCAACGATCACCATCACAAAAACCTGTGCCCGCGAACATGATCTTCCTGGGGGCTCGATATGCGCATTACCATGCCAGCCGTGAACTGTTAGCAAAGCTATTGATTACTGCCATGGATAAGATCAACAATGTCGTGGAGAGATATCAGTGGGATATGACTATTCTGGCTTTTTGGGCATCCAACGCGACCCTCTTGCTACATTACCTCAAGAAGGATGCCGGCTTGGTAGAAGCGACCACCGAGTTCCAGGCGCAGCTTTCAGAGCTGATCAACGAGATCTTCATTCTCATTGTCCGGGATGCAGAGAGACGTCTTGACAAGGTGCTGGATGCTGGCATGTTGGACCACGAAACAATCCCCGGCTTCGAAAACATCACCTTCCAGAATGAGTGGACGATTTTCAAGCGCAAGAAGGAGGTGAAGGAACCGCCCATGGAGAAGCGCTTCAGGCCGCCGTCCCCCAAGCAGAGGGCGAAGCCGTCTCCGCGGAACGTGACATCACTACTCTCCTCTACACTATTTGTCCTGGACCTGTATGATGTCCACTCAGTGATTACGGCACAGGTCATCTCACAACTGATATACTGGCTCGGCGCCGAGCTCTTCAACCGCATAATGTCCAGTCGCAAGTACTTGGCGCGCACCAAGGCCATGCAGATCCGCATGAATATTTCGGCCCTGGAGGACTGGGCTCGTACGAACAATCGGCAACCCGAGCACTACGAGGGCGGCGAGATGAAGTCGAGCGGCGAGACCACCATGGAGGCAACGCGCCGCCACCTTGCCCCCGTCATTCAGCTCCTCCAGTGGCTGCAAGTACTTTCGTCGCTGGGCGCCGACGACCTTGAGGCCCTGATCGGTACTCTCCAGCAGCTCAAGGCGCTGAGCCCCCAGCAACTTATTCACGCCGCGACGCACTACCGCTCCGAGGTTGGCGAAAAGGGCCTTCCCAAGAGTGCCATGAAGTACCTCACGGCCCTGCAGGCCATGCGTAAGGAGCGCAAACGCGAGTCGCAAATGTCGCAGTTGTCAGTCACATCGTCCATCAAGGAGCGGGTAGGCGATGGCAGTGTTAGCACGCCGGTGACGCCCATCAGCAGGTCCATCAACGGCAGTCCCTGGGCGTCCACCCCAGGCGGCGCCACGTCGTCTTCCGAGGGTCCCGGAGGCGGTGACGGGGAAGGCGACGAAGACGATGAGGACGCGCCGGCTAACTTGCTTCTTGATCCGGCTTTTATGCTGCCCTTTACTCTACCCAGCATGACGGACATGCTGGTCAGCTACGGGGCCGGGTTCGGCGGCGTGAACAGGGAGAGGGAACGAAAGTACATACCGACTATCCCGCCCGAGTTTTTGGATAAGTTTGAGGCGGCGACTAGTGGAGGGAGGAAAGGACCGCCGCTGTTTGGGGAGGAGGATTGGGAGAATGAGGAGGTTTAGATTACGAGGAAGCGGCACAACACACGTGTGTTGCGGGAGAGTAGGGTAGGGTAGCAGCCACTATGAAAGAAGTTTTAATAAGAATATTTTTCTACATAATGCGGGGTTACAATAGTGGCTTAGTACAGACATGGTCGATGCGTAGCTGCTCGATGGGAGATTGTTCGGGCATTGTGGTTGGGTAGGCTGAGGTTCTTACTGGCTGGTTTATAAACAGAGAGGGAGAGAGACAAAGACGTACCTAACGGAATTGCCTACATTGCGGCGGGATATGTGAAAGTATAATCATCTCGACTGATCGTTGAAGTACCGAGGTTGTA
Source organism: Neurospora hispaniola (assembly GCF_033458365.1). Classification (NCBI taxonomy): domain Eukaryota; kingdom Fungi; phylum Ascomycota; class Sordariomycetes; order Sordariales; family Sordariaceae; genus Neurospora; species Neurospora hispaniola. Next base: position 2,242,354 of record NW_026944410.1, on the reverse strand, counting down.
AGGGAAAACATTGAACAGAAAAGGGTCAGCTAGTGAATAATCACATTAAAGTGTTACAATGAGGTCTAGTAGGTGGTGATAAATTGTGTGAGGAGATATATGTTGGCAGGTTGGTAGAGTTGGCTGCATCGGGTCCCGGAACGAAGTCGATGGGTGGTGATGGAGACATGGGAGGGGATCAAAGGAGCGAAGCGAGATATGACTACCTTAACTTTATTTATAGAAGAGGGGATACGAGCGAAATATAACCACAATACTGACTTATTTATGGAAGGGGGGTTACGAGAGAGCATGATTTAAGTTGCTCCCAGCATTCGAAGTACAACACAATTTGATTATTATCGACGTTCCGCGCAGTATGGTAGTAGATACGTATTAATCACCTTGTGCAACGTATCGTGCATTGACTCGAGAGTAGATATTTCATGATACAGTCTGTTGAACTTGAGGGTAAGCCTTAGCTTGAAAAATGGTTAAATGGGGAGTTTAACGCATGAATGACATCGAAGTTCAGGTCAAACTACGGAGCCCAGGATATCTCTCAGAAAAGGGAACAATGATGATACATGGCGGTCATGTGGGAAACTAGGCTTGGTGCTGTGCCGCTGGTTGCTTGGATCGTTCGTCTTGGCGTCCGTTTGGCTGCAAGCTCTCATGCAAGGGACAGGAGGATGTTGGTTGGTTGACGGGTGATACGACGAATGGAAAGCTTTATATATAAGATGAGGGGAGGAGAGGGGAGGGTATGCAATATGGACGGGATTGGTCTACTCTCACCATGTCGATATCACTCGAGATTCCGTTTCGAAAACTTTGAGACCTTGATAGCTTGACTGCCTGATGTTTAGCTTGGGACGAATGCATTGGAAGTCTGAGACGCTACGGTCGGTAGCCGACGGAAACGGGAGTAGTCGATTGGAAGAAACGGTGGTAATTTTTTCTTTTTCTTGGCCATGGCCGGAGCCGAAGATGTAGTTTCGACAAAGTGTAGACATTATACATAGTGTGGGGCTACGTAGTGAGACGAACCTGGCTGTTACACTAGTTACCCGTTTGTCAAATAGATGCCAGAAAAGTACCTCCTGCTGCCACCACTACCTAGTAAATTGGACGAGCAGTTGCACACTTGTGTATTGTGAGTCCATCTATGATCCAAGACCACCTGCTTTGCGGGGTATAGGCAGGAAACTCGATGCGATTCCATCTCGGATGTTGGCGGATTACCGCCTGTAGACCGCCTGCCTAACGGTTAAGTACATCATTAGTATGTACACAGATACAGAGATGTTGGTCGCCTTGTGTCATAGGGATGGGGAAGTTGGGAAGTCAAAGTAGTATTGGGACCCCAAGTGGCACAAAATCCTAAGTCGTCTGAAGTGTGTAATAGTTATCGAATGAATCGGGTAGTTGGATAGATTGCGTTGTCGCCTTTGTATCTGATATCATGTTACTTGTTGGTTGTGATCTGCGACCTGCGGCATAGGGGACCATATGAGTTCACAAGCGCGCAGTCCTCTTCTCCGGCTTTGTCTCACTTGTCCACGGCTTGTTAGATTTCCATGCCACATCGCGAGCGACGCCGAAGCTAGCTTTGATCAGGTACTCTGGGCGGGCAACCGTTGGACTTGCTCGGCTCGTGGTGTGCTTTGAGATGTTGATCGACCCCAGGTGTCTCAGTCGAGATCATTTGTGATCGGAGGGTAGCATTCTCGCCGGCCCGCACCCGCAGTCCTCATTACCTACAGGGACATGTTCATCCCGTTGGGTAGCGTACTTGGAGCAAGTTGTGCCCACGGCGTTGTGGACGTACGGGCGTCTGTCCTTGTCAACTTCAGATTTCGAGCAAGAGTTGGCAAAAAGTGGCGGCGGCATGAACCCCCACATGGAAGCGCGATGACCGCCATCATCGGAGAAATACTTTCGCGAGTACCCAAGGCAGGGAGTAAGATGATGTCTAGAAGCTTTTGGGTTGCTGCTCGCGCATTGGCTGGATCAAATAAAACCGATGGTGGACTGTAGGCCGAGTACTTCGTTTCACTTCAGCGGCCTGGAGGGGTACATGTGAGTCCGGTGAGAAAGGGCCGGAAGGAGGATTCGACATGGAGAAGGGAGGAAAGGTTCAGTGCCTTTTCCTCCCACTTGGCGATGCCTATCTTATTGTCTCTCCTTCCTGCCCTGTACCCGGGATGGCTCTTAAAGGAGATGCTATTCCCCATCCATCAACCTTGAATATTTCCCCTTTGTTCGTCATACCCTCCAGTTTCAGGGACTGTAAGTCAGCAATCTCATCCGAGGATTATCTTTAGGTAGTCGTGCTATTATCGATGTCGCCGCGGCCTCGGACACTGCATCATCATAGCCGGACTACAACCTGGACGCCGCCCCCGAATTTATACACGCCGCCTCCTTGATGATATCCTGTTTTCTGCTGTTCGCAACCTTCTTGTTGGTTTCTGCCTCTTCTGTGCAGGAACTCTGAGCCTCGACTGTTCAACGTCAGACACACAAGTGTCACAAGACCGCAGCAAGGTGACACGATACCCGGATCATCAGTACTGCCCACTCCCACCATTTCCACCTTACCTAGCCACCGCTATAGAGGTAACCATCAGCCGCCACGTTCTGAAGGCCGCCCCAGGGCGGCAAAGAGCAGCAAACAAGCGGCCATCCCGGCATAGTCAACCCTGTTCTCGTATAACCCGACCCTCCCATTGCTCCTCGTTCGTCGCGTGCCTCACACATGGCACCGCTGAGGACGGCAAGTGTGCGCCACAGGCCAAGTGTAAGGTTGAGAAGTCGGCGACTGTCGTCGGTTAGAGACAACCACCCTGATCCGGTGGGCGTCCGTTATGAACAGACAAAACAGGCACAACCGCCCATTCTGCTCCCGCCACTACCTCCTCGTTGCGTCTCGATTCGTCCGCGCGCCTCGACCACTCCCACTGTTGCTGTCTGCCCAGCAATCCCGCCACCGCCGGAAGACCACCCGCTCTTTCGACTAGAGCCTCATCTCCGTCCCGACCCACCGGCCGTCAGCATCGTGGGCGACGTCGAGTCAAAGAGGGATTCGTGCGCGCCGACCTTATCGTCTATCACGCTACGGGGCGATAGCGAGCGCGACGGCATTTTGCCTGATTCAAAGAGCATTGAGAAGGCGTTGGATAGCCCCTGCTCAGAATTTGCGACTGACGTCAAAGAAAGTGATGACGACGACAAGGGCGTGCACAAGCCGGAAATAGAAACATCAGGGATCGTCGCGGCCGAGCTGTGCATTCCTTTAGCAACCGCAAGAGCTTTGGCGCTATCGCCGGCGCCGGCGACATTACGGTCATTGATAAGAGCGTCAAGATCGATAGCTGGCACGACGACATTCAGCATCCGGGCCAGTGTCCGGTCGAAGTCGATGATGGAGACAAGCAGGATCAGAAGGCGGAAAAGGGCCCTTGGATCGGTTGGCGGAGAGGACGACAGGGACCAGGTTGCATTTCCCGAAGCGGATGGATCCTCCAGGGAGTCGACGGCCTCATCTAGCACGTTCCCCCCCGGCAGTACCCCTTACGCTAGAGCGTCTGCCAGTGCTTCTACCGCCGCCATGCGGGGCTCGCTTGGTTCATCCAAATCACCCAAGACGCTGCAAAGTCCCCCACGCCCGCAGCACGGTAGCGCAGGTGGCTCATCAACCGGCAACTCCTTGGCCGTCACCGTCGGCGCTAGCAGGCCGGGCAAGGGGCCAGACACCAGCCAGCCCTCCCAGGCTCTGGGCATTGCTTCCACTGGTTCTTTTAGTTCCCCTGCCCCAACCAGTCTTGGAGCTGACAATGTCCACGGCCCCTTCAGTCCAATTAACACGCTCATCTCCCAGGACCGTCTTGCAGTCGACTTTGGCAACTTGTACTTTTCAAGCCGCGGCAGTATCATGTTTGGCGGGCAGGCTCCGGTCGACAACAGCACGCAACGAGACGACGAGCTGGCAGACGCAGCAGCACAGGGAACCGACGGCCCTACTCCTCCTACACCTACCAGCACGGCGCATGCAGCAGCAGCAGCAGCAGCAGAAGCAGCAACACCAACCACACCATCACCACCACCACCACCAACAGAACCTCTACTAGCAGCAGCAGAAGCAGCAGCAGCAGCAGACTTGGACCACCACCATGAGACGGACAACCAAGGGGAAAGGGAGACAGAGACAGCCAGCTCCAAATCATCGCGCCTCAGTGACGCCTCGGGGCTAACACGCCCATCCATCGCCATCAATGAAGACCCGACGTCGCCCTCCGCCCCGCTGCCCAGTATCCGCGTTATGCCCATGGACGTAGAGAGGGAATCACAAAAGGTGAGATCGCTCTATGAATCCAGCGATGGTTGGCTAGATGGCGGGCGGCGCGTCTCGTTCGCTGGCGATATTCCGCCTCTACCCTCAGAGGGAGACCCATCAGATGTTGTGTACGGCTTTCCTTTTGAACCAAGACACAGACCTCACCATGCGCTGCTAACCCGTACCTCTTCTTAGAGACCCTCCCCGATTACATGTTCTGTCCTCGAGCGACTGGGCCGCGAGCCACATTGCGCCAACACCGCCCACAGCACCCTGGGTCAGTTCTTCGTCGCTACGGGATGATGCTGCCAGCTATCACCGGCCTGGTGCTAGGAGATGGGGCGAGCACGAACGCGCCGGCGGGCTAGAAGATTGGGAGAATCTGGATGGAGTTGAAGTTGACCGCTATGGCTTCATCAAGGAGAGGCCAGCAAGGCGAGAAACCAGCTACAGGCCAGAGACGAGCAGGACAGTCAGGCCAGGATCCAGGTCAAGACACTTCTCACCTAGGAGAAGAAACGTGTTGACGAAACGGCCCGGTTCGGCTTATTCCTCGTCACCCCTCGGTCAAGGCCTTGTTGGAGGCCCGCCGAGCAGAAAGGTGTCCGCGCGATCCCTACACACTTTTGACTCGGCATATTCAAACGCATCCCGAAGATCTACACGATCGTCTTTCCGGTCCATCGCCAATCACCTACCACCCAACCGGGACCGGCGATGGATGGACGAGGCTGGGGATATGCTAGCGTTTCCGGCGGGGGGGTTGACCGACATCCTGGAATACGCAGCTAAGATGACGGGCAAGAAAAGCACCGAAGCCCTGAAGAAGAAAGAGTTGGAACGGTCCGAAAAGTGGAGGAAAATGGCAAAGGTCATTCAGAGATTCCCGCTGGAAGACGGCGGTGAGGGCCAAGCCCGCCGCGAAAGTCAAGGCCAAGGTCAAGGTCAAGGCCAAGGCATGAACTTTGAGTTCGACACGAAGAACCCCAAGCTTATCGAGCGCACTTGGAAAGGAATTCCAGATTGCTGGCGCTCCGCAGCTTGGTTCTCCTTCCTCGCAACAAGTGCAAAGAATGCCAATAGTCCCGAAACTGATGGGGTGCTAATCACAGCGTTTCAGAGATTGCAGGACATCAGTTCACCCGACGACGTGCAGATTGATCTCGACGTTCCCAGGACGGTCAATGGTCACATCATGTTCCGGAAGCGATACCGTGGGGGCCAGCGTCTACTGTTCCGCGTTCTACACGCCATTTCATTATATTTCCCCGATACCGGCTATGTCCAAGGAATGGCTCCTCTAGCAGCCACGTTGCTATGCTACTATGACGAGGAGAGGTGTTTTATCATGATGGTTCGCCTTTGGAGGTATCGTGGGCTTTCGAGGCTGTATTCGCCAAATTTCGAAGGGCTCCTTTCCACCCTGGACGACTTTGAGAAACATTGGCTTGCGGGAAAGGACGTTGCTTCCAAACTTGTACGTTTTTAAGCTTCAGAACGCTTGCGGTTTCTCTTTTCTTTTCTTTTTTTCTTTTTTTCTTTCTTTCTATTTTTTTTTCTTTTTTTTCCTTTGGCGCTGTGCTAACAAATTATTGTCTTGTAGACTGAATTAGCCATTGATCCGACGGCATATGGGACAAGGTGGTATCTTACACTATTCAACCTGTCAATACCATTTGCTGCTCAGCTCCGTGTCTGGGATATCTTTATGCTCCTGGGAGAATGCCCGCCTGAAGGGGAATTGGGCCCTCAGGTTTCCGCAAGAGACTCCGGAGAGGTGACACCACACTTACAACACGCCGATACTCAGCAAACATCCAAGACTAATAAGGAGAAAAGCTTCCTGGCAAAGTTGAGCGAGCGTAGGAGTAAACGACATCTAAACCAAACAGCTGCAGAAGTGCCGCGAGGTCTTGATATCCTCCACGCTACGAGTGCTGCGCTGATTCACGCCATGAGGGACGTGTTGCTGGATGCGGATTTCGAAAACGCAATGAAAACACTTACATCGTGGATACCAGTTAAGGATGAGGACCTACTAATGAAGGTAGCACGAACAGAGTGGAGGGCACATCAGAAAAAAAGGGACAGATGAGCGGACAGACGGATGAGATGAGTCGGCCGGGCTTAACGTCCTTCAGATACGAACGAGTTTGGGTTCTAAGTTTTGGATCGGGTACGGGTGCTGTTTGTTTTGGGCAAAGCCGCTGATAAGGTGACGGGCTGGACGGGCATGCAGAGTGATCAGGAGGGGGGTTCTGTGCGCGGTCTCTCTGCTACCTTCACTCGTTTGCCTTTTGCCCTCTGCGTTATTATATTTTCTTTCCTCTAGCGCTGCTGTTATACCCTTTGCTCAGCTTCGATGTTGCTCTCTTTGCGCTTCCGGATAGATACCCTTCGTGTTCGGTTTTTCGGCTACTTTTTCTTATTTTTTTGTTTTTGGATACTGGGATTCGTCTTTCCGGTTTTGGTTGAAACCGACCGCAAGTATATTTTGACTCACTAATCCGGCCCGAGTTCATTGCTTTAGTTTTAGCCTGGATCGAGAACTCTATGGGACTTTCGTTCTTCATTCTCTATCACTATACGTTTCTCTTAACACCTGTTCCCCACTGCTGCTGCTGGTCTCACATATTGGTTCCTGACGCCATTGTATGTTTTGCTCTTTGATCCCTTGTCACTTGTTTCGACGATGCCTTCACAATTTTGGACTTGCGGTATCTGACGACGAGAAGGACGCCAAATGATATGAAACCGGTGACAAGGTGCAACAAGGACTACTCTTCTCGATTCAGCTACACTGAATACGTACTGGTTTGTCTAGTTTTCTTCGGTGGTCACTTGCAACGGTAACAGGCGCTACACTGTTCTATGTGCATTTCCCAAATCCGACAGCGCGGCGCTGTAAGATTTACACGTCCTCGAAAAGTTTCCAAATTTCGAAGTCGGCAGCGGTATCCGTCACAGTTATCACGACACCCGCTTCTTCAACCTCAAGCATTTTCTCTTCCACGAAGCCAGCTCATAGACGCTGGTGGCAATAGCGCCCCTTCATCGACCAGCATTGACTACTCACCATATATTAACTTCTTCCCTCACTCTCCTTCACTATCACTACGGGCCCGTTCATTTCACCCCATCCACCAGAACAATCCTTTTCACCCTCTGTTATCGAAACGCTACTCTTCCTCATCATCGTTCTCTTCCTCTTTGGATGACTAAAACGGCACCGACAGCTGGAAATACGCCCTCCGCCTGTGCGCTTGCGGCCACCGCACCGGCATCCACGAACACCTTTGGGGCAAATGTACGACTTTGATCTGCGAGGAGACGGGCTGTACGGATTCTGCAACGCAGGAAACAACTCCCACTGCGCCATTTCCGAGCTTCGCTTCGGTTGCAACAGCTGTCCAACCACCACCGATTACCTCGTCACTCCGCATACGACTCCTTCGCTTGTGAATGCCATGAAAAGCGCTGGGGTTGGATGAAGAGAAGGAGGAGTAGGGAAGAATGGAAGAGAAAACCACCCATCTGAGTCACAGCAACAAAATATTACACCTAGCATAGACAACATCATCGGGATGAGTAATTGATGGGATAGTGTTGATTTGTTTATTGGTGTTGACGACGAGGTGTATGGATGGAAAAAAAAAAAAAAATACCAAGAAGAAGCAGAGAGAAGAAGAGAAGGGAAGAAAACGAGGGGTTAAGACCAGGGCTGAGGACGGGGCAGGCCGTGGTGAAAAGAGACAGCAGGATCAAGGCGGAGGCAAAGGCGGATGGAGGGAGGGGTTTGGCTACTTCCATCACCTTTTGTCTCTGTTACCATCATCACTCAGCAGCAGACACAAGGCCTATCATTTCACACCAACACCACCAGAGTCACTCGGAAAAAAAACTAAAAAGCAAAAAAAAAAAAAAAAAAAACTGGTACAAGGACAACCCGGACGAGGTTGGGTCCGGAGTTCGTCTTCTATATTCTTCTCCTCCTGACCTTTCCCTCAGTTGTCATCATTGCCAGCTACAGCAACGGCAAGGGCTATCTCTGGATTCTTGCTGTCTTCATCCACGCGAGAGCTTGGCTCTTGAACCCCCTCTCGCCTACTATATGAGGAGTGTGAGTTCATCTATCTTTACAGGTAGATAGATGGATGCGACGATACCGTCTGAATTTTCGTTGACCGGTATGAATGCCTAATAGTTAGAGAGCACAACCACAGCCCAGTGGTTATAGTGACCGAAAATTGAAGCCTTGTTTCAGCTACTTCTATCTGTGTCTTTGGGGATATGGGGCCACCAGCTTGGGTGATGCTCGCTTACCTAGAGGTATGTAGTAGGTTGTGAAGCTTATATTTTCCATGCTGTTTTGCTGCGATACATTGACGCAAGATGCAAAACAACGACGGTACAGAGTTATGCTAAGCTAGGTACTGACGAAGAAATAACTTTGTTCCACATATTCATCTTATTCTTACACCTTCTCCTTTTGTCGAGGAGATGTAAATTTAACACAAATCAATGACTATACAACACAACAACGGTATGTGTGTACTAATAAAGAAGATACGGCACCTAAACTGCACTTCTTAAAGCGAAAAATAGGGAATAAGGGCCGGCGATAAAGTAATCAGCAAGGAGCTAATACATTTCTGTAGTTTTGCTTCCATTCGCGTAGAGAGAAGGGAAAACAACCGGTGTCTTGTACGCGTTCGTCAAAGATCACAATTACCTCGAGGCAAACGTGCCGCCCCGTTTCCGCGGTCGCGTGCAGGAGCGCGGTTATTTCAACGAGACGGACGAGACAGCAATACCGTTAAGGAAGATGATCTCGCTTCCGCCGTTTCGTGGCGTACATGAGAGCCCAAATCCAGACTCAAGAGCTTGTTTACCCGGATAAATGTCCTCCACTGCCCAACAGAGCTCAGCTGGGTGAATTTGCAATTTCTTCATTTGGACATAAACATCAAGGGAGCCGCAAGGCAAGGCAACCTCGCAAGTACTAGCGAGGCATGGCCATGCTCTGACGGTAGATGGTAAGAGACCCGTGTACTGTTTTGTTGGTTTGCCCTGGACGTGGACTTGAACAGCTGTTTCTGCCTCTCGGTGAGCCTCAACCCGGCTTGTAACTGGATCTTGATATGGAATCTGCGCACATGTTTACCCGCTCATGATTAATTGAAAATGACTCAGACAGATATGTCCATGAACAGGCTACAATCAGTGAAACTGGCCGTGGTCATGACGGCCGCAGTCAAACTCTTCCCTGAACCGAGAAAGAGAGCGATCGGACTCGCATCCATGCTAAGCAAAGTCCATGACTGACACCCGTGACAATTTTCCCTAATAAACACCTGTGCTCTTACACCGTTCTTGGGCGAGACTCTTCGCCACAGACGTGGTGAGCAACGTTAGACAGCGGCAACGGATGGAGAGCGGGAAGCGGAAGACGAGGAATGGCTGGAAATTGGGCCTAGCCTTCTTCGCCTTGTAGTCGTGCAATATGGGCCGTAAGGGCATACATTCCTCGCGCCCAAATTACGCTACATGATGCTCTCCTAACCTGGGAGATCGACCTCTAGGTACAGGAGCTGGCTCTTCTGTCTGAGACTGGGTAGAACCCAGACACGATTTGGATTATCTTTCCATTCCACTTCGTCGTTTGGCTCTCGGACCTTGTAGGTGGCTCAACTGCATCATGTCATACCTGTCACGCCCACGCTACCACTGTAGACATGGAAGACAGCGACATGTGATACCTGGACAGCCTGAGGTTTGAGGTTAAACCGGGCTGTCTGTCCCTGTTTGTCATTGGTGAAGTGACACATTGCTCCGGGATCAAGATCCGGTTCCCGCAATCCCGGGCTCGGAGCCGAAAGAGGGTGGGGGGGGGGGGGGACAATTCCCTTCTGGGAATAAGCCGTCCGTGTAAGACTTGCCGCGTGTCGTCTTCAGTCGCTTGCCAGGTCCAGATTTGTCTTGGTCCGCCGCGGGTTCACGGATCAGATCAGTATCACAGGTCACAACATTCCCGGCCCGAGGGGAGAGGGGGGCAACACCAACACGAGACGTCACGGTAACTCTACAGATTCTGTACCAAGTAGAGTAAGTAGGGTTCAAGAATGGAACATTGGGTTCGGTGTAGCATAGTGTACCAGAAGTTGTGGTTGTTGTTGTTGTGGTGAACGCCGGACCTAGGGTTGCTGCAGTCACTGTCGGTGTCGTCTGTCCCAAATCTACAAAGTCTGGTACCGTTGTGACGAAGTGCCTCGAAGAAGCAGTAGAGGTAAAGTGGAAGGTGGTATTGATCCACTGAAATGATGTGTTTCAAGTCAATATAATATTGGGTGGGAACGGCGAAGGAAAAAGAACAAAGGGGGAAAGACAGGAGGATGTCGTTCTGTTCGTTCGATGAAGAAGGTCTTCTCCACCCCTTGGACCATCCTGGATCTCAATTGCTCTCTTCTCTGGGGCCCCGGTCTTCGGTTACGCCAAACCATTTTGGGCTTCGTGCCGAAGCTCACGCTGAGTGACAGGGATCTCGACTCACTAAGTGCAGCCCTACAATTAAGCAACGTCATAAGTCTGTATGTAGTGTACAAGAGCCACTGTGCTCCCTTCCTTCGTCCCGTCCACTGTCACTGTCACTGTCACTGTCACTGTCACGAACTTGTCAGTCGGTTTCCATGTCTGTCACCGTACCCGGACCCGGACTTGCTCCAACACGGCGACGACCAATATACCATAATCATAACCATACTTCCGCTTATACCGTCCGGTCATAACTGAACTTCTTACTCACTATTGGATTTTGAAACGAATCACTAAAAGTCCGGGCCGGGTGCGGATACATATGACGGAATACATAACTTCCACTTTGCAAGGTTCTGTTCCGGATTACATACCTACTTGGAGGTACTGGTGACACTCGTGTTAAAAAAAGAGCTAGCAAGGAGTGTCAGAGGTGCCGAATGGCTGTCAAGGGGTGTCAGACAAGGTCTGACAGGGCTGTCAAGCAGGGGTAAAACTAACGACTTCGTTGTGTTATGTAATCAATTGTCTGGTCGAACCCGTAGCACCAAGGTTGATCGTTACTGCCATTATATACATATGGCTGATCGATATATGTACGGTCACTAGTACATAGTCTTCAGGCTTGATGCCTTGACTTTGTAAAAAGAGAAAGAGGGGAGGGGGGTACGGTGATTCTTCCCGATTGATCCTTCGCTGAACAGACACCTTATCCTTACGACGTATTGACCGAACCGCACCGATTTCGAACCGGACAACTTAAGAGAGCGAGCGCCCCGTGGCTCTGGCGCATATGCGCGCCTACTGGACTCTGGTCGACGTCTGCGTATATTGCGGTGTCTCGGGGTGTATGAATGTGAGCTTCCCTGGTTTGTAAGTTGAAACTCTCTTTTCTTGTGCCATTCAGTGTGACGCTCCTGCAGCTAGCGTGCAGCGAATGAGAAATTGCCCGACATCCACTTCGAGAAGCTCAAGGATACCACCATGACGCTTTGAGCTTTTCAGCTTCCACCTTACTAAGTTCCAAGGGAGGGTACACTGTACGTCTAGATTGTACGGTACGGTGCCCCCGCCTCTTGAAACTTCGTTGGGATGCCTGCAATTATCATGGAACTGGATGAAGGCTATGAGGTGTTTCTTACCTTTCCTGTACCAAGACCCCAACGAATGCGTTATTACGGTCGATGCTTGGCTTGTCTCCTTTCGCTCGAGTCTTTTGCGTCGCCTTGGCTGGCCTAACCCAAGGTTTGTCGGCGATGATTGATGTACGAAGTGTCAAGGGCTTGCGCGCGTTTGCGTGAGGTGTGTGTGTATGTGCCTGGCAGGAAACACCAAAAATAGGTTCCTCCCACCTAGAAAAGAGAAAAGAAAAGAAAAGAAAAAAAGATAAAAAAAAAAAAAAATTAGCCGTTGACGGATCGACGGAGCCATGGTTCGACAATTACTACACCAACAATGCAACCCAGGGAACCTGCCAGCATTGACGTTTATTCGAGAACTTGGTATCCCTCACTCGAGAGACCTGGTTTAGGAAATGCTTGCGACCTTCGAGATGTGCAACAAGTCCGGTCGGAGAATTAAAAAAAAAAAGTTAGCGTTGAGTATGGAGTTTGACATGTATGGGGAAACGCGACATCCTAGAGGATATATATAACCTGTTGTATAGACATGCTGACAAGTTTTCATCCGTAGGTAGTAGTAGTCCTGTTCCTTGCGATTGGGGGCATCACTGTGTGAACCTTTAGTTCCCAGTTAGCTGTGTTCCCCCCGTCCCGTTCCCTACCAAGCTCGCCAACTGGTACCGCTGCCGTGACGGATTAGGGAAGTCCCGGGAAACCCATTACCGGCAATCTATCAGTGCCGGGGACGCTATCCCATCTGCACGTGCGAAATAAAGGGCCTAGAGGCCATAAGCAACGTGTAGTCGGTTTCATAACTTCGGAGCTATGTCCCTATCCTTCCCCGATGCTTCCTCTATTCGGCCTCGTGACTCCATCTCAACGGGAATTGCAGGACCGTCCAGTGTGGAGAAACCTAACATGGCTGTGGTGTACAGTAAAGACCCCTGCAAGTGCAACCACCCCCAAGTGCAAAAACCCCCTAAAGTGCAAAAGAATTGGGTGGCCGGAATTGATTTCCCATACTAAACCTGCAAACTGCAAAGTGCAAAGACTCTAGCCCGGATTTGCACCTACAGGGGTCCAATCTTAGTGGGAGAGAACACTTATACCTATCTACCGAGGCTCTAAGGTCCCACTTTTTAATATAGCCGAGCGTCTTTAAGTAGCCGGAGGGGGCTTTATGGTCTGTGCACCAGATCCCCCAAGTGCAAACACCCAGAAAGTGCAAAGGATTTCCTCCGCCCGGATTAGTTGCACTTTCAGGGGTCATTACTGTAGTGTACCTTGGTTGCAGCGGACCCCCCCCCCCCCCTGTTTAGTGAGCCTTGGACACCCTTGACAATACCCTGGGCTGGCATTCTGGGCAGCCGCCAGAAAGCAAAAAGAAGATGATCAGATCCTAGCTCCAAGCCGAGGGACCCTCAATTGTGGTCTCCAATATGTATCTCGGTCCAGCGAATTTTCTTCCTCCCAGTTTCAGTCCGTCATCCCGCCTACCAATCCCCCCCTCAATGATGCCACCTTCGAGTTCGCTTGTGTGTGCTTGCTTCTCTTTCCTTTTCCAAATCGGCCTTCATATCACCAACTTCCAACTTTTCCGTATGCCTCGTACTTCCTGAATCCTAACATCTGGCCGCAAACACACGAGTGCGGCGATGCTATGATATGACAAGCGACATGTCAGCGCACTAGCACCACCATGGCAATGTGCCTATCCCTCAGTCCCTCTCATTTCCGCGCTTTTGCTCTTTGACTTCATGACTTGCATGCACTTGCAGGCGAAGCTGTTGTGCCGCGGTACCCTATCATGTATCCAACCTTCGCTTGATGGGGGAAGTAAACAATCGTGGGTCCTATGCGACTGGGGCGAACTGAAAACTTAATCGGTAGGTAATCATCATCATTGTATGTACGTATATTCTTGATGGTCTTGGCCGACGATAACCATGTGGCCTCTTTGTTCCACTCCCATTTGCGCCCACCTAAGGACGCAAGCACACCAAAGGAGGAGCCGCAAGTTCCAAATCCTCCATGCCAGTCCCGTCCATTCATATTCCCTTGTCTTTTCCCTGAGAGCGTCCTGTTTTTTTTGATATCATTTTCTTTGTGAAAGCGTATGAAGAATGAAGACCTAGAAAAATGCCAGATAACATAGTATACATCGGAAGGAAAGGTAGATAGAACACGAATAAACACAAATCAAAAAGTAATACAAGTTCAGAAGGTGCATCCGAAGAGAAGGAGAAAAAAACTACCCAGAGTGGGACGAAAAGGGAAAGCTTCCGACTCAGCTCATCCCCTGCCCTCGAGTTATAAATCGAATTGAACAAAGACCAGCGTTGACGCCCTAACCAAAAATGCTGTGGGAAAACGAGTTTGTCAAACAGAAGCGAAAGTTATGATGCGAGGCCGTTGGAGTCCAGGCCACAGGGGGGCATAGCAGCCTTTTCCCAATCGAGGCACGGTTTGATCCCAATCCTAGCTTGTCCGTTCCGTGGGGTTCGGATATCGCAAGGGTACACGTTCGCCAAGACGCCCTGCTCGATGACTGGTCGTTATTGGGACAGCCCTTCAATTATCACCGCAGCATCTTAGCCCCGGGACTTGGAGGCTGAAACACGGAAGAGATTAAGGTTCAGTCGTTATCTCTGTCTCGCGTGGCCGACGATCCACCGACTGCACCACCGCGCACTTTCTCCTCGGAGGATCGGCCTCCTCCTGAGAACTGCCCTGGCCGAGGTGATTGTGGATGATCCGACAACAGTGACGAAACCGAGTGCGCGCTACGTGTTACTGTCGGAGCTGTCTGTTGGCCCTGCGAGGACTGCGTATGCCCCTGTCCGTGTTGATGTTGATGGTGCTGTAAATGCTGTTGGTGCTGGTGCTGAGTAACTATAGACTCGCTGCTGTTTGTGGGTGCATCCTGTGGCGATGGCGCATAACCGTCTCCACGCCCTCGAACAGCCCCGCGGTATGACCCTATGTCACTTCGCTGGCGAGCATGACCTGTCTTACGCCCGGCTGGCGGGTTCGACAACGGAGCACCACTATGTGAGAAAGTCGGGGACCGATACCGCTGTGAGCTGCTCGGTGGCGGTACTGCCGTCTGCGGGCCCGTAGCTTTCCTCTTCCTCGGCGACTCGCCTATTGTATGGGCGCACCGGTTAGTCTGCCAGTGTTTCGAAAGCGAGACTTGGGCTGGGACAAACCTGAAGGTGTTGCAGGCTGGTCAGCCCCGCCCCGCCCTCCTGCCTGACTCGTCGGTGGTGTCCAATGATGAAAGAGTATCGAGGGTGATTGCTGAGGCTCTTGCTGCTGCTGGGATTGGACAACCGCCGGATGAGCGGCTGCTGAACTTCCATGACCCCCAGAAATGCCGGTGTTGAGGTTGGGAAGATTGGCCATTCCTCCATGGAGGCGGCCTGCCATAGGCCCAGGAACACTTTGCCCTCTCGGACGAGTCTGTGGTGAGCCAGGATAGCCAGATATGTACCCGCCTCCATGTCCCTGGGCAGAGCCTGGAGTGGAGGGAACCCCTCCCGAGCCCGGATAGTGCGCGTAGCTGTGGGGTTGAGATTCTCGCCTCTGATGTTGGGGTGAGATAGGCCCCGGCGGTAATAAAGCCTGTGGATGGGACTGGTGAGACTGCGAGTAGATATACTGCTGTGCCCAGTCCAGGGCAGCCTGCGAAAGGGCTCCCCCGCTCATCCCCGCGAAGACCACTGGTACCATGGCCGGCGGAACTCCCCCTTGCAGTGACTCTCTCAACATGTTGAATTCGGTTTTACGCTGTTCCAGGCGGAAGCTTTC
The DNA here is from genome assembly GCF_033458365.1 of Neurospora hispaniola. Taxonomy (NCBI): domain Eukaryota; kingdom Fungi; phylum Ascomycota; class Sordariomycetes; order Sordariales; family Sordariaceae; genus Neurospora; species Neurospora hispaniola. The sequence continues at coordinate 2,226,574 of NW_026944410.1, read as the reverse complement.
CTGCCGTGTTCTCTCCTCTTCCTGCTTCCGCTTCTCTTCCTCAGCCTTGGCCATGAGCCATACTCGCATCGACTCCTCGTTCCCATGTTGCCATGACGGCGGTGCTGGAATCTGTCCCAAGGACTGACTTTGCGATGGTGTAGGTGGCGGGTGAGCGTGTCCTAACAAGCTGGGGACGGGTGGCGGAGGTTGTTGAACAAGTCCCGGACCAGAAGGCGGCGGAACGGGGTTCAAGGCCGCCGGCAGGGGCAAGCCACGGTGAGGCGCAGACATGGATTGACTGGATCGGTTGCCGCTATGTGTGATGGCTGGAAAGGTCGTGTGACCAAAGTCTTGGTATATCAAGGGGGGGGAAGGCCGTGATGTGCTCGGTGGGGTTGGTAGGTCATGGACCGACCTGTAGCCGTACTGAGCTGACTTATTGATGGTAAGCATCCTCATATAAGCTGAAGGAGGGTGAGGGTGAGGACAGTGGATGGAAAAGGTAAACGCGGTGGGGGAGGAAAGAGGTTGATATTGCGTGGAGTGGAGGCTCCAGTGCACCCAGATCCGAGCTGGTAAAGGGGCAGGCTAGTTCATTCAAACAGGAAGATGACGAGATGAGAAAACAGGATGAGGAGAACAGGGGAGGGATGGAAAGAAGTGGAAATAACCTTTTGGAGTGGAATGGGAAGCTGGATGGGGCGGCCAGCCCAGTATTCTAATAGTACTAGTGTACGAGGCTAATGACGAAGGGCTCTTTCGGCGAGGGGTGTGTGTGATGATGAGACGTTGAAGTGACAGCCAACCCTCATCTGGCCATTGGATCGCGCCCCAAAAAATATAGTCGTGCTCGGAGGGAAGAAAATGGGTAGCTAGGATCGACTGCAAGCTGTGCAGGTAAAAGACAAAGTATAGACAGCATTCAAGCCGGCAGAGAAGCTAGTCGGACTCGTAATAGTGACCAGAAAGTGGCGGGGGTCCCCTAGTTCCTGTCTCTTCACTGCCCCGTCTGCAGACTGGATCCGATTTTCTTTTGCTCAGTCTCTAACCCTCGGTGGATAACAGTGCCTGTTTGTTCCAACTCTCGAAGCTATGGACAGACAGGGGCGCCTGTAAATGGGAGCAGATGCCGGATGAGATGTGCACTCGGGTGTTTGGAATTCTCGAGTTCCCTTGAGTTGAGATGAGCCGAGGGTCTGGAAGGAACTTGGGGCGACAAATTACCTACGGTTTGGGAAAGTAGCCGCGCACAAAACAAGAATGTGGAGAACACGGCGAGCCCTGTGTTATTTCTTTTCGAGGCAGCGTGTGTCAGAAAAGATTGCCGCAAGGGTGTAATCGTGGAGATGGAGCCAGTGCCTAGCTGGTGAAAGACGGATGTAGCCCGGCCACGCGGGAATTGGCAAGGGAACAACGAACGATAAGAAGGTAAAGAGGTATCTAACGAAAGGCTAGTGCAGCGAGTGGATATCGGACAAAAAAGACGAGAAAAAGAAGAACAGGGTAAAGAAATCATCTCCTTGAACGGAGGGGACCGTGGGCCATCCAGGATACATGTAACCACGCCCTTCCGGTCAGTATAGTGGTAGTGTATGGAAGGTTGAAGCTGGGAGAGCAAACAGGAACAAGTAAGGCGGACAGTGATAAAGACGAGACCCTTCCTTTTTGATATACTTGACCACTGAGAGCTGGTTGGAATGCCACTTGGCTCATCCACGCCACCAACCTGAAGGTTTCGTGCGTGTGAGGATGGAGGCAAGGATAAGGCTGTGGTTGTGATGATGAAATTTTTGCGGACTCGTACCTATCTATGTAGACGTGACTCCCTCTGCTGTTTTTGGTTATACCGTGTTAGTGAGACGTCCTTTCTCCTCATTACGGGGCTTCGTAGTGGCTTCTGAGCCGTGTGAAAAACTAGGTAGAGCTAGTTAGTGTAAGGACCGAGAGCTCCCAAAACGAAGCTGCCCAAACTGCCGTTGCGTCCCCGAAGAACGTACCCCTACCGACAAGCTGGCCCACGCGACTGGGGGTCCAAGCTTGGTAGATGCAGGGTGTGGCCCGTAAGGACACAGCAAATGGGATAACTCCAAATACTCCAGGGAAGGGGGGTTCGAAGAGAGTGGTGACTGTATCTTTTACAAGCTGGAGCCAAAATGAGCATCCTGGACCGAAAAGATACCGGATACGGTATCCCTCCACCTCGCAACGAGCCAACTTGATGCATTTTCGCGGGCCGTTGAATAAGAAAACGGTACCTCTGGATCTGGAGCTTCCTAAAGCAGTGGCTTGTCCGGGTTGTTAACCTATCATGAACCCATGAACAGTCCCGCTTGTAGAACATCGTTCATGGTCTTAGTCTGCTTCATCGGATGCCTTCGATGGTGGAGTTGGGCGCAAGTATGTAAATACAATGCCATGTGGCATTCTCGAGCCGCGTATTGCGTTTGACGTTGCCGGGCAATACCACCAGAACCCTGCTCTTATAGAAACAGGTGGTCCATAGTTGCCAGAAAGGTCCGTATCATGACCGCAGCTGTGAGCTGGTTAACCGCGAAGGGAGGGAGGACGTTTTAAGAATGCGGGTACCACATGGCTAACGGCTAATAGGAGGCGCTTCGGCTGGAGCTAATATGGAAGTTGAGGGCACTCATGTCGTGACTCGGGCGCATACCGGCTTGGGACGTGACGGACGTGGGAATACATGGATGGCGTCGATGTTGTGAAAAGGTTCCTTGCCTGGTGGGAAACAGTCGTCGTAATGCTCAACTCGTTAGACGCTAAAAAAGGGTCGCAGCCGATCTCGTTGCGCCTGCAGCCGCGTGTGGTGTTTGAGACTTGGGTTTGGGGACCATGAGGAAAGTGCTACGTCCTTGAATGGTGCAGCGGCCAGCTGCAATGAACAATGGGAACCTACAAATCGGATGCCCGTGCGGGGTTCGTTTTGATATTCGCGCGGCACTGGTTTTTGTCAGAAGACAAAACTGAAGCTTGGTTCGATTCGACTTCAGCGGCTACCTCGCTTCAGTTACTCGCGTAGCTTGGACATGTTCTCATGATGCGACTCACCCCTTCCAAGAGAGCGTCAGGTCACGGGTCCGAAACATCATGTAGGGGATCCTGAGCCAAGACACAAGATATCGACACCTGGGCTAGCTTATTGAAGGTCTGGACGCTTTAGTCCTCCGGAAGAGCACGCCGCGGAGATACACCGGCAATTGCACTATAGCGCGTACAACTTAAGACATGGACTGTTGGTCAAGTTTGGGACGATTGAGGTTCGGGATATGTACACTTGGTAACGATGCAGTGGTTTGTTTATGTTGCAACTGATGTTCCCTTCTTATGAGAGGAGATCCGTTGATAATTTGCGGCGCTGAATCGGAGCCAAAAGTGCCAGGGCATGTGCCGACGGACCGCCAGCCGCCAAGAGCACCACCGAAAACTGAAGAGGAAAGTCATGGCTCGAGCTGTGAGCCGGGGAGCCTCACAACGAAGTGCCTCTCGGAAATCATCTCTCCGCAAACACACCACCGCTGTGAGAACCGACATCAAGACTGAACTGAACACGTCGCTTTAATTTCCTCTTGCGTCGGTTGCGTCGAAGACCCAAGCCGTTGAAACGGAAAGTGCAACTGCGGGAACAAGGCCGAGCGGTCTCGGTCTGCCCCCTCTCCGCCTGCCCCATCTGAGCGGCTGTCGAAACATGGAACGAACTGAACTTGAAGCTCTGCTCAACCTGGGAAGTCGCAACAGTCGCTTCACAGCGGAATGAGGTTGGAAGATGTCACTGTCACTGCCACTGCCACTGCCACCTGACCGACATCGATCGCACATTCCGAGTCGCTGTCTGGTGGTGGTGGTGATGATGATGATGGAAGGTATAACCCAGCCGGTCTCACTAGTAGGTACACTCACCTCCAGAGTACACTGCTTCGCTGCGGGCTCACGAGGAAGGAGAGACCTGCCCCGATGTGCGAGTCGGTCACTTCAGGAAGTTGGGATTGCGGCGACAAGTGGAGATGGGACTTGAAGAGGGCAGCCGAGGGCTCATGCAGTCTTCGGGCATGATCCAATGACGGAGGATTCAGTCGTGCTTTCGGTTGTGCTGCCCTAAAAGCAGACAAGCTTCACGGGTCCCGGGCCCATGTCGTCAACTGGAGCACAAGGAAGACTCGGACAAGAGATACAGTGGCCGCGGTGAAACAGAGACACAAGCACGACAGCAACCCCAAGGTCGGAGCTTCCACTTCAACAATGAACGTCCACTTGAAGCTCCCGCAGCAACTCGAGATCCCAAGCCCCAGGCCCCCGGCCAGGCAGGCATCATATCGATGCTTCTTACTGCCCTTTGTGCTTCGTCAAGTTGTGTTCCCAGCCATCCAGGCCTACCACTGCAGACACTCCGACGTTATCTTCTCCCGACTAACCTTAACCTCATCAATTGTCTCGGGCAACCGAATTTCATCTATCTCGCTCTCCCGACCACGTTCGCAACGAGACAGTCTTCATCAAATGGCCAAGCCACACTCTGCCAGTGTCGGGATTTGTCAACTTCCGTCATGCATGGAATCATCTTTTCCTTTTCGCCGCCGCAACGAGCCATCTTCCGCCAGCACTGGCATGATACGTGCCGCCATCATCGGATGCCCACGAGCCAGGAGCCACCCCGAATCATCTGTTCGCACTCGCTTTCCATCTCTAGCCGAAACCCAATGTGCCTCCGCGGACTGGACCGACGGGTAATTGTATCCTGCAAGGAATCCGTCTTCACTCCCAAGAGCTTGCCTATTATTCCCATGTCCTTCGCGCTCTAGACATGGCGGTATTGGCTTTTTCAATTGTATGTTGATGATCCCTCATCCTAATTGGTGTCGTTTGCCGGCACATACTGACAGGTCGGCACGTAGCATTGGGGCGACTTTCCATGACTTGAGACTTTTGTTGCTATAAGAGAGAGAAGCCTGCGATCCTAGACGCAAAAAGATACTCACAGACATTCTTCGTCCGCGGCGAAACACAGACAGACATCCACCGGCGGCATGTCAGCTCAACCACGTTTTCTTCGCCGGGTCTGTAATGCGTATATGCAATGTAAATGCCATATGGACGGCCACGCGCGCAATACCTGCGAAGAAGAAAAACAGTACAACGCAGCTTCCTGCGCAGGAACTAACGCTGCATCGGAATGTCTGATTGATCTTATCACCAAAGTCCGGACAGCGACCTTTAATCGTACGCATTGCTCAGGATGAGGCGTATCTAGTCCTCCTGAGGAACAACGAACAACATTTTGATTCCTGCTTACGAGTTCACAAAGTCGACCAAGAAACCATCAGCTTACGAGATCGTAAACACAATATCCGTGCATACAGCAGTACCCAACAAGCCAGGATCGGTGATTAGCCCGCCTTCAGGCCTTTTGGTACGACTGTTGACTACTCTGCCTCTTGGGAAATCCGGAATACTAACAGCGGGCAACACGAACGATAGAGCCCAAACTCTGGACATAATGGGAATTTCCCCGTCATGTATAATAGACCCGCAAGTCAGCCACAACAAGCACGCTTTTGGTCAAGAGCCGTATTATAGCCAGCTGAGTCAAAGAGAAAGGCGTGGTATCTACCCGCAAATAAATACGCTCAGGTCTCACATGTTCGAACCCGAGTCAACAATGGGCCGACGCCTACTGGCGGCCATCGTGGGAACTCAATTGTGGACGCCTTCTCATGCCGATGTGGCGCCTGCATGGCAAGTGAAAGGTCCTTGTTTGGGTGTTTGAGCCCGATTCTTTTTGAGACCAAGACAATCTGAAACTGCGCAACTTCCTATCTCGTCCCGCCGTTACAAAGGAAGCTCATTCCACTCAATGCAGCTCTGTGCGATTGCTCCAACCATGTGGTCCCCATGGTCCTTGGAAGATCGCAAGCATGCCTTCGCAAAAGAGACAGGCAAGACAGCTTTGTGCGGGGACCCTCTTTCAGGGAGTCCATCGCCTGTGTCCTTTCCGGAAACTTCAAGGAGGTGCGACGATCCTGGTGTCAGTCAGCTTCTTGCTAGCGTATTGCCTGGTCGGTGACCTCATCTACCTTGGTCTGGCCTCCCGAGGAACCATATCAATTACTCCGACCGGCATCACGGTATGGAAGCAAAGACACGCGAGCCGTATCAGGTTGGATGTCCACAACGGGTTTCCGGCACTGGGGCATGACAGCACGGGTATCAAAGCAATTTAAGAACCGATTGGACTAGAGCTTTCATTTGGTGGTGGAAGCACGAGAGTGGCGTGGCTTTGCCATCTTGAGAATGCTTTCGAAATCCAGCCACCCCTGGGTTTTTATCCTATGATTACGAAGAACCATGCCCCTCCGGGACACGCCACGAATGGTTACTTTTCATGTCAACCGTTTCATTGGGTCCTTGATAGCTAAGCTTGCGTGTGCAGGCCCATCCACGCGTGAAGATTGGGTTTATGGCAGCAGCTGCAAGAAACGCATGCTCTATCTTTTAATCATTTCCACCACCCTCTTGCCAGCAAAAGAACATCAAAATGGGAGGCAGGGGCTGCTAAAAAGGGTAGAATGTGCTCAACGAAGCTTTTCTGGCACTGCAGGACGTATCGACGGTGTCTTATCCAGCAAGCAAGCCCCACCTCCCCCGGGAGCGGCAGATATTCCTTCGTATGTACGCCGCTTTGGGCATGTTTCCAACCAAAGGAATGCATTTGCTGCTATGATCAGGCGACGATGTCGATTCCGTGAGGCTCACGGGGGTTGCCAGACACGTGGTTAAGGCTTTATCACCGCGGTGTCTAGGACACCTGGGTTTCCTTACCTTGGACACGCGTATTCTACTGTGGCTCATGGCCTTAAACACTGATGGAAGTCAAAGAGTGGATTCAGTGAATACTGTGCTCACCATGATATAACTTGGCTCTGGAAAGCCGTTCGATTGGCCACAATGCTCGCAGATGGCATACTCACGCTTGTCCACTTCTGAGCCCACACTTTCGCTTTTTCTTTCTTCTTTTCTTCGCAGACTGTCATTAAATCTGCCAAGTAAGAAGAAGAGACAAGACCGATCGGACGTCCGGTGATGTGTGCGGGATTGTTTGTGGTACGACTTGAACCCACTGAAACAAGGAAGTCGACGATTACCGCCGGCTTGGGCACAGGCTAAGCGGGAGAGGGATGCGGTCGTGGGCTCTCGAAGACAGTAAGTACAATGTATGCTACATACCGGGATTGGAACACATCTCGTGTTGTGGTTGTCGTGGTAGCAATCAGCACGGTTGCTTGCTGGAGGCACGCAGAAGGTCAAGCCACCGAGGCTGTTTTGCAGGAAGACGCACAAATTACTCATTGTATATTAGCCATCTCCTTCACCGACATCGCACTTTGATGAGGTTTGCTTGCGGTAGACAGGAACGCGGGAAGCATCTGCATCCCGTTATCGAACGACAAAAAAGAAAATTAACCGGCTAATAGCCCCCTTGTTTGGAGAGGAGTCACTCAAAAGGTTACGCGGCCGTTTTGAACTTGGCTAACACCAACAGACATATACCCAACGCCACAGAACTGGATCCGGTCTCGACCTCTGCATGCCCTGGGACCCTCTATGCTACGGGGAAAGAGTAAGCGGTAGAATGAATGGATGGGTGGATGGAATATGGTATGGATCTACGAGGCACAGGAGGGCGCAAGACGCCGGGTTTGTTTCCCTTGAGTCACTAGTGTAACCTTACCACACTTAGCACATAGATTGTGTGCTCGCTACTGCATGATATGCGGGCAATCACCGCCGCAACCCATCCCGTTTACCAATTTCCCCCGGGTTTTGCATTACAAGCTTATTAGGACAGCTTGTTATACCCCAGACTTGCCAGGTTGGTGTAGGTTACGGAGTTACATCGGACCGGACCAGCTCTTGTAGGGATTTAGGTAAGCAATCTTTTCCGTTGACGTTAGCCTTGGCTTGTTCTAGGAGGTCTGTAGGTAAGATGCCTTGGTAGGTGATTTTATCATCTACCTGAGATCCAGCACAGGAACAAGGGTAGTATGGAATAGTGAACAGATACGGCCAGGGGCTTTAAGTAACGAGTGTTCATTCCACTTACTCCGAGTCCACCTATTCGCCGTTTATCGAGTATGATTCTAGTCAGTTTGTGGCATTCATGGTGAACGGATGATGCTAAAACGTGTTTCTGAACCATCATCCCATTGACTCTATCTATCCATGAAGTGATCATGCCTTGTAAGGTATCGAGTGACAGTTTGTCTTTCAGTTTGTCGTACGCTTGCCACGCCGACATTCCAACGATATGTGAAGCTCGGCTCGGTCCCACCACACGTGAGTCTAAAAGGCACATTTATGAGTATGAGCTGGAATCCACCAATCGCAACATTTTGCGTAGAGAGAAAAAGACGTAATAATTAATTCAAAATACAAGTGTCTATTTCCTCGATATTTGATTCCCTCGTCACTACATTCCGCGTTCAGAAAAGAGTAGAGCATGTTTGACACTCGATATTAGAGGAGCACACAGTTCTGCCTCAGGATATCCATTTTTTTGAGACACAAGTAGAGTGGCAGGAGTAAACTCGCAATAGCAGCAAAAGAAGAACGGAAAAAGAGAGAGAGAAAGGAAAGGAACGGCGAGTCTCACATAGACGGGCACGAGAAAGCCAAGCAAGGGTTATGACGACAGACAAGAAAAAGTGAAGGGACATAAAAGAAGGTGAAAGTGAAACAGAAAGTGGAAAGAATAAAAAAGTGTGTGGATGTTCATAACCGACAATGACCTTAATATATATAGAGAAAGTCTAATCGTACGGTCAATATTGTCTATCCGTACAGTAATCCACCCTATCCTCCTATACCCAACCCTAACCCTGCAAACTCCCCCAATATCAGATGTATTCTTTTATAAATTTCGCTTAGAAATCTAGGCATTTCATTCTTACACGCCGTACCAAACCCAGACTCTAAACTACAACCAGTGCACGCACCAAACCAGATTTATAGGGCACTTTACAATATACTTTATAGGGCATTTAGCGGTACGGTCGTACATCGCACTCAATTAAGTTATTTAATTGAACGATCAATTAGTTACACTCAATCTACATTAATCTATATATTTTTAATTTATTTAATTTCTACTATATAATCGAGTAGTCTAATTATAATAAATTTCCCTTACTAGGCTTAAGTGCCAACTAGAGTATTAATTAACATACCTCCTCCCCTCGTACCCCCCCTCTTTATACCTCCTCTACCCTATATAGAGCTACCTCCTCCCCTTATATTTCCTCCTCTTTACGTAGTTTATATAGAGTTTCGCAAGCGGCCTCGTCCTTTCTATAACGGAGTAGGAGGCTAGGCATCTACTATACTTTTTACCACTAAATTAATACCTTCCTATATAAATATATTTTACTAAATTAATAGCGCTATTCGTATCGATACTATAGGGTTGCAGCCTCCCTTAAGCTAGCGGCCGCAGGTAGATTAGAGGCGAAACCGTCCTTAACCTTATCCCTAACCCTATAATACTATTATTTAGAATTAAATTAGCACTACAAATAAAAGAGTTTGGGTATTAATTAGCGTAGTTAATCGGGGGGCATAAGGGTTAATAATAAATAGCGCGTTATTGCGAAAACAATTACGAAGGTTCTAAATACGATCGAAGTTTTAATAAATAAAGTAATTATTTTTATTAGTAAAACTTTTCAAAAATTATTAAAATAAGTAAAAGTTTAATTTAATTAATTTTAATAATTTTTATTAGGGAATTATTAAAGTAAATAATAAATACAAGTATAATAAACCGTATTATTTAATAAATTTACCCGTATATAATTCTAGCTCATCAAGGGTAAAGCAATATATTAATAATATAATACTAAAAGTAATACGATATTAATATATTACTATATTAATAGTTCGCTAGTAAATCTAATTAAGAGCCTCCCCTAACTATAGTATATTAAGGTACTCGAATTTAGTACGTCTCGTTTAATATTTAATTACTTCGTTAATTACAATTTTTATAGCATTAAATATTTTAAAACTCTAAATAATAGTTTGAACGACTGGACTAGCGCCTACATAAACAACAATAATTAGTATACTATATAATATATAGGAGAAATATAGGGAGGGATACTTGTAATAATAAAGTTCTTTAAATTATAATTCATTAATTCAATTAATAATATAGTACAATAACCGAAATTTAACCTTTTATTAATGTAACAAGTAGCCCACTCCTCTTTAATAATTATATATATATTATTTAAATATATAATAATTACCGTTTACTATACAAAAAAATTCTTAAGTCTCTTCCAAATAATATTAAAAACCTTAATAATAATTATATAATAGGTATATTTCTAGAAATTATAAAGTTTAGACTATAAATACTCTATAGTATTAGGAGGAGGACCTAATTGGTTAATCCCGTTAATTAATTGATTTAGGCGAATAATAATACGCTTATCCTCCTTATTAAACTCTACTAAACTTATAATATTATTAGAAGGCTGTAATTAGGCTTTTTACCCGGGTATTAGAATCGATACCGATATTTCTTACTATATTTATATATTAGTTACATCGGTATAAGCTTAAATAACTAGGGCGGTAACTTTCTTATCCTATTTACACTTAATATTTAAAACTATATTCTTATTAATATAAAAGATATAGAATTAGGGGCGCGCCGTTAGATAAATTTATTTAATAGCCACCCTTATAGTATTATCGTAATTTATAATAGTAATTAATAGAGTAATAGCAGTAATAACCTTACAACGAACATTAACTTAATCTATTAACCAATCAAATCCCTCTTATCTCTTATTATCTATAAACCTAAATATATAATTAAAAGTATAACTTAATTTAATTATACCTATAATTTGGAAAAAAGCTAAACCTTTATTATTAATTTTGTACGTATTATTATATAATTAGACCTAGGGATTTTCCTTCTATATTTACTCTCCTTATAAATTATTTTAAAAGAGGGCAGTCGGTTTAATTTTAATATTATTTACCTAATTAACTTTAAAATAGACTTCCTTCTCTATAAATAATTTTATAATTTGCTAAAAGGGGTTATAACTAGTATTAGTATACCTTCTAAAATTATATCAAAGGTTAATTAACTATTTAGTCGTAAATTGAATCCTTAAGAACTTTTTACATAATTCAAATACAATTTGGCGGTTGTATATATTAAAGCAATTAAAATATTAAGCGATAAATACTTTATATTTAATATTAAATACTCTATAAATTAATACATTTTAGTTAAGAGAATAGGTATACTTATTATAACCTTCTTTCAACTCAAAAATCCACTATTTGAGGTTAGTTTTTAATATTTTGAAATACCCTCCCTAAGAGTAATCTTTCTTTATAATTAAGGTAGATCGAAAGTGAGCCTTAAATTTGCAACGCGGACCATTAGTATAAATAATATCATATTGAGTAAGACCGAAGTCCTTAACTTTATTAATAAACCGCATCTTAATAACCTTATATCCCTCCTCTTTAATCTACTTAATAATAATATTAAATACCTTATCGATAATATCCTATTAAATTATAAAAATAGGGTTATATTCCTCTTTATTATTATTATTAATTTCAATTATAGGGATATTATTATTATTATTAGAATTGTCTAATTAGGTAGAGGTAGGTTCAATTGGGGTAGTAATTGGGGTAGTAATTAGGGTAGTATTTATTAAGGGTTTTAAATAAAGGTTAATAAGAATAAGGTCGATTATTTAATTAATTTAATTAGGGGGGTAATTACCCGTACTACGGTCGTATATACCCGTCAATTAGAGGGTCGCTATATTAACTATTTATATTACAGTTAGTTAGGGAAATATATTAAAAAGTAATAGATTATTCTGTATTATCGATTAAATAAGAGTATTTTATTTATTTTAATAGTATTTAATAATATGCGGGGTAGTAGATTAATTGAATACAATAAGGTGGTAATATATATAGTTTAATAAAGGAAGTAATATAATAAAGTATATACTAGAATAATCGCTAAATTAAATTAAGGTGGCTAGTGTAGTACGAGGGTGGCTAATACAACCCCCAGATGTATATAATAGTTTGAAATCTAGGAGCTTAGCGGGCGCGGTATGTGCCAGATAGGTGCGGGTCGGTCTAGGAGTCTACAGGGTTAGGGTTGGGTATAGGAGGATAGGGTGGATTACCGTACGGATAGATAATATTGACCGTACGATTAGACTTTCTCTATATATATATATATATATATATATTTATATATATATGTGTGTGTGTGTGTGTGTGTGTGTGTAAAATAGAGAATTGAATACCCGCAAAATAAGTACTAGATACAGACCTATATATATTAAATTACAAGGGAGCAAGTAAATAAGCTCACAGAAGCGACCCAAAGGGGAACTCTAAATACTGATAACTCCAAATAAAGCCTCAAGTGACGTAAGGAAGATATAACCGGGTGGAATATTTGAGGTAACTCCAAACGCGGGATAGGGAGTGTCGGTCTGATCTAGTCCGATTAGGAGACGTGAACCTCGAGAGATGGGACGCGAAACGCCTTGTGTAAATTAGGAAGAGGAAGGAGAGGAGGGTGAAAAAGAGAAAAGATGCAAAGTGGATAGAAACCCGGTCCAGTCAATTCACCAGGTAGGCATAAAAGTCAATGCCGTGTCTCAACATGTGAGTGAAAATACAATTCGAAGTAAAAGGTGATCTCTAGCTACAGATTAGACCAGTTCTGGAGTGTGAAGAGAAATAGACACCTGCTGTTCTGGTGGACGAACTGCAGTGTGTCAAGAGAACGATCGAATATTGGACAAGTGCCTAAACTTGTTATAGGTAAGTAGTCGGCATACATTGTAGTGTCCAAGCGTCAGACCACCGCAAAGCATGTGCGCTGGAAGGCGAGCAATGAAGGCACCACGCACCGACTGGCTACTTTGCCGGAGCAACCAAGTCGGTCAGCAACACCTTTTCCCTATTCTTGGTTGTTGACTACTCTTTACAATTATCACCCTTGAGACCCCGGATGTGAACCAGACAAGCGTACTGCCACTGACCCAATCTTCTCATCATTAACAACACAAAAAGTGAGAGGAACAGATACAAGAGGCTGGCAGCATGCTACTCATTCAATAGTATTTGGCTGATTCTAGCGGGTCGGCTCTTGATAAAATGCCGGGTTGGGGTTCATACAAGAAATACGACTGATCTGGTGACTTACATAAACACAAAAAGAATAAAGAACGCCGCCATATTTCATTTCACAGACCGTAAAACTCCCATCCATCGCCACCGAATTGGTCGTGATCCTTGCCGCCGCCGCTTCTTTTTCCTTTCGCCATATCACCAGCACCAGCCAGCCCATTTATGTGTGGCTGCTCTGGTGGTACGTCATTTCGGCGCGACTCATAAGTCGGCGCAAACTCATTCCTAAGCTCCTCTCCAACTAGTCACAGCTCATCGTCCTCGAGCTCGCTGGGTTTCAGCAGGCCGCTGACCTTGGATCTCCTCTCAATATCGGCCGCCTTGGCCGCCGTCTCTTGCTGCTCCTTCTCCAGGAGGTAGAGCTCGGCATTGTCGCCGGCGAATTCCCTAAGGGAGATAAGGAAGTCACGCAACGCGAGGCGGAACTTGTCGTACTGGGTGTTAAGGGTAAAGAGCCCCTCAACAAACGAGGTAATCTGAGCACTGTTTTGCACTCTTGGTTAGCTCGGTACATTACAAGGTCCGGAGTTGGGGAAAAAAACTTACGGCGTAAGGTTGGCAAAAGCGGTCTGCAGCAGATTACCCACGAACATGGTGAGGAACTCCTTGTTGCTAGTACCTGGCTGGGCCTGATCGGGCTGGTAAATGGGGCCCTGAATCCTTGAGGGCGAGCCATCGGCGGGGTGGACAAAGTAGAACATGCGCATGAGCAGCATGGACTGGGTCTTGAATCCAGCCTTGTGGTCCTGGTCGGTTAGAACGAAGAACACATCCTGCAGGATGCTGACAAAGAATTGATTGAAGAAAGCGTTGGAGGTCTGAACGTCAGTCTTCTCAGCGATGTTGTTGACGAGCTCCAGGCACATGTTAAGGCCCGCAGTCTCAACATCGCGGTTGTCGTGCTTGCTAGCCCACATGCACGAATCAATAACAAACTTGAACTGACGGTTATCAAGCTTCAAAAGCGCAGGGAAGCAGTGAAGGTTGATAGCGCGGAGGAGGTTGAAGAACTCGACACGGTGTTCGGGGTATTCGGAGAAGTTCTTGTTGATCATGTCCAGCGTGCATTCGAAGACATTCTCCATGATGATCGGTACCTGGTCCTCCATCAAAGCCGAGAGCTTAGTGATCATAGCGGTCATGGCCCTCAACACCTCAGCATCACGAGCACCAGGAACGTTACGGTTGTAGTCAACAAGCACCGAATCCAAGAGAGGAGGCACCATCTGCTCCCGCACGGCCTGGAGGTCCTCAGCCTTGTCGACATAGGTCTCAATAAGCTTGAGAATTTCCTTCTTGATGGTTCGAAGCCCGCGGACCTTGGGCATCTTGGTAGCAATCTCACCCTCGCGAGCAACAGACTCAGAAATCAGCTGACTGGTGGCGGCATACATCTGAAGCATGTCGCTGTAGAGGTTGCCGATCTGAGGGAAGAAATAAGTACCAATGGATGAGCATGCCGAGACGTTGGTCTTCATGATGTTGCCAATAACCTTGATGGTGTCCGCATCCTGGAGGATGTTAGGGTTGAGGCTAGCTTGCCTGATAATCTCCTGCCACGCCATGTTGGGAATCTGCATGAGCTCAGAAAGCAGCCTTTCCTGCTGGTGCCTGTTGCCTTGAGCAGCTACCATGTAGCCGCAAGCCTCATAGAAAGTATGAACCTGTTGAGGAGTCAAGTCGCAAGTGATCTTGCCAAGGTCCCTGATGATCTCCTCAATGAAAGGCTGAGACTCGCTAGGCTGGAGCGCAACAAAGTGGCGTCTGCAAGACTTGGCAATCTTGATAAAAGTATCGCAGGCCATGTCCTGGACACCCTCGTGAGACTCGTGCATGAACTCGAACAGCTTGTTGACGACCGTCTTGAGGAACTTCCAGTGCGCCTTGAGGAAACGGGGATACTGTCCGACAATGTACATGATGTTACTGGCGACGACGGCCTTGTTATCTTTGCCCCGCTTCATTTCGGTCAGTCCAAGAAGATCCTTGATAACAGTAACAAGGAACCTCTTCTCCGTCTCTTCGTTCATGGCGAGAGAAATGGAACCAATCGCCCAGCAGAGAACGTTGCAGTTGTGCCATGACCATTCGGATCCATCGACTTGGCGTGCGAGCTTGTCGGTCATAATCTGCTCGGTGTCGACCACATCCAAATGGGTGAGATAAACGAGACACTCGCGGATGGTCTTGTAAAGCTGAACAGTGTCGGTTTCCTTGACAAACTCGCGGACAATCTCGCCCTCGTCGTTCTCAACAATGAGGACTTCTTCGGGGCGCACCATTTTCTCAATCATGACAACACGCAGGTTGGAAAGAATTTCGTTGTACTTGTGCTTGCGGAGAGGGTAGTTGTTGAGCAGAGCGGGGTTCGGGGCGCCGCTGGTCTGCAGACCACCGCTAAGAAGAGGGTTCATATCGGAAAGGGGCAAGGCCTGCATCTCCTCATAGAGCTCCTGGACGAGCTTGAGCCAGTAGTCGAGGCAGATCTTGAAGATTTCGCGGTCTTCGATTTGCGAAATTCTGATTAGGTAATAGTGACCATGTGTAAGAAAGTCACGGTTCGGCAGGTTTTCGATGAGCTAGATACCATATTAGTACTACGATCATGAGGTCACAAATCTCAGCTACTTACGGGCAGGTGCATGCCAAAGAAATTGCAAAGGAACAGCGCCAAGTTCTGGATGAATTCCTGATCGCGAGAGTTGCTGGCCGGGTAGGTCGCCTTCAAGTCCATGCTGAGAGGAATGATGTTGGAGATGGTCGTCAGGACCTCGGTGAACATCTTGATGAGGGCCTCGCCATAGTTGGGCTGTTGGCCCGTAGGACCTCCTATTTGCAGACCACCAATCTCGGTCAAACACTGGAGAGTAATGTTTCGGAACTCGGGAACCTCCAAGAAACGCGTCCTAAGGGTTTCAATAAGAGGGGTCTCGAAGATATAACCGAGAGGGATCCAGTTGCAGAAGCGCAACAGGGTCTCGAGGGTGGCCTTGATAAGGCTAGGCTGGTTGGCAGAGTTGAGAACTTCCTGGCAAAGCTGGAAAATCTGCGAGAACTCGGCGCACATGGTGGTCTTGAGGTTCCGTGTCTTTGTCGACGTCATCTGCTCCGCGGAATAGTCGAAGACCTCTTCGGAGAGGAGTCGCAGAATGATCATGTTGTTCTCGCAGATCGAAAGGCTCGAGCGAGAGGCAGAGATAATCTCGTTGATGAAGGTAGGCCAGTTATGAGGCCACTCTTGCTTGAGGACGGAGACGAGAACAAGGTTAAGCTTGTTGAGCAGAACACGGTGGGCCTTGAGAAGCTCTTCGGAACTCGAACATTGGAGGATATACTGAACGACAAAGTTGCGGATACCTGAGAGAGAGAGAGAGAGAGAGAGAGAAAAGTTAGCTACTGGGTGAGCATCAAGCTTTCAATAAGCCAATGTTTTCACGTACCATGACACTGCTCGCGGGGGAGCACCTTCCACCTCGTCATAATCACATTGTCGAGGACCTGTAACCCCAAGTCTACAAACCCTGTCAGTATATGACATTCTAAGTATGGACTGTTTGGTACGTGGGCGGGATTGACGGACACTTTGTCTGCTCGTAGGTGGCCTTCTGGAGGATCTCGTCGACCATCAACCAGGCATCGGGATCTTCCTTGAACTGTTTGAAGGATGCTATGTTAGCCCTGGTTGTCACGACAAAGGAGGGTCGAGTTTGGCTATTGGCAGACATACCTGGTTCAAGACGGTTTGGGCCTGAGCTTGCTATTCAAGCAGAAAACAGAACGTCAGCATCTACACAGGGCGAACCGGAATCCGGCGTCGTTATTTACCGTCTCACCGCGACCTTCATAGAAGGTGCGGACTTGGTTGTCCAGTTCCTCGATGGAGAGGGGCATGGTCGCGTTCCTCTACTGGTTTGGGATGCAGAGGGGTGGTAGCAAGGTAGGTACAGCGGGTAGCTGAACAGTGGATAGTCTCGAGCAAGATGGGTTTGCTGCTACCAAAATTCGGCGAGACAAATGGGAGGAGATCGACAGCTGGTCTGGCGGGGAGAAAAGGCTAAGGTAGATGGAGGGATTGCGAGGTGAGGGGTGTTTGGGTCCAGACGTGGTGTGTGAATGGCCTAGGTCCAGGTCTGTTTGGTTGTCCGGGTCACGGTGCGTGCCAAACGAAACGAAGCGAAGCGCAGCTGGTTTGACGGCCGGGTTGCTGGGGCCGGGAGATGGAATGAATAATCCAGACAGGAGGAGACGTGGGGCACAATCGTCGTAGTCGCGAGCCTGGAGCGAGAGAAAGGAAACAACGAACGGGTCGAGTCGGGTTGTTGTGTTGGCGTTTTTGCGTGTTGATCAGTGCAAGTCAAAAGGTTCAGTTTGGCAAAAAAATGAAGCGAACCTCGAGGCTGCAGAAGTGCAAGAGGCGTGAAGGGGCCTGCGCGCGGCGGTGCAGTGGGATGTGCACTTCAATTTGCAGTGGGATGACGGAGGTTATGGAGCTGGAGCTGGACTGGAGCATTGAGAATCGGGTCGAAAGCCCAGAAAGGCCGAACCGTGATGGACCCCACCAGCCTCCCGTTCCGAACGATTTGGCATGCACGTCCACCAGGACGCCCTTGTTCGTTGCGGAGGTTGACGGATGTTGACGCCCTCCGCGCGCGCTCGCTGGACCTTTCGACTGGACCACGGGATTCCGCGCCTCTGGGACGGCTTCCCTTCCAGTCGTTCTTTTCACATCTCACCACTGGGATCACGTCGGGTTCCAGATGCCGTCCGCGCAACCCAAAACGGTATTTATCTGCTTGTAGTCTTCACAGCAGCCCAAAGCCATCCAACTGAGACCCATCGTGGGCTTTCCGAGAACAGTTCTTGTCGATGAGTCAGCATGATTGTTTCTTCCCAAAGGGCATCAGATGAATGTATACCGGGTAATTTATGCTTGGTTGCTAGGTATTTAACTTGGGATAACACACTGCCTGTAGATACTTCAGAAGCTCACAAAGTCCGCTCTTGTCCTAACGAACAGACCTAGGTAATACCATTTCACCACCGTTCCATATATATACCAACATACATATGTCAGCATCAAGGACCTTCTGCTACCCAAGTCTGGACAATTCAAACACAGCCCTTGGAATTCTACACTACATAGGCCGACCGGATATAGCTATCCTGAGATATCTCCGCATCTTCACTGCGGCCCATCTATCCGGTACAGCTGCTACCTATGTACATCACTTGATAGCTCCGTATCAATGTTTCCCCAGTGGAGATGCCCAGGCGTCAGGATCGCCCCGCTTTTGCTACCCTGGATTGTCCAAGACGAGGACGAAAAGCTCCAGGCGTACCGGCTGTTCAGTTGAGGTTTGCTCGTCGAGCCTCGGTACTTACTTCCCTTCCCTTCTCCAACGTACACTATGTCCCTTTCACTGTTAGACTCCTTATCAAGGACACCCCCGGATCGCTGGCATGTCCCAGTAGAGGTAGTGGCGGCATATCAACCGCATTGCAGCGGATAGTGACCAGTAGTACATAATGCAACCACTCATGCAAGGGTTACCATTGAGGGACGAGACTCCATTCGCAACAATGTGGGGAAGGGGGTGTTCCTTTCTTCTACACGGCCCTCTTGCACCCCCAGCACGTCACTGCACTCTGCAACTTTGTTAGGCAGTCTTCACAGTTTCATATATTCAAATCCGCTTGCAGATCCATCAGGGACCTCTTCTTCAATCAACAAAATCCAGGATGGTATATCGTGACTCCAAAATGACTCCGGCTTTTTATATACACCACGTTCCTACACTACACCCCACTTCTAAGCCTTTTGATAACCGCACTCGGACAGACCCTCCTCGAGAGCCTTGATGGCCTTCTCGACATGGCCTCTGCTAGGATCCAACACACTGACGCCCATGTGGCCAAAACGGATGTACTTGGCCGCGATGGCCTTGTGGATGCCACCGGCGAACACAACGCCCCTCGAAGCGAGCTTGGGGAGGAGCTCAGCGCCCTTGACGGTCTCGGGAAGGTAGATGGCGGTCATGCCGTGGGCCTGGTCATCAGGGTTGGCGGCGACCTGCTTGAGGCCGAGAGCAGCAACGGCCGCCTTGATCTTGTCCGAAGCCGCCTTGTGGGCCGCGAACCTTTCCTTGACACCCTGGGCGACGATCTGGGTAAGGGCGGTATGGAGGGCGCGAACGAGCTGGGGAGAAGGAGTGGCGAAGTAAGAGGGCTTCTTGGCCTCGTAGTTCTGCATGACTGTAGTTCGCGCGCATCATACATTAGCAAGTGGTATCAAAAGGGTAGATTGTAACGTGAAGCGGTACTCACTGGCAAGCCAGTTCTTCATTGAAGCAAAGTAAGAGGTAGGTGGGGTCTGGCGGTTCTGGAAGGCCTGGATGGCGCGACCGCTGAACATGGAGATAGAGAGACCGGCAGGGCAGCCGATGGCTTTCTGGGAGGCAGTGACAACACCGTCGAGCTTCCAGGCATCAAAGTCAATCTCCTCACAGGCGACGGAGCAGACACCATCGACGATGACGAGGGTGTCGGGGGAAACCCTGTGGACGAGCTCGGAAAGATTCTTGAGCTCGCTGAGGACACCAGTAGAGGTATCGACGTGAGTGACGGTGAGGAGCTTGTACTTCTTCTCCGAAAGAGCCTTCTCAATCTCAGGGAGCTGAGGGCGGCTGCCGGGCTCGGCAGAGATCTGGGTGACGTTGGCGCCGTAGACCTTCAAGCAGTCGGCGAAGCCATCGCCAAAGTAACCGGTGCTAAGCACGAGCGCATCCTCACCAGGCTCGATCAGGTTGGCGGCAACGAGATCCCAGCCTAGGGTACCGGAGCCGGACAGGACGAAAGGCTGAGCGGAGGGGTCCGTGGTCTGGAACAGCTTGCGCAGCATCGACAGGGTCTCGCCGAAGACAGCAACAAAGCCAGGCCCGACATGGCTCTCGCTGTTGCAAATATGGTCAGCCAATTACAGGTGGTTGGTTGCTTGGTTTGCGCCGTTCGGATCTCACCTGTAGTGGCTCATGGAGTTGAGGACAGCATCGTCGAACTCGATGGGGCCGGGAATAAGGAGGGTCGGGTGCTCAGGCTGGGTAGACATGTTGGCTGGAGTGGTGTCGGTGGTGAGGGCGCGGGTTTGTGTCTTGGGCAAGAGAGAGGTGTCGATGTTGTCCGGGTGTCTCTCGACGGTATAAGGAGTGTTGAGTGGGTAATCGGGGGCGAGGTGACGGGAGATCAGGGACAGCCGAGCGGGGGAGTCGACCGGGCCGCTGGAGCGGGGCATCGATGATGTTATTCCCGTGAGTACCGATGACCGCCGAAGCGCCGAGCGTACAAGAGACGTTGAGTGTGCCAGTTTGGAAGGCGCTGGGAGCGTTATGCAGGACTCCTCCACCTGGTTCCCCAAACTACTTAGGTACCTAATGCGGCTGTTCCAAGTGTTGATGCTAGGTCGTAGACTTGTAGTGGCTGTTACCGAGCTCAGTCTTCAGTTACAAGTCAAGCCCAAGAGGAAGTCGGTCAGAGTCAAAGACACAACTTCTGAACGCAATCAAGGGGAAAAAAAGAAAAAAAATTGAAGGAAGGAATGGACCACAAAACGTGTGCCGAAGCGGAATTATGAATCTACCGCCAGCTAAAGTACTTTTATAGCGACTACAGACACGAGATTCCGAGCCAAGTCCGCGTTCCAGAATGAGAATGGCATTCCGGGGGGCAATTCTGGCGTCCCCTGAATGGGTGCGCTGGCCATGCTGGCGGCGGCGCGGCGGGTGCCGTCAACCGATTCGGTACTTGTGCCTCGACGCTCTTGACTCCGCCGGGATCGGAACTGCTGACAGGCCCGGGGACCCTGCACACCAAGTCGGACGAGAATGTCACAAGATGTTGTAGAACAGTCAGCGTCGCGGAAGGGCCGGGGGTCGGATTCTCCCCTCGGGCAGGTGAGGTTGGGGACGCGAGGCTCAAAATGCGGGGATAAGGTACATAGTGTACATAGGGGCGTTGTGTCAACTAACTTAAGCCTCCTCCCCCACTCTATCATTCAGCTTGCCCGACAAGGTCCGCGCGAGTCTCCACCCACCACAGCTCCCCTCCGTCACTTTGGTTCCCGTCTGTCACTTCTTGTCACCAAATCGCACTGCAGCCCACCGACGCAAGCTCCGAGCTCGAGACGTCAACAATAACATCGACGACCAGACGCATCATCACTATCGTCCATTATCCATCTTCCCGCCAATTGGTTGGTTTTTTTTGGTCGCCAAATAGACAACACCGAATAATACCATAATACGAATCAGTCCACAAGTTGGCTGACCGACAACGCCAGTTCCTTGTACTGGAACCTCGACGGCTTCCAGCACACGTCGGCATCTTCACGGCGCCTCCTTCTTACATACACCAACTTTCTCAGCCACCTTCTATTCTCAAGCGCGTCCGAACAAACCGCCAAAATGGCCTTCCTAATTCTCGTGATCGGTGACCTCCACATCCCAGACCGGGCCCTGGACATTCCCGCCAAAGTGCGCTTTCTCACATCCTCTCCCTCGCCTCTCTCTCTCTCCCTTCAACCTCTCTAACACCTCTCGCCCCAAAATAGTTCAAGAAACTCCTCGCCCCCGGCAAGATCTCCCAAACCCTCTGCCTCGGCAACCTAACTGACCGGTCAACTTACGAATACCTGCGCACCATCGCCCCCGACCTGAAAATCGTTCGCGGCCGCATGGACGTCGAAGCAACCTCCCTCCCCCTCACCAGCGTTGTCACGCATGGCAACCTTCGCATCGGCTTCCTCGAAGGTTTCACCTTGGTATCCAACGAACCGGACCTCCTCCTAGCCGAAGCCAACCGTCTGGACGTGGATGTGCTCTGCTGGGGCGGCACGCACAAGTTCGAGTGCTTCGAGTACATGGACAAGTTTTTCGTGAACCCCGGGTCGGCGACGGGGGCGTTTACGACTACTGCTGCTTCGTGGGCTGTTAACCTCGGCAGCAATGGAGAAGGACAAAAAGAGCAGGATAAGGGGTTCGATGAAGATGAGGAGGTGGTGCCGAGCTTTTGTCTGATGGATGTCCAGGGTATTTCGTTGACGCTTTATGTCTATCAGTTGAGGAAGGATGAGAAAGGGGTGGAAAACGTGGCGGTTGAAAAGGTAACGTATACAAAACCGGTGGAGCCGACGGGAGCGGGCGGCGCTGCTGCTGGTGCTGGTGCGGCCGCTTCTGGCGCGGCTTCGGTGTCGTCGTCATGATCTTTGATACACTTGCTTTCTGGGGTTAGTGGAGGAAGTGGGATGGAACTATAAGCAAGATAAGCGAGCGTGATTGCTGTAATGATGATATACCACCTGAGTTGTGTTTTTTTATGTGCCATCTTTGGTCAAAGGTCAAGGGTTCACTACTGGGCAGGATGCTAAACTTCAGACCTGTATCCTGACCGAGACATGGACATGGGAGCTGTTATTGCATCTATCACCTTGTACATTTCGAGCTATAGATATACGGATGGGGGCATCATGACAAAACTCGAAAAGGGATCAAAAGAAGAATGAAAGTACGTGAGGAAAGCACCAGCCACAACATAATCAGATAACCCCCAACCTTTATATTCCGACGGTGCGCCCACAAAATTTGAGAAAAAGACCCATTTCATGCACTAACTAGTTCCATATGCTTTTCGCTGCGCCGCTCATGTGAACCCGCGTTCCCTATTCCCTTGTCCTTCCAAAAGTATGGAGAACAAAAAAGCACATCACATACCACACCAAATACATGTAAGAACGGCGGTAACCGGTATGTAAAACCCATACATACACCTCCATCCGTCTCGCATTCCGCGATTCGCTTCCTAAACATGTCCTCTTAACAATGTCCACCTTCCCCGCCTCCCTAATTTCTTTCTGCCGCTCTATCTTTGAACATCTCTCTCTATATGGTATATGGTTTTTGTCCTTGGATAGTGGACCACCTGAACCCTCCTGGACAAACTCTCTATGGCAGCCAAAATGCATGCTGATTCCACTTCCACCTTCCCTGCCATCTCCCACCCGCGCGTAGGACCCTCAACTTGTAACTGGCAAAACCTGCAAGTTCCAAGTCCGACATCCTAGTACCGTAACTAATGTTTTCGCCACCAACCAAATGCATGAGACAAAGTAAAGAAAAAGGGGAAAACAAAATCACTCCCGAGCCTCCACCAGCTTCTTAGGCTGCCGCTTGTCACCACCGCCACCAGCTGCCAGGTCCGGCACCGATCCTCGCCGCTCGCTGGACGACAAAGATGGAGAGGACAAACGCCTGTCCAACTTCTTGCTGCTGCTGTTGCTGTTGCTGTTGCTGCTGCTTCCGCCGCTGGTATTTGTGACGTTACTGAAGCTTGTTGTGGACTCCGAGGGGCGAAGGAGGCGGATATCGTATGATCTGCCTCTTCTGTGGCTTTGTTTGCTGTTCTTGCCGCTAGGAGAGAGGAGTTTGGGTGAAGACGGTCTCGATTCACCGCCGTTCACGTTGCTGGCCACCACCTCTCGAAGAGAAGCCGCAGCGGATCCCACTCCGATTTTGACAGTGGAAGCAGAAGCAGCGGTGTTATCAGCCAAAGGAGGTGGCACGGGCGAGGAAAGTGGAGTGTCGACGTCTTTTTTGTTACTGCTGCTGCCGGGGTTGATGGGTTGGGGGCTTCCAGGTCTTTGGGCGAAGCGCCGTTCGAGAAAACGCTGTTTACAAGCTGAGGCGTCAGATTCTAAGCACTCGAATGCCACAATTCTCGATGGTAAAGAGATAGTAGGTTTCATTGATCTGGGGTTATGGGAGTCATGGGAGTTGTTGGGGTTGTGATAGGGGTCGAAGAGATGGTAGAGGTTGTGGCAGTGGTGGCAGTGGTGGTAGTGGTGGCAGTGGTGTTAGTGGTGTTAGTGGTGACTTTGGGCTGACCAACCTGAGTGCTGAAACTCATGCTCGCGCTCGCTCCCAGATAAGTATCCAGCTTTCTCTTCAGCAGCTCCCCTCGAACCGGCTTGGCAAGATAATCGTTCATACCCGCAGCGAGACACTTCTCTCGATCGCCCTGAATGGCCGAGGCTGTCATGGCTATCACGAGAACATTGCGGACAGAATCTATCGGATCGTTTCGCAACATCTTGGTCGCCTCATAACCATCCAGCACTGGCATTTGTACGTCCATTAGTATAATGTGATACGGGTTTCCCTGCCGCGCCTTCTCCCGCAGACCCTCAACTGCTTTCAGGCCGTTGTCATAGGTATCAACATTCGGATAACCCAGCTTGTGCATATACTGCATGGCAATCTTAGCATTGATGGAATTGTCTTCGGCAATGCATATTCGAAGCTGGTTGCGTGGGATATGGGTAAGGTCGATGTAGGGCCTCGGCACCTGATCACTGCTGACATCGCCGTTTTCCACAGCGCCCGGAAGTGGCCGCGGTTGGCGGTCCCGTGGAGGCTCCATCTGAACGGGCGATGTGCTCTGGGTATCACCTGCCATCACCTCCGGCTTGGCCTTATCAAACGTGACAGTAAACCAGACGGTTGTCCCCACGTTCTCCTCACTGTCCAGGCGGATCTTGCCCTTCATGGTCGATTCGATCAGTGACTTGCAGATACTAAGACCGAGACCACTGCCGCCATACTTTCGCGCTGTGCTCTCGTCGGCTTGGCTAAAGGGAAGGAAGAGCTTGTCCAGTTGCTGTGGTGAAATGCCGATGCCGGTATCCTTGACCCAAAATGTCAACGTCGCCTTCTCTGTGGTTTCGGAGTCCACCTTGGCCCCAATGGTGATGGAGCCATGCTCTGTGAACTTCAGGCTGTTGCCAATGAGATTGCCGAGGACCTGGTGAAGACGAATGGGATCGCCGTAAATCAACATGGGAGGAAGATTGATGTCGTGAACAATCTTGACGTTCTTCTTGGATGTCTTTTCCTTGTTGCTGTACGATGCTGCGCGGACGACTTCGCGAACCATCTCCTCCGGGTTGAATGCGATGATGTAGAGCTTCATCTTGTCTGCCTCCATCCTTGAAAAGTCCAGGATGTCGTTGATGACTGTAAGTAGCAGATCTGCCGACACACGTATTGAGTCAGCCATTTCCAGTTGCTCCTTATTCAAGTTGCTATCCCTGAGCAGCTCCGAGTTTCCAATCACTCCATTGAGGGGCGTGCGCAGCTCGTGAGAGACATTAGCGAGGAAGATTGACTTCGCTTTCGCGGCTTCTTCCGCAAGCTTCACGTTCCGGATGGCTTCAGCTTCGGCATTTCTGGCTTTGGTTTCTGCTTCAACCGCTTTAGCCAAAGCACGCTTCTGGAGCGCCACCATGGAGACGTTCTCGGCCGAGACCTTTTCAACAGCTTTCATGGCCAGAGCGTTCGAGTAACTGATTCCGATCTGGTTGACGAGAAGCTGCAGAACAGTGACGTTTCGGTCTGTGAATGAACCGGGAACACCTTCGAGGTACAAGACGCCAAGGAGTGGGTTTTCAGAACCATGCAAGATCGGGATGGCAATGACCGCTTTGCTGTTGGGGTTCCTCCGAAGCCAACTTTCACTAACGTTGCCGAACCGCTCATCGCTCACAAGGTCCCGAAGGAAAACCACCTCACGGAAGCGGGAGCAGTACAGGATGACATTCTCGGCGACGAGGTCGGTTCCGCTGAGGGGAATGCCGGGAATGTGCGCCTCAGCTCCTTTATCGGGGTCACCACTCGCAGCAACACACAGAGGCGAATTGTCCTTCTGCTTCTCATCCTCATACACCACGAGAGCTGCCAGGGTAGCGGACCCGCTGCACGTCTGCAAGATCACGTCGCACATGGTCTTGAGAAGCTCATCAACCCTCAACACCGAGGAGATGACCTGAGATGAGACCAAAATCGCGTGCAGATCGATCATATCAAGTGCTGGCAAGCCAACCCCAGCCTCCGGCTGCATTGAGCCCCTCCACGCGGTCATGCGTTCCCCTTTCAGCGCTGCCACCGCAGCCTGCGCCGTCTCCTCTCCGTCCTCCAATCCTTCTTCTTCCACGGTCCGATATTGAACAGACGCAGCGTCGCCAGTAAAATCGGTCTGAACGCCAGCATCAGCCGTGCGAGGGTTGCGCATAGGGCCATGGAGCAAGATACTATGACCGGTCTCGATGAGGTCGGCGATTCCTGTGGCACCAAGCTGGCGGTAGAGAGCGATAGAGTCGCGAAGGGTAGACCGGGCAGAGCGCCTGCCCTTGTGACGAATGAAGACGCTAGCCATCAGGTAGTTTCCCAAGGCCTCCTCGAAGAGGAAATTGTATTCTGCAGCATGATCCAACGCCTCTTCATATTGCTGAATGGCATCCCCATATTGACCACGGATCTCTGCTATTTGGGCATCCAGTAACTTTGACCAAGCCAGGTAGTTAACATTATTAACTGCCTGCCAGTCCTTCAGCCCCTTGTTCAGTTCATCAATCTTCTCAATCGTCTCCTCCACGCGGCTCTGAAACTTCTCCTCATCTTCTGCCATGCGTCGAGGGTCTTGCTGTTCGCGGAGGATCACAGCCGCCAAGGACAAAGCGTAAAACCACTGTGCGAGCTTTGTGTTTCTGGCCGACCAAATCATCTTGCTGTTCTTGCAACAAACCTCCCCGATCTCAATGGCCCGCTCATAGTGCCCATACAGGAAGAGCGGGATAATCTCGATTGACTCGTAGAACATAAGCGTCCTGTCTCCACTGGCCTTGGCTGTGAGCCAAGACTTGTAAGTTGAGGCTTTGTGTTGTTCGTCACTCATGACCCCATAAGGATCTGTCACTTGCGTTTTCCCTTGCAACGCACGGCACACCTGTCGAATGGCGATAAGAATTACGCCGCCACGAGTGTCCAGATGCCAGTTCGGTACCTCCTCACAGCCATACTGGCAGAAGGCCTCGAGATCGGAGATATTTTCGCTGGCAAAAAATTTCAGCTGTGCAGCTAGACCAAAGCTAAGAATGGCAGAGATGCGGTCTCCCATAGCAGCGGCGAACTCGACCGATGCCTCAAGCTGGTTGGCAATAGCGCCGAGCGGAAACTGTACATGACCGACAAAGTTGGCATAGATCATGTAGCCCCTAGCCATCGAATATGGATCGCGGTACTTCTCCAGCAACTCCAAGAAAATGCCGGCCAAGTCGACAGTGAATTGAACCATGTTGAACCTCGAGAGGGCGATGGTGCCCAAGAACAAAAATGCCATGCCAGACTGTGGGAATGAACCTTTCTCCAAGTGTAACTCCATCATAGAGAGCGCAAGTTGGTAAAAGTACAGACAGTTGCTCCACCATCCAGCACTAACGGTCTCGGTGAGCACGGCACCAAGGGATGCAAGAGTGATATCTTCCGTCTTGGGCGGGTTGACCAGCTCGCTGCGATCCATTGTCTGTATTCGTACGGACAGGCGCTCGAATTGGGCGTCGCACTTCTCAAAGGATGGGTTGTCATCGAAGCCTACACCCAAAGCTTTCAAACACAACCGGAGTGAGTCCAATGCCTGTTCGGAGTTTCCGCGCTGAGCAAAAATTCGTGACTGCAGTACCCAGGCCGGGGCCCTGTCAACTGCCGTCCTTGCCTTGGCGAGAATTGTCTGGAGTAGATCGTTGGCGGCGGCGTGGAGACCCATGTAAAGGTAGCATTCGGCTGCCTGGATATAGAGTTGGAGAGTCTCTTCATAAGAGGAATCGCCCGCATCGTCGTTCCAAGGGTCAGGTTGAAGTAGCGCTACAGCGTTGCCGTAGAATTTTGCTGCAGTAGGTCTTGCGCCACTCACGGATGCTTCTTGTGCACACCGGGAGAGCAATGCTCGATACGAACGCCGACGAGACACTTGCTGGCAGATGATATCGACGCACTCGCAAATGTGGGAGGCCGCATTGTCCCTATAAGTACGATCATTGGCGTGGTATTTGAGGAGTGTTTGGGCGATGGCAAAGTGCATTTTTCGAGCATTGCACTCTTGTAATGCCGCAGCCGCCTGAATGTAACGATCGTGGACAAAACGAAAATGATCATCCCTATCGCTTGGAACAATGATGCAGGCTTGTATGGCTGCTTCAAGTCCAGCAACGGACTCATCTGCGGGTATGATATATGAGCAATCTTCTTCTTGCTGTCGCTTGTCCTTGTCTTCTTCAAAATGAAACTCGCCAGTCATGAGTCGACAGATAAGGTCAAACGAAAAAGTCTGCCCGAGTAGCGCAGCCCAAGCAAGGATTGACCGTGAGGCGGGCGGCAGCTCACTTAAGCGTCGGGTGATAAATGCGGTGTCGAGAACATCGTAGTTCTGTTCCCCTTGAAACTGGTCGAAGAGCTTGTCCAGGTCGTACTTCCATTCACCAGCCATGTAGTCATACCAGATGCACTTCTTCCTATAGCCAGCATTGAGCATCTCGCGCATATAAAAGGGGTTTCCAGCTGTCTTGGATTGGATGACGAGAGCCAAAGGCGTGACATCTTCCTTCGGTAGACAGAGTGTCGACGATACGAAGTGTATTATGTCGTCCTCGGACAAAGGCGTTAGCTTTATTTTGGTCATTATTGGTGCGCCTGCCCCCCGTGGTAGCTCTTCGGACTTTGGTGGACTGAGGATTTGCAGGACTTTCTCGGGCCCGATCTCTTCCGGGCGGTACGTGATGATGATGACCATTTTCATTCGCGCTCCAATGATCTGGCTGATGAGCTCCTGTGACTCGTCGTCCGCAAAGTGCAGATCATCGAGACAGAAGCAGATGAATTTGTAGTGTGTGAACATCCGCAGTACATCGAGGAAGGTGTTCGTAAGGCGGGAAGTCTGCGTCGAAGCCCCAGCCCTTAGAAACTCCTGTGAAGTCTGGGTCGCGGACGATACTTTCGAAGAATGTCGGTACATGTTGTTGCCGCCAAGCTCGGGAGACGACCCACGTCGTTTCAACGCGGGCTGGCCGCTCTGTGAGCTAGTGGAGTTAGATCGTTGAGGGGTGTTGTCGGGCGGGCCTAGCAGGAATTCGGGGAGGCCAAGGACCTTATGCAACGTAGGCCACACAGGCCGGACATGGTGTTTGAGCGCTTGATGAAAAGGGGTCTCGGTGTTTCTCTCGCCCCAGACCTGACGGAAGAGAGAGGATAGCAGCTGCAAAAGGGGGCCAAAGGCAGTTCTCCTCGCTGTTTCAAATTTGGCAGTAGCACAATAACCTCTCCTGCGCGCATCTGCCAGTATTGACTGGACCAGATAGCTCTTTCCTAGACCGCCGGTACCCTCGATAATCACCACCTCGCAATTGCCTTGTCTCTGCTTTCGGAACTTGGAACCGAGCTGGCGTGATATCGTCGAGGTAGGTTCGCTAAGCAATCCACTGCCCCGCGAGGCATCGGAGCTGACATTCTCGTTCAAGCTGGACGTTTCAAAAGCTGGCTTGTCCCACTGGCGAGACTGTCGATTTCCTCCCGAGATCGTCGAGGTACCCGTTGACGTGCCTGAAGACGTCGTTTCGCCCGAGGTGGTCACCGAACTCGTTCCCAGGGCCGAAGGGGGCAAGCTAACTCTGTTTCTCGGATCCGGGGCTAAAGCAAGGGCCCATGAGCCGGACTGCCTGTTCAAGCCGTCGGCTGAGCTAGCCCCTTCACTGGAGACTTCAGCATTGTCAACAACATCGTTTGACAAGACAGACCCGTCTGAACCCCAATTTACCCCACCTTTGTGGTTCATCCCATGGCTCTTGGATACTCGGTCAATGACTTTAAGAAGCTCGGATCGCTCGCGGTCGCGGCCAATCATAATGGTCGGAAGCCGAAAGGAGGAAGATACGTCTCGGGAACCAACTTGAAAGTCCCTGAGACTCTGGGAATCGCCGGAGCCAAGCAACTCTTGCACCTTGACCAAATCGTGCCGGAGGCCACTGGCCGAAAAGTACCGATCGCTTACATTCTTGGAAATGCACTTTTGAATGATGCGGCCAATCGCGTCGGGAACATCCATTCGTATCTGGGACACGTTAGGTATCCTACGCCCAAGGACACCTTGGACGATATCAAGCGGTGTGTCGCCCTGGAACACGGGCTGCTGTGTCAAGAGACTCCAAAACAAAACCCCCAGGGAATAGATATCGGTGCGAGTGTCGGGCTCGGCAGGCATCCGTCCGGTCTGTTCAGGGCTGATGTACTGTAATTTATGGCGGGCGCCCACCTCCTTCGATAGTGTAGACCAGCCTGTGCTTGTTAAACCGTGCTCAAAGGACCGTAGACCAGAGCCGAGTGACGTTATCTTTATTCTGTTTAGTTCGAGGTTGTAATGGAAGGCGTCGGGACGTATTTCGCCGTGAACAATGCTTTGGCTATGGTGAAGCATCTCCAGACATTGGGCAGCGCCTATGGCAAAATCCAGAAAGTGCTGAAGTGATATGGGCTCCTCGAGGACCGGATGTTCTTCGCGGTGCGCCTCCCATCGGTCATTGTGTTTTTTGGCGTAGAAGAAGGCGGGGCCCATATCCAACACCTTGAACAAATAATTTTCCCCAGAATACGCGTAGATGGCCACAACGATGGTCCCCCGATCGCCTGGCAAGGGGTTCAGACGAATGAGGTCTATCGGTCTCGAGATGTGCTCGGCATTGGGATCAACAGTCGAAACAAGACTTTTGGTGATATGGTAGGCCCTCTCTTCGCGGAGGACATGGTAGGATATTCTGGCAACGACAAGCTCCTCAACAACAGGCGCATCGGTAGCATGGTGGGCAACGGTGGGAAGAGAGGTGGTGGAACGATCACTGCCGGCGTCGCTGTGAGAGGCCGAAACGTTGGGGCGGTCCTGGGGGGCTGCGCGGTGGCCGGGTGCTAGCTTTGCTAAAGACGACGGACTCGTGTTAGGATATGGAGCCGGGGAGGCGGGGGCCGGGGTCCCGGTGGTGGAAAAGGGCGAAACAAATCGAGTGCCGAAGACGTGCCAGTTGTCGTAGGTAGAATGGTAAGGCGGTTTAGTCTCGTCCCATGCAAAGCCGGCGATTTGGCGAAGTCGTTCGAAGATGCGGGCCGGGGGATCGAGCTGCTGCTGGTCGTCTTGTGGAGGTATCGCGACTGACTCCATGGTCGCCGAGAGAAGGAAAATCGGCGGACTCAAGGATAACGGGCTCGTGGGGAGGACGTCGTGTCGGGGCGAGTCATGTTTCGATCATGGTACGCAGGCCGTCGTTCCAAGCACCCGGTGCCAGCATGCGAGGATTGTGATCGTCGATGTATGCACCTTCTGATGTGTGTGGTGCCGAGTGTGCAAAGACTGTTGCCGTTCAGTGTGGTGATAATGCCTGGTAGCGATCGTGATGAGGTGGAGTTGGGCTAAGTATTGCTCGGCGCTGAGTGTTTGGGTTCGCTGGAGCGGTTCTAGATTTTGAGGTTGGCGGTTGGCCCAGGTATGGTCGTGGCTAGTGGTTGCAGTGTTCTGCCTGTCGTCGATTTTTCCGTCCCCGGGGAGGAAAAAAAAAAAAAAAAAAAAAAAAAAAAAAAAAAAAAAAAAGGTCGTAGGTACTGGTCACCTAGGTATAGAGAGTCTGTCGGTCGCCGGTGCTGGGCAAATCAGTCGCCACGAGCTGAAAGCCAAAAAGGACGACAGCAACAACGACTGGGGGTGGATAGGCGGACGGAAGTCGGTCGCGGTCGGTGTTGGCAGATTCTTTGGTTGGAGGAGGTCGTTAGAGAGGTTTCAAAGCAGCCAGAAAGCAGCAGCCTAGGCGAGGAGTGGTTGGGTGGACTCGTGGTGGACTGGGACTGGGACTTGTCGGTTGGTGATGAAAAGGCAGTACCTACTCCTACTACTACTTGGGAAAATGGAAGATGGCCTCTGAGGGTGATTCTGCGTGCTTCTTCTTTGTCGTGGTGGATGCGTAGAATGCGCAGCACAATGGTGAATTATGGGAATATCGCTGGTCGGTGGGTGGATGTCCGAGGCTGGAGTGGAGGAGAACTTGAAGCAAGCTGCAAAAGTGCAAAGCGGTGCTGGGGCCGTGGCCGATGCTGCTGTTGGAGCGGAATGCTGAATGGATCAGGATGCGAATGGTGTGTGGACTCGAAGGACTGCTCGTGGTGCACTGCAGTGGACCTGTGATGCGTCGTGGTGGTAAGAGGTACTTCCGCCGGTAGTGTAGGAGCACCCGACGATGGGGCCAAGAAGTCAAAGTCGGTATCGACCAGGAGCGGCAAGCTCCCATATACGGCTTAGCCTCGTTTTGGTGCACCGCACCGCACTGCACGGTTGCACAAGAAACTGCCACTGGGTCCTACTGTACCTAGGTACCTACCTCTGGCAGCGAGCTGTCCCTTCATCAAAAAGAGGCAACTGGATTTCAGGTCACAGCGGGATTGCAGTGTCAAAAAGAAAAGAAGGAACACCCAGCTTGGACAGAAACAGAGAACGAAGACAGTCAGGTGGTGCTTCTCCCCCGAAGATCCCTACGACCGGCGAAGGTACCAAGGGCGATATCCGCGATTGTCAACCCAACTGAACCCGCCCGGAAGCTCTAGAGTAGCAAGGCAACCTAACCCCCCTCCTCCCGTTACCAAACTGAACCCAGGCAGCTCCCTCTATGTGTACTGCCCTGCCTAGAGGTACCGACCTCTACCTACCTATTCATAGCGCACCGGCGTACCTCCTGTCTAAGCTGTATGTGTTAGATCTCGGAGTTCCGGGATCCCGTCATCTGGTTTTCTCCTCGTTGTTGGGTCTTCTCTCGCTCGCTCATCAGACTCGCTGTCCCACACACACGGCACATTCACGGCTTGGCAAAAAGAGCAAAGACGGTGAGGCTACTAGCAGTCCCAGAGGTTCGGATGCACATGAACACCTACCTAGTCGGAGAGGTTGACGGAGGAGGAGCCGCCCGTTCATCAACGCCCGATGCAGGTTGGAGAAGAAAGAGACGAAAAAAAAAAAAAAAAAAAGGGGGGGGGGGGGGGGGGGGGGGGGCACCGAAAAGGCACACAGGCTTGCAGAGGGCCTGTAAAAGAGGAGTTGGAACATCCTTGATTGCCATTGATATTTCACCTCAAATTTTTGGGCCCAAGTTCCAAGTTGTGCCCGTGACCCGTTCAGGCCCGAGGCCGTCTCCAAAGCTCCCAATCGTCCCCAATTCACAATCGGTGGTGTCCACCTTGCTCGCTTGTTTCGGCATCGTCTTGGCAGCTTGTCTCGATGAGAAAGCTCGTAGTGTAGTGTAGTGTACCTAGGTCTCCCAAAAAGTTGCCGGCCGCTTCACTCGTAGTGTAGTGCACGAGCAGTTTTCTTCCTTTTGTTCCATCGATCGAAGGAAGCGCTCCCATCTCATTGCCGTCCACCCATCCATCTCATTGGTCATCACCGCCCCCATGCCACGCTGGTCCATCGGAATTTGCACGCCCCTCCCCGAGCCCCCCCAACCCTCGACGCCGTCTGCGGGTTCCGCTGTATCGACGACTCCCGACGTAGCGTGTGTGTGATGCAGATCAGATACGGCGGCAACCGAACCTCATCAAAATCTGAATCGCTTCATTCACAACGTTCGATATGCTCGGGCGCTTTGCGACGATACCTCATGTGCTTGTTTCAAATCTCCTTTGTCCCACCAGACCAGCTTCTTACGGCGCCTAGTGTATTTTCTGCACCACACTTACAGTGTACCTTACCACAGCCTCATCGCCACATTGGCATACTATGACAAACCAAGTTCCCAAGCCCATCCAATTCTTCATGCTATATTTCACTCATGCGACCAGCCCAGCCTAATCCTACTCTGATAATCTATCAGTCCATACCCTACCCGCACATACATACATGAGACTAGTGTCTGTTTAGCATACACAACAATCAGGGAATACCTAGAGTGTATGTCCTCTTGCTTAATTGAACACTATCTAGGCTATATATTCAACACCTTGTCGTTAGAGCTCTCCAAACATCAATAGATGTCGTTCGTTCCCTGTATCAACTCATTTCCCGCATAAGCAGCTATACATCATCTTATGTTACACAACATAGATAGATATCATTCATCCGAACTCGGAAAAGCCAAGCGCCGTTGACGTCACTCGGAATTCGGTAGTCAGTAACACGACGGGAAAATTTAAAAAAGAGGAAAAGTCAGACTATGGACCAGCTACCGGTGGTCTATATCGACACTCTCTAGCTTACCTATAGCTTGAATGTAGGATTTCGGAAAGAACGGTGAATGTATGTCAATCAACTCGATGATTCACACAGAAAAGAAAAAAAAAAAGAAACAAGAAAAAAGATGCTCTGCCGCAGGGAACTTATGCAACCTATGTTGTGTTCCCCTCCCCTCCCCCCCCCCTCTTTCCGCGCGTCGTGGGACTGCATTGTCAGGTCTCGAGAGGTCCCGAGAGATATGCACGTGCTTGATCTACGCAATGAGTATTCCTTTTGAACTTCCCTCCCTCTTTGAGTCGTCTAGATCAAGATTACCAACAGAAGGGCACGAGGACTTTCTCCTTCCAAAGTAAACCCGGGCGGTGATGACTACGGGGACTGTTCAGTCCAGCCTTTGGCAAGCCAAGGTATAATAGTAGACTAGATGAACGGCGTTTTTTTTTTTTTGTGAACTAATTGCGGCTCTAACACGGTAATAGGCCTTGTTTACCAGCATCCCACCGATCTTGAAAGTCTTTTCGTATATACACTGGTATAGTAGCCCGCGTTGAGTAGTCCAAGTACACTACACTAGCAATCAGAGCTTGGCAGTGTCGTCTATCTGACAAAGTTCCTGCCGATCATCTATCTTCGTGGAGTTCCTAGTCAGGGGAGAGACTTCCAAAATTGGGAACAGACAGACCATCGGGCATTGGAAAATTTGCCACAGCGTACGTCTCCTGCTGAGTCCTCGTACCATGTTAAGTGGCTAGAGTACATGTATGTAGATCCGGGGTGGTCAATCTGTGTATGATGTGTGGCTGAAGCATGGATGATATATATGATATGTAACACGCAGGGTCAGGCTATGGATGTTCAGATGATCTTGGGACAATGGTCTGCCCGTATCGTCTTATCTGGTTAAAGAAAAGGCTGGGGCTTGTGGGGGGAGGAAACGAACAAATGAAAGAAGAGGCGGACTGTCACAGTAGTCGATGTTTGATGTTGTTACATCACTTGTTGATAGCCTCATCACCTTGCTAAAACTGGACAATGGGTCATCAAGCTGAGTAAGTAACCAAGTGGCCCTTCCGATTAACCAGCCGGCGGTCAGTCAACAAGACAGTACAAGTGAAAGTCAGCCTTGTCTCCGAAACACCCACACCGGTTGATTTTATCCCCTCTCTAGTTATCTCCGAAACTCGTACAAATAGGAGAGGGACTTGACGTGTCCAATTTCCGAAACACATTAAAAGTAATTGAGCAGCAACGGCGGGCCGCGAATGGGCCGATCTGCTTGGGGTAATGCCGCGAGGGGTCCAAAGTCCGGGCACCTATCCAGATCCGAAAGGACAACTCATAACAACAGCTTATGGTTATCCCGAAATGGCCTCATGTTGTTCCCGAAATGGCGGGAAGCCGAACCTTAGCTCGAGCCCAAACGAGGAAACAGGACATCAGCGGGAGATCGACTCCGCACTAAAAGACAATCGGGTGCCCATCATTAGGCCCTGATCCGGCAATTCAAGGCATCAATGGTCAAAAAATAGTCTGAATAGACACAGGAGAGGTAAGGACCACGAATGCGGGACAGCCCGGTGGCTGGGTGCTCTTATCATTAAGTTTTAACAAAGCTCATGTGCTCCATAAATGAAGAAAAGCAAGTAACGTGTGCTAATTTATCATGGTTATGCAAGTGCAAGATTTTCCTCCCTCTCATGCTCTGCGTATATCCTTACTTCATCTCGCAATTGTCCACATCCAAGTGAGATATAGTTTTCGATTCCTCCATCTTTCCTTTTCTTAGTTAGGAAGCGCCGACCTCGCGGGGATCGACTGATCCTCCTTGACGCCAAAGACAAATGACTGGGCGAGCCTGCGCTCAGTGTTCTGACGTCCGTTGACGAAGTCGGGGTAGTTGAGGGTCAGCTCGACAGCACCGGTGACAATGTTGTCCACAGCCTCGACACCCAACATAAACGAGTGGTCCTGGTTACCAACCTCGTACCTCCAGCTGCCGAAACGACCACGGGACCAGATGTCCATATCCTGAAGCTTGGGGAGAAGCTCCTTGAGGACACCCTCTCTTTCGAGCGAGGGGGTGGGGTAGCCGTGGTCGAACTTGCGGTGGTAGGTGGAGACGATCTCATCCTCGGGCTTGATCATCTCGGTGTTGATGAGACCCTGGATGCAGTCCTTGAGCAGATTCTCCTCATCGACGGGCTTTACGGTAGACTGCGAAACCTCGAGCATGATGGACCAGTAAGGACCCTCCTTAGCCTCATCAGAGCTGGCCTTGGAGCCGTCAGCCTTGTAGAGGGTGGGCAGCTTGGCACCGGCCTCGGGCTGGTTGTAAGGGGAGTAGTTGGAGAAGATGGTGGCGCGGTAGAAGGGGCAGTTGTCCTCGGGGAAGTAGAGCCAGCACTTGTCGCCGATGCGCTCAGGACGCTCGCCACGGATGCCGACACCGATGACATGGGTGGAGGAGTAGTAAAGACCCTTGGAGAGCGATACAAGCTCCTGGTTGCCCATCTTCTCAACAAGGTGGTCCACAGCCATGGTGTTGATGAGCTTGCCATACTTGACGGTGGTGCCGTCACCGAGCGTGACAATCTTCTTCTCGGCATCGACCTTGGTGACCTCTCCGTGCTTGCCGTAGCGCTTGTTCTTCTCGGGTAGAGTGTTGGAGACGGCGATCCAGATACCACCGGTTCCGTCGCGGGCAGGGAAGCGGAAGGTAGCGTTGGGGCCCCAGTTTCCGGCAGTCTTGTTAAGGATGACATTCCTGGTGACAAGCTTGACGTTGGGGGCGGCGACACGCTCGCCGAGCCACTCGCATTGCATCTGGGGCGACAGTTAGCACTGGTTCCATGTCGGACGACAGGACAAGCTTCTTACCCTGGTGGTGGGCACGGCCCAGACTTTGTAGTTGTAGGGCCTCATGAAGATGTTGGCAACACCCTCGCCACAGTTGCGCAGGATCCACTCATCGAAGTCCTTGGGCTTGGTGTTGGCAACACGGTGCTCAAGAGCGGCATCGATCATGCCCTCGACGCACTTGACCTTGTCCTCGTCGGGCAACATGGAGATGTTGTTCTGGAAAGGGTAGGGGACCCAGAGGCCCTTGTAGCGCACATAGGAAATGCGCTGATGTGTGTACCAGTCATCCGCCTTGGGAAGAGCCTCGTCAAGGCAGTCGTCAAAGTACTTGTAGTGAGAGAAGATGACGTGGCCACCAACATCATAGAGGAAACCCTCAGGGGTAACATCTGTAGAGGCGAGACCACCGGCCTTGTCGTTGGCGTCAACGATCAACCACGAAGGGCCGTTCTAGAGATTGAACACAAGGATTAGCTGAAGGTATTCACCTAATGACTTTCCACGGCGGTGTACAGAAAGCAGGGAGGAGGATGAGGAGGAGGGGTATCCGCGGGGGACACGTACAATGTGGTTGAGGCGCTTGGCAGCACCCAAACCAGTTGGGCCAGCGCCGATAACGAGAACGTCAACATTACTGTGACAAAGACGAAGAGGTTAGCACAGAGCCACTATATAACCTTTGAAGCCCGCTGAGACGAGCTGACTGCAAGCAGCTGCAGTGGTGGGACACACGACGTGTCGGGCCAAAGAGGTCGGTAGCGAGGTAGGAAACTCACATATCAGCCATTGTGGAATAAATCTGCGTTGTGTATGATTGAGGATTAATATGTATAAGGTAGTCGAAGCCTAGGCCGGGCGTGAGGAAGAAGGAAACCGAAGCCGTTGAGTTGATGGTTGGCGCAAGGAAGGAGGTACCCCAGAAAAAGACGAAAGCGGGTTGAAACAGATCGAGGGGGCGCGGAGGCAAGTTTATGAGGGATCGAGGAGAGGTTCAGATCGCGGTTCAAGCTGTCGATGATAGGCCTAGAGGTATGGATACGGACGGAGTGGTAATAACCCAACGTTACCTACATGCCGTGGGCCAGAAAAGGAGAACCCACGAGCTGATGGCGCTGATGGAGGGCCGTGGAGGGGCACGTTGGGGCAGCCCCAAATTATGTGGCCAGGGGCATCGCCAGATAGCTGGAGAGCGAGCCGATGATTGGCTGGATTGGGCGGGGGGACCCTCTCCATCCCGCCTTGGACCCTGACCGCCCCTGGTCTGACCCTGACACTTTGACAATCCGGCCCTGACTTGGGCTGATACTCCCGTCTCGCCAGTCCTCTCTGCGACCACAACTTCTCAAGAACCTCAATGGCAAAACACGGGACTCTGGACGGTTTCTGGGTGGTGTGTGGCACAACTGGGCACCGCAGTGCGCCATTGCCAAATCGAGGCCGCACTTGTGTACTATGTAAAACGACCAGAACGGACGCTGGCGGGGATACCCCTGGAACGGCATGCAGGAGCTTAGATGAGGGCGGGTGAGGCTACGATGTCATCTCGCAGTCTCGCTGCTGTTCTCAGCTTCGCGGTGCAGAGGGCATCACAGCAACCCCCCCCTCCGATTGACATTGGATGTTGCTCTTCCAGGGAGGAATCACAGACAAAATAGAGATTACCAGTCAGCCGCAAGATTAACCCATACTACCACATCGGCGCTCTTTGAACGGACAAACTGTTCATCCCTCGCGTATCGTACACTACTTACTTTATGGCCCTCTGTCAACACGGGCTCGACCGGCAAAGCATGCACATGTGGTCGGCGGGGTAAGTGTCGTCGAAGCTCGAGTCGGTCAGGGTATGCTAGTTCCCTGCACTGCAGGTGGGCTGGCTGCTGTCGTTACATAGCTGCCTTCCCATAGTGTAGTTTGCATCGATTTGTTTGGGATCATGCATTCACAGCGTCCAAGAGACGACGTTGCGGTCACGGATTCACCGCCTGAACCGTTCTGATGGCTGTCAACTCTGGACGCCGGAACTGCCACCAGTCCCGCGTCCCAGTCTCTTATCACTGATCATCTGGAGTCCTTCAATTGCGAGGGATATGGTATGTTGCTGATCGCACTGATGAAACAAGCGCAGGGCCCGCCACAGCTTTGCATGACTGGAGACGTTCGCCATCCGCAACCATGTAGTCAAAGAAAGCAAGAGAAGAAGCCGATCTTCAGCAGATCAACAACGAAAGGAATGAGAGAAAAGTGTGTCACTGAAAATCAAACTCGAGATGCACAATGCGAGCGAGCGGTATCTCACATGGCATGGCCTGCAAGAGTACATACATTCAGTTCCAGCTCGTTACGAGACAACAGCCACCGTGTTTATATATCCCTGACATGAAGCTTTTACCTCTTTGTCTATCCCTTCTGCTGACGACGGCGTTCCGTCTGCAGTCTTTGGGGACGACCAGCATGACATAAAAAAGTACGGTTTTCTCTTGGAGAGGTGAGAAGTGTGAAGCATAACAGAACTCTATGGTATTCTATGCGATACAAGATAGGAAGTGGTGGGCCAGATTCTAGTATACCTATGTGTGTATACCGCGATTCAGGCACTTCCACTCGATATCGCGGACTCGACATCAATACGATTCAAGACTCGGAGGAGGGCGAACGCGCCGGGTTTTCACCTGGGTTACGGAGTACAGGCCTCCGTGTCGAACTCCTTCCGGTCCGCTGTAAAGAGTATAGTTGAACGAGAAAGCTATGTGGTCTGGCGAACAAACAACAATCTGCCTACAAGATCGATATGTCCCTGGCCAAGGGCATCATAGCCAGCCCTCGCCAGGTTGCACCGAATGGGCTCACGGTGTGACACGGGAGGCTTTACCAGTAAGATGCTGAAGTCACGCATGAAACCATTTTCATATAACCCTTTAAATAGGAAGAAAGTGTGATGTTTGTGCCTTTTAGTACGGAAACGAATCCTCTGCGCGGGCACATGATATGATACCTACTGCTCAAGAAACTAGACCACTTCCCATCATTCAAAAGGCCCGTACATCATGTCAACAAATTCGATGCGAGTAGGGCAAAAGGCTTGGAGGCTCTCAATCAAAGCACAGGCTGTCACAGAGACACAACGTCAATCGGGCACATACTTACATACAGATGTTGAATGACAGCACTGTTGCGCACTTGCAAGGACGAGCTGCATCAGCATGAAATGCATGTGTCCCTGTGGTGATACGGATGCACACACTCTGTTGATCGGACGGGAGTTAGAGAGGCTAGATCCAGGATGGACAAACTCCCATATCAACGCATTGCTTCAATTTGACTTGCACATCGCAGGAAGAACGAACTTTAGCCCCCCTCAACGCTGAGCAATTTCTCTACGCACGCAACATGCCGGCTTCCTGACACCTCAAGATCGCCAGGCCAACCCAACTCTTGCTGCTTGATGGGAAGCACTTGACTTCCCGAAACGATAATGCGAAGCCGGCGAACAACCTGACTAAAAATAAACTCTGACAACATAAGTGAAATACTCCTTTAACGGTCTTCGCAGCACTCGCCTTTCCAGCTACAGTATCAAGCTTTTCCAAGTATTTTCTGGAAATGTCAAGGACGGGCGTTGGTGACAAATCCCACGGCAAGCGGGGAAGGCGAGTCAGTAACTTGCACACGATCTTCAAAGATGAAGCTCCGCCTTATTTTCTTTTTTTCTTCTTTTCTTTATCGCAATACCTATTCTACGGCTACAATGTATGGTTCTTCGTGGGGGACAATCATCTGCCCATTCGGAGGCTTCGCAAACAGCTTCGTTTCACATTACTTCGCCCCAAACCTGTGTTACCTTGTAATGTGATGAGGTTCCTCCTGAGTAATTGCTTCGCTGATCCAGACAATGGAGATGGTGAAGTTGGTTCTCAGGTCGACGCAGTGGACTTTTTGAAAGTTACAGCCGCGACGATATGCAGTGCATATACTTAGTCTACCGTCTTTGTTGACCCCTGTTCCATGATCCAGAGCTTCGTCGTTCACGAATCTATTCTCGCTAGAAGCCAAAAAGTCTAACCAAGCTGAAATCAGACGTGATACTTGTTGGAGACGGTAGTTGGCGGGTGGCTTCAAGTTCCCAGGATGTCCATCTTGTCGTTTTTGGGTATTCCGTGCTTGTGCGGACCACAAGTTTACTTTTCCGTCGCCAGGCACGTTGCCCCTTATCTTGCCCCTATTTGTCGCTGCTTTGACGATTACATTCCCGACCAATGGTATCCCTGGAAGCCTCAACTGGGTCGCTCAATCCAGTATGTAGTAACATCTACCCTGCCTTCCCTTGTGCAACTGGTGGGCTTGCAGTCAGGTACAGCTCTGCACGGGCTTTGAGCTCGGTCCTAAGGAGCGCACCCACACGCGAAGTGGCCATCTGAGAAGAGATCAACCGTTGTTTCCAAGGCAATTCCAGATGGAGTGGAGTTGCGCGAAACCACGGCAATGCAGATGGTGGACATCAATTGCTCGACTGAGGGTGGTGATGCCGGTGATGATACAAGGCAAAAATCGTGCAAGCGTGGCCGTGTATCTTATACCCGCTCGTGGACCGATTTACCCTGGATTCACTGGCTGTCTTTTGCACATCCGATCCATTCTGTGGTGCGTCCCAATTTCCGCTTCAATATGATTTTTGGTCTGCCCTCTGCGATGTTCCTTCCAGGGCAAGGCTGCGTCAGCACATTGTGCAGCGAGTAAAATAGAGTTACCCACCTAGCCGGCAAGCCCAAACCCAAAAGAGTAGCATCTCTCCCCAGTCTGGAACTCCTGCTCCCCCATTAGGTTTCGCACGCCTCAATCGCTTTCAAGAGATCTGTGACACCCCTTGGCACCCCCTTGGCGCCCCTTGGCATGCCTTCGAGGCGGTCCCCATTTCTTCTCTTTTTGCTTCCGTCTCCCTACCATCGTCACGGGCTCTGCCTTTCTATTATCATCTCGCCTCCCCAGAGCTCCAAGTTTGCGCCCCGACTCCTCGGAATCACAAAGTCGACCGCAAACCGAACCCCTCCCCCCACG
Organism: Neurospora hispaniola; assembly: GCF_033458365.1. NCBI lineage: Eukaryota > Fungi > Ascomycota > Sordariomycetes > Sordariales > Sordariaceae > Neurospora > Neurospora hispaniola. The sequence goes on along the minus strand of NW_026944410.1, from coordinate 2,184,286 downwards.
GATCAGAGAGCGGATTCATTCTCCAGAACTGCAAAACGCGGGGCTCGGTGTATCTATCCTTCTGCATCCCCTTTGTACATTTCCACTTGGCGAGGTTGCATGACCTGAACTGCCGGCCGTTGCAGCTCCTCCTCCACCACCTTTCGGTCCCGGCTTCTGTTCCAGCTCGACCATCCGCTCGTTTGTTCGACTTGATTCAGCCCTTCCCATCGAGGCCCAGAGTCTTTTCGCGACGTCATTCGCAATACTCCCGTTTTGAACCTCGAGTCCGATACGTAACTTCGGATTCGCACTACATTTAATCACATCGCTACCCCTTTGGAGTCCCCCAACAAATCTACAACCCACCACAAAATGGGCGTTGAAGAGAAGAGCCGGGCGTCGGGCGACTCCCCTAGAGATGCCGTCCTTCCCACCGTTAACCCAGAGGCCCAGAAGGCCCAGCCTCCGAAGAGTGCCATCCACCCTGCGTTCTATGTGAGGTGAGCTACGACACTCCTCCGCCCATGGCGGGAAGGCCTACTAAGTTTCCGTGTGTTCGGTTGACTGATATCGCGATTGCAGCATCTGGATCGCAATGAGCTCGTCCGTTATTTTGTTCAATAAATGGATTCTATCCGCCAAAGGATTCGGTAAGGAAGCCCCGATACAGATAGCCGAAAAGGGACCTGTCGAAGGACAACGGATACTGAGACGACAACGCAGACTTCCCGGTCGTTTTGACCACTTACCACTTGGCCTTCTCTACCATCATGACCCAGATCCTTGCTCGATACACCACACTGCTCGATGGCAGGAAGACAGTTAAGATGACGGGCAAGGTTTATCTGCGCGCCATTGTCCCGATCGGTTTCTTCTTCAGCTTGAGCTTGATTTGCGGCAACCTCACCTACCTCTACCTCAGTGTTTCCTTTATCCAGATGCTCAAGGTCAGTACCAAAAGATGCGCTTCGCTTAGTAGATCAACAAGATCTAACACTTCACGCTTGGAATACAGGCCACGACTCCTGTCGCTGTTCTCCTCTCCGGCTGGGCCCTTGGTGTGTCGCAGATCAACATGAGGGTTTTCCTCAACGTTTCTGTCATCGTTGTCGGTGTCGTTATTGCTTCGTACGGCGAGCTCGAGTTCGTCTGGTTGGGCGTCATCCTCCAGATCGCCGGTGTCGCCTTCGAGGCTCTTCGTCTTACTATGGTTCAGCGTCTCCTGAGCTCCGCCGAGTTCAAGATGGATCCTTTGGTTTCGCTCTACTACTTCGCTCCCATCTGCGCCCTCATGAACGGCGTCGTTGCTCTTTTCTGGGAAGTCCCCAGACTTACCATGGCTGACGTCGACCGTGTTGGCCTCTTCTACTTCTTTTTGAATGGCCTCTGCGCTTTCGGCCTCAACGTCTCCGTTGTGTTCTTGGTAAGTTGGATATATGGCTGATACTGTTCAATGCGGCTTACTAAGATGTTTGTTCAGATTGGCAAGACTTCGTCGCTCGTCCTTACCCTCTGTGGTGTCCTCAAGGACGTCTTGCTCGTCGTTGCTTCTATGGTCATCTACGGCAGCCAAGTTACTCTGACCCAGTTCTTCGGCTACAGCATTGCTCTCGGCGGTATGGTTTACTACAAGCTTGGCGCTGAGACCATCAAGAGCTACGCCGGCGAGGCTGGCCGCCAATGGGCTGACTTTGGCAACCGCCGCCCCGTTCTCCGTCGCATTTCAATCATCCTCCTCTCCGTCTTCATTGTCTTCTCTCTGCTCGGCGGTTTCGCTCCCAACTATGCTGCTGGAATTGACCCCACCGAGTACCTCAACGAGGCCAAGTCTAAGATCGGGATGTCCGCCTAAGCTCGGAGCAAGGAGTTAATGTGCGGGAACGGCGCATGAGTTGGACGCGAGAGAACCAAATTCTGCAAAAGGGGATGTTGTCATTTGGTGTCTACTACTATAAAATACCGACCTTGTAATCCTCTTCAGCAAGTCTCTCACACTTTCAAGCATTCGGCACGACACACCCTCAAGGATATACATGGGTTTCTCGCCGCTTTGCCAGTAGGGAAGCATGAAAGAGGCAGGTAATATTTGTCTTCTTTGAATCTCACAGGTACAAAAGACCTCTCCATGTTGCGTTTTTTTTACCTCCTCTCTTCGCCGATCACGTCGAATTAGGTTATACGTCATTTTCTCTAGCCAGGTCATGAGAGTTGGTTACTTCGCTTTTCGCTTTGCTTTAGCTATGTTTTTACATCAACTTTTGGGAGAGGAGAAAGGGTCACAATGAGAGTCACGTCAAAGGCAGAGAGAGAAAGGGGGCAAATGGGCGACAGGTGATAGATATACCAGGAAATTCTGAGACTACGGAAACGGAATGAACGAGGGTAGCGGCGCCGGTTGCAGGCAGGCATATGGTTGATATGATAAGACAGGATAGAAATGGTTGGCAGGAATACATGGTTAATGAACCTGAATCAATGAGGACTTGTAGGTGTGAAGCGTATGCAAGTGAATGCTCATGGAGCTCGAGAAATCGGCGCCGTGATTGCTAAGGACCAAGATATCTCGGTTGTCTGCCATACATTCCGAACTGGTACTGCTCAGATGTGGTCAATTAGCGTATCTTTTGGAAATTTGCTCGAGTTACCAGGCAGGAAAGATGTTCCGTCCCCTGAAAACTTAACTTTTTTTCTTTTTTTCTTCTTTTTTTTGGCTATTGTCCTAACGAGCTGGGAGCGGGGAATCTTATCCTTAGGAGTTAACGGTGTGGCCAGGATGCTGGATATAAAACCAGATGCTCATTCAGCTTAGCTTGAGTATGGCCCATACACACGGTAAAAATATATTGGAGAGGTGGTGAGTTGTGTTGATGAAATGTTCTCGAGGAGAGGCAAAATGGCAGAACCAAGGACTCAAAGAGAAAGGTGAAGGGGGATGAGACTTTAGATAGATTAGGTAGACTTGTGTAATGTTTTATGCTCTTCATCTATTGCAATATTGCCTCCTCATGGCATAAACAATGAGGAAGTGTGAGTGCGGCTTCTGCATTGAGGGAGGTGAATAAGGACGTGTCTTGGTCTTCAGCATCTTAGCAAGTGTGAGCAAAGGTATCTGAAGATGAAAGACGTCACGGTGGAGGGCAGGAAGATGATGCTTAGGCAACGGCTTGGATGGTCCACCTGTACCTGCCTACATATGTGTTTCTGAACCTCTTGAGGTCTAGGTACGAGTATGCTCCATTGACATATCGATATTTTCTCTGTAGGATGTTGTTTCAAGTAGTCCTCCGGACTGTGATGTATAATTTCACTTTGGCCGCTTGCTTCAGCATTGCGTATCAATAAAACGCAACAAACCAAGTAGCATTTGAACGACGAGGCGGCCAGAGGGAGAAAAAGGGGTGTGTATTTTAGTGAAAGCACGTGGGCGAGGTGAACACATCTCACATCATGGTCATATACTGACCCAAGTCATTGGCCATTGTTGTCTCCAAATCCCGTCATTCGTTTGCTTCAATGATTCATCAAGTTGATGTATCTAGTCCCTTTCATGGGGCTCGCGACCAGGAACACTATCCGTCGCCGGTCTATGGGTATCGATCGCTGTTCTGTTTTCGAAGTGCTTCCCTCCAGGGGCAATCCCCCTCCTCCGTTTCAAAGAGTTGGAATCCGCAGATCCATGTCCTTCGATGAGATGGCTGAGACTTGAAGAATGCCCGCACGTGGATGAATTGAAAGTGGAATGGTTGATATGGTCGTCATCTCTCTTGTTTCAATTTGCCGTTAATTTCAGACTAGTCAGGAAGCCTCAAGTTTTATTCCCTGGATGAATGCTGTATACAGCCCCCTAAAACCATGCGCCCTGCCCAGACCGAGAGTGGAAGACTAATTTAGAAACCTAAAGATGCAATGTCAGTATTGCGCGTCCTTGTCCCTGAGTGATTGCGAGACAGAAGGGAGAAGGTATGGTGGGGGGACGGGAAAACGTACGGAGAGGGGTGAAGAACCACCTGTTCTTGCCGGAGGTGTAACGCTCCTCGAGAACCTTCTTGACGGTCTTCTTGGCATCCTCGCGCTGGGAAACCTCCTTGAAAGTCTCGGCGGAGACGGAGCCCTTGAGACCCTCAAGCTCGAGGGTGTAGCGGGTGGGCATCAAGTGGTTGTAGTTGATGACCTTGATGAAGGGCTTGACCTTGGAGCGCTTCTCCTGGCGGGTCTTGCTCATGCGGCGAGTGATCTTGCTGGGGTATCTCTCGATACCGGCAACGATGGCGTGACCGTAGGGGTGGGTCTTGGAGCCGTTGTCAACGGGCTGGATGATGACGACCTGAACCAAGGACAATCAGTCAGCGATCATGGTGTTTTCGGCTTTTCGCATTATCTCGTTGCGAGAGTTCCCCTATTCCATCAATCCTCGGCTTGTCTTTTCCCCCATCGCGTCGTTGTCGCGCAGCAGTCGGAATCGGTCGTCGGTCGTTTGTCCCTTTCCTTCCCAAACGCCATTGGTCCAACGCAAATCTGCAGCAACTCGTTTCTCCTCCGATCGATTTGGTCAAAATTCGAGATTGGTGACGGAACTCGGACGACACGGGACAAGACAACGAGGATTTCCGGTCGGGTGGGCAAAGTAGAGGTGTGGCAGGTGTAGCAGCATACCTTCTTGCCGGCATAACGACCCCGGGTAACGAGGCAGACTCGCGACGTCTTCAAGAACTTCATCTTGACTGATTCTGTGGTGGATTGAGGTTAGAGGGGGTGAACGACACGGGAAACTCGGAGTCGCGTCGAAAAAAAAAAACCAAAAAACGCAGAGGGACAGTATGGACGTACTCAGTGATCCAGCGGGGCCTTGCCTGAAGTCGGTTGTAAGGCTCAGAGACAAGTAGCTGACGACCGTGTTGAAGTCTTTCCCGAAATAATTTCCAGTTTGTGGGCTTTCAAAATTCGAGCGGGCACAGCAGCGCACTCTGATGACTAAGCCCTGGTCTGTGCGTCGTCCATAGAACCCGAGACTCGGGAGCTGTCCTTGCCAAGACTTGCAAGTGTGGACTGCGTGCGGGGCATGAACGGGGCCTGCCGCTGGGGAAGCCAAGGGAACTTTGGAGTGAAATGTCAAGGTGAATGAATGCAAACTGAACCAAATTCAATGCCCAAAAGTTGCGTTTTCTTCAAGTGATTGCCAGCTCGCTTCGTTATCACCAATTACCCTCCAAGTTCACGACAACTTGGTTCGTTGAATAACATCAACCCGCTACACTCGGTCGACTTCTCACCACTCAAACATACCCAAACATCTCCTGTACTCGACACAGAATGCCTGCCCCAGTTTACATCATCTCCCGGGTTGCGGATCCCATCTTTGCCGTCTTCATCGGCGTTTCCGCTGCGGCTTTGAGAATCAACCGCGAGGAGAAGGAGAAAGGCCGCGCCACCCAGGATATCTTCCAGATTGCTCGTCGGTATGCTTCACTTTCTCCTGCGGGGATTTACGACCCGTGCTAAACCTATATATAGGCGCCTTGGTCTCACCTCGACTGCCAAGAGCTCGTAAGCTACTACTATCTGATCATGTCAACATGATGCAGTCACTTGCTACCGAGAAACAGCCGGTTGCGGTCATGGTCGCGCCTTCATTTTCGTAAAATTTCTCATCACCATTATCCTACAGAAACAACTCTCTATAATTGTCCAGCATCGCCAGTTCCTTGACCCTCATGCCGAATAGGCCGGCCCGTACTCCTTCTTTAACGCCTCCCGGACCATCTGTCCACACAGCTTGGCTGTTGGGTTTGTGCTCACAGCGAGTGCTTTCGCGATTTCGTTGCCATATCTGCCACCCATAGCAAAGTCCCTCGAGGCATTCTCCTCGAAATCCAGCTTGTTCCAGCTTCCTTCTCGTCGACCTTGTGGTACAGCAAGGGTGTCGGACTCCATCAACTTGGACGTCATATGATAGATGGCGGCTCTCTGGGTGTGTGCACTGGAAAGCGTCCTAACCACATTCTGGGACAATCTGGTCTGGGGCGTGGCAGGGGTCAGGAGCGAGATGGCGCGATCAAGGTCAGATAGAGCAGTCTCAGCCATCTGCAGTCGCTCGGCGTCATCGATATCCCGAATCAGTGCTTGGTGAAGCTGCTGGGAGCCCGAGATCAACATCGAATCGCCAACTAGCCGTCTAATCGCCTGCGCCCTGTTGTTGCGGGCACTGGCGTACTCTGGGTATTCTTGGATGAGGCTTCCCAGCTGGGTGACACAGTCGCGATAGCCTTGAATGGTCTTATTCACGTCGGTCGTTCCATGCGCTGCAGGCTTTGCATTTGCGAGCTCGAGTTGCTGGATGGAGAGGATGATCTGGCGCTCTAGTTGGGCGACCTTGTCATATACGGCCTGGTCCTTGAAGTTGGGGTCTTTTGGCAGGCTTATGTCGACTTGCACTATCCGGGCGGGATCGTACTCTGGGTCCTGGATTTTCTCGAGGACGTTGAGATCCCGTGTGCTCAATGAGACGTAAGCCATGGCGATGGTTTGCCGTGGTGTATTATATGGTTCAACGTCTAGAGCCGTGCTTGTGTAGAGAGCGAAACGTCAATGTTGGCAGCTAAAGTCCAGAAACTTTTGGTGGTAGCTGGGCAAGAAAACATTCGAAATAATGTCAATGACGAGACTCAAGACTGATAAGCAAGAGGTTGTACACTTTTTGTGTTTGAGAAGGAAGAAAAAGGATGTCGAGATGACGAAGATACGATGTTTGGAATGCAAGGGTCACGATGGATCTTAGGACCAATCATCAAATCCCCCAATTCAAGGCATCGGCTTTCCGAAAGGCCAACCTCTCTACGGCCAATGGAGTGCGGAAGGCACAAGATTTTGTGCACTGTGGCTCGGGACAATGAGCGTCACGGGGATCGCATCTTGTCTAGGATTTTCATGATGGACCTTCCCACAAGTTCTTCGGCGCGGCGTATCTGCAACAGATGCATTGTTTGGGCAGACAAAGGGGTTGAAGAGGGTTGGAGAAGCAGACGTAAGACCACAGCAACGCGGCCCCACGGCAACCGTCGGCTCTGAGCGGCTTTTCCAGGGATCGACGTTCCATCGGTCTGATTCCGCCTCTGCAAATGGTCCCGCGGGCGGCTGCGGTTGAACATGGCCGCTTAGGTCACTTACACCCCAAATTGGCAGCTCGGCTTATCACCCCAACATCGAGAATCGCTTTCCGTTTCCGCTGTCATCCGTCAGAACCTGTCAATTCTTTTGGCCGCCCTCCTGTTACCCGGTTTCATCAAGAGCGTAGTTGGACAATGAAGACCGAGGAACCACTCAGAGGGAGGGTATTGACTATGGTTCATGGGTAGTCATGGGTTGATACAGCACCAGCTCGGCGCTTGTTACCGCACACTATGATCGATGTGCGGACACTCGCCGGTTTGCCTCCCCCGTGCGCCGTTACCCGCAGCAACCTGCCTACATACGACTGAAGCGGACCATACCCCCGGCCTGCCAACCTCACAGGGCCAGTTGAAGGGGGTGCAAGGGCCGCAAAGGGGTCTGCTTACCGGAACTGATCGAGAGGGGGGTTGTGACGTCCGTTGATCTCTGCTAATTATGATAGGTCCCAAGTCGACAGGAACGGAACGCGGGAATACACCTGCTTCGTTGAGCCGACTCTTCATCTCAACTCGTCACTCCCCTCCACCTGCCATGGCTTATAAGTCTCCCTCTCTCCCCTTTCATATGGATGTTCAATAGTCATCAAGCTATACTCATCATTCTTTGCCACCCATCTCTCCAGTCAATCGTACACTATCTCTTCGACTCAGCATAGCTTATACATCACCCCGTGAGCATGTCCCCATCAGCCATATCCTCTAAGTACAGCAACTACAACGGGACTCCGGATTACGCTCTTCAGTCCTCCGAGGTTTCCAACTTCAATGGCTATGACCACGTAACATGGTGGGTGGGCAACGCCAAGCAGGCTGCCTCCTACTACAACACTGTCTTCGGCTTCAAGACTCTCGCATATCGCGGCCTTGAGACCGGCAGCCGGTACTTTGCTTCATACGTCGTTGGCAACGCGGATGTCCGCTTTGTCTTCACCTCCCCCATTCGCTCCCAGAAGTGTCTCCCCGAGGAGGAGCCCATCTCGGATGCGGACCGCAAGCTCCTTCAGGAGTGCCATGAACACCTGGAGAAGCACGGCGACGCCGTCAAGGACGTAGCCTTCGAAGTCGACAATGTGGACGGCGTCTTCCACAAGGCCGTTGCCGCTGGCGCCGACGTTGTCCAGGAGCCCACCACGCTCACCGACAAGATGCACGGCAGCGTCCGCACCGCCGTCATCCGTACCTACGGCGACACCACGCACACCCTGATCTCCCGGGCGGACTACAACGGTCCCTTCCTGCCCGGCTTCCGTACCGCTGCCCCCTCCTCCGCCACGGTCCAGCTCCCCAGCGTTCCCCTGGCCCGCATCGACCACTGCGTCGGCAACCAAGACTGGAACGAGATGGTCTCCGCCTGCGCCTTCTACGAGCAGTGTCTCTCTTTCCACCGCTTCTGGTCGGTAGACGACTCGCAGATCTGCACCGAGTTCTCGGCTCTGAACTCAATCGTCATGGCGTCCGAGAACAATCTGGTCAAGATGCCCATCAACGAGCCCGCGCCCGGCAAAAAGAAGTCCCAGATTGAGGAATACGTCGTCTTCAACTCGGGCGCCGGAGTGCAGCACATTGCCCTGCTGACGCCCGACATCATCTCCACCGTCAGCGCCATGCGCGCCCGCGGCGTCGAGTTCATCAACGTGCCCTCCACCTACTATGACACCATCCGCCAGCGCCTCAAGACGGAGAAGCGTGGGTGGGAGCTCAAGGAGGACCTGGACACCATCCAGAAGCTTAACATTCTGATCGATTATGACGAAGGTGGTTACCTGCTGCAGCTGTTTACCAAGCCGTTGATGGACCGCCCGACTGTTTTCATAGAAATTATCCAGAGAAACAACTTTGAGGGCTTCGGCGCTGGTAACTTCAAAAGTCTGTTTGAGGCGATTGAGAGGGAGCAGGCTGAGCGCGGCAACTTGTAAGGTTGGGAGCGTAAGGTCGGGTGATGAGATTGACGATTCAAATTTTCTTTTCTTGTATGATATCTTTTTGGCACAAAAGCTTGGGGGTCGGCCGGCAGGGGAGCTGGCCGGAAGGGTCTTAGCATGGCATCTTGCAGGCGTACTTGTTTGTGGTTTCGATATGGCTTCAAACCAAGAAGTGGAGCATAGAAGTAGCTTTGGCATAGTTAAGTTATGCAAATCATGCGATGATTTTGACACGTGCTTACTTGGTCATTCTGAAATCTTACGGTGTGAAAATGTAATGAGCGAATTCACGGTGGTGTATCAGCTTCGAATACAAACGAGGGGATTGAAAACTTTGTTGACCTGTTCATAAATCGCCAGTCATGATCGCCCAACAAGTTCCTTTCGCATTCTGCTCTTCACTTGTCTCTCACCACGCAGTCTTACCTCCTTGCACATAATTTGTCCGATTTGTTCAAGGGCAGGATTTTGCCTTTGTCGGAACATCACTGGAACAGTGTGGACATATGAAGATTAGCTTTTTTTTTAGTACGCCAATGATGATGCTGGTATGGTCTCAAAATCTAACATTGCCGTATCACTCCACATATATGATACATTGCGTGCCCGTCCTCTCTTTCCCCTCGACACTTGCAAGGGACTCTACTGATACGCAAAGATTCGTCTTGATCATTCTTCTAAAACCATATCCGTCTCCGATCTCCTTCACAGATGCGCCACACCCAACCAATCGTCTTCTTGAATTTATAGGACCATTTCACATCCGTTGTATCCTGTCATTTCTTTAGCCCTTTCGCTAGTATCCTTTTGCACTGCCTTGTTGGTAAAGAGCATGAAGAAGCCATGGCCCTGTCGTCTCTAGTTATTCGGCTGGTGTCCCCTACAGCTTTGGTTTTGGGAGTTCCACTTTGGACTTTCTTCTTAGCCAAGTCGTCTGGGTATCTTTGATCGTAATGCCGTGTATATTTTCGTGTTCTTTGCAGCGCCAACCACTCCATGTGACAGATATGTTCGCCATACCCTTGAAACTGCTCTGTTTCGGCTCATCGTATTGTTTTCGTTCACGATACCATACTATCGATGCTCTTAACCAGAGTGTCCGGTTCGATTCCACCCGAAGAATCTGAAACGTTCAAGCAGAGCGGCTGATTGTTGTCCTCCATCTGCCGCCATTTGTAGCATGCTCCTCACTCTAGGAATCCATCACCATGGGTGTAGGGCCGCCCTCTGGTACTGCTACTGCCGTATCCTTCTCCAGATCCCTCGTATCGCTCTGACACCCAGGACAATTATGAATAGTCTCGTGGGCAAAGACATCACAGTCTATGCAGAAATGATTTCCGCATACCTGGCAAGCATACCGCCCGCTTTCGCTGACGCCCTTGAGTTCCGGTTTTGGATTTTTCTGTTCGCCGTCCTGTTGTTTCCCGCTACCTTTAGCTCCGGCTCTCCCACCTAACACTGCTGGCGCTGCCGCCACTGAATCCCTTGGCCTAGCAGGAAAGGGTGTCAGGCACGAGTAGCACGCCGTCGACCTATACGCCTGAGACCACGGAACCTCCACAAACACCTTGAGCGGGAACAGATGATGGTACGACCTCGCCAAGTGCGTGCTCTGGATGAGCGTCAGCTTGCAGATCGGACAGTCGATCGGCAGCCGGCACACTTTAATTCCGCAGCGCGGACAGGTGTACCCCTCGCGCGTGGGCTTCGCGTGGCAGGCGCAGAAGCTGACATGGTCTTTCGGAGCAAGCGTGCGGCTGGGAAAGCCCATCATGAGCAGGCTGGCGGTGTTTTGCTCAGGCGTGCGGGTGACGGGCGGAGTGGTGGCGGCGAAGAAGAGCTCCTTGAGGTGCACCTCGTCTACGGCGACGCTGTAGTTGCCGTCGTGGTTGTTCGTCCGCTTGCAAAGCTCGCTGCAGATGGCGACTTGGCCGGCGAGGCCAACGACCGAGACGCGGATGCGGTCGGCTACGAGGTCGTTGATGGTGTCGTGTATATCGCCCGGATCGATTGAGACGAGGGCACCGTAGATTATCAGTACTTCGCGCGTGGCATGTGACGGCGTTTGGCTGTACCAGAACATGAAGCGGTTAGCGAATGACCTCTGCCACGGAGGGGGTGGGGCCGTAGCGCTGACTATAGAGCACCTCGGCACATTTGAAGTGCATTCTGTAAACTCGGGTTTCCTTGGGGGTCTTGTTGCTCGCTCCATTGCATCAACTTTTCGATGTGCTCGGCCGGATTCCCGCTCAGGTCGCTTATTCGCACAGCAATGCCATCGCGCATTCCCACGATGCCTAGCTGACTGATGGGATTCTGCTCGAAATACTCGCGTACGAAGCCAATGGCGTTATTTAGGACGACTCGGTAACGGTTTGGTAGCAGATCTTTGTCGGCCATGGCGAAACTCATGTCGAGCACAAGCATCAGATGGCGGATAATTCCACGCTGAAGAGGTGTCGTGTCGCGCAGAAGGCGACGCCGCTTCTCGGCTTCCCGAATCTCTGCGATGGAGAGGCCGCTGTCTGCTGTTTCCAAGACGGTATCCCAGGAGCGCTTTACATCTTCCCAGGACGCCTTGGTTTGCTTGCTGCGCCCATCCGCTGTCCTCTTTCCATTCCTCTTGAGCTCATCGTCGGAGGCGTACTCGCCGTCCGAGTCAGCCATGTTTGCGTATGTTTGTCGAGATAGTTTGACGGATAGTAGCTGGCTCTCTTAGTGGGAGAAGTTCGAGGGTCGCTTCGAAACGAGTGGAGGGTTCGGAAGTTCGAGAATCAAGGCCTTTAGTCGTGTTCGTGTAGACAACTCCCTGGTAGGTGTTGATCGGGAGGCCGGGTACTGGTTGTCGCGCTGAGAAAGTGCCGGAGAGAAATAAGAAAGAATGGAGAAAAGGGGATACGCGACGAGGTTGAATGCGCAAACGGAACAGAGATTCGTGGTGTGTGGTGGAAGCCGGAAATGTTTACTGGACTGCAAGGCTGTTCCCCAAATGCGCGAACTCGTATGTACTGCGAGCCTCGCAGGAAGAGTGGGGCCTGTGAAATCGAATCAGATCGGTGCTGGGTACCGACATCTCGTCTTGTGTAACTACGGGCCTCGAAATTCGACAGTGAAATTTCACCACAACCTCAAAGCGAAGGTCAACTCTGACTTGAAGCTTGGTTTCGAGTCACGGCATTCAAAGGGCGTGCATATGTATCAAGTATATACTACACGATGTGCCCGCCACCCAGAAGGGCCACTAGATTGTCTTGGGGCGATGTAGGGCTATGCCTTCGGCCTGCGACTTTCACATGCTTGTGCCCGGGGTTCACCAGACTGTTGAAGTAATCAACAACCTCAAAGAGTATGTAGGCATACAAGGCTCAGATAAATCATTGAATCGGTCGTCGTCGGTACTGCGGGGGTGCGTGATACTTTCGCGGTCAAATCGCTTGGCGAGATGGGAATCCCACGCGGAAAACGGCCAGCCAGGGAGTCCAACTGTCCGTTCCGGTCCGGATTCCGGGCACCGGCTCTCCCGAATTGTAGAGTCCAGACGACGGAACGGGGTCCACGGCTTTGATGTGTCCATATATCCGTTTCAGTATCGCGGTCCAATGAATCTGCAAGGTCACCAGCGAGACAGATACAGTATGGCGTGAGTCGCATGTTTCGTGATGTGGTGAAACAGGTAAACACCCTTCCTTACCTTGAGCGAACCAACTGTCACAGTGCAGTGCACAACTCCTCACTGGAGATTGGGGAGAGAAGATCGAAGATAATTATTGCATCGAGTTATGCTCGATGAAGGAATGCAGTAAGATGCGACCTTAAAGCGGACCGCGTACTTGGCGTGATGTGCCCGACAGAACTTAAGCTTCGTATGTAGGTATTGTAGGATCGTGAAATGCGATGAAAGGTTGCGCCGTGGAGTCGCCTCGCCGTTAGTAGTGAGGTACATGTAGATGTACCGGCCCCGTGCCGGCCCGTTCCAGCTCTGCGGTTGATCGTGGCTCGCCTGCGACCTACGCGCTGACAGGTGGCCAATAAGAAACACCGACTGAATTGACGTTACGTCACGGCACCTTCGGCCGAGGTTTCAAAAGATCCCCGCTCACTGGTCAGCGGCCAAGACTGACCTGTGACGCCTCTGACGTAATACCTCAGCCGCTTGTATGGGCGCAATTGAATTAACCAACTCGCGATCGTACGCGGTCGAAATTTCACACAAAAAGGGCCACATTGTTCGTGGTTCTCCTCGGTCGCTGCGCCCAAGGAATGGTTTATCCGCCTCCAGGCACTGTAAGGGAAAGCGGCAGTATTACCTATGTACGCCATTTGGCCCTAAACGGTGGACAGTCAAGCGATGCGGTCAGCGGAAAATACGCCAGCGGCGCTGCCTCTACCCTATGTTTCTAACCTCCATCCGTTCAACCCTACATACAGGTAGCAGAAGCTCCGTCTGTACCGGCTCTCCAAGCCACACATCCAGTCAGTCCATCGTGCTCACGTGAATGGAATGGAAGTTTCCGTCAAACTCGCAAACATGTCGAATGGGTGGCCACCCGTGCCTTCCAAGCTCAAACTTTCTCTCACCGCTGGAAAATACAAAGATGGGTTGGGAGATGATGGACGCTGCACCTGGAAGAAGAAGAGATTGTCGTAGATGTCAATCAACTGAAGCGATTCAAGGAACGCAAGACGCGCCCCTTTTCGTCATGTGAAGGACAAGTCGCTTCGGATTCTGGATTCGAGATTGCATCGATCTGTCCATTTTCCAGAAGGCAGCATAAATTGCCTGATAGGAGACAGAGGTTGCACTTGTCCGGTTCCCATGCACACCGACGACTCCACCGAAGCCTTTCCACGTTCAAAGAAGCCCTTTGAGACGGCAGCCCCGAGCCAGGTTTTCGGGTGCCTCCACCAAGACGAATCCAAGGCTTGAGAGTCGATCGAAGCCACAGAATCGATGGTGTTGCCAAACCACCCAGAACAACCCAATGAGGCCAAATGAGCCCATAAAGCGCTAACTTGATTATGAACAACATGCCAATGGTGTGCAATGATCATTTGTGCCGTTATCTCCTTTTGGTGTCTCCATGGGCTCGAAAGGGAATTGCATGGCGGCATGGACATGCGGTGTCAATAAAAGATGGGGCTTGAGCTGAATTGGAAACGGTTTTCTGCTGCTAAACAACACTAGTGATTACTTGTCATCCGATTACCCGTGCCTTCTTGGTTGCCCGGTTTCAATATGGGAAATTCCGGTCAGAAGTTAGTGCTGATAGTGCAGTAACAGTATCGAGGTTGCCCAAGCCTCGAAGGGACTGAGTGGAAAGATAAGTTTGTTAGGCTACTAACGTTTTAGTGTATATATATATATATTTTTTTTTTTTTCCCGACCGTACAAGATTATCGGCCGCCGGTTGAAGAAACGCTGAGGTTTGTGCCGAAGATTTGCTAGATTTGCATTTGCGTGTGTACAACGCAACGACAACAACGGGAATGACGGGAATCAACCAACACTCCTGCTATCGGCCAAGACAATGCGATCGCTCCTGGTTGCAAGGTGTCCTCGGCATGCCGCTGTTCGCTCTTCTATCGCATCTTGGCATATTGTAGTGTTTCAGTGTTTGTCCATCACACCGCGACCCGACGTTCATCGCGGGAAGACACGGTGACATGAATGGAAGACGTGAAGATGACTCTTTGCCATTGCGGAAGCACACACGGCACAGTAGTGTAGTGTAGTAGTGTATACTACTACCTACTGGAGGACTGGAGTCATCAGCGGCGGAATCCACCCCGAGCTGCCCACTTTCCACCCATGGTGTTCCTTGGGACAAAACGCCTCGATCTTCATCCCGATCATTCTAGCTCAACCTTGTGCATGTATACTACGCTGGAGGTGCATGACAAAAAAAAACTTTGCCAACTGGTGATTGCGTCCAAGTTTGACTTTTGCGCCTCGTCAAACACTGCTGTACATTATGTCTTTATTCGCACATTATGTAATGTGGAACAACTTGCTGTGTGGTTGATCAGACCCAAGACGTGAAATACAGAAAGTACCCCAAGTACATACCTAGCGACCTATGTATCGACATCGATGGGGCGCTTGGATCAGGCAGATCCATGACAATTCAGTGGACGTTAATCATTGCTGTGCTGACCTAAGCCCAAAGGGGATAACACCCCTTGCCGTAGCTCCGTGCCCGCGCGCTCGCAGCCTCTCTTCGCCGCCCCAGGTCCGGGCCATCACGTCATAGTCCCCTTTGGCGAACTGGGGCCCTGCCAACTTTCGCTCCATCCCGGGCAGGTTCCATCCACGGGTTCCCGTTGCAGGTCTCGGCAAGTTTGCTGTAGTAGAGGTAGAGGCAGGTCCATACCTAGTCGGGGGCCAGTGGCATCGCTCGCACCACAGAGTCAAGTTTCCAGCCTGCCTGGCTTTTGTGCCTTCCTCTCTCGACCGTGGTGAACACCTGCGGCTGCACCTGACTGGCAGACCGATTTGTCCCAGGTTAGTGAGCCTCCAGACTGAGCCTGCCAACTGGACCACCCACGTTGACGAACCAGGAAGCCCGCCCACCGCCGCTCTAACACGCCCTGACACGCCCGTCCTTTTCCAGAGTGCACCGTCCGTCCGCCTGGAGCCAAGTTCAAGTCTCTGCTTCTCGAGAGTGCAGGTCAGGTCTCCAGGGCTTTGTTTCCCACTCGTCCAGTTGTCGAGACCCCGAAGTTCCAACTTGGCCGTTCCGGCTGCTGCACCGGCCTAACACACCCACATCCCGTCGATTCATCCTCCGCCGAACATCCATACCTCTAGTCTTCTTTCCTCCCGTCTACCGTACACCTCGCCTCCAAACCTCCGTCGTCAAGGATCCACGCAGACAGACCGTCCTCCTACCGAACACGCACCCGCACAGCCAGCAGCAGCAGCACACCGCAGACAGACGGTCAACAACATCCAACTTGTACTATTCACCTAAAGACAACCAAGTCCGCACTAGTCCCTCTTCACACTAAGTATACCCAGCCTGATCTTGATTCAGGCCCCGTCCGAACGAAACAAACCCTGTCCCACCGCGCCTTGTCCTGCTACAGTCTCCGAGTGCTTTCTGCCTGTCCGAGACGCCGGCCACCAAGCAACCCGCTACACCAGAACCCTCGACGAACCTTTGACAAAGCTGGCCCCTATTGACCCCAACAACAGAGCGCACGCGCCATAACATCCATTCGTGTTGCCGAGCACCACGACACTACTCAAACAGTTAATATTCGACACTTGTTTAAGCTGGACCTTGGAGAGATACTGCACATGAGGAATGCGATTTTTCAGCCTTCATCGCCGAAGCCACAGTAAAGAGAAAGAGAAAGAGAAGGAGAAGGAGAAAAGAAAGAGCATATCCTTGCCTCTTCTGCGCCCTCGCTCCACCGAAAGACCAAGAACAACCGAATCCACGCTCACATCCACTACCACTACGACTCCCGCTCTCACTCCTACTCCCACTCTCACAACCACAGATACTACGGCGGCCACGACGCCTACGATTACGACCGCGAAGCCAGTCACGCCCCCCCGCACGACGACTCCTCCCAGGACTGTCATCGAGTCTCCCGACAGTCACTGTTCCAACCAGTGCGCCATTGCGCGAACCCACACCGGTCCTACCGATGATTATGCCCTGAATCCTCCAGAGGCTTCTGCGCCGTCTGAACAGCTTGAACATCAGGACCAAATGACTGGTGGCGTCAACGGGAGAGGAGGGCTAGGGTCGCTTCAACTTCCAACGCCGCATTCACGGGCTTCCAATCAGCACGCTCTTGCACCCGTCGTGGATGATATCCGGTCTCGGGACTCGGTGCGCAAGCCCTCCAGGCTTTCTTCCGAGGTTAGCTTCAACGATAGCCCTTCCAGCGAACCGACATCTGAAGAGAGGGACTTGCAGCAGGTAGATAATGGAAAGAGGACAGTCGGGGAATCGCAGCGGGGTAAGATGGATACGTCCGAGGCACAACGGCAGCTAAGTCAATACCGTTTGCACTTGGCCCGCGAGATGGAAAAAAGAGAGGTTGTTGCGGCAACGGAGAACCGGCTGGCCATCCCGGGCCCGGTCCGCGTATCTCCTATACAGGAGGAGGCCAGCAGTCCCTCGCCACAGCTCCCCCAGAGCGGCAGCGAGCCAACCACGACATCGACCGAGTCTGGAAATACCATCCGCGGCGGTGTCACCCCCGGCTTGACGGCTAGAACTCCTTCATACCCCTTCCCGCGCATGGCATCCTCGCCCGGCTTTCCACACAGTGGCCTGCCATTTCACCGCCCGTTTACCACGCTCTCACCAACTACATTTCCGACTACGCATTCGTCTACGGGGGCCCACGTCTCGTTTGCAGGCATTCAGGGTCTTGACCATTCTGTCTCCAACCCCTCTACCCCTGCCTCAGCAATGACCTTTCTACCCCCAGGGTGCTCCGGTACTGTGCAAGGTGAATTTGCGACACCCAACCTATACGACCTGACCCTCATGCTTTCGGCTGAGCCGGGCTTGGATGCATGGTGGCACACAGTTGTTCAGATCATGACTGAAGTGTACAGGGCTGAAAGGGTAACCCTGGCTGTGCCTGCCGATCCGACGGATATTGAGAACGTGCCATGGGGCCAAAAGGCAACGTACAACCCCCACCAGGAGGATGGCCTGAGCCTAGGCTATCTTGCTAGAGGCTCGAGCTTTGTCCACAGCAGTACCGACGATATCACCGACCTCTATCAGAACAACGACGAATCTCTTAAGCCCAAGGGCTTAGCGCGCCCCGGCCTGCCGAGCCGACACTCGTTCTCTTCTTATGAAGACACCAAGGACAAGAAGGAGTCGGTTGAACGAACGCCAGTGACACCCCTTCGGCCACCAATGGCATCGCGAAGCAAGACTGCTCACCCAGGTGTCGGACGCGATCGAGATGTGAGTGAGGATGATGATGTTGCTGTGAGCTTGAACCGTGAAGCTTTGGCAGAGCATGACGCCCTTGAGGGCCAGCAGCCCATTCCAAGCTGGGAAGCACCAATAACCAACAAGAGAGAAGGGCACGGGAAGCTCTTGAATGTTCTCCAGGCATTGGATTACGAGGCCGATCCATTGATCGATCACAATGGGGTATTGCGGGTTTTGGAACGTGGTCGCGTTGTTGCTCTTACTAGGTCATACCCATATCTTACACAAACATCGTCAACCGACAGCAAAGCCGCCGATCCCAGAGTTGCGACGCGCAGCCAGTCGCCAGAGGGGCCACGGAAAAAAATCAAGAAAATTCGCACGCGATCCGAGTCAGCGACTAAACTCTCTGCGCTTCTGGGCAATGCGACTTTGTCAACCGCCGCAGGCAGGACCTCGGGCGGGCACGGCTTGGAGAAGAAAGCTACCGGAATTGCCTCTCGCTTGGATGACGAATACCCAAGACCCCCGACACCCAAGTATGAGGAGTACGAGCAGGCACCACCATCTCCGTGGTCTCAATCCCCGGCCCCGTCCCCCGCTGTGAGGGCTGACCCTAGCGAAAATCCGTTCTTTGCGGATGCCATGGTCGATGAGGAGTCGTTTAATCCAGGTTCGGCTCCTCCTGACTACTCAGCTCTGCAACCACCTGAGGCTATTGGGGTTGATAACTCGTGGACGGTGTTGCATATCCCTTTAACCCATGTCCTACTGTCGAAACCTCAGCAGCCAGGCTTCAAGCTGGATTCGACGTTTTTGGAGCAAAAGATGTCACAACGGGGCAAGTCAAGTCACACGCCGACAATTCCTATCCCCTACCAAGAACCTGCCGCCAAGGAAAAGCACGCCCCGATTGCGATTCTTTCTATACTCAGCCCCATTATCCCGTATCCCACCAATCTACGCCACTCGTTGGAGCACTTGGCACCACATCTGGCCACATCTTTTTCTCTGTGTCGTCACTATACTAACCTCGAAACGGAGCTGAACGGACTCCAGAAACGAAGGCCACAGACGGTTGGCTTTGGTGCGTTGGGTCCTGACGGACGTCCGCTGGCTGGTCCTACCGCTTTCACAATGGGATACCTCCCAACCGATGACAGCATCTCTCAGCAGTCGCACGCTGGCAGCATAACCAGTCCTAGCGAGTACTCCGGTCCCTCTCGCAGTGTCATCCACTCTCCGAATGGGACGCCTACTTGGGATTCCTCGGCACTGAGTTATCTGATGGACAAGAGGTCATCCTCTGCCAGCCCAGCTCCTGTCGCCGCTGGGGACAGTTACTTCACCACCACGCCAAAGCCGGGAGGTACTGGTGTGGGACAACGAACCAAGACAGGATCACGAGAAAGTACAACCCTTGAAAGGAAGGGTTCCTTGAAGATACCTGGAGGGAAGTCCCAGTGGCAGGATGCAGCTGGTGTCGCTCCCGTGTCGCAGGAGTCTCAGGCCAGCGGAGAAAGCAACCGCCGGAGTATTGATGAACCTTCGCCGACAAACTCACAACAGAAGACTGCCGTTCTCAAAGAGCAGCGGGAAGAAAGAGGCGGCATCGCAAGCAGTCAGTCAGCCGAGACTCAACGGAGAAAGTCTGCCGGTACTCCTACAGGTCAGCATCGGCACACGCAGTTGCACTCATATGGTGCCGACTTTGCCACCACCTTCCAGTCCCTTCCTCCGAGCTCCACCGTCGGCAAAGGTATAAACCAGGGCGCAACGGCATCTAGGCAAGGATCGATCTCATCGACAGACATGACACCACCATCGGACAAGCTCAAAGGCCTTATCCTTGACTCTTTGCCCGCTCATGTCTTCGTAGCCCTTCCACAAACGGGTGAAATCGTCTGGGTGAATAGTCGGTTCTTGACATACCGCGGGCAAACCTCTGATGATTTGGCCGCAGACCCTTGGGGGAGCATCCACCCTGAAGACAGAGAGAAATACCTTCGTAAATGGAGTGCGTCTGTCCGTACCGGGGATCCGCTTTCAGAGACCGTAAGAATCCGTCGCTTCGACGGGGCTTATCGGTGGTTCCAAGCGCGGGCTGTCGCCTCCAAGGACAAGCGGGGTGTTATCATGCAGTTCCTGGGTTCATATATGGATATCCATGATCAGCATGTCGCACAGCTCAGAGCAGCACGGCAGGAAGAGATCGAGGTATCGGAGGCAAAACATCGTCTGCTTGCTAACTTAATCCCCCAAATCATCTTCACTGCAACTGAAGACGAGGGTATCACTTTCGCGAACGAGCAATGGCTTTCTTATACCGGACAAGGCTTTGATGATGTTCTCGGACTTGGCTTCATGGATTTCGTGCACCCAGAGGATCTGGCTAAATGCCGGATTCCCCTCGAACGACCCACCTCACCGCATGTCAGGCAGGACAAGACAAAGCATGATCATTCGCCTTCGCCCAGCAAGTTTGGCATGGCCGCTATGGGCAAACAGCCTGCTACCCCTCACGTTGAAAATGTGTCTGGGCTCGTACACCCAGCTCTCACCCGACACAGCAGTAGCACCAGCAGTTCTGCTAACGATCTCGCCGGTCCTAACCTGTCCGAGCTTGCGAGGCAGGGAGTCATCAAGATCAGCACCGACAGCAAGGGCCAGCTCTCATACACAACAGAGATCCGACTTCGTTCCAAGACCGGCGAGTACCGCTGGCATCTCATTCGATGCGTTGAGATTGACAATGTCGACTTTGGTAATGGCGCCAGCTCTTATTTCGGCTCTGCCACCGACATCAACGATTTGAAACTCCTGGAAACCAAGTTAAAGGAGGCTATGGAGTCGAAGAGCCGTTTCCTTAGCAACATGTCGCATGAGATCCGAACCCCTCTTATTGGCATTTCTGGTATGGTCAGTTTCCTTCAGGATACCACACTCAACGAGGAGCAACGTGATTACACAAATACCATTCAGACCAGCGCCAACAGTCTGATCATGATCATCAACGATATCCTGGATCTTTCCAAGGTTGATGCAGGCATGATGAAGTTGAACTACGAATGGTTTCACACACGCTCTCTTATCGAGGATGTCAACGAGCTGGTGTCCACCATGGCGATCGCCAAGCGTCTCGAACTCAACTATGTTGTCGAAGAAGACGTGCCTGCATGGGTCAAGGGTGATAAGGTCCGAATCCGCCAGGTCTTGCTCAACGTCATCGGCAATGCCATCAAGTTCACTAATGAAGGAGAGGTATTCAGCCGCTGCAAGGTTGTTGTTCCCAACCATGGTCATTTGTACGAGAACGAGATTATGCTTGAGTTCTCCATCATTGACACTGGAAGAGGTTTCACCGAGGAGGAAGCCGAGTTGATCTTCAAACCTTTCAGCCAGATTGATGGAAGCAGTACCCGCCAACACGGTGGAAGTGGCCTAGGTTTGGTCATTTCGCGCCAACTGGTCGAGCTACACGGCGGCAAGATGGACGGTACGGCGGTGCTAGGAAAGGGATCAACTTTCACCTTTACCGCAAGGTTTGGGCTTCCCACAGAATCCGACAACCCTGACCTGGCTGCACCACCTGCGCCTACGCCAGGCCTTATACCGGAAATGAACATTCTCCGTCGGTCCTCCATGGCATCCCCTCACAGTAGGCCATATCTCACTTCTGCACCTTCATCGGGCTCAGTGGTACCTGTTGAGTCTGACACTAGATCGCCGGCAGCAGTCTCCACCGGTAGCTCGGAACCGTCTATCCACTCGTCACGCACCCGAAACACTGAGCGCTCATCCATATCGTCTGTCCACGTCGGGTCCTTAGCACGATTTAGCGAGGCAGCTCGTGCTAGTGGGCACGATTTGTCCCAGATGAAGCTTGAGATGCCTCATGGCAGAGGAGGAGGTGGCTCCGACGCGGGCACTACCCCAACGCCTAGCAACTCCAGCAACGAGCGCCTGTCGAGACCTACCATTAAAGAGGGCGGTGGTTCAGAAGATAGCGATGGGTTTCACACATCCCTATTCTCCATCTTGATTATCTGCCCGCAAACGCACAGCCGCGAGGCCACGACGAAGCATATCGAGATGACGCTGCCAAAGAGTAACCCTCACCAGATTACAGCGGTCGCATCTGTTCAGGAGGCGCGCAAGCTGATCGGTGGTGAGGACCCCGTCTTTTTCACGCACGTGGTGGTTAACCTTCCGACACCTGAGCAGATCATTGAGTTGATGGATGAAGTCCAGCGCTCAACCATGATTGGCCGCGGCGTTACCATCCTCATTCTCTCCGACTCGGTACAGCGACAGGCGGTTCTGAAGCAGGTAGCCGGTACCCAGTATGAGGACATTTTGTCTGAAAACCGGGTGACCTATATCTACAAACCTGTCAAGCCATCACGGTTCGCGGTGATCTTTGATCCGGCCAAGGAGCGTGATCTCAGCATCGACCGGAACAGATCAACGGCAGAGCAGTTAGTGGAAAACCAAAAGCAGAGTTACCTTGAGGTGGAGAAGCGCATGGGCAACAAGGGGTACAAGGTCCTCTTAGTTGAGGATAACTTGGTCAACCAAAAGGTGCTGCAAAAGTATCTCAAGAAGGTCGGCGTGGACGTGGAGTTGGTCGCAGACGGAGTAGAGTGCACTGATGTCGTGTTTTCGCGGCCTCATGATTACTTTTCGTTGATCTTGGTATGTCTTATCACACCCACCGTCTGTTGTTTAGCAAGTGAGCTCTGTACCTAACCATCGTCCCAACAGTGCGATCTCCACATGCCACGCAAGGACGGATATCAAGCCTGCCGCGAGATTCGTGAATGGGAAGCCAAGGGCAACTTTCCAGGGAGGGCGTTACCCATCATCGCCCTGTCGGCAAACGTCATGAGTGACGTCCAGGATAAGTGTCTCCAAGCAGGGTTCAACGACTACGTAACGAAACCTGTCGACTTTATCAACCTGAGTAATGCTCTCTCGAGGTTCTTCTAATAAAGCTGCCGACGGGACCTCACTACATTATTCTTTCACACACAAAAACACGGAAGAGGAAGATAACGGACGGGAAAGGGGAGGGTATGGGAAGTAACGAAGGAAAGAATTGCTGGCAAACGGAAATGGAACTGGCTTTTGCAGGACTGGAAGGGGAGGGTACATCATTGCATATCATCATCCGTCATCCGAAATCATTATCTCATCGTTATTGTTTTCGAACACTTTGTGTTCTGTTGACAACGCTGATAGATAAAGGCGAAAAAACGCACAAAGCCGAAAACTGCGAAGGGAGAGAGAGAGCGAGAATTTTGCTAGAGATACCAGTTGTTATCACACCTTTTCGCTCTCTCTTTCCATGTATCACTAAACATATGTCTTAATTGTCTTTTTCTTTTACTTTCACTTCTGTTGTTTGTCCTTTCCTTCTCGTCTTGTTTATTTTCTACAGGTCTACAGGTAATGAAAAGGGTTTGGTTGGTTGGCGAAGGTTAAGATGGGATGGCTTCTTCTATCTGGCATGAGGATTGGCATCAGGGCATAGTCAATGATTCGAAGAGTTTTTTCTTGTTTGTTATCTGATGTAATGTTGCTCTATGAATGGAATGCATAATGGGAGGTCTCGTTTAGATATCGCTAGTCGACAATAATCACGTTAGATATTTTGTGGCGGAACAACAAAAGATCAAAGTTAAATCAATATGTCGAGAGTGGACATGAAGTCCACCAGTGCGAGTCAAGTCATGGGATATCTTCAAATGATTTCAACAGACCAAATCATGAATGATGAATCCGGCAGAAACCGACAACTCATGACCATACAATACAAACTTGCGAGAGCGATTGGAATTCTGATCAGGTGTTCCTTCGAAGTCCAAAGTGTAATGTGTATATAACCACCTCACATCGCTCCCTCATCACACCTTCAAACACCATCACTTCTGAGCCCCAGACACCAACACCAAAAACGTATGACCATGGACACCAGGACAGTGACTCGAGATCCCGCTCGCCCTCTCATAGATACGCCGGTGACCGCCAGTCCAGTTGTCGTAACGTTGACAACCGCTGTTTCTTATTCTTTTCTTATTTTATTTTATTTTTTATTTCTTTTCCTCCCTCGAAGGTCTTTTGGCTTTACTTTTCGAAGAGAAAGGGCGAGGGAGGGAGTCAGGGACAACCTAGCAGTTCGGCCGCTCGCTCCTTCCCAATTGCTCTCCGTCGCTTCTTCTTCTATACCTCCCGATCGTCATTTTGGGGAAGGCATAACCCCATGGTCTAGGTCGCGGCTTCAACAATTTCCGCAAAGGTTTTCACAGTTGGCGAATCAATTTTTTTGGTAGAATGGAGGCCAAGCTGATGGAGAGGTACAATACCATCTTTTACTATCTCACCCGTAGAGGTATGTGAATTACTGTTATACAATCTTTCTCTCACACATACACACCTCGTCAGACAGGGGTACAAAGCCTGGATTGAGCGCCTGGACATCTAACATACTGCAGTGGAAAAATCAGGAAGTCATGAAGGCTTCCGGGTGATCAAGCAGGCATCTGAATTAAAGTCGGCCTCCAATCTAGGAGCTTCTGCTTGGCCAAGTTATTCGTGCAATGAAGCCATCGCACAGCCTAAATCTTTGTGGTTGTTCTCATAGCGGACTGGCTGGGCAATTCTGTCTCAAAGTCCTCTCGAAAGGAATCATGGTTCTTTCCAGGAAACGAGATCATCAAAGCTTGTCTCATTCAATCACGCCAGTTGTCCAATAACATGGCTCTGTTTCTGTAACTGCCAGTTCGATCCCGTCCGGTATCGTCTTTTTCGTTCCGTGCAAATTTCGTGCCAAAGTGTGAATGCCCTCGTCTACATCCCGGACTTCGAAGTCACAAATCTTTACGCCCACCCGCTTGTCTTTTCCCAGGGTTGGGAGAGACTCCATGGACTCAGGGATGCGTGTAAACCAACGAAGCCTACTACCTGCCAAGAAAGCCTTCCTACTTCTAACCTCCCGATATCAATGCTGCGATACATAATTCTACAAGCTACCGTCGGCTGAGACTGAAACATCCACGTCCACCCTACTCTCCCTCTCACTATGTCCAGTGAAAGTTGTGCAAGCCCCGACAGAACCAAACTGGCGTTCAACCTACCTGCTGGGTACAAGTTAGTCGGTAATATGACACAGCGACACAGCAAGTTGCTGAATCTGGGCTGATTTGAGTCATGTGAGGCGTGAGTCGTGAGAAATAGTGTTACCTAGGCTAGCTAGCTGGCTGGCTGGGATTTCAAGCCTCGACAGCTTCTTCTGACTGGTCTAGGGGTATATAAGTGCACAGTTGTTCTTAACCTACAGAGATGTGGCACTGGCAGGGGGAGCACATAGAACCTTTTTTCCCTTCTTTGTATCACTTAAACAGATACGGACATACACAACACAGATACAGACGCGGATGGCCCTGGTCCCAGCCCTTGGAGCTTGAGCTTGGTGTACCAGCAATGCGGCATGTGAGATTCTAGGCGTGCAGTTTTTGCTTCGCACATCGAACATAGCAAGGAAGCCCCTATTCGATTGAGTACCGGTACACTGGGATATTGGAAGATGAACGTTGTCTGGTGATTACCATTATCAAGATATATCATTCACAGTCTTTAGACTCTTGAAAGGGAAGGATTGCATGTTTCGCACATGATGACAATGGCGTGTCATGCTTTACTTGTGTAGTTAAAGCTTAGTGCTCAGAGCTTTGATACCGGCTCCCACAACTTGTAAAAAGACTACAGCACTTCAATAAACGTACCTGAATAGAATTACACGGAGCAGACGAAAAGTGAAGGTGGGTATTGTTCGAGATATGCCATCCCTCAAAATATACTTCTTTCCTTTCACTACAGTTCACTTCGCTCTTCCATCTCTGGCATCTCCTTTTCCCAGGCTCAGAACTCTTCCTCTTTGTCGCAGACCTTGCCTTGACCGGGTCAGAGACAACCAAAACATACAGGAACTCAGACCATAGTGTCGTCAATCCCCAAAGAAGCAAGTGGATACAGACACAAAAAGCTTGTCTTGGATACAACGGAAAAATCTGCGTAACATGCCAGGAGCTAACAGTGAGACTGCTGTTGTGTAATACTCCTCACCACCACAACCACACCAACAGGAGACAGAGACAGAACAGACAGCGACCGGCCGACCGGCCTGAGACAAATGATAGGTACGTACATACAGTGAGTAGTACATAGCACCGCATTCGACGCCCTTGTGCTGGCCCCCCCATTTCTCAAACGGAACGGAATGGCTGACGGCACGGCCGGTGGCTTTTTCCTTCTCTTCTCGCCTCGTCTCGTCTCGTCCGCCTCGCACTTTTCTTTGTACCATTAGCAAGGTAAA
Source organism: Neurospora hispaniola (assembly GCF_033458365.1). NCBI lineage: Eukaryota > Fungi > Ascomycota > Sordariomycetes > Sordariales > Sordariaceae > Neurospora > Neurospora hispaniola. Next base: position 2,157,924 of record NW_026944410.1, on the reverse strand, counting down.
TGTGAAAACGAATGACCACGTAGGAGCTGTGCATGGTTATGCGGCCAGAAAATAGTATGGTCACAGTGCATGCCCCGTGAGGCTCAAAGAGAATACCAGGATGTCATCGGAGAGCGGAGCGACAACTGACGAGCACGTACCGAAGCAAATCGCAATTTGGATGAGTTGCTGTACACCAGATGGCCGCGTAACGGTACATGGCTCTGAGAAATCACAGATACAGACCCCTCCCCCCCCTTTCTTCCCTGGTCTTACTATCCCCATACTAAAGAGACCACTCAAAGCTAGCAATGTATGGGAATGCGTGATGGAGGGCATGGTGGTGGTGCCAACTCGGCAGTCTCGGGTGACTTTGAACTGACCCCAAGGGGCGTGTTAGAGAAGGGCTTCAGGTAGCAAAAGCCATCATGCCTGAGGGGAGGATGGGGCAACACAAAGCAGAGAGAGACCCAACGATGAAGGGTCGAATCAGAAATCAAGGTGTGTGGCTGTCGTTGGGAATTGGCAAGCAAAGTGTGTTAGATCGCGTGGCACAGGATCGTGAGACCAGCACCTCTCCACCCCGTCTGTCGTGTCCGGCGGACAAACGGCATACCGGCACCGGCCCAGCGGCGGCGGCGGCGGCGGCATAATCTAGGAACATTGAACTCTCCCTCCGTGGGTGTCGGTCTAGCGAGCTACTCATTGTTGACAAAGTGGACCGGCCAGTTCGGTTGTCCACGGCCCTCTCTCTCTCTCTCTTTCCCGCTGGGGAACCTCAAACGGCCCAACGGCCGGAGACGGGTGAGGGACGGAGGGAGTGGAACAAAAACTTCTGTGTTTCAGGCCGTCAAGGGAGAAGTGTCTCCGCAAAATGCCAACTCATACTTTATCACGTAACGAAAAGAAAGAAAGAGGCCCCCCAGTTTCGAGCGGCATACCGGGGGGCTGCGGACACGCATGCCGGAGATGGTGCGGCACCGGGGGGCGAGCCAGTAGCAGCCGGCAGTCGTACGGGTCCGCAAGGACAGCTGGACGATGGTTGGACATAAGGCCAGCCTAGGAAGGGTCTAGAGGGAACCAGACTCATGCAGTGACGGAAGCAAACAACACGAAGCAGTGGTCTGCCTTAGCTAGAGGTAGTATCAAGTGCGCACATTCTTGTTGGTCAGTACATGCGTGTCAATAGACCAATGGAAATAACCATCACATACCCGGTGGACTTTGTCAGGCTGCGGGAGACGGGAGACGGGGACCCAGAGAGCACTACGGGATCCGGCGGACGGGAGACTCCCGGAACGGGAGGTGCGGATCCAGTACCCACCATCTGCACTAATTTTTTCCTAGTCTTCTTTTTTTTGTGCGTGTGTGTGTGTGTGTGTTGTGTGGTTGCTGTCCCCTTTATTCTACCGAGTCGTTGGGTCTACACTAGGTACACATACTGGTACGGCTTCGCCACGGCCACAAACAACCGCCCAATTCAACACAACGGCGGACACGTTTTCGCTCAAGGCTACCTGCGGTCATTGCATTCCTACCAATAGAATGAGCTATCACATAACTAACAGACATCATGATGAATTTGGCTTCACGAATATGCACCCAATTGCCAACCCCAAACAACGGCGTTGAAACGAGCACACTTTGTTAGTGGGGGCTCGCCGTCCAACATTGTGATGGATGCTCATTTGATACGTTGTTGGGTAAAATTGAAGGTGTTGGTGTTCATGCCACAACAGTGGAGATGAATCTTTTTGGGTTGACCTGAGTTTCCAAGACAAAACGAACGCCGCGGGCGCTCCGTCTCTCGCTCTCGCTTTCTTCATTCACTTTGATACAGTGCAATTGCCAGGCGGCATAGAAAGAAATCGATGGAACGAATGCTGGGGATTGTAGCGGACAAACTCCCTCCACCTACGGGCAGGTACATAGACTACCCAGCAAAAGACGACCTGCACGTAAACAGAGCCGCAAAAAGCAACCACCTGGCGGCTGCTGGCAGCCATTGGTAGCTACATAACCGTTGACTGCCCATGGGCAAAAGGGATGAGCTTCATGGATGATGATGATGCATTGCTCGCTTACTTACCGTGTACTTTTCGAGCTCGGAGCTGACCGGCTTCAGCTTTGGGCATGAGATCGGAAAGAAAAGACCTTGTCTCCCTTGCGTTCGCTCGGCCGATCGATGTCACGAAATTGGCCCCCGTCTTTGCTGCCAGCATTGACACATTCTCCATGTCGAAAACTGATGAAACAATGGCCATGTCACAATGTCCGGGAGCTGCTGGAACGGTGGTGACGCAAAAAGTGAAAAAGGCGAATTCCACCCCAAAATTCCCATTCTCGAGTGGGGTCCGTGTCGGGACCTGGGTGGGGCCGTTGACAGCTGGTTAACTCGCGCTAATCGGTTCCTATCCGAAGTGCCCGGGCAGTTGGGCGGACCTGCGGCAGATCCCCCAGCCTGAGTCCTGCAGGGCGGCCCAGCCCACAGGAACCAAAGCGGTCCATGCCAGCTGCCCCTGATCACCCAGGCAGACAGCCTCAACCTCCAGCTGGCCCTTCAAAGAGCCGCCGAGTGCAGGTGCGGCCGATGAGGATCGGAGGGATCGATCGGTTTGGTAATCGAACATTCAGTTGCCTCGAAATGCCGATTGCCCGCACATGCCCCTTGCCTGATCGCAGACGCAGGCTGAAACGAGCTCACAGCTATCGCCAAGTGGTGGCAGCTTAACATGCCAGGAATACCAATAATGAAACTGCTTCCTTTGATGCAAGCTCGTTCGGTGCAAATTTCCCAAGGATTTTCTGTTTTGAGTTCTCTACCTCAAGGTACACTTAACTTCGGGCGACTTAACTTAGCTTGTGTCCCTTGCCGCAGATCCTTGGCTGCTCCTAAAAGGAGATGGACAAATAGATTACCGTCAACTGCGCTGCACACGCCCTTTCTCGTTCCAACCTCCAAACAGCACTGCAACTGTGCAATATCCCAATTACGGATCCTTTTCTTTCTTCACCCCCCCTTTTTTTCCTGCCGTAACACGTCCCACGATGTGAACATGGCTCGATGGCAGCGCGAGGAATGGCACGATAATCTCCCGCCCCCAAAACAGCACGGGCCATGGGGTGGCTTCTCCTTTTTGACTCACTTTGTTGGAACCTTGGATGTACCTAACAAAGGTGTGAAGCGTGAGCCTTCTGAATTTTCAATGGTGTTTCGCAGTTCTAGGGGTATCCATGGACGAGCTACAGTGACTCACTTGCTGTTAAATCAAGCAGAAAGCTCTATCCCTACCTCTCCCCAGCCTGCTCGAGCCTGCTTTCCGTGGGTTTCACTCCCGTCGGCACCGAATCCGAACCGCGATGTCGCCATCCCCGCCGCAGCCTTCCTGAAGGCAGGGTGAGCTGGGCTGACGATGCTAGGCGGACAGTGGCAGCCCAAAAGTCCAGACCAAGCCAAGACCGAAACTCCGCTTAAATTTTTTAACCCATGACGGAAATTTCGAGTTGATGCTGGCACTCTCATGAAGCTGACGCGAAAACTTTGATGGTCATCAGCCTCAATCAGTTCCTCCCTTCAGTCCATTGCACAGTCATAGATCGGTATCGATGGTATCGATCCGGTGGCTCCCGACCAGGAAGATGAAAGAAAAAAGAAAAAAGAAAAAAAAGAGATCCTCAATGTCAAATTTTAGAGACTTCCAGAAGAGCCCACAGCTGTCCCAAAAGTACAAACTAGTGTATGAGCAATACCCTGGAGGGGGAAATATCAAATTGAACAAAAATAGCACCAAGATATTGCCTATGGAGGCCATGTGTACGCAGGTACGACAAACATTGGCCCCGTTCCGCTGCGGGCAGCAGCAGAAGTCCGATCACGGCGGCCCGGGAGCTCTTGTCGCGGCCAAACATGTCCGCAGGCAATTTCAACAAAGTGAAAGCTCCATCGACTCACGAACCTCATCAGCGTCATCATCGGCCCAGCATGGTGCGTGTGCCGTACGGTACGGGGTACAGCAGAAGCTCTTCCAACAGGCAGCTCCATACATCACACGTTCCCAAAGCGAATACCAAGCCCCAGGGCAATGCGTCAAGCCGCGCCAAAGTTGTACACAGTAGACCAACACTTTGCCCCAAGGACTCCATATCGAGACAAGGATACGTGGTGTTGTCCAGCTCACGAAACTTTCAAAATTTGCAGCAGAATCCGATGGCGACAAGTGACACACACGCCCTCTCTTTCTGCACAGCAAAGCAGGGTCTCATCATGGATCCCTTTTCTCCCATAACATGTACCAATCGCATACCCTCACGTCATCGGCGTAAATGTGTTTTTTTTTTTTTTTTTTTTTTTTTTTTTCTGGGTCATGGCATGGCATTGACCAATTCGGTTGCAACAGCACCAAACGTGAAACCCTAAACCAAAAAAAAAATAGGGGCTAATTGTGACATTTGTAAAGGCCGAAACAAGCCAGTCTTCATGCCGAAAGAAAGCGAACCAAACGTTTTCCAAGGCAAGAAGAGACGCCCTCGCGCGATTACGGTTTCCGCACAAACGCGCGCTTGTTCTTTTTTTTTTTTTCTTGTTTCTTTTTTGTTCCTTGCCTTCATAGGTGGGCGCAATGCCAGAACTGCCGCCGCCGCCGAAGATTCCCGGGGCCGAATGCTGAGGTCCGAATAATTCCGATAGGGTGAACTTCATCACTACCATACCATTATCACCATTGCTCCTGAGGGCAGAAACACTACTTACTAATCTGTCATGAACAACGTGGGGGCTTCGAACGGTTCAATGATGCGGTCGTTGAAGAGTTTTGCTTCCAAGGTCCTTTATGTAGCCTCAATGTATGATCTCAAGGACTGTGGGAGATAAACAGCTTTATATAACCAGCGATATAGGGCGACCATCCAAGCCGCACGTCGCTAATCTGCGTGATGGTTAAATGTTCATGCAGTGAGTATGAAGCGGTACATATCATGTTATTATGCAACAGTGATGAACCGTACCTGTCTTGGACTTGCATTGCCTTGTTTTCTTCGATATACCTATCTCGTGTTCACATGTATAATCAACCAAAGGTCCTACGGTTCCAGTCTTACAACCTACACTACTGTGTACTGATACTGAGGTATGGATCGCACCGGCAAATCTTCTTCTTGGAGCTCTTCACTTGGTTGTTCGATATGGTTCAGCATTGAATACCCTAGTTACCTAGGTATCACCAGTTACACTTCCTTAGCTTCCATAATTGAAAATCAAATTGATATCGAGTCTATATCCCAAATTAAAACTCCATACTAGTAACTTCCAGGCTGAGCCAGGGTAGCCAAATTGTGGTAACCCCAATCACATTCCGGTACCGTACCCCGTGGCCGGTTTACCGTTCCGACTCTCAACCGCTCCGCCAATCATATGTCTGGATTCTTGTTTCAAAATTTCTTCCTCGACGAGAAGTATCACGATGATACTAGACAGGTTTTATGCTGCGTTATGCGTATAGTGTACCTCTACCAACGCCAGGCTGCTAACGTCACAGGACTATGTATGAGCTTCAGATCTCCAAACCAGCCAGGTAAGCACGTGTAATGCCTAACAGCCTGACATGATTCTTTCAATGATGCGATCAACTTGTTTCACGTGTTGACAAAGTGTAAAAGCCGACGGATGAGACATTCATCCGTTAAACAAAGTGGAACTTGGATCCCTCCGGCCGTTGCTGTCTCTTACTCGTAAATCCCGCCCCGGCCGATTCCCGGTCTGTAGTAACATCTTTCGGCGCTCCAACGGCCGCTCACTACCGGAGCACGTGCGGAGGACTCCGTGACAATTAGCCCAACACGGAATTTACGCACAACGGTGCGCCAACTGTTGGGTCCTGTGCCGGGTGACTACTAACGAATGCCCATACGAGCTCCGCCTAACTCAGCTAGAGCTGATGCCCAGGCTATCTGGGCCGTTCGGCGTGGTTCGTTGCTCAGAATTGCTGGTGCGAGAAACGGGGAACTTACGACAACCGAACCACATCTCCCGTCATTTTCAGCACCTCCACCTCGACAGCCCAGGGCCCACCAACTGTTACATATACACAGTCGTACCGAAACCGCGACTTCAAATACTTTGAAATAAAGGGGATTAATTAGCCCTTTTGAACTCCAACGCTTGTGAGAAGCATAGCGAGAAGAAAAGACGGATCTGCAATGACAGTACCACAGTGCACGATTACCAAGATACCACAGCGACCAGCATAATGCTGCCCAAAAGCCAGGAACCGTTCCTGACGATCAGCACTGTATCATGTACCGAATTTCTGTGATTTTTGTCTTCTTCTCTTCTTTTCTTTTTCCTTTTTTTCTCCGTCTTCAAAGGTTTTTAGCATAGTAGCCCTGACTGTAACCCTCCCTCCCTCCCTCCCTCCCGTCACCAGCCGAAGAAGCAGATCACCGTCCCACCTCGCTGCCCGCGCCCGCCATTCGGGACCTGCGCCGAGCGCGGGCGCGGGACGCCGGGAGCGCAGCACCGCACCCCAAGGGCCAAGGCCCAAAAACCTCAACCCACTAAAATGGGCGCCCACGAAATTGCAAAGTTCCAGGAATTCCCGTGATATCTTACGTTGTTTAGTGTATATGATCTCATGATCTTATCCCTCTCCCAAAAAGAAACCCGGTACATAAGTAGGATCTTGGATTTCAGGGCCTTGAAGACCTTGGCGTTAGGGTTCTCTATTCGGGTCCGCAATCCGAAGTGTTACCTTTTGACCCCGGCCGGTGAACTGCCGGCATCGAGTCAGTCCCTGTTGTTGAGAGATTCGGACATTCCCATCAAACTCAAGGCCGAAATCGCACTACATACCTGTTTATTACTTCCCGGATTTCGAAGTCTTCGATCAGGCCGATTAGAAATTCAAGACGAAAACCGTCATCAGCATCAGCATCCGGATCGGGATCGGGATCGGGATTCGGGACGCGGGTGAGACGGGGCAGTCCTTGACGTTGCGGAGCCGCAAGACATTTGAGTTTTCTGGGAATGCGGCTCCAAAACCCCCCGAGAAAAAAAAAAAAAAAGTACGGCCAGCTCGGAGCCATATCACTGCTAGTGCCAGCAAATACATACCTACAGCAAACCTACAAAGTCTCCGAACCCCGCTCCCCGACAGTCGCTCGGCCCTTGCGTGTATGCGCGGCTCTTGTGCCAAATTAACCTCCTCTCACGAAACTCACCGACCAGTACCTCAAACGCTGGGCTTGTCTGTTAGCATGGTGTTGCTGCACACGGTGTACCTACTCACAGGCCCGGGGGGCCGGGGAAAGCGGGCTACGGGGCTACGGGGCTACGGGCAGGCTACCAAGGAGCCTGGCATGTCCAGAAGCTGGCGTGCTTGGCGGTCGGGAGCCGTAGCTAGGCTCCCAGGAAGGCGGTAGGCGGTGATCGGGGAGTTCGGGCATCGGTGAAGGACCTGGGTGGATATGAAGCTCAAAGCGGAACCGGGACGAACATCAGGACCTTGACGGCTCATCAGCGGTAAAGCGCGGCTCAGAAAGGCTCGTATGTATGCGGTGAAGTGAAATGATCGTTGATGCCCTTGTCGGCCTCGTGATGTTCCATGTTCCAGAATGTGTGTTATCAATCTTCAGTGTTCACGTGGACATGGAGTCAGGGCAGGCAGGGCACATTCAGGGCAAGCAGGCAGTTGTGAACTCTGATTTTCACTTTCGCTCGCCCGTTCGCCCGCTCGCCCTTTTTCTCGCTGTTGTTTTTGACCTTGAGCGGCTCATCATCAGACACGTTAGGGATATTGAATAAGACAATAAGAAATTTTTCTTCTTTGTGTGCTTTCTAGAGAACGCCACTTACTCATCTATCACTACCAACCAGCCGGCCACGCGGTGTGGTTGTGGATTGTGGTGCGCGGCCGTCCCGTCCGTCGGCGTCTCCGCTCGTTTTCGTTTTGTGCCTTTCGGGTGCCTGCCCGACCACTTGGGTCGCGCCCCATCCGCATTCCCCTACCGTCATGGGTTTGGTTTTTCTGAGAGTGGGAAGAGGCTGAGAAGGCGCATGAGGCTCCGCTCCGCCTTTTTGCTTTTTTTGCTTTTGTTCGGCTGCTTTGTCCCGCATTTTCCTTCTGCTTCTTTCTGTTTTGGGTTATGTCTGTTTTGGTACGTTCCGGTCTGTCACTTTTTCCTCTAGGGTCACATTATGTATCGTAATGTGATGGGACCGGATGACTGGTGTGCCCAGTGAGAAGATGGACGGCCAGGCCACCGGACTTCCTTTTTATGATGCGTATGTTGATGGAATGGAATAGGTAAGAAGAGGTGATTGATGATCATCGTGGTGAATTCAAGGATTTGTGACCTGGGAGTTGGTGCAATGACTCCGCAGTCTCGCGCAAGCGACTGCCGCGGACCACCAACCAAACAGCGATCTGATGCACATGTCCAATGTCTCTTTGCGACACATGCCGCTATTTTCAACTCTGATTGCGTGGAAAGCCGAAAATAACCTTTCTGTGGGAGAACAGCATCTGCCTGCCGGCAGCTGTGAGGGGGATCAACATCATCCTTCACGACATGTCAACCAGAAGGATAGCAACATCAAACTTGCTAAACTCGCTCATCACGTTAACGGGAGCGTGACCACTTGTCGATGCAGGACGAGTCCACACCACGCAATCCAAATCATTTGAAACAGCATGACGGCCCTTTCAGAAATAGAATACATACATAGGTAGACGTCAGCAGTGTACGTATCTTCTCAACAACGAACAAGAACCAGATTCGCCCGCCTGCACCGCTTTGGGCAACGCTGGCCCTACGGGCCCTACGGACGGCGCCCCGTGCGGCGGATAAACATCCGCCCCACTCACGACGACTTGGACGTTTACACGAACCGCGGTTGGGATCGTTTCATCTGTGTACACTAGTGCAAGCAAGAGTATGTAGCTCTCTTCGCTGGCATTACCCCAGTACCCAGTAGTTGTCTATGAGGGGAGGGTGAAACCTGCAATTTGGCGTAAGGGTAAAAAGCTATGGGGAGATTTGGAAAAAGCTCTTTTCTCGTACGAGTTCGTGTACGTGCGTAGAAAAACCCCCCCAGAGGAAACAAATTCCCATCTCATTCGCCGAGTTTTGCTGTCGTACGCTGACGGCCAGCTGGCAAGCATCGTGGTGTTTCCAACTTCACCCCTCGCGCTTTTCAGAGGTTGGTTGGTTTAATAAATCCAATTACTCAGGGTTCCGGTTTCGTTTCTGTCAGTACGTACCTTGGTATTACCCCCAGGCCTTTTGGGGATCACCTCCAAACATATCGACTTCCTGATTGTCGACCTTCCCGAGCACCTACGTATGTGTGTGTACGGAGAAGACTTAGCTAGGTACCTAGTCTTCGAGCAGGAATGGGTAGACTTTTCGCCCAATTGCATGTCATCACAAAACGTATCGAATCGACGATCAAGTCCTCTTCATATGGTCGTTGACGTCCTGTGACCGCCGTCTATCTATGAGCTGTCCAAAACTCTCCGCATATGCGTTCCCTTCCCTTGCTTTTCCCACCCGCATCCTCCCAGACTCACAAAGCGAATCACTTCTTTCTCCTCGCGGTCCTCGTCTATCACATCAGGCAGATACTCCAGTGTCACAGCATCAAAGCGCCACCTAGGGGTTGTCGAGTTGCCGCCAGCAGGAGCCTATGAAGCTCTGAGCGGGGGTCTTCCTCGCCACTGAATCGGAGCACCACACGAGCATTCTTGCATCGTCACTGTTATCTTTTCGTGTGAGGTGCGTGGTTTGTGTGGTGCTCTCTCAACTTTGCATCACGACATGAGCCGATATCGGAAGGTTTTGTTGGATTACGGACGGACGGACGAAACAGGTAAGGGGAGGGAAAGGAAGGGGACCCATTTTCGTGATAGGGTCATCGTGATCTTATCCGCTTGTTCATCTACTTTTCTTTCTTGACTTCTCTCAGGGCCCGGCCCAATCCAAACTGGATGTCGGGGGTCCTTGGATCCGTTCATCGTGAGCGCCAGAGAGAGAGAGAGGCTCGGGGGAGGGGGGGAGGGGGAGAGGAACATGAGATGTGAGGATGGGGCGTCTTCTTCGGCCAAGCCTACGTAGCTTCTCTTCAAAGTCTTCGTCTGTGCCTCCCACAGAAAAGCTTTTTAACTTGTAACGTGGCCCAACGTTTTCTGACTGGGCTTCCGTCACTGGACCTCAAAATTATCCATGTTCGCGTGGCACAGCCCGTTTTTTTTTTTTTTTCTTCTTCTTCACTTTTGTTTTCTTTCTCTTTGTGGCCAAAGTGAGGCGGGCTCGGCGGGGAGGACAGCTTCTGGTTGGAGGCTGATCCCGCGAATTAGTTCAACCTTTGGGGAGAAAGCTTGAGAATAGAGAGGCTCGTTCGTTAATCTGGTTGGACCGGGGAATTGATGAGAGAACACGGAGGGACATGACTGGGGCCTACACTAGTTTACGCTACTGCAAAGAGAAGGGAAAGGGTTCCAGTTGGGTGAATTGGGTGGGTGAAGTGTGGATTTCCTCTTCTATTTGGGCGAGTGCCCTGCTTCGCAGATGGGTGGGTCAAACAATCCTGAGATATCTGGAATTGCCATATTCATGCCGTCCAGTTGTAAAATCCGCCGGTGCACGAGAAAGCGGAGAGGAGGGCCCCTTTGTTCGATTGTCAACAGCCAGAATAGTACCTACCTTTCTTCCTTTGTGCTGTGCAGTGGTCTTCTGTAGTGTACCTGACGGGAAGCCATTTGGAAAAGCTGCACTCCCCTGGTTTGCCAACTGCCATGTTTTTGTCCAAATCCGCCGGCGATCATCTCAATGGTGCCGTCTTGTATCCATATGAGCACACACGTCACGCAATACCACGAGTCACTTCCCATGAATGGCTGTGCTCCGTGTTAATGAATGCACCAAGGTCTAAGAAAGCTTGAGCTCTGCCGTGCTTTTGTGTGACAGAAATGGGTCCCTTAACTTGGTTGGTCCCTTTTCAACTTTTTGTTTGGGCGATCTCGCGGCTCGGCCCATTGGGTCAGGGGTTTTTGCCAAGTATTCGACCTATAGCCTAGCTAGTGTCTACCTTTATGTTACCAAGTCCAAAAAAAAGTCGGCGTTGGGCTTTAACGAAAGGGCGATCAATTCAATCAGCCCCTCCCCATTGTTCGGATCCGCTCCCCAAAGGCGAAGCAGAACTTGAAAGAAACCAACAGTTTGCTGGTGTCTTGGACGGGCGGAACATTGTGCGGAAGCCTGGCGGTCGGGCACGGAAATGGATCTCCGGATTTAGAAGTACCTATTCGTTCGTCTCAGATGGCGGAAGCCAATGGTTCGAGCACCGGACGAACAGGATCATGCAAAGTCCGAGACATTCTGAGTGCAAGGGCGCCTGTCGAATGTCATAAACAGCGCAATGCAGAATTGGCCATCTTCACAGAGTGCAGGCAGGATGATGCATTGGATGCGAAAGTGTTGAGCATGAAGACTCTTTGTATTCATTCAGGTCCATGACCAAAAAATAGTTCAGGATCATCTTTTTCGCGGTTCTTTTGCCGCTTGCAATGTTATGATATCCCGTCTCCAACTCCTCCGCTCAATCATACAATAAACAATTGCTATCATGGCACTGATAATGTTGTGCCTCTTTTAATATGATCCAAATGCCCAGCAAAAGTCCCTTAACAACTCATGCCAGAGCCGAGTCTGACCCGCGTATCCCATACCCATAGCTAGCAAACAACCAAATCTCCCGGCTTCCCAGATGCAAGTGCTTTGACAAAGGAAAATTGTAGTCGACCCAAAATGTATCAATGCGGTACATGGAATATCTCCCATCCCAGTACCCCAAAAAGCTGAAGCCCGCCCATGCGCCGAATTTCTTGAACTTGCGAAAAACAATCAAAAGCAGATTCCCAATCCCCGAGGTTTGACCCAGACATTTTTATGATGCTGTGCTCCGATGTATGCCTTTTTTGATATAACAACTGTAAAGAAACAAACGAAACAAGATGGCCGAGTCGAGTCGTGTAATGTTCTATGCTTGAACAGTGGTCGAGTGAGGTGAGGGGTATAGTCGCTGATAATAAACAAGGTAGTGGTGTGAATGGTGCGTCGATCTTTTTAGTTGGAAGATCGCCTGCGTTGCAGCCTGACGGACTCGAACGAGTGGGCATATGCTTGGAGCTCCCTGGCCGCCTTTTCAGACATGCCAGAGTGGCTGTGGCTGAGGCCCGCCGATGATGTGCTCTTCATGGAGCAAAGGCTAGTGTGCGAGCTCGAGGGAGATAGTGTCCTGCTCGATTGGGTGCTGAAGTTGGAAGCGGGGGAGAGGTAGGACTGGTTGCTCGATGATGTAGACTTGTTGAAAGACCAGTCGAAGGAAGGGCCGTTCAGGCTGGGGGAGCTAGGACCGGAGCTGGAGGCAGAGTTGGTCTCGTAGTCGGCCAGGCGGCAGGACTCGGAGCAGTAGGCAGCGCCATCATCAGTCTGCTTGTCGCAGGTGAGGCAGAACTGGAGTGCCCAATCCTCGAAAGACATGATGTCGGTTGTGTGTGGGTTTGTTGTTGTGTAGTCTGGAAAACTCGCTCGAGGCTGCAAGCTCAGCGTGGGCCGGGTGGGCTAATGGAGTGACTGGTTGATGGTCTGATTGACGCGAAGCTGAATTGGCTTAATTGGAAGCTGTGTCGAGCTGTTGTGGTGGTTGTTTTCAAAGTCCAAGCTGCGGGTCTTTCTCTTGTGTGTGTGTGTGCTGGTAGGTTGCTGTTGGTATTATTGTATTGTAGTTGGATTGCCTGTTGCTTGCTTTCCAGAGCAGTGTTGCAGAGGGAAGAAGAAGAGAGAGTGAAGTGGTGGTTGTTGTTGTGTGTTGATGCCGATTCTGGAAGTGAGGTTTGCTCGAAGGAGAGCTGGGGGAAAGTTGGGTTATGTAGGCTGTCGACCTTGGATGAGTCCGACGTGCGCCTGCCCTCCCCGGTCATTGCCAATCGTCCCAGTCAGTCCAGTCACTGCGGTGCATGCTGCCCGTGGGTGTGAGGCAGAGGCCCATGACCAGCTCGAAGGCCCCACCCGCGCCCACTCAGACATTGGCGCCGGTGGAGGTACGCAGATCGAGGATACACAGGGGTATCGTAGGCCGTAGTCCACACTCGAAAGGTACACAGTACGGCAAGTCTCGAAGCCACACGTCCCTTTCCACTTGCTGCTGGCCGGGGTGTGTTGGGAACTCACTGAAGGAGCAGGGGGATGAGGGTCAGGGAGTGGTGTGGACCCGGTCTCTGCCAGACTGGTACCAGAGGGGGTGCATCTGGGCATGCCAATCTGCACTATACGCAGTACGTACCTCTAGTATGCCTTGTTCGAGGGTAGCCCCATAGTGTTTTTCCCAGAGCGTGAAGTGACAACTAAAAGAGAGGTCGCACAGAGTTCTCAGAGGGGTACCTGAGGGGGTGGGAGAAATTTTCTTTTTGGAAGGCGTGAACTTAGCGAGAATGGGACCATGCTGGCTGGTCGTGGCACCACTTTGGTTCGTTATGAGCAAGAAGAGCGGGTCTGTCAGTCTGTCCTTGTGCTTGGCGAATCACTCGCCAGTGGAAGTCGCCAGTTGAGCCAGTCTCTGCTTCAGCTTTCCCTCTGGGCATTGGGGCAGTGGGCAGCACTCCAGTCCAGTCTGAGGTGCTGTTGAGAGGCGTGACCATCTCACATTGGCGGCCCCTCAGTCTTCGTCAGTCTGCTGCCCAAAGAGTTTTTTCTCCTCTTTGTCTCACTGCGTGTCAATTCCAGGTTGCTTTGGTACTGATTACAAGTAGTGTACACTATTGCCCGAATATCCTAGGCCCCAATGCTTTGGTGGTTAGGGCTGTGCTGGCAGTGGTAGGTAGGTAGCCAGAACCCTCACTTCCTTGCAGATCTCGATGACCCCAAAGAGAACTGAAGGGAAGTGAGGAGACTGCCTTGTCAACACACTGCAAACCCGCTATTACACCATCTCACTGAAGGAACCAGAACTTGAATTGGTCACAGAGTAGGTAGTGTGTACTGCGTACCTCCATGGCAGAAGGAAGTGAAAATTTTTCCTTCCTGGTCATCCACGGTCATGAATCATTCAGCAGCGCTGTTGCTCAGAGGGCACGGGCTTGAATTGGAATTTCACAATCAAAAGTTTCCCCAGTTTTTAGGTGGTCTTGGACCTCTTTTCTGCACGTCCGCCACGTCTTGTCTCATTTGCCTCTCTTGCGTGTCGTTCGAGCCAAACAGCACGCAATTTCGCAGCATCCAACTAGTTTTCCGTCAGCCTGAGCCTCAACTTCAATTCGACTCACCAACCAGCGCTAGACCCCCCTGAATCTCTCTCGCCGGTCTCGCATGTCTTGCCATTTGGAAAATCTCTGCACTGGCACGGGCTTCACATTGGAGCAAGTCGCAAGATCGCACATCAGGCGTTTTTGCAGTTTGTGTCCCCCTCTCGGGCTTCAGCGACCTCCATTGGGTACTGTACCTCACTCAAGTCTTGCCCAGTACAGACAGACTTGCTCGAGTGAGGTCGATACACGCTGATGGCGGCGGGCCCGCTGGCCGCTGCAACACCAAGATGCGAAACCCGCCCATGGTGAGACGGCATGTTTCCAGTCCTTGTGCTTCCAGAGTGTCATCCTGTGCTTCCAAGCTTCAGTCACATCAACTGACTCTGTCTCTTGTTGTCTCTGGCGCCGTTGCCGGCAAGCCGGAGGATAAAACAACAACAACAACAACAACAAGGCAGCATCATCAGAACCAAAAACATCCTAGAGCAACAAAGCTTCGGCCGCTGGAAAAAGTCTGGCGTGGGGGGTTCTAATCAGTGAACAGTGAATGTGGAACATTGCGTCCCAACAGACCGGAGTATTTGGTATGTCTATCGAAGCCACAAGTCCTTCTCGCCATCACTGCGCTGCACTTTCACGATACATCTATATACATTATCGCCTACATCCAGGTGGTGTTCAGGCGGTGGTAATCGTGAATGAAGGCACGCAAGAAATGAGTGGGCATTGGCGACTTTTACTGCTTGTGATGGTTGTTGCCCCCTGCTGCCTCTGCACACTGCGGTGCGACCTTGTCCCGTCTCTCGTCTTCACTCCCGTCCCCTCTTTCTCCCTCTCTATCGAGAGCTTTATCGGCGACGCCCTTCTTGAGAAGACACAGGATTATACATGGCCCCCCGAGGCTCTCGCACCCGGTAACCGCACCCACCAATCCCCATGCCTGTTCAAGCTCGTCATGAAGCCGGGTGAGGAACAGGTGTGGCCATTGGACTGCTTTATTGGCCGCTCTTCCCCTCGGTCTGGTCCAGGAGTCTCGACAACACCAGCCCGAAATGGTATGAACTCCCTTGCCCTTAGAGTTCTCAGCACTCCAAGAGGCGCCCCCGGTGCGACCCTCGAATTTCTTTTGGGCCAAGAGCTAGTGGCTTGCACCCCGGAAGAACAAAAGAAGAAACCAATAAGCCAAGGCCCGAAATTGAACATTGTGTTGACCGTTGGTGTCGTCTCGCTGTCTGCCCCCTTCATTCCTTACATCAACTGGTAGTAGCTCCACGATCTGGAGAGGATCACATAGATACGGCCAGCTCTAGACTCGCAAGCTCAGAATCTTCGGGCTGTTGAGTGTTGAGCTTCACGACGTGAGCCAGCTTGCCAACCTCCGGCCTATGCTGGTCGCTTCAGCCAAATGGCACTCACAACATAGCCTACAACCTGCATCTACAACATGATGATTCCCTTTCCCAACCTAACCCCAACGCCGATGGCAAATTTGTTGCCTATGTACACCCACCTATCCAAGGCCCTGACGAGAACACTGCGCACTAATCAGCACCCCTTCACCTTCAAAGGACACGCCCTCCAATCTTCACGCCCTCGCGCCAACCCCGTCCTCGCTTTGGGTGTCCCTCGTCGTGGCATCGGCTGCGAGGACAAGGATGTGCTCGTTATGGCTCTAAACTGCTTTCAGTTTGACCTGCAGCTGCTGCACCTCACAACCACATTCCTTTCAACAAATCATCTTCGCTCTCTCCCCGCACCTATCTTCAACTCGTATATGGCAGGGGGGCAGCCAAGAAGACTGGCAAAGCTCTCACTGCTGTCGTGCGCCGTGCCGGCCTCTGGGCTCTGGAGCGCTAGTCGGGAAACCTGATAGGGAAGGGGTCGCATGAGTCCGTCTGGTCCAGATATCACAGTTGATGGCGACCTCCTACGCGGCCTCGCTTGATGGCGTGCAGAGTCGCCATATCACCGTCTGAGCATTGAAAATGCTGGCGTTGGACGACAGGTAAAGTGCTCTACACGACACTGCGTACATGATGGTCTGGTCCGCAAAAAAAGGTTCGGAGTGGCACCATTGCACTGCTCACGACAGATCCTGCTACCCGCCGCCGATGGCATATCTCCTGATCGACAACGAGAAACATAGAGTGGTTTGCCAGATTCGCAACACGACGCTCCAGGGCAAGCGCTTCTCGAAACATCTCGTTTGCACCTTATATGTGCTTTGCCTTCAATCTGCACGCAGCTCAATGGGCATATTACCGATATGATCGCATGCAACATCAACGACGCAACGAGATGATGGAAATGTCACGGGTGTTGTTTTCGTGCACAGTACGGTACCCAGCAGCGGCAAGTCAGGCGATTCGTTCGACGCTGTTTTGGCTGCCTCCGCTGCGGGAGTGCACCCCAGCTCTCCACTGCAAGAAGCCAAGAAAGACCTTATCCAGTGGACAGTGACATTGGCGGGCATCCCATGTGGCGGTTGCCCCACACTGATACACTAGAGACTGGTGGGCTATCTTGGTGATGTTTGTGGGGATGGAGATCGGGTCCATGGGAATGCCAGGAACTCGATATCTCGCAGGTCCTCCTCCTCTTCATCATCCCACACGCCGTGGTTTTCATCGGCTTGGCAGTCATTCATCGTGACTTTGCCGTTGGTTCCCACGATGCGAACGCAGGAACCCCCCACAGACCTATAGATAGGTCTCATGGACAAAGAACCAAGAGGTCGGGGGGTTCAACGTTTCCTTGAGCATGATGGGCAAGCTCAGGGTAAGATATCACGGATGTGTACATCATTTCTGATAACCCCCACAGTCGAATACCAGGACATGTGTGGACTTTTTTGGGCCATTTTCGGCCGCGAATATGAGCGATAGTCAACCCAGATGAAGTCTGATATCCATATTACAACGCTCCTTGCTCGGCAGATAAATTACAGCAATCCTCAAAGCCATCGGAGCCCCTATTCGGAGATAAGGCTGAATTCCTTTCGAGATGGCTTCCGTCTGCCACATTGAATACCTACCCTTGATCATGCGGAGGTAGCAAAACATTCTGACTTCGGAACAAAGATCTATCGCAATACCTAGGGCAGAGCTTCGACTGGGGACCTTGAAAGCTAAAATGAAGGTGTACACGATTAGCTCGTGCGCGCTTGGGATTTCCCCATCGAGTACTGCGCAAGGATTGTAGCGGTCCAACATCAACACCAACATCAACAGATAAGCCGATCCTTGATGATGATCATTACAGTTTTTCTGTTAGCAGGGCACAGCACTACCGACTAGACCCGAATCTCCAGCTTACACTAGTGTAGTGCTCATCATTCCCGCCGTTGCCCATCTCGCTCGCTCATGCAAGCCCGTCAATAGCTGAGCGTGTCCCTGATAGTGGTTTGGAGACACATAACGCAAAAAAAAAAAAAAAAAAGAAAAAAAAAAGAAAAAGAAGAAAGAAAAAAAAGTAAAATGAAATCACTAGGATCCTCGGCAGTGCATTAAAATCTTCAGTCATCGGCCTTTGGCCGTCAGATCCAAGGTGTTTACGGTGTTCATTCCCGGGCACCAGTTACCTACAAGCAACCCTCGTCTCACACATGTTATCAGCCATGAGAGGCGTTGTTGACGATTATCAGCCATGAGAGGCGTTGTTGACGACGCTATAGTCGACCTGTCACCGGGCTCTACACGGTTTAGTTCGGTTGAAGGACCTTTTTTCATGGGGTTCTTATTGCCTCGTGGAACCTGAGACATCACAAAACCCCCCAAGCTTCTGGGATTCCTGATATCAAAGTAAGAACCAAGATTTTTGATATTTCTCAAGGTCCGTTAACAAACTCCACACACCCTGGTAGGCTTCGAACGCAACCGAATTGGAGTGTGGGCCTTGCGGTTCTCGTGGAGTTCAGATCATCACGGAGCTCTGCTCCTGAGGAGCTGACACGTCTATCACAACGTCCTGATCACCCATCCTTACCAAGAACCGTCACCGTGGGTCACGATCAAGCACCTTGTTAGTTCATGTCTCGACGGCTTTGTAGTGTCTAAGAATCACGCCACTGCCAGAAAGTCTCCGCTTCTTTTTAGATAGGAGCAAAATGGACATTGGATGGCATAAATCTATCAACGAGCTAGTGATAAAGTAACGAACCCAAGCACAATCAATCAACCGTATCTCGCTTTTCTCCCTTCCGTACGCCGATCTCTTCTTGGTTTGATCATTTGCCCACCAACAACCGAGCATGCAAAGGCCTGGCCTTGTCCAGCTGGCTGGGATATCCTGGATGCGAATGGGAAGCTGGGAAGATCTGGGGGGGGGGGAAGCTAAAGCACTGGGCAAAGAGCACACAACTTTGTCAAAAGAAGCTTAGCAGCAGCTCATTTGGAGATCGCCAAATTGCGAGCTCAATCGGGTATGGTATGTATGATGGCACTGTCCTCAGCGGTTACCGCAACTAGTGCACTGATTCTCAACGGAGATGCTCTTTAGCCCGCTCTTAACTACTTATGCAGCATCTTGCCAAATGAATTGGCCCATACTCCTAACATGATTCACAAAGCATCAGTTCATGTATGTATGTAGTACAATAACGGTAGTGATTTGACATATCGTAACATGTCGAGCACAGAGCAGAAGCGAAGTTTGATTCTCGCTTCTCAGTGGTCACCACAAACGCGGGGACAAATCACACAAGGTTGAATTGCTTGGGTCGAAATCGAGGACCACTTCGAACAGAAAAACAAGATGCAAAGTTGATAAACCTTGCATTACCAGGCGTCCGTCTATGTATCTGTCGGTTGGTAATCGTCACAACGAACACCTGTTCATCTACTACCCGTCGTCACGTTGCCGTACCGTCTTCTTTTACTTCAACCATCTTTCCATTGGCTTCTGTCAGTTTTACCTCCTCGTCTCATCACTGCCTGCGCCTACCACCCCCACACCACCACACCACTGAGTGATTACCTCGTTGGCCGCCTGGCTCGCCGGGTGACACAAACCACCGACCAGGCGATGATCAGACCAAACGTCGCAAGTCAGAAGGGCAATTATCATTGGTGGCCTGACCCGATTCCCGTCACAGCCGCTTTCTGGCTTTTCTTGTGTCTTGGGGGGTTGAGCGCGCGTGCTCTGACAGGCTCTGACAACGCTTACCAACAACGCCTTCGCCCAGCATCGCTATCAACACATGTTTGACACATGTGAAGATAGGAAAATGAGTACACTAGAAAAAAAGGAAAGAAACGATCCAGGAGGTGTCTTCCAAAGGGTTCTTTCTTGGCAAGTTTGGTCTACACTAGGTAAGGTAAAGCTTCCGAGACTACCTATGGACTGTGTATGTAAGACGACGCGTGGAGCTGGGCTGTGTGAGGCCAAGTGCAACACCATACCTAGGTACACCTAGCCTTGACCTCCAGAGACAGCTGGGCAAATATCCCCAAACCAGGTTAAGAGGCAAGACATTTACCACCGAAACTTCCGAGCAAATCAAAGAGAGACTCGAAGAGAGACGTGCACCGGATAGGGCAGGGGTAGGTTCGGACTTTAAGTACCGACAAACACTCTCTTTTTTTTTTTTTCTTGGTTTGTTTCGGAGCTTTGCCCTGGCGGGAAAGAAAGGGTCAGTTGAATAGGTAGAGGAAGACTAACATCAATAAACTTTTCTCCCGCTTTGCCTGCCTGCCTGGGCTGTGGTGTCCGTGTCTCGGCTCAGTTCGGTTTCAGTCTTTTTTGTTAGGCACTGTTTCCGTTGTTGCAAAGTGTTGCACTTTAGAAGCAAGGGCCACGCGCCGGTCTGGATTGTTTTTTTTTTTTTTTGGTGATATTGGTTGCTGCCTGTCGTTGGCCCTTTTGCCCTCTCTAACAAATGTCTTGACAATATGCAAAGCTTCGATATCATGAAATCCAAAACATTCCGTCAATGTTAACTTTGTGTCGATGTCATGTTGCCATTCCAGTACCTTATCACGATGCTGTTAACCGTGTTGTACCTGACATTAGTTTGCTATGTTTCTTGCCTAATAGAGCGTACATACAGTAGTGCTGCAGTGCATGTATCCCAAGAGTAGTGTAGGTAGGATCGTGTAGTGTACATGTGTTTGTCGATGTATGTAGATACATATTTTACTGCGCGTGTTTATCAACAGTGGATTATGCAGCCAGGCGCACTCCGAGCCGCTCTCGAATTTACACAGTCAGTCCTTTCTCCATTTGCCTCCTTTTGTCGGGTTTCGTCTTACCTTTTCCAGCCTCATGCATATTTACCGATATTTAGGGACGAGTGAAGGGTGCAGTTTGGATATTAGCGACTTGCGACTCGGAGAAATCAAAGGCGGCCCTCGTAAGACAGAACAGTACGTTTGCCTTCCGGTCAACGCATGTTACAACTCTCACCATTAATTTGTTAAGGATACGTTCCTTTCCCTGTAAACCCGCTTTGAGAATCCGCAATAAGCAAAGCTGAAAAGGAAGAAGTCCCAAGACGAGATGCACCAAAGTGAGCAGTAACTTCAGATT
The DNA here is from genome assembly GCF_033458365.1 of Neurospora hispaniola. Taxonomy (NCBI): domain Eukaryota; kingdom Fungi; phylum Ascomycota; class Sordariomycetes; order Sordariales; family Sordariaceae; genus Neurospora; species Neurospora hispaniola. Next base: position 2,137,120 of record NW_026944410.1, on the reverse strand, counting down.
TGCCGGTCTGATTGGTTCACAGACTTCACGAGTGTTGCCAAGAAAGGACTCGAGGTTCAGAAGGAGGGCTCAGAGGATGGGCTCAGAGTCAAGGGCTAGACTTTTTTTGGCGTAGCGCTCATTTCCTTTCGTGCTTTGATAAGATGGGAGGATGGTTGATATTGTCTTAGAGACCTGGTGTACGTACGGCTCGCAGTTGCTGTTCTGCTGGGCGCAGTACACAGTAGTACATAAGCGGGACACGGTGATGGACTTTGAGGGCGTGAAGGCCTTCTGGGCGTTGGTTGGCTGGTTGGTTGACGAGCGAGCTTCGGCAGGCAACTCAACAGCAACAACAACAACAACAACAACAACAACAACAACAACAAGGGGTAGATCCTCAAAGGCCAGGGGGAGGGGTGTAGCCATTGTCGACGATCAGCAACACAAAAACTGACAACTGAAAGCTACCTGTCGGAGATCTGGGCAAAATAAGCAAAGCCAGAAGAGCATAACACCGAAGAAAAAGGGAGGTTAAATGAACAGCAAGCTCTTTGATTTGTTAATGCCGGGCAGTTTCGGAGATTCCAGTTGCGCTTTCCCTCCCTTTTTTCCAGGCGCCCGTCCCCTTCTTCCCTGTGATCGAAAACCCACAGCATCGTAAACTCGGTTCGCCATTTTGCTTGTCTGGTACCAATTTCCTAGTGAGATCATTGACACCTGGCAGCCACTTTGTGTTGACGGGCGGAAGGAGCTATGTAGTACCTAGAGGTAGTCAGTAGCTTACTGCTAAAGAAAGCTCCCGCAGAGTCCCAAATTAACTCTGCCCCGTGTACACGTATTTTCTCACCACCAGCAGACTCCATTTCACGGGCGTTTCGGGTGCATGGGAAGCTGTTAGCTCGAAAGGGTTACTCATTTCGTACCGTCGGTAAGCCGCTAAGTACACTACTGCCCGTCCCCACGCAAGCACCCAAGCGGGCGACGATGCGAGAGGGGGAGCTCGCCCAGACTCCCGCCGTCTTCTAGCGGATAAAAAATTTCAAACAAGGGAGGTTTCTTTCCACTCGCAGCGTTGCTTCGCGTTGCTTTTTGTCCATCACCGCTTGTTTGACCTTTGAGATACCTGCATATCACCGCCCTTTTGATGTGGATTTCAGGTACTGCTCAGGTCGCTAGTTGCATGAGTTGACCTGACAAAGTGGATCCTTTTTACGCAGTAAGGCTTTACCGCACATTGTTTGTCTGGTTACCGCCAGTATGGAAGTGGAATTTTTCCCTCATTCACCGGGGGGTAATGAACCCAACGACGTCGACTTCGTCTTCGTGTCGGGCAGGTATGTACACAGTTGATGGTAAAACTGCACTACTGCAAAGGAAGTGAATGCCGTGATGGAGTTGGGTTGATGACGCGGATCCGGATGTCAAAGTCAGAAGGCTCCAAAAGTCAGATTTACCAGAGGATTGGTATCTATCTGGGATCGCTTGATACCGAGACTCCAGTGGGACTGTCCAGCTGTCAATCCTGTCGTTGTCAAATATGGTGCCAAAAAGACGCCATATGGCCGAAACCTGTGCGAGGGACCTAACTTGCAGGGTTAAGATCTTGGATTGCGGCTCCTATGAACGATGTGATACACAAGCGTGATGGTTTGACTAGTCACTGGGTGACTGGAAAGAAAGCCAAGATATTGCAACATGAGCGGGTTTCGATGAACAATGTCCGTCCCCGCCATATCTCGGTAGTCTGATCAGCCTGCCAGATCTCCATTGTCATCTGGTCCTGAGATTGCCATTTGTTCCAAGATATGAAAGTCCCGTTTTGGGCTGACTCGTTGATGACGTCCTTGGGCTATCGAGTTGGACGGCGTACACTAGTAGGTACTTGGTCTGAGACATGGACTATCGCGTAGCACTTCTACCACCCACACTCAATGTTCTACCTAGTGTACTGTGGTTGGGAGCAAAAGTTTAACCCCCATGTCAGGTATCTTGCACGGACCACTACAGAGAAAGCTTCGTGAGCACTGTGTGTTCATCGACATGACATGGGGGTTAAACTTACCCATCTCACCATAGTACAGTGGAGTGCTTGGGCTCACAGCCGAGCGTGAAGACGAGGTTTCTGTGGGTACACAGTAAAATGCCTTTGTTAAGGTACGTACCAAAACAGGTCGATGTCAGGGGATCACAACGACCCTTTCGTTCCCCCTGTGTCTTCTTCCCCAGAGCGACCCTAAAGAGACCCTAACTTCCAAGTTTCTTGTAATGCCCCCAGAGACTGCTGCCCAAGCGGACAGGTTCCAGAGAGAAGAAGGTCAGCTCCCCGGTACGGAGGCAAGGAGGAAAGCCGACGACAATCGGCCGTCCACTCTTTGTCCCTGCAAGGATTCCTTTTCCCCTATGCTTATCCCCGTGTCCATCCACCCGGTTGTAAAGCATGACCTTCATTATCTGGCATCCAGTCACATTCGTTCCCGCTCCACGACTTTATTCTGAAGTGTGCAATGCGGTGGTGGTGATCAGGGGAGCTCAGTCCAGAGAGGGTGGTACACAAAGAGAGAAATCAGATCGAACGCTGCAAGAGGAAAGGATCGATTGTATGGATCAGGGAGCAAACAACTTCTCAGGGCACTTTCCCAATAGTCTCATGAAAGATCTACCTCGGTGCTCAACGATCGGAACACGTCTAGTCAGCAATTGACCGTGTCAGAGCGGTCACGGTGTTTAGGTCCCCTCCCTTCAGTTCTTTGCTGCCAACCTCACCCGGTTCACGAAGGAAGGAGCCCACTAGTCACTGCTACTGTGCTCCACCTCCGCATTTCAACCTTGTGGGGCTCAACTTGTGGAGCCAATGCAAGCAAGCAAGCCAGGGCCAGGGCCGTTGCAGTGAGGGCCAGCTGCCAGGAACGATCAGCCGATTCGACGAACCATGTTCTCCCCCACCAGGGTTGCTACTTCCGCACGACCCTGAGATGCCCTGACCCCTCACACTCCGTCAACTTGGAAATTGTGATGGAAGATGGAAAACCTCGATCTCGAAACCCTTGGCCAAGTCCATCGTCCTCCTCATCCCCTAATCCCCACCAATTCCCACATCGAGAAAGCTGAATTGCTTCCAAACTCCCTACCGCACGGAGGGGTTGACCCCTTTTTCTCGTACAGTACTTTACCTATCTTGTACACTTTCTTGTTAGAGTATCTCACAGTGAATCTTCCTTTTGTGTGGTCTTGCAAGTGAGTGTACGTGCCATGTATGCAGCTTTACGTTTCTGCGTTCGGCAAACAACCCGAACCACCATTTCCCCCGTAACAAGAAAGGCGGAACGACAAGGAAAGAAAACAGTAGGAACCGACCGAAAAGGCGGAATGAAACATCAGACACGAGAAAATCGCTTGAGGAAGTGGATATGTAGGTAGTATACTGGCGGTGACAAGGTGTTTCCCCTTGTTTACTCCGCCCAACGGAACCACCAGCAGCAACTCCATCGTCCCATCGTGCAGTTCCCGTCTGGGGAAGAAGAACTGAAGAACGTTGGAATACAGGGGAAAAAGCAACCCTCCTTTCGTGTACACTACACTACCAGTTCTCCGCGAGTCCACCATTCTGAGCGTGGAGCAATGGACGACCCCTCTCGAAGAGGCCGATCCCAAAAGCCTCCGGGCTACTACAATACAGCGCCGGTGCTACAGGCACGACAGGGCACCGCACCCGTCCAGTACATAGTGTACCTACCGGAGAATTGCCATGAGGCCAGTTACCAATCCACTACACTACACACACCCCGCGCATCACGCAGTAAGAGCGTATAGTAGAAAGTGCAACATGGGAGAAGTGGATGGCTTGGGTGGATGGAACTGGAATGCGATGCAATCGCGATGCGAGCAGTTTGCCATCAATACTATGTACGCAATACACTACAGTGTGTACACAATCGTCGCCCGGGTCCTTCGGTGATCCATGTGAATGGTCAGCTCGATCAACCGTTCTGCTTCTGTCTATGGTTTGACCGGCCACGACAGCTTCCCAGCTGGCTTCCAGCTATCATAGACTCTCTGGGCTTCTGGAAGAGGTCAAATGTGAGAGAGAAAGGAAAGAAGGGCGGGTAAGTAAAGAGAGAGAGAAAGAGAGAGGCCCATTGATGGAAAAGGCAGAGAGAATATCTTCACCCCTCCCCTCCTCTCTCCTCGGATGTAAATCCCCTGCCTCCAGGGTTTCCTCCGTGTAGTGCGCTGTATCAGGAATCCCTCACTGTGTACGAAGCAAGTAATGAATGACGAAGGGGGTTTTCTTGCGTGCAGAGTTTGGAAGAGTCCAGTGACTAGTGTACATAGTATGAGAGTTGTTCGCTGCAGTGGTGCTGCGGATGGGATATTGGTGTGGGTGGCAATGGCAGGGGGCCTTTAGCACCGTCACGCAATGAATGGGCAAGAAGACAGTGTGGCAGACAAGCATGCGGCCATAGGGCGTTCGCTTGTAGGCTGCAAGGCAGGCAGCCAAATGCAAGTTCCAAACCATAGCCTTCTGCCTGCTTCGGACCTCCCTGAAAAGACAAAGATCCAATATCTGTCAACCCGTGGGTTCCTTCTTCGATGGTGTGGGACGATCAATGTTTTTGTCCTATGGTGGCTCGGTAGGATAACCGAACACGAACGAACAAGGATGAAGGACGAGCAAGTGCCTTAACGAACGACGACTAAGTCGATTGAAAAGACAGTGTTGCTCTCGTTCCGAGGCTACAAAAGTGAATGTTGCACGGGCACAGTCGTCTAGCTTTCCCCAATCTATCACGGCACCCAGATATCGGGCGAAGATAACTTCCTTCGACCAAGATTCTTGCTAGGCTTGTTTGCCTGACCTGTAAAACGGACACTCGGCTGCGCTTAAACCTGTTTTGTGAGTTGAAACATGAAATTACAGGGAAATAGTAATCTGAAAATAATGAAAAAAAAACAACAGGAAACCAGACATGAGTGGAAGAGAGGTTACACGCTAGGAACGTTAGGACTCGGGACCGATGGGATCAAGGGTGCCATGTGCTCTTTCAAGATAAAGTCACACAGATACAGGGCTAGAGTTCGTCCTGGGTGCCTTGTCTTTCTTCTCGCTTTTTACCATAACTGACTGTGTCAACCTGAGTTTTTACAGAGTGCTTATGCTACCGTGTAGCAGCATCAAACACTGCTCGAGGTTGAAACTGGCCGCCAGATGACCGGTGAGCGAAGCGGCTGACCGTGAGCGGCAAGAGAGATAACAGCGAGAGCAGCGCCGGACCGCCGGTATCCAACCAATATCACTGGTATGGAACCCTCCCGATAGTCGTCGGTCTTGCTCAGCATTACCAGAGGCGTGATCACAAAAGGGAGAATACTATAGATCTGCTGGACATATCTTGCTAGGCCTACCGTGTGTGTATCAGGAGATGACTGAAGCAAACAAACCTTCTCAGACATGGTAAGCACTGCCCAAACATGCGGGAACAGTGCCTCCTTCGGTGCTTGCCTCCGTAGACTAGTTGACCTAAAGGCGTGGAAGCCTTGTGATCCGGCGGCCGACAGACACCCAGTTACCAAGCCACCACCCCATGGCAAATATACTAGGCCGATTCGCTACCAACTGCTTGTTCAAGCCATCCCGTTCAAGTTTGCCTCTCGCCAGCTCATTTCGGCCGTGGGGATACCGACCGATGTTTGGGGATATCATGTCAATGGACATTGGGGCGAATGTTGGTGCTAGTGTCGACTTGACAAGCTTGTTCGGAAGTCAACACCCTTTTGGTAACCACTTGGCAACTGGTGGGAGCAAAACGACTGCCTGGAATGTGATGGCTAATGGATGAGTGAGCGGGTAATCCAGCAACCCGCAACCTTGGGCTTGGGTTTTGCCCTTCCCGCGCAGAGAGGAGGAGCAGACTTGGACGGGGCGGCTGTCGATTTGAACCTAATCTCACCTCTTAGCGTGTGTAAGAGCTAGAGGACACATGGTCAGCCAGTGTTGGTCATCATCTACCGCTGGTATCGCGTAGAATGATAAGAGCCTCAAAGCCATGTCCATACTTGTGTGGACAGGTCTCGGGACCACTCACCAGTAGGCCCTTTTCCCATGGTCAGTGCCCAAACTGAAGAAGGTCATGATGCCATCTCGCCATGATGGATGCTTGGCGTGCTGGGGAAGTCGGTTCGTCGGCAGCGTTATGTTATGCATCAATTATCGGAGAACCGTCAACGACCGGAGATTGCGGTTGTCTCTGGTTCTGGATCAAGCAAGGCACGAGAAAAAGGAAGGGCGACTCGTGTTGAGAGTCATGATGAGCATGGTTCGCATGGTTTGAGCAAGGAAAAAGAAAGAAAGAAGAATGAGAAGTGACCGAAAGCAAGCCAGTCAGCAAGCACACGGTGGGGTTTCACACGCTGTTTGAGCGGGAAGGCCCGTGGCAGCGTGGTTGCCTTTCACCGTGTTTTTTTGGGGTGGGGGGGTGCACTCTGCAGTCTCCACCACCCGACCCTCAGGGCTCCTTCCATCCCCCAAGCACCTCACCAACCCGAGACCCACCTCCTCAACGGTCGAGCATCCATATCAACAAGCAAGGGAGAGGAAGGCGTCAGACAAACGAATGGAAGCGAACTGCATGCGAAATCCCATTCTCGTCTCTTCTCAACCTACATCTGCCGAAACATGCAATGTCCACGACAACTGCCGGCTTACCTTGAGAGACAAAAAAGCAAGACCAGTACTAGGCAGAGCAAATCCGCGGCGATATGATGCTCGCTTGACGCTGTGTCACTCCTGCTGAGGCACTTTTACCGAGTACACACGTAGGAGCAACATGGGCCGTACGAGAACGAGCTTCAGTTTCCAGTCTAGAAGCATTCCCTCGCAAGCCACGTCTCAGCTATTTTCTGTCGCCTCCCTTCCTCCTCATCAGTTGTAGCCAACGGAATGTCAATCTCGTACACAGTAGCACTGCCAACTGTGGGAAGTCTTGCAAGGTTCACTCATACCGTAGCGTGTGACGATGATGATGATGGGTCATGAGAAACTCTTTCTTTTGTGCATTAACAGTTCCGGTATAGGGTGGGATGGAGAAATGTGAATGGAGGGCGATCCCGTCGTATTCAACTTCACAACATGCCATGTTTAGTAGGTAGTCTTATCTCTGGTAGGTAGCGGTTATCTCGGAAGCCCAAACCCCCTCCCTATATCGACTCTCCATGCTCACTCTATCTTAGGTCCTATATCAAGCTATCACTCTTCGATAGTTATCATCGAACTCGTCGTCTTCGTTGCTGCCATGGATGTCTATCGCCAGCTAGCATGGTCATGTGGACGCCGATGCAGCTAGCGCTAAAAGCACGCGCGTCACGGTTACATCGAAGGGTGGTGGTGATGTTGTCTAGGTGAACACCTGCGCAGCAAATGCCGAATTTCTCCTTCTTGGCCGTTGTCTCTCTTCACGAAGCTAACTTCAACAGTAATTAGCTTGTCCCAAGTTCTGCCCGTGAGGCATACCACTACTGTATGCACGGCTTTCCCGAAAGGGTTTGCGATGCTTTACCAGTCTGGCCATCCCGTGCACCTACCCGTCACTAGAGAAATCCTCCATGTACATACTTGACGGCAGCGTTCTATCAAGCTGCCCTTCCAGCCGTTCGGTGCCCTTTGCTGTCTTGGGCATTTCGAACTGGCTTGGCGTACGGGTCTCGACGCTCGGCTGGCTGCGGGTGTTGACCTCGATCCGGTCGGGCTGGTGCCTCAGAGACACAGAAGAGGAGCTGCAGTTTGCCGCCGACCTTGAGGAGAGACAATAATGGGCAGATAATGACGCCCTCGTTGCTTTTTCCCCTACACATTCCTCCTGTGTATGAAAACTCTTTAGCATTTCCACGCGACGCCAAGGCAGACGGCCATCACCTCACGGTTTCACTCTGTGAGACATACAGACGATTATCATGCAGCATAGCCGGGCCCGTGTATGCCGCTCTCTCCCGAGCCTGTCGCTTTGTCCCGTCGTATACGGGACCGCAGTGATCATCAGCACCTCCGTGGACACCCACTGGGCGCATGTTTGAAAGTCACAAATGTGTATACAAGTACGGAGTTGTGCGTGTGTGCGTGTGCGGAAAGGATTGTCTCCAAATGGATGGGGGGATGGCGTGCATGTTCTACGCTACCTTGACTCCTCCTTCCTTCCTCTGTCTCTCACCAGCGGGATCAACATTTGAGCCACCAAAAAGCTGCGATCACCCGAGGGCGCATATCTGCCATCTGTCCAGAGCAAGTGTAACTGTTATCGAATATAGCCCCGAAACTGTGCACAAGTGTGTGGTGTGTGATGTAGGTGGGTAACATTCATTGCTCAACTATCGGACGCCGGCTCTGGAGGCTGGCTCACAGATACACACCCTTTCAGGCGGACCATGACATCAGGAAAAAGGGACCCAAGCTAGTCCTTGAACTCCCTACTATTGTTGATTGCACCCCTCTTCATTGGCATATTGACTCCAAGTGTGGGGAGGGCTTATCACATCAACCGTTTCAGAAACGAGGTAGTGGTCTCGATTCACCCACTGCGGATTGCCACTGATATTCGGCGTACACAAAACTATGCCCTCCAGCAGCCGGAACCTTTCTTCACGATAGTTGTAGGGCCCTGCTTTACCATGCCGTGGAACGATTGTGAGTGAGCCAATCTAAATGTTTACAGTTGCAGGAAAGGCGATCCATATTACCATTGTGTACCAGGTGATTATGTTTGGTGCCGGATTTCCTTTCTTCTCTTTAACTCATCAGAAGGTCTCCATGGGGACAACCTCTTGTTAGCTGCTACTCTTGCTGGAGCGGAATCTTTGCTATGGCTATCGAGTTTATAACCTTGATACCAAATTAAAGGCTAGATTGTGACTTGATTCACAGTGGCGAAAACCAAGTTCATTAGAAGCTATCCTATCGTCACAATAAAAATGCCATCGTCAATGGCGGATGTACACAGTGATGAGACACCGACTACTACCGGCACACAACGCTCTCAATGCTCTTCTTATTCCTTTCTGATAGGCGTTATGTGTCATGCGAGTCAGTGGTGTAGCCCCTTTCATGAAACTATGAGATTGCGAATCCCTCCTTGCAGGAACCTGGACCCTTATATTATCCCTAATACCATTGCACCTGCAGTAGCTCGATGTCATTCCCTGCTCTGTGTGCTACCTTTTACATCTTCTGGGGTCTCCGGTTTTCCATCTTGCACCAGCTGATGTCGCAAGGCTCAGCTTACATCAGGGGGTATGCCTGGTCACGACGTCGAAGGGTTGGGAACGTCAGGTGAAAGAGCGTATAGGTGGATGACTGTTTTGCCGGATGATAGATGGTTGCTTTCTCCGGACCATTGTTTTCTAGAGCGCAAGGCTGGATGAGGCTCCTACTCGGTCGTGTGGTCAGTGAGAATGATGAATCACTCATACCTAGATCAGTCTGGTATGAACCGCGAAAGATGAACTGGGTTCGGTCTAAGCAAGCATTGGAGAAAAGTTGAGATGCTAAATCTCGTTCAACTGACCAGACATACTCCCCTATTTCTGGACGACATGAGCAAGCAACGGTCCGGATCTACTGACACAACATCAAATTGTTTACGAAATTCCGGGTATATGTTTATAAGACAATCGCATACTCAAACTCGAACCAAACTTCCTGCTTTCTGAGCCTCTGCTATATCATTTTGTTTACCAGGCCCCAGGCGAGGCTATCAGGGCGTCATAGGCAAGCAGGTATGTATCACTTCAATGAAACACCATAAACAAGCCACCTTGGTAACACAATCAATACCGAGAATTGGATGATTGGGGGTTACTATAACAAGAAGTGCTGAATGCTCATGATGTAGTGCAGAAACCTTGCGATACGTCACTCTCGCCGAAATACATCATATCTCACTTTAATCCGAAATCGAGTGGACAATATGACTTGATTTTCGGTGGTAAACGAGGACATGGGCAGCTACATACATGACATCGTTAATTTCCTCATCCTTACGAATTCGCCTTCGATAAAGGTCAAGTGACCCGCCTACTATGTAAAAGCACACGTTGTGAAAAGGGGAAAGACCGAACTGAGAGTCACGACCTTACCGTTACGGCTTCCTACATCTCTATCTTCTTATCCAGCCAGTACAGCAAGAACAACATACCGGGCAGGGTTCGGATCAGGGGGCGAGCAGATGCGGCTCTTTTCGTTTCGAGTGTCAAGCGCATGTTGAGTATATTATTCGAGCGGCTATCCGCGTCTCTTGCCGCCAGTCCATTGCCGAGGCGCCGCCATACTATGTCGCTATGCATGTGGAAGCGAAGTTGCCTCACTCTTGATCTCCTCTCGTGTGTAGGTAGGTGATCATGAGATCACAGAGCTGGGGTTGTTGCCGTCGGTATCTGAGCTACTTGAATGAGGAGCATGGAGCTATTACTATGTAACTTGAGGGATAATGAACGCAGAATCACGAAACGCCTAGAAATACTGCAAGATGAGCTGTGATGCATTGCACGCGTCAATTTGCACACTAGAAAACGAGGAGGCTTATTCGCGCTGCGGCTGCATATGCCACAGGAGGTTGGAAGCTATTACATGGGAAAGAGGGAGTGTCCAAAGTAAACTGATGATGACCACGAAAAGTGGAACGAGGGAGAAAAATAGCAACGGTGAAAGACAAAAAAAAAAAAAAAAAAAAAAAAAAAAAAAAAAAAAAAAAAAAAAAAAGAAAGAAAAGATCCATCAAGATGGAAAATGTCAGCATATCGGGTCCGAGATGAGTGAACAATGAGCAAAACCATCTGACTCCTTCAAAGCCCACAACCGTTGTAGCCGTCAACATCAGGAAATCATCACCAAAAAGTTCACATACGATATTGTTTGCTCCATTCATTCCTTTTCCAAAGACCTATCAAGCACAAGAACAACACAAGTCTCGGCTACTACGACAAAAAGAAAAAAAAGGTTACACGGGTGACATAACAATAGCCTCGGAACCGAGCAATTGTGTCTGGTCCGGATATTTATACCTATTTTTCCTTTTCAAGTTTTGCCTCCTGCCTCCCTTATTCGTTTGTTTCTCTCAGCTTCAATCCACTCGATGCAACTGGGTTGGTTCACACTGAAGCCACATAGAAAAAAAAAAAAAGGAAAAATGGAGAGAAAGAAGGCGAGAGAGGGGGGGTTTAGAAATGAGGCAGGAGCGGAATAAGTTTGTTTTGTCACTTTTTATGACGCCGGCGCAGGGCACTGCAGCAATATCTGACCGTGAAATTGCAACGCGGGCCGCGAGTAGGGAAAGAGGAAAAGGAAAGCGAGAAACAAAACCTCGAGAATCAAAGCCTCGGTCCCTTAAGATCTAGACTATACATCACTGCAAAATGTATGTCTACTTCATCAGGTAGACACATTGCAGTGGGCCAGAACTCAAATAACATCATTCCTTGCTGGTTACACGACCTCAACTTGCTCCGCATCGTTCTCGTTATCTCTTACTGTGTAGGTACATATGAGTAGCCGTCCTACCAATAGGTCTCCCAGCAACAGCAGCATCAGTAATATCCACTAATTACATCGTCCTACATGAGCTATCATGTCGTCTCGCGTGTTCCGTGGGGCGTTATAAACGTCATGAGGTTCAATTAACTCTTAGGTCCGAAGTCGGTGGTCGGGGGTTCGGATTCTTTTCTTCGGGGAGGGATTGCTGATCTCTTCGGGATTTGTTTTGTATGGGGTATGTGAAGCAAGTGTGATGAGCTGTGTACAGTCAAGGCTTGACGGCGGGAGGCTCTAAATCACTGGAGCGCGAAAAATCTCCAACTCTCCCCTCATGATTTTCAATCAACAGAAACAACAAACAGTCAACGCGAACACGCACCCCTTCCTCACTCGGCAGTAAAGAATAGACTTGGCAAGTGAGACTCCATCTCAGAGCGCATAATATGAGTCTCGAGTATACGTAGAAAACCGTTCCAAAGCATGGTGATAATAAACCTTTGTAACCCCAGACATAAGTATGCAATTGAGCACTTCGGGAATGATTACAAGAAGACACTATGCAATAGCGATCTTGTATACACGATGACTCTGCTAGCGAGATTTTCCTTGGTTTCAAACACCTTGAGGTATCTCGGTAAACCACTAGAGCGAATGTCTACTGCTTGGAGCTACCAGAGAGACCAGATACGTACAACCACCAGGTGGACAGTTCTTCAATAAACAATCCGCCCCCCGTGTCTCGCCGTCTATTATCCGCTCTGGTGAGTATCGTAGGTAATGACGAAGGCTTCGCCTGGTATACTTGCTCAACCGTGGTTAAGTCAACGCAAGAAACCCACCAAAGACTTCTACGGACTTGCACCAAGCTGAACTCATGCCTACACCAAACTACCATAGGTACCTAAACACCTGACAACGGATTACCACACTATTCCCATCTACTCTAGAACCTTAAACTACGAAGCTCGATATGTTAGTTAGTTAGACTCGAACCGGTTTCGCATGTTGTCACTCATTTGCGTATTACAAACAAGCAAAATCTATCAAGTGACCAAAGCACAGTAAGTGCCAAGACGAACATGTCCTGCCAACTTATACAATACTGCGATCTTGAGCAATTTTTTCCACGGACAGAATATAAGCACCTTTACCAATAAAAATAAACACATACGACCATAGATGGTAGAAAACTCGGGATCCCGTCCGCTCTCCCATAGATAAGCTACCAATCGCCTGACTAGTAGTTGGGTCGGTGACGACCAGCGAATCCCAGGTGTTGTATGTTTTTTCTTTCTTTCTTTTTTTTTTTTTTTTTTTTTTTTCTTGGCTCGTTCCTTCTCTTTTTTGTATCAAGAATCTCACTTTGGCAGTCATTCTCTTTTTCATTGTTGATTCTGGCTCTTGTTCTGTTTGTTATATTCGTGGTTGCATGCACGTGTTACTTGCTAGGGAAGAAATTCGCCATAATGAAGTAGCGATATGATGCTGCTGGTTGCTGGAAACGAGGAATGCAGTCCCCATTGAGACAATCACCGAGATAGAAGCTCACGGTGAGCACATCGTGGACGTGTAACGAGTAAACACGATAGTCGTGATACTATTTGAACATTGCTATGAACCCTTTCCCATTCTCCTCCGAGGCGAAAACGCCTGTCCACCAATTCCAAAAAAGGAAAAAAAAAAAAAAAAAAAAAAACGAGGATTTGCCTATCCGATATCCATCTAACCTCCTTGTTCTTAACCATTACTCATAACGTAAGTACCTAACATGAGCAAGCCCATCCTGCACTATACACCACACAGTTTTATGCCTTGTAATTTCGGTCATAATGATACTTGTAAGCCGCAGATAGAAGACTCGCCTTCAGCATTCTACACATATCGTCAACCCCCAAGTCATAGCCTGGCCTTCGTACCTTTACCAGACCTTCCCATCTCTTCACGACGTATACCCAAGCCCTCACTTAACTCTATCCGATCCCACCAAAACCGGCAAGCCTTCAGCAAGATCTCATTGAGAACCTCCTCCTTGGCCGGCGTACCAGGGCTACTACCACCTGCCCGCTCGTTGTTCCCTTCTCCAAAGACAATCATCCTGCCCGTCCCCTCTGGCGGCTTTACATCGTCATCACCACTGCTGCTCTGTTTCCACAATGATGATGATGATGACCACCCCCTTTCTGTATTTCTCTCCGCAGTCTTGTGCCCAGCGCCGCCGCGGTCTAGTCCCGAATCACCATCCCCAAAAGGCGTCTTAAACAACGGCCACACCACCCTCTTCCCACTACCCTTCTTCCCGTCCGTCTCAACCTCAATAACATTCTCCCCGCTAATAAACCTTCCCCAAGCAGCATTCATCCCATCTGCCACCTTTCTCAACCCCTTGCTCCGTCGCGGTGGTCCAAATGACCTCAAAAAATCCATATCATGCGTCACCACAGGTGCCTCATCCGCGTGATTCGCCACGTCCCAGTTTCCCCTAGCCGCGAACCTATAGACATGAACCGGCAATCCCGCCTGGCTCATAAAGTGCGCTGTCTGCAGCACTGGACAAATGTAGGCGTAGTGGCTGTAAGCGGCGTCGAGACGGGCCCACTGAGCTCCCATGCCGGCGGGGACGGAGCGGTACGGGTTGCTGCTGCTGTAGGGGTTTGTCACGGGGTCCGGGTAAAGGTGCTCGAGGGCGGCGAGGTCGGCGTCAGTGAGGGTAGGGATGAGGGTTTTGAAGAAGGAGCGGAAGTCGTCGTTTGTGTTGGCTTGCCTGGGGATGAACGTGGCGCCTTCGTTTGTGTTGAAGCCGGTTAAGACGGGGATGCGGAGGTGCTTGCCTTGGCGCCAGGAGGTGATGGGGAGGTCGGGGATTAGGACGGGGGTGGTCTCGCTCTTGCTGTTGCTGATGGCTTGTTGTTGGTCGTGAAGCCCGTCGATGACGGGTTGGAAGGGCCACGTGACGCTGGGTTCGTAGCGGTCCCATACTTTCTTGGAGGCTCTGACTATGGTTTCGAGCGGAAGCTTGCGAAGACGATCAAAGATCTGATCATCCGGCAATTCGTCCACGCCTGCAGCGGCGAGGAATTCTCGAAATTGGACCAGGTGACGAGGGTGGTTCGGGAGGAGGACGGCTCTAGCAGTAGTAGCGCCGGACTCCAGGATGGCTCTGTGAAAGGGTGCCGGACTCTCCTTTCGGGCGTAGTACATGATATGGTGCCCGATCTAAGAAAAAAAAGAACAAAAAAATAAGTGAATATTGGGTCAGCGAAGTTATATGTGGTGTGTATGAAGACATATTGGAATACGATATCAAAGACATGAAAGGGCTGAAGACAAAACCTACCGAATGCGCACCAGCGCTGAGTCCCATGATAGTGACATTATCTGGATCACCCCCAAAGGCCTTTACATTTTCCCTCACCCATTCCAACAACATAGTCTGATCCCTTAACCCCAGATTTAGCAACCCTTCCTTGGCCGTCAATGCTGATGGGAGAAACCCCAAGGCACCGACACGATAATTGAAATTAATGCCTATCATAGGTGCATCGGCCCAAGAAACGAAGCTCGCCATGTTGCGTTCAGGGCCCATACCTCCGTTGAAGGCACCTCCATGGATGTAGACAACCACGGGCAGCAACGCTGGGCGCTTGTTGCTGTCCCCTATTTTTAGTCCATCGTCATCAACCAGACCAGCCGGCCTGTAGATATTGGCATTCAAGCAGTTTTCTCCAAATCCGTTGCCTACCGTCCCTCCTATAGGACATTTCTCGCCGAACTTGACAGCCTGGAACGTCTGATCGGAGTCCGGTAGTACCTTGGGTGGCCGGAAGCGGTTCTCCCCTCCGGTGGTCTGAGCAAAGGGAACGCCGCGAAAGGCCTCAATAGCCTTGGGGAAGCGGTAGTCGACAGACAAGTGGACGCCAATGTACCGGCCTTGGCGCAAGGTGACTGTAGGTGATGTGGCTGTGGCGCCGGGCTGCCTTTCGTTGGTCATGGTCATGGTTGCGGTCATCAAGGTGGTGGATGGGTAAAACGACGTGTCCTTGGTGTCTGCAGTCTGAGATGTCGGAGTTGGGACCGAAGGAGAAGATGCGGACGAAAGACCTAGCTCGAGATCCGGGTCGACATATGAAACTACTGCTTCTGTGCTATCACTACTGTTTGCCTTGCCGTTATCATTCGAGTCGCCGTAGTTGCCGTGTTGGGTGGTACTACTCGGGGTGCCCTTTTCCTTGGAGGGAACGCCTACGTCCGAGGGAGCAAACGAGGGGATAAGGCCGTTGGCGTTGTATCGGTAGTTGTATAGGCAGACGCACAGGAAGCCAATGACGAAGACCCAGGCTGAACAGAACATGATCTTTTTGGACAAGCTCTTTATTAGCCCGGGCGGTCGTCGTACATACCGGGGCTTCTCATCCTGGAGGAGGGGAAGATGTGGAGGCGGCGGCGGGCTCAGGGACGTTGGAGTCGAGCTCCCACTGCTCGAGGTGTCACCACTAGCTCGGGCTGTGGATGATGCTACGAGCGGGGTGCTATGGGTAGTACTGGGACTGCCCCATCCGGGGATCAACGTTGGCCGTTGGGGTTCCCCATTTTCCACTGAATTGACGCTGACAGCGGCGTCTGAATCCAGGGTCTGGTGATCGACACGGGATATGGTGCCGAGACGGACCCCGTCATGCACAGGCCTTCGCAACGGGCTTGGCATCGCGACTCTTCTCGCGAAACAAAAGGCTTTTTTCGACGTTGGTGCTTGTTCTCTTCGCCGGTCCTCGTAGTCCAAAGCGCGCTATACTTGTCGGCTACCTATTTTCCATGTTGCTGATGCTGCTCAGCTGCTCGTTGGTACCTGTACCTGTGGTCGGGGTGCTGGTAGAGGTGGCGCGAAAGTGACCGAGAAGGGGACTCAAAGATCGGTTTTGAACCCCCAATGGCTTTGGCTTCAAGCCTTTGAAGATACTGCGTGACTGGAGGGCGGATCGTTTGAAAATATTTCTAGTCAATGAACTGCAAGATCATATGTTGGAACTGAAATTTGAACAGGTTGTTGTGCGCGTGGGGCGTCGAACGTCGAATGCACGGGCTGCTTCTAAGGCAAGGTAATGTAGCCGTATACATAATGCGAACCGACACAACTGAAACCAAGGGAATGCCGCAACTGAGCGATAAGACTCGATCGAAAGGGAGAAACTGAAGGGAGAGACGTTGTTGGCAGTCGGTGAGGTTGGTGATTCAGCTGAGCGACTGCCTATCGAGCTAACTTGACAGTCAGTCGCTGCTGCGTCCAGGTCCTTTTCATACCAAGTTGGTAGGTGCATTCGACTGCGAAACCTCAATCTGTCCTGCAGAGGAAGGAGCAGAATAGCGAGTTCTCACATGCTCCTTCCCTTTGCGCGATCGGGGCGTATCACAAACTCGACAACCTATGTAACAAGCCCAAATCTCGAGTCTTGAGTAGGAAGGTATGCGAGACAGATCAAAGTGGGGGCAATGTACTCATGGCACCCGCTTTGTCGCCGTCGTCGTCGTCTTGACTCTGGATTCACTGCCACACCCTTCTCACATGTTAAAAGCGTCCTGTCAAGATCTTTGTTGATTGTTCTGCCATCTCCATCTATTCTATCTAACATCCAGCGTCGTCTCCTACCATGACCACGTTGGCTAAGCTGAATTGATAAAAAGAAAAAAACAAGAATAACCCCGCCAAAACGCGCTCAGAATACTAAGCGGCGAGCTAACAGATAAGTTCGTGTGACAAACAGTTGCCACGGCGTACGAGAAGAACCTAACGGCCCTAAAACCGAAAGACCTGTTGCCTCGTCCAATAGCCCAGTTGGCCAATCGGTTGGTGAGTAGTCCATTTAACCGTACTGTAAGTGATCGAGGGTATTTCCGGGGCACCTCAGTGTATAAAGGTCATCAAAAACAACCTGGGGCCCTCAAGAGATGGTGATGTCTGTCACGATGGTGCTCCGAAAGCTATGAAATGAGGAAGCAAGTTGAAAAATCAGAAAGCCAGCACGATAAGACCGTAAACCGCGAGTAAGAGAAAAAAGTAAAAGATAAAAAAAAAGTTCACACTGCGATGCAACCACCCCATGAAAATGCTCACACAAACCTTGAACTCCAAGCCGGAAAAAGAGAGAATCATGCAAGACCGAAATGAAAACAAAGCCGAAGCCTGAGCCACAACTCCGCGCCAACTCAAACATTTCGCCCACTTGCGTCGAAACGCCGAATCCATCGTGCAAACCCTACCTCTTCAGGATGTGAAGCGAAACCTCATCGGTTGAGAGCCCCCGACCATGCTGTCCCGTTTCTTCTTTCCACCAAGAGTAGCGGCTTTCTGTGCATGCTTCTCTGCCCACTCGCGGCTCTGCATCCTAGACCTATCAGCCGCCTCCTTTCGAGCTCTCTTCGCCGCCTCCTCTCTTTCGTGCCGCTCTCTCTCACGTTCCGCCGTATAGCCGTTGTCGCGTGCAAATACCTCCTTACCCCGTTGCCTCTGCTTCTGCGCCTCCTCCGCACTCACTGTGCTACGCCTGCTAACCGTGCTACTGCCCGTGACGCCACTGCGGTTGCTACCTGCCGACGCCCTCGAGATGCCACGACCGGCATTGGCTGCCGACAGCGAGTCAATCATGCTCAAGCGGCCGCGCGCCGGAAGAGTTGCCGCATTGTACGACTGTCGCTTGGTCGACGCGGCCGATCTGCCCACAGTAGCATTCCGCTTGTTCGCAGAAGAAGCTGTCGGTGACGCAAAAGAAGCTGTAGCGGGTGCCTTTGATAGAGGAGAACGGGGCTCTACACAACCGCTAGCATGGCTGCCATCAAACGTACGAGCGACACTTGGTCTCCCTTGTCGCGCCCGACTAACGACCGTCTCGCGAGGATTCGTAGCTCTCGAGACGCTAGCACGGACCGAGCGAGCCTTGGACCCGCGGCCCTTACCGTCCTCTTCCTCAGCTCGCTGTTTGGCCTCCGACTCCTCTCTCCTGCGACGTGAGATTGCCTGACCGGGTAGCTCAGAAGCGGCTCGCGTGGACGTTCTGGTGGACCTGACACGAACTTTGGGAGGTGAGGCGGTCCAGGAATCATCCATAGACGGGGCATTTTCGGAAATATATCCTTGTGAAAGACGAGATGCACGCTCTTCCTTGAGGCGGCGGGCCACAGGTTCTCCGGGTAGCTCGAACGAGGCCACAGTGGGTGCTTTGTTAGACCTGGCCGGAGGCCTAGGTGGCCGAAGGCTGGTTGGTCTGGTTGCTGTACCTTTCTTCTCAGCAGCCGCTTTATTATCGGCAAAGCTCATCGAGCTTGACTTCCGCAACGATGAAGAGCGATCGACATCTTTCGGGCGGACCGTGGTAGGTCCAGTTCTCTTGGAGCTTGTGCGCTGAGGTGGGACGGCCTTGGGTGTTCTCTGGACGCTCTGCATCGAGGGTATTCTTGCGTCTACAGGAGACAAGATTCGGTCGACTCGCGCCAAGTCATCGACAGCTTCCAATTCATCCTCGAGCTTGTCGAGAGCTTCCACCGAGTCTTCAATCCTGGACGCAGGACTCGAAATGGGTGGAAATAGTCTCGTTGGTTCCATGTGTTCGTCTTCCATGGCCTCCGAGAGGCGGTGACGATATTTGTGATAATATTCGGTCTCCCACCTCATTTGAGACTCTTGTTGACAAGAATCCACGGTTTCCGAGGAATGATGGTGGTATCGGTGACATGAATCAGTCTCCCACATCCGGGACTCGTTTTGGATGTGGCGGTCATTTTCTGCATGTGAATCTGATGCTCGAGCTTCATCTCTCTCTTCTTCATACTGATATTCGCCGATCAGAAGACAATCTGACTCGAAGCTCACCTGAGGCTCATGTCGATGGTCCACGTCAACCTCTCCGTGAAAATCGCGCATTTCATCGTACGTATGGTAAGGGCTGGTCTCTTCAGCCATGCTGGAGATGGAATCCGCGTCCATTTGGACGATAGTAGTTTCAAAGTTGCCAGCCCTTTCATCCATCATGCTCTCCGTCTCCTCATCAATTGTCTCGCGGGTAATGTGGGAGCGCCTCATCTGAACACGGGATTCGTCGGGATGGATTGTGATGTTCGTCGGAACAGTATTATTCACGACAACGTCGCTATGCTCGACGCCGTCGAGCTTAGTAGCTACAACCGTATATATATCAGCACTTTGATCTCCGTTGTCGGTGCCTAACTTGGCATCCGGCATTGACTTTGAACGCCGTGGGACGAGGTTGCAGCCAAAGTAAAGCAGCTCTTTTGGGTTTTCGGATCCTTGGTAGCCACAGCGCTCAGGGTGTTCATGAGAACAGATTGGGTGAGCACATTCTCCGGATCCCCTATAGCCACAAATCTCTGGGTTATCGTGAGAGCAGACTGGATGAGCGCATCCTTCGGGCAGGGTCTTTGCCGGCAATGACAGAACCCACTCGAAGTGACCTGCGTAATGTTTGGCCAACTGCTCTGCGTTGCTGGTGAGTTTTTGACTTTCCAGGGCAAGGTGATTTGTTTCCCCAAATTCTGAGAGACTCGTCAAACTCAAGTTAGTTTGTCTTCATTGCACAAAGGTAGCTTGATTCCCAGATACTAGTAGAGAGAGCCACATACCTTTTGAGAAAAATGTGGAGATAGTTGCACCGGCCTCAGAACTGTCTCCTTCGCCTAGTTTCTTGCGCACTTGACCAGCAGTCTCGTTTCCAAGTTCAGACCCGTCAGCTTGGTATCTTGCAGTAACTCTGGCCCTGACATTTGCCTTCTTGGGGCTACCCAAGTAGTTGTTTAGGGTACTGATTGTTTGAGTCTTGTCTGGCTTCCTGCTATGATCGTTGTCGGTGTCTGAATTGGGATCCAAGACATAAAACTGATTGTTGTCGAGTCTGTGAGGGGTGCAGCTGGAGTGTAGTCCATGGTCGTGGATATCGAAGCCGATTCCATGTCGGTGGTGGTAGGTGCTGGCGGTCGCCATGATTGTAATTAATTCTTCGTTCTAATATCGGCTTTTCCCGAAATAGCCAAGATCTGGAGGCCAGACGATTGCGTTGCTGACTGGCCTGAACAAGGATTCCAGAGTAATTTCGCTCAAAGGGAAAAAGACAAGATTATCTCTGTGCAGACGCGGGGTGGCTCGTTATCCAGAAAGGTGAGATTGTGATGGGCTAGATCCGGGGAAGGCTGATCGAAAACTTGTTGGTTATTGATTGAACAATTATGTTGGTGTAGCAGTTGGGCACTGGAGTCTTTGGCTGACGACGGAAGTGATTCAACTGAAGTGGTCGAGAAAACTGTGTTGGAGTCCTAAAGGCAGTTGGCTTTTGTGCTTCATCCAGAACGTCATGCGTCTTAGTACTGGCGGCGGGCGCTCTTCCTTTTTTCTTGAAATGGCAGTCAAGGTCGTGCCCACAACTCCTTCCCATCTTCACCATGATGCTTGAGGGCCATTCCACTTCGTTCTCGGTGCCTTTGCTGGACTTGTAGCTGCAAATGTTCGTGGTCTCATGGTGCGGTTGTCTGATGTCTTGAAGCGGCGACTTCCTCGAACAACCCCCTGGTTGACTTCGACCAAAACCGACTTCTTTATCAGCGACCAAGTAGAAAAAGCCCACCCCTAGTTGCTTAAACCTTTCTTCCTGTTCGTACTCGGAAGGTACAGACTGAGGCTGGCAGCACCGATAAGAAAAAAACAGGGCAGTCCACATAGCATCTGACTCTAACATGAAGCTTTCTGACCTGATTTTGTTTCCTTTAGAGCGCCTTGGTGCGGTAGTAGCATTGATCCTTCAAAAAAGATTACTTCTGACTTGAATCCTCAGCCAATCCCAAGAAGGACTGGCTGAATGGTGTAGCCTGGCTGACCGAGGTGACCTGGAAGACAGACACTTCCTCCGGTTTACTCTTCTTCTGCAGCTCCCTCTGCATGTGCTTGAAGTGCAGGCGCATGTTCGGTTGGGATGCGAACAAGAGTCTGGGGAAGATCTCCCTCTGAGGGCTCCTGGACACCTGCACTTGGCTTGGGCAATTTGGCTGAGGCAGGCATGTTAATAAGGACCGTCCGGAAGGGATGCTACCAGTATGGCGTGAATGATGCTTACCAGATGCCATGTTGATAGCTCTCAGCACATTATGCCAATTGCTAAGAACAAGGGCAATGGCTTCTGTTCCATCGGAAAGAGTAGCCAGCTTTTGTGCGAGTGCCTCCATCTGCGTTGCCATTGCCGCACTGAGATCGCGCAGCTCCTTGAGATTCTCCAGCTCGGCCTTCTTCTCGTTGACTCTGGCAACCAGGGCGGGAGACTGGCCCGTGGTGCTTGCGCCCATGGACGAAAAGCCTCTGGCAGGAAATGCGGACATTGTGGCTGCAGTCACGGCGTTGGTGATGGGGAAGAAGAAAAGGATGGGAGTTTATGGAGATCTACATGTGTGTTCAGGAAATGGTAGTCAAGAGCCGTTGGTCGAATCTAAGTGGTGGAAGTCCTTGACAAGACGGACGGGAAGATGGGAGGAAAGAGCGTGCTGTTCCTTGTTGTGATTGCTTGCTGCTGGGTGATGCTGTTAGTGGCCGCCGGTAGTATAGAGGTTCTGAGGTACTGCTTATAGGACCTCATGCTTGTTTTCATGGGCGGCAGGCAACACCGCAGGTCGGAGTCTGGACGGTGAAAGCTTCCAGTGGGCCGCGTCCCCGCCCCGCTTCAGTTCAGAACTGAAACTCGTTGCTGGTCAACCCTGGACCTTGGCCAACTGCAAGAGAACCGCGACGCTAAACCGGTTTGGGAACCAGAGTAAACAAAAATGTTCGCGAAATGACACCTGGGAATTTCAGTTGTCCACCTCCGCTCCCACCCACCCAATCCATCGCACTGTTGCACGGTGCACCTGCCCAGCCTCTTCCTTCCCCAACGTATCGAACGCATTCCAAACAACAACCTGAATCAAACAGCTTCACATCCACGACGATCTGTATTGTATGTCTATGCTAGCGATCTGGTCGAACTAATAACAACCCTTTTTGGCTGTCTTGTCCGCGAGGACGACAATGCGAAATGGCCCGCCTCAACGAACAAGCCATGTCGTCTGTCTCGTTGTCAACAGACAATCTCGAGCTCTGTATGTGTCGCGACTCTGTCTCCCTCATCGCGCCAATGCGACAACACAGCTAACCTCATCGCGTCTTGACAGTGCGTAGGAAGTTCCTCAGACAAAACAGAGATATTGCTCGAGTCAATTCCACACAGTCACTCCGTATCCGTGGGTTGGAGAATGAATGCGCTCGTCTGCTGTCGGAAAACCTCGAACTCCGTGGTCAGGTCTTACGCCTCGAAAAGGAGCTCCAAGACAACGCTGCGCGAAGGGTGGCCGATCATGCGCTTGAGGTCAAGGCCAAGATGGAGACGCAGTTGGCGGAACTCAGTTCGCTGCTGGCAAGCTTAGGGGAGCCGCCCTCGAAGCGGCGCCTTTCGGAAGAAAGGCGATACGCGCAGCCTCGACCGAGCGTTCACCGAAGCCCTCCCTTACGAAGAGCACGCCAGGAGGCCGACCAGGAACTACTGGCTGAGCAGGAAGGAAGGCTACCGCCGATATACGAGAACAAGGCGTATGCGCGAGCCACAATGAAGTAGGTTGCTTGAAGTCCCCGGTGCATGATACACTGAGGTATATGGCTGACACCCAAGCAGCAGTGAAGAAATCCTAGCGCTGTGCATGCAGGCAGATGATTCGAATGACTCGCCAGACATCGGACCGCCGCCAGTATCTAGGTTTGTCGAGGATGATATGGTCATACCTTGTTCACCATCGCCAAACAAGAACGCCGAGACTGAAGAAACGGAAACTACCGAGCAAGTGGAAGAGAGCCCTAGGGCTCTTCAAGTACCGCCGTCACTATCGCCGCCTAAACTTGACTACGACAGGAGACCAAACATGATCTTATTCAGCCCACCCAAAGAATCGAGAGTTGCGGAACCCTCCAAGATGTTCAGTCCCCCTCCGATGGAACCGCCAAAACAGTCCGCATCGGCTGTACCGAGTGAGATGATACGAGCAGGCCTCAAGCGAAAGTTGAACGGCGAGAACCAAAACGAACCCAACAAGGCAACCAAGCTTCAGCAAGGAAAGGAGAATGGCAATGAGACTGGGATCAAGAAAGGACTCTCTGCCCGTGACCCGCACAAGAGGAAAAGCATCAAAGAGACCGCAACGAAACCGAGAGCCCCGCTGTCAGCAAAGAGCACGAACGAGCACATTGTCTCTCCGAAGAAGCCGGTGAAGGTGCACAAGGCGCCAAAGGGTAAGGAGAAAGCTGACCTGCCCGCTCCGGAAGAGAAGTCAGCAGTAGAAGAAACGCAAGGAAATTCTACGTCGGCATTCACGAAAGTCGAGATCCTCCCACCGGCTCTGGAACCTACTCCTGAAGTTGCGGAGATTCCCGAAACCGATATTCTGATCACACCTGGAACACCAGAGCGCGCCTCTGAAAGCACTGTTGTGACCCACGACACCCCGCCGCCAGCCCACATTTCATCTAATGGAGAGACGTCGCGGCCTAGCAGGCGTGCTAGAGCGGCGATCAGCTATACGGAACCCAATTTGCGCGACAAGATGCGACGACCGACCAAAGAGCTCTTTGATGCCGTTGCTGGGGAGGGCAAGTTCCTTCACAGGCCGGCATCGCAACAGCAGCAGCAGCAACGCAAGGGCGACGAGTCAGCACCGACGTCAGTAAGCAAGGTCAAGGCCGAGCCGTCGCCGGCGGTGGATACAAGTAGTCTGACCAGCAGTACGCTGTTTGAGAAGGAGAAGGAACCACAGCCGGAGGAAGGAATATTATCTCCAAACGGCATCCTCCCGAGCTCAGTAGACCTGGGAAGGAGAAGACGCGCCTCATCCTTCTCTACTGCAGCCCCTGCAATGACAATTCCTTCGGTCCGAGAACAACCAACTCTAAACCCCCCAGCCGCGGAGGAGACCGATGAAAACGCCGCGGTCGAGGCTCAGATTCAGAAGGAGCTGAGTAATAGTATTACAACACGGCCCAGGGGTGGAAAGGGGAGGCAATCAATGAGCCGTTCCGCACCCACGATCCCAACAGAAAATCACGAAAACGAGGACGCACAACTCTCGACGAACTCAGCCTCGGTGGATCTCTACGACTTTGCTAGTTGTGCATCTCCGGATAGCGCAGCACCCCAGCTAGAAGCGACTACCGATGATGTTCCTGTTAATAAGAAGGCGCCAAAAGGTTCAAGAAGAGCGTCCTCAGCTGCTTCGACCGAGACAACAGCAACAGCATCCGCGAAGCCAAGATCTTCCCGAAAAAGGGCTTCGATGCTGGTGCCGAAGAAAAGCTTGTGGGCTGAAGAGTTAACGCAGGAGGAAGAGGATGAGGAAGATGTCGGCAATGACAGTGGCGGGTCCTTGTCCAAGGGGAGGGCCTCGAGGAGGAGAAGTATGATGCTTTGAATTGACCTTGGCAGAGCTGGGGAGCCTGAGATGGAATTGTTGTATAGTTGTTTCACACGGCACAGCGTAAGGCGTTTTGTGGTTTACAGGATATGGAGCTGAATCACACGTGGAACTGGACAAGAGCCCCCCCCCCCATGACTGTAC
Organism: Neurospora hispaniola; assembly: GCF_033458365.1. Classification (NCBI taxonomy): domain Eukaryota; kingdom Fungi; phylum Ascomycota; class Sordariomycetes; order Sordariales; family Sordariaceae; genus Neurospora; species Neurospora hispaniola. Next base: position 2,112,006 of record NW_026944410.1, on the reverse strand, counting down.
TTAACAAGCAAGCTGGCATGTTTGGATAGCTCAAACATGGAGAGGACACGACACAAATGTATTTTATGACCTGTATAAGAATATTCCCCCTGATCAAGCATCAACAATGCGTTGCTGCGCGACCGTTAGCGCTGACAGCTGGCAGCGGATGCCACGACACTGGACGTTCTTCCGTTCTGTTCGGCAGTCCTCTGCCCCACCTTTCAGTGGTGGGGTGTCGTCCACTGGCGGCGGAAGCAGGGAGCTTGGTCCAGGTCGATTCCATCAACTTTTCGGAGGGGGTCCAGCATCCCACCTTTGACCTGAGGTTGACGCTGAAGCTGCCTGCCCGATCATTGAACTGGAGAACAGCAAACAACAACGGCGGCCATTCCTTCTCCAGATTTTTGCCAACCATCCTGCTTCCCCCCGCGCATTCTGAAGCATCACCATCTGAAGACGAAGTCTATACCTACCTACAGCTTTCTTCTTTTCAGTCACCAGTAAAGCAACCCATATAAATCAGGCACCATGCAGGCACCGGTCCTGGTAATGAGTATGTTCCAGCGCTCGAAGCTACCTCTTGCCCCTTTTCGCACTGATATTGGGGATATCCTCACTTGTCAGCCGGCAGTAACCATGCAGCATACTGACTGACCTTACCTCCTACCCTTACAGACACCAACAGTGGTGAGAGGCAAACTGGCCGCAAGGCTCAGATGTCCAACATCGCCGCCGCCAAAACGTACAGTTCCAAAGGCCCTCCCCCCCCTAATAGCGGATAAGACCGCCTTTCACCCCGCCATGGACACTGACTGACCGCCCCCCCTCGGCTCGTAGTGTCGCTGATATCATCCGATCCTGCCTCGGCCCCAAGGCCATGCTCAAGATGCTTCTCGATCCCATGGGCGGTATCGTCCTCACCAATGACGGCCATGCTATTCTCCGCGAGATCGAAGTGTCGCACCCCGCAGCCAAGAGCATGATCGAGCTCAGCCGGACACAAGACGAAGAAGTTGGTGACGGTACCACAACAGTCATCATTCTCGGTAAGGGAAACTTTGGCTACAGCTGCGCTGTATACCGTTCACTGACATGTGGTATTCACAAACAGCCGGCGAGATCCTCGCGCAATCCCTCCCCCAGCTCGAGCGCAACATCCACCCCGTCGTCATCATCTCGGCCTTCAAGCGCGCCCTCAAGGACGCCCTGCAGATCATCGAAGACATCTCGCTCCCGATCGACATCAACGATGACCAGGCCATGTACAAGCTCATCTCGTCCTCGATTGGCACCAAGTACGTTTCCCGATGGTCGGAACTCATGTGCGGGCTAGCGCTCAAGGCCGTGCGCACCGTGACGTGGGAGATGGGTAACGGCAAGAAGGAGGTCGACATCAAGAGGTATGCGCGCGTGGAGAAGGTGCCGGGCGGCGAGATTGAGGACAGCAGGGTATTGGACGGCGTTATGCTCAACAAGGACATCACACACCCCAAGATGCGCCGCAGGATCGAGAACCCGCGCATCATCCTGCTCGACTGCCCGCTCGAGTACAAGAAGGGCGAGTCGCAGACCAACATTGAGATCACAAAGGAGGAGGACTGGAACCGCATCCTGCAGATTGAGGAGGAGCAGGTCAAGCAGATGTGCGAGCATATCCTTGCCTTTAACCCCGACCTTGTTATCACAGAGAAGGGTGTCTCTGGTGAGTTCGACTCCATAAGTGGGAAGCGCGTATCACGTCGGTGGCAGGAAAGCTAACGATGATTTCGCTCACAGATCTCGCACAACACTATCTCATGAAGGCCAACGTTACCGCGCTCAGACGTGTGCGCAAGACCGACAACAACAGAATTGCCAGGGCGACCGGCGCTACTATTGTCAACCGAGTAGAGGATCTCCAGGAATCCGACGTTGGCACTAACTGCGGCCTCTTCGAGGTCGAGAAGATTGGCGACGAGTACTTCACCTTCCTCACAAAGTGCAAGGACCCCAAGGCCTGCACCGTCCTTCTCCGCGGTCCCTCCAAGGACGTTCTCAACGAGATTGAGCGCAACCTGCAAGATGCCATGGGCGTGGCGCGCAACGTCATGTTCCACCCCAGGCTATCGCCCGGTGGTGGTGCGACCGAGATGGCCGTGTCCGTCAGGTTAACACAGCTCGCGAAGAGCATCGAGGGTGTCCAACAATGGCCGTACAAGGCCGTCGCCGAGGCCCTCGAGGTCATTCCCCGTACACTTGTCCAGAACGCCGGCAAGAGCCCCGTCCGTGTGCTCACCGATCTCCGCGCGAAGCATGCCGAGGGCAAGAACTCGTGGGGTATCAACGGCGATACTGGTGCCATTGTGGATATGAAGGATTACGGGGTCTGGGAGCCCGAGGCCATCAAGGTGCAGAGCATGAAGACTGCTATCGAGGTATGTTTGGACTTTTTTTTATCCATTTTCTTGACATTCAGTTTCGATGCTCTTCTAACTGTCTACTGACCATCTACACAAACAGGCTGCCTGCCTCCTATTGAGAGTTGACGATATCTGCAGTGCCAGAAAGGCACAGCCAGGTGTCGGTGTCAGCTCTGGCGGCGGTGATGAGTAAATGATATGAAGGGTGCGGGTGGGTAACCCAGGGTCAACTGAGTTATAGTCAGTCCGGCAAAAGGTGGTATGATATCCCGTTAATGATTCTTTGGTGGTCAACGCATAGCACCCATTGCATGAGCACCCCTTTATGTATATGCTAGATGGACCTTGGCATGGTAGATAAAAGGGGTTCTGAAAGGCCTGGTCAAGAGGTCTATCCTTGTTCCGTAACCGCAGGTCGTGATGCTGTCTATGCTTTCCCCTGTCGCTGATTGTTGCTCTACTCGCTTGGGTAAAATCAATACTCTCAACATCCCCCTTCAGTCGTCTTCAACGATAAGTAGCCCAGACTCCGCATTTCCGGGTACTACTGCCCCGGAAGCAGCCGCAGCCGTGGTCGAAGTGGACTTGTCCGCTTCCTTTGCGGTACTCTCCCCAGCGGTGTCGTTGCTAGTGGCTCCAGCTCCGGCTGCACTCTCCTTTGCGCCTCCCTCGTCCCCAGTCTTTGCAGTCTCTTTCTTCTCGGCCCCATTTGCTGTCGTCATACTCCCTCCTTGACTTGCACTACCATTTCCACTTCCACCTCCACCTTTACCCCCCTTCCCTTTATTCTTCTTCTTCTCCCTCTTCTCCCGATTCCTCCTTGTCTTCTCCTCATCCGCCCTCTCCCTCTCCCTTTTCTTGGCTTCAAACTCCTCCCTCTCCTTCTCCTTCGCAACCTCCTCATCCATGATCCTCAGCCGTTCATATTCCCTCCGGCGGGCAGCTTTATAGACATGAAACTCGCCCGATCCCGCACCGGCGGAAGAACCCTGGACGTTGGTCACGATTTCCGGAGGGGGAGGTAGTCGAGAGGAGCCGGAAGTGGCGGAGGAGGGGAGCGGTGGGATGATGATTTCTCGGTCGGGTTTGGCGAAGAGTTGTTGCAGGTGGGAGGCCTGAAGGGAGGTGGGAGAGGAGGCGCGGAGACGCTTGGTGGGGCGGGAGGAGAGGCGAGAGGTGGAGGTTGGGATCGAGGAGGGGTCGTCGGCTGACATTTTTGCGACTTTGTTTTGTGTTTTCTGTTGGGAATGGTATGCGGTGGCGGTTGCGGCTGCGGTTGTGATGATGGTGGTGCGATTTCAAGGTTCGGGCCAGCGCAAGCAAACGCGGCGGGTTGTTCTGGTTCGTGACGTTCTGAGGAGCGAGGCGCGCGCACGCCTTTGAGTTTGTTGTTCTCTTTTGTGGTGCGATTAAGCGGTGATTTGGTGATGACGGTGGGCTCACGAAAGTTTGCTATTGCAAATACTGGAGGACCTCGAGGTGGAGATGTGAAGCTGGAGGTTGAATCTGGGCCGGAGAATAAAGTCGCGACAACGGACGGGTCGATCGCAGCGATGGGGTTTGAATGCGACGCTGAACTGAGCTGCAGCTGATGGGGGAGCTGGACCCGTTGAACAAGGCTACAGGGCTGATATTGGTGGTCTGTGCGCGTGGCTGCTCAGTGGCCGTTTGACCTTTGATGAGTTCAAGAAGCTGTCTCGATTAGAGTCCCACATTGAAAGCTACAAGCTCCAGGAATCCCGATGTCTGCAAAGTCACGCGATCAAAACCACATGCGTCAAATGATATGGCTTGGTCTAATGTGGTTTGGTGTCACGGAATGGTCATGGAATAGACGGAGAGCTAAGTAGCCAAGCTTTGGGAAATTGAATCATATGTCTTCTACACGTGGTTATAACGCGATTGTCACGATGTCATGGATATCGTATGTTCCCAAGTCGATTGTGGTGTGCCTTTCTACAAGTCCAACTTGGAACTCATCCATCCAGTTTATTAGCCAAAGATGGCCGTGTCTGGTCATCGGTACTGTACGGTTACATACTGCAGTAACACGGGAAGAAGCCGCCAGGAACGAGTCCGGTTCGCTGTTGTTGGCGCCGGCTCTGTCAAAGACGCAAAGTTGCGGTGACATGCGAATCCAATTGGGAAAGAACCTAACCTCTGTTGAGTGTTAACAATTCTGATTGGCTGAAGCGTCAGAAAGACGGAGAACCCCGCGCATCCAATCGAGCCAGAAATGGGGCGCGAGGGACTCTGGCACGTCTGGAAAAAGGCGGGAAAGGCCACTGGAATGCAAGAGATTGATAATGTATGACTCCCTGCTCTTGTCGGATCCAATCACAGCTCAGCACATCCTGGGGGCCGCCCAGCCAGCCCCTCTAGCCCCTCCTCCACCACCAGCGATCACAGTGTGCAGTGTCCATCATCTCAATACGCAGCCATTCAATAGCTAGAAAAACTCAAAGTGCGGCTGTGTACCTTACCGAAAACGGAGAGGTGCGTATTCATGTTAGTGTTGCCCTCTGAACATACTGGACCGGGAGGTGTAACACGCCAACCAAGCAGACTCAAACAAGAATTAATACTGCCTTACAAGAGTCTTTGGGAATAAGACAGCCACGTTGTTGACAGGTATTCATCTACTTGGCTGTCTCTTGGCTCTAGCTCGCGAGCCCAAAACGACAACTCACCTCATGTTTACGGGTTGCTGGTGACGCATACAGTCTGGGTTCCATTGGGGCCATTTTGCTCCAGCTCTCTGTCCCCAGGAACTGCCCCTGCCCCTGGGAAGGGGCCTGGAGGATCTGCCTACCTACCTATCCCCGCGCATATGAGGCGCTACATACACGTTACGACCGCGGGACCTGCTAAGCCGTGCCTAGAAGGACTTCAGTTGCAGTCCGGGGGGGGGGGGGGGGCTAGAGGGGATGAGCAGGCAGTCTCTGCCTCAAAGTTCGGTTGCCTTATTTACCTAGTCGACCTTGTCTCGTTTACTTTCTTTTCGTCTCTTCTTGTCTTTCTTCCACCTTCATACACAGCCCTTGTACTCCAATAACTCTACTTATCCCATCTGTTGCCATAGTTTTGTGGTACAAAGATACCCTTCCTTGTCCAGTCCCTCACTTTGACGGTGTCTGTGATACACAGTCAACCAGCATTGCTCTTTCCGCCACTTATTACTCGTTTTTGACAAAAGACCTCCACGGTACGCGGTGGGGAAACTTTGGGCACCTCGACTTTGACAACTGCTGCAGCTACTACGCAACCGCATAGTACATCCACTTATTGTTCACGTCACACTCCGTTCCCTCTTCCTTCTCGACCATGGGGAAGCCTAGACTTATCATCCTGATCAGACACGCCCAGTCTGAGGGTAACAGTACGTTGTCCACGCCTTTCGAGGCTATCTTCTCTCTTACCTGCCTCCTTGCGGCTAACACTAACATGGATCGACAGAGAACCGCGATATCCACCAAACGATTCCCGACCACCGCGTAAAGCTCACAGACGAAGGATGGCAACAAGCATACGATGCCGGCCGTCGGCTGCGTAAGCTGTTGCGCGCCGACGACACCATCCAGTTCTTCACCAGTCCCTACCGCCGCACACGCGAGACCACAGAAGGCATCTTGGCCACTTTGACCAGCGACGACCCGGAACCCAGCCCCTTCAAGCGCAATCACATCAAAGTCTACGAAGAGCCTCGCCTACGAGAGCAAGACTTTGGAAACTTTCAGCCCTGTAGCGCAGAGATGGAACGCATGTGGCAGGAGCGCGCGGACTACGGTCACTTCTTCTACCGGATCCCTAATGGGGAGAGTGCCGCAGATGCATACGATCGAGTCAGTGGCTTCAACGAAAGTCTCTGGCGCCAGTTCAATGACGACGACTTCGCCAGCGTTTGCGTTCTAGGTAGGTCGAACTTTTCGAGACATCGCTGTGTTTGAAGAACCTGGCGGGAAAGCTAACCAAGTTTGCTACAGTTACACACGGTCTTATGTCGCGAGTCTTCCTTATGAAGTGGTACCACTTCAGTGTCGAGTACTTCGAGGATCTGCGAAACGTCAATCACTGCGAGTTTCTCATCATGCGCAAGAACGACAGTGGCAAATACATATTAGAAAACAAGTTGCGAACGTGGTCGGAGCTAAGAAAGGAGCGTGCTACACAACAGGCTCTCTTGACCGGAGGAAAGTCCAAGCTAGACTCGGCCCCTTCCCCCACCCCGCGCATGCCTTCCGACCCGAGCGCACCACCAGTCGAGATGCGACGGCGGTGGGGAGGTTGTCCGAACGGCTGTAACCACGACAAGAACTTCAAGATCCGCTCGACGCTTGCCGACCTGGTCAAGACCGACCACATGATTTCAAACCACGTTACCTCCACCGATATCACTGTTACCGATAGCGCGAGTGGTAATTCGACAGACGCCGATACCCCCAGTGTAGCTAGCAGCAGCAGCATCGCGTTTACAGATGGGGCCGGCCCTGCTACTGGCAAGGCTCAAGGAGTCGCCAACGCCTCTTTCAACGGTACCGCACTGCCTAATGGGCCGACGATTGCGAGCCGGAGACCGACGGCCAAACGTATTCAGTCTACTAGCAGCGGGGCCACACTGTCGCCAGCAGTGGCACACGCTGGTCCGGTCATCGACATAACCAAGGCGCGCGAAGAGGTCGTCTCGAGTCCAGACGGCACGCCATCCTTTATATCGATCGAAGACCGCCTTCGAAACCATCTCAAGAGTCCCAGCGCGCCGCCCCGTCCCCATAGCCATAGCCTTCATATTGGTCGTGATGGTGGAGGCACCTACAGTGGACATAGCAGCAGCGAAACCGAGTTGTCAGATGATGAGCGGCGCAAGAATGTCAAGGTCAAAACCCCGAGTGGCGGACTCACCCCCCATGCTGTTCGTCCAGTACCACACCGCCATCCTAGCCGGGACCAGAGCCAAATGGGCCGCGGCGCCAAAGCCAACCGTCTAGGCGATCATCCTCCCAGTAGCGATGGCGAGCATGAAGCCGATGGAGAGCACGAGCCTGACTGCGAAGAAGATGAAGAAAATAGCGGTCAGGAGCAGGAAGAGGGCGCGAGGCTTACCGAGTCAACAAAGAAGAAGCAGAGTCTAGAGGACTTGGCAGACGCGGAGAAGGAAGATAGAAGCCTGCGAGGGAGTGTGTACTAGGACTCTCTTGTTCTTTACACTTTCTTCTGCACTCTGGCTGTCTTGTCTTTTTCTTCTTCCTGTTGGTCTCCATGCACTTGGCTTTGGGAGTTTTTGTGAGGCTAAAGGTACGACCTTGCTTCCATTATATGTGGCTGTGGGAGTTGGTTTTCTGTTTTGTTTTGATAAGGCGCTTTGGGGTTTCATGTACATAGTTAGCGAATTTCTCCGGTCTGCGTTTCAGTTGGTTCGGGCACGATCACGAAGATCACGGGTGGTCCAGGGATGAAAATGGATGGGTGAGATGTAAGTATGCAGTGAGATTGACATGAAGATACCCCCAATGTCTTTACATACTGCTAAACTGCTATTCATAACTTTTTTTGTTTCCTCTAACTAGATGCATTCAAGTCACTGCCGTCTCTCGAGCCTTTCCAGTTAGTAGTATTCACCTGTATACCGCTCGCTATAGTAACAATTAGCGGCCAAAACTCTTGTCTCCTACTAGGTGTTGCAGCTTGCCTGTGAAACTCGTTTGCCTCTCGCCACTTCTCTATTTACTTCTCTCCTCTCTTCACTCTCTTCTCACTCTCTTATCATCTTCGTTCTATACCATTCTGTTACTCTTTTCATTCCTTCCCTCTTCACGCTTTTCATTCACTTAGCGTTCACTTACCTTAACTTTTCTTTCTCGCCTTTCTCTCTTCACTTCTCTCCTCACTTCTTCTCTCTTCACCTGTTCTAGTTTTTCCTAAATAGTATCTATGGTAATAGCCAAAGACTAACATGCGCGCGGTATTTAATTTTATTTTTTATTTTTTTTTTAATTTTTATTTTTTTTATTTATTCAGCTGTGAACTTGCTCGATGCTTATGATGCATTCTTGAGCAACTTTCATTTGTCAACACTGTCTATCTCTTTCTTGCGGCAGGGACGAAACATTGGAAAGTCGCTAGCTAGCTAGGTAGCTGGAGTAGTCAAATGATTGAGTTGAAGCGGATCCCCGTAGAACTTGTAACTGCGAAGCGAGCAAGTCTACACCTTGTAAGACAGAAAGATAGGTCATATGACCAATCAGTTCTCCATATTCACAATAGCGATTGCTGTGTTTTTGTTTTCTTTTGGCTTCCTTCGGGAAGGTTTAAGGGGTTTAACGAACGACGGGCCAACCACACGGGGGCGGGGGCGGGGGGGGGGGGGGGGGGAGCGGGAGATGACCCGGGCGAGCTGCTCAGCCTCATTTTTGCGTTCGCTTGAGCTACTCTCCAAGGGGGGAGGTGAGAACTTAGGTAGAGATATGAAGGAGGAAAAATATGGAATCGTCCTATATTGAGGAAACACGAGGAAGCAGGATTGAAGTTAGCTGAGCTAGAGTATACGGATATGTAACTGCATTATAGCATTATCGTAAAGTAGTAGTAGTAGATAACCAAAGTGGTAGCTGGAAGATATGTGGAAGGTATGTTAAGGATAGACTCTTTTCCACATCATCTTTCCGTCCCTGCTTTCTCTTCACCCAGCTAGCAAACCAAATCTCCGACATCTCCCACTCCATCCCATCCATAAACAAAAACATAGAGATACCCACCACACCTCTATTAGACACGTGAACCCATTCCCAACTGTCCCTTTCTCCCCTTGAGCTGGGCAAAACGCAGCATCATTCCCACAACAAAAGGACCGTTACTTCCATAGAATCAACCAAGCGCCTCGCGCCTCATTAACATCATCCGATGCGACGCAGCTTAGAAACCATGCGTGGCCCTTTCATTCGCTTCCTTTCCTCCTTCCTCCTTTTTCCTCATGCTTCCTGAACCCTAGGCGCTCAGGTGGTTTCCTCTTCTCCTTGGGACGCTTCTCGACTCTTGCCCTAGGCCACAACCTCCCGACTCTAAAGATATGTGCAGCGAATGTGTAAATGTACCGCGCACTGATATAGAAAAAAAAGCAAAAAGAAAAACCAGCCGCTTTTCTATCTAATCACTCGTTGTCGTATCCGAGATTAAAACCACCACCTCCTGCCGGCGGCCTTTGACTAGAATAGGAGAATGGTGGAAGGACCAGAGTCCACGAAACTGCATCCAAAGGCCCCCTTCACTGACGCGGCTATCGCCAAGAGCGAGGGCGGAGATGGGTAGCCAAAAAAATCCAACGAACGTTTCTGCCGAGCGAAAACAATAACGATAGCGCGACTCGAACAGTCAAAATGGGTATCCTATGAGCGGGAAAAAACGACGCGTGGACCATGATATACAGCGGTCGAAACAAAGAGATAACTAGCGACGACCGTCAATAACTAGTTCTTGTTCTTTAAAAATTCTGCGAGATGCCAGCCGTTTGCTGAGGGTAATGTCCGGAATTCTCAATGCGAGTATTCCGCCTCGCCACAACATCTCGAATGACCGGGGGTCCTGCGGGAGTAAAGTTGTTCGGGGCAACTGGGCCGTTATAGGCACCCTCGGGGGCGTTGTATGGTTTAGCGGTACCGTACTGCGGCGGCTCATAATAACTAGTTCTTCCTCCATAGGCAACTCCGATAGGGGCCTCGCCGGACTCGTCAGAGCGGGCAGCTGTGCTGTAATGAGACGAGGCGTTTGAGGGTCCTCGGTGAACATTGGCGTCTGGGCTGTCACCGGCTGAAGGTCCCATTGCTCCCAGGATCTCGCCTTCGGGCGAAGGTGGTTCAATCAACGGCTCGCCAGATCGTGCGTCGGATACGGTTCCCCGGGTTGGCGATGTGGTGTCGGAATAGGCAACGCCAGGCATGCCGCCTGAAATGGTCGTTGAGGCCTTCCTTCCAGCCGAACTCGCGAGGGTCGTAGAGCCCCAGCCCCTGTACCCGGACGTTCCATCCTCCCTCATCTCGTACACTCCAGCAGCACCACCGCCGGCAACGGCAGGTATCGTAGGGTCGACATTGGGGTTGTAGCCATAGTCCTCCACTTCCCTTCGCCTCTGTTCCTCGGCATCCCTCCTTTGCTTCCGCTTTCTCCAAAGGAAGATACCGGCCAATACCAAAAGGGCAACGGCGACAATGGGCACCACTACCGCAATGGCAATCTTCCCACCGCTACCCAATCCACCACCGCCAGAGGAAGCACCCTTAGTAGCATCAATGGCCCCGGCCGATGATGTGGTGGTCGAAGCACTGGAGGTGGTGGGGTTCGCGGAAGGCACTACTGTCTCAGTAGTAATGATTTGCGTAATCTTGGTTCGTGTTTCCCCTTCAGTCGTGATAATCTGGACGCTAGTAAAAGTTTCCGTGCTCGGCTGCTGCGTAGTGGTGGGCGGCGCCGGTGTTGATGTCGTTGGCGGAGCTGTGGTAGAGCTTATTGGTGGCGGCTGTTGCGTCGTCGAGGTATTAGGTGTTGATGATGGCGGTGGTGGTGGTATAGCTGAGGATGATGAAGGGGAAGTCGGCAAAGCCGAGGAAGTCGTACTAATAGGCGGCTGCACTGACGGTACTGAAGTGGTGCTGATGATAGTGGTCGGCCCAGGCGGGGCCGCCGTGGTAGGGTCGTTGACCGTTGCTGTATTCGGGTCAGCAGGAGTCCCAGGCGCGGTTGTTGCCTCAGGACCTGAGATGCCCGTACTTGTGTTGTTGCTGGACATGTTGAAAACCTGACGTTCCAACCGTGGGAAGTCCCTTCTGATCCGGGGTGTCATGTTAGCAATAGGTAGGGACTCGAGATGCTCATTGGTGAGTATGAGAAAAAGCACTGGACGAAAGGTCAAAATGGAAAGGGAAAAGGAGGAGCCACCAAGACGCCGAAGGCTCCGAGATAAGGGAAGCCAAGCGCAAACAGTTGCGCATTGTTGATGGTGAGAAATAGCGGAAATAATTGACCAGACAGTGGCAAGGGCTAGTGCGCAAGCAAACGTACCTTTAGATGGGCTGAGCCCTAGTCCAGCACGCAGATTGAAAAGCAATCGGTCGCGAATTGCGAGAGGGTTTTCTTGGGCTTTGATGGGGGAGTTGTTTGAGGAGTTGAGGCGCAAGATGGAACGAAGACCGCTCTCTGGCTGGATATAGCGCGATGCGGATCCGTCACCTAAAACTAGCGGCTACTCGGCTGGCGGACAGTTCTGGGCGTCGAGTCGCAGACGCAGGGGCAAACGCAGAGGGACCTGGGCGATCAGCTATTGGGCGGCAAAGGACAGGCTGAGAGAGCTGAAAAGCAAAGACTGCTTGCTTGCAGGGCGGCTTGCGCGGCAGTGATTGAGACCCGGGCTGTTGTGTATCGGAGGTTGTGGTGGTGTTGAGCGTGTTTTGTTGTCGGAGAGAAAAGTCGGCGACAGCGGTAGGCAGCAAGGAACAGTCTCTGGCGGCCGAAGAGCGAGTGCTTGGATGGGGTTGGAAATGGGCGCGATGGACAGGGGGCGCGGGCTTTGGCGAGATTCTTTTGAGCAGGTTGGTTGGTGTTCCAATGGCATGTGTCTTGGAGCTAAGCCAAGCACAATGGTCCGTCCGCCTGTGTGTAAGCCGGTTCCGTGGTGCTTCCAGGTGTAGTGTAGGTAGCGCGAGTTCATCGGAGGGCGGTGCTCTACCTCTACCTTCCAAAAAGAGGCGGTACGACGGTCAATGTCACCGGGCCAGATAAGCGTTCTAGATTCGGATACGATGGTGCGAAGCCAGTGATGTGCTATCGATTTGAGGGGAACCTAGTAGCAAAGTGGAATGCCTCTTCCTTTTTTTTTTTTTTTTTTTTTTTTTTTAAATTTTCATTCAAGTTTTCTTTTTTGGATGCTCTCCGATCACCATGTACTGATGTAGTGTAGAGGTATGTTTCCAGATGCCAAGCAGGTGACAGTCAAGGAAGGGATGGAAGTGGAAGAGTTGAGATGACAGCCGTTGTCTGTGTGGACAAGGGAAAGTGAACTGACGCCCGCTGTGTCTGGGTGAAGTTGGGATGAACGGGTTCGAAGACTGTGCGCTTCTTTGGTGGAGCGGGCGAGCATCACTGGAGCGAACCTATGTCGATCGGAGGGTGCCACAAAAACAAGTCCAAATGAGAAGAAAGCCAGACCGCTCGCTTGGGTGCAGTGCGGGCCTCTTTTTTTGTTTGCTGTGTTTGCGATTGCACCTCAGTGATGGAAACTCGGAGATGTCCCAAGGTCCTGGAATCTGGGAATACCCAAGATGATCCAAAACAGAGTTTCAAAACAATGGCGAGAACACGGGTCAATGACGTGAACTGGATATAATTTCGTATTCTGAAGAGAAGCGAGAGGGGATAAAACCGGAAGACAGGCTCCATGTGTCTGATGTACCTCTATAACCGCGGCCCCACAAGGCGTGGATGCTTCTGTGGATGCCATCAAAGACGACGGGAATCCAGCAACAACAAAGCCCTCCTTGACGTTGCGAGAGCGAGGTGGTGGACCTGCCTGAGGTGCTGCACATTCCAGTTCCA